>NC_092336.1:642020000-642752500 GCF_046630445.1 Rutidosis leptorrhynchoides
TTTTAAGTAAAATTAACGACCACAAAAGTTTTTAAGGGTGAATTAGAACATTTTTCATGTTACACTTATAGGCTAAAACGTTCTTAAATTTTGAAAGTGATTTTGAATTAAACGGGTTCTTTAGTGTATGTTACAGCTTCTTTTTTCTTTCTGTTATAACTAAATTGATCAACAACATATGGTGTCTATTTAGTTAGGAAGTCAAAAACAAATTCAGTATGTCTGGGTTGTGATTGAATCGATCCTTGGTCAATTTGTTTTGGGAAGAAGATGAATAATAATAAAACGGGTTATAAAGAATTCGAGGTATATCATTACAGAAAAATAAAAATGGCTGAATGGTTGTGTGGGTGTTTGTGTGAGCCTGAGGTCTCGGGTTCTTGCCCGGTCGTGAGCATTTTTTTTTTAAAAACATTTAAAGGTAGTCTTTATTTATTATATTTATTATTATGATTATTATTATTAATATTGTTATTATAAATTATTATAGTTATTGTTATTAGTGTTATTATTATTATTGTTACTATTATTAGTATTATTAATATTAAGATCATTAATATTATAATTATCAATATTGTTATTATTAGTAATATAATTATTATTATTATTAAAAATACAAGTAATATCATTTATTATTATTATTATTATGATAATAACTAATATTATTAGTATTATTATGCAAATAATAAAATTATTGTTTTTCATTAATATTAGTATTAGTATCATTTCTATTAGTATTAGTATTATTAACATATTTAAAATTTGTAATATCATTATTATCATTATTATTGTTATAAGTACTATATTAATATTATCATTACTATAATTATTATTAAGATTATCATTATTAGTGTTATTATTATTAAAACTTATTATCATTACTAACAATTTATTTAACGTTGTCATTAAAACAAAAAGTATTATGAAGATAAAAATAAAAGTTTTAAAAACATTAAGTATATATTAACTATATTAACTATATTAACAAATTATTTTAGAAATACTCAATTATAACAATTTAGGTATTTTTAATATAACATTAAACAAATATACATATATATTAATATGAAGAAAAAAAATATTAATCATATTGAATGTATACACAAATTAAAAATATATGTTATTAATATAAAAATGGTGTAACTAATAAATTCATATATATTCATTCGATTACGATTATATGTATTAATGAATATACAAATGATATAGGTTCGTGAATCCGAGGCCAAACCTGCATTGTTCAGTTTCGTCATATGTATTTTTACTACAAAATACACTATTGTGAGTTTCATTTGCTCCCTTTTTAAATGCTTTATATATTTTTGGGACTGAGAATACATGCGCTGCTTTTATAAATGTTTTACAAAATAGACACAAGTAATGAAAACTACATTCTATGGTTGGATTATCGAATCGAATATGCCCCTTTTTAGCTTAGTAGCCTAAGAATTAGGGAACAGTACCCCTAATTAACGCGAATCCTAAAGATAGATCTATAGGCCTAACAATCCCCATCTGAGGTACGGATGCTTTAGTACTTCGATTTTTATACAGACGAGAGGATTCTGTTATACAGACGAGAGGATTCTGTTTTAGGGATATTCTATATGCATCTTGTTAATGTCGGTTACCAGGTGTTCACCATATGAATGATTTTTATCTCTATGCAGTTTGCGAAATGCCTGATATGAGATGTATATTTATGGAAAAATAAAAATCTTGTGGTCTATTAAAATTATGGATATGATCGATTATGATAAACTAATGAACTCACCAACCTTTTGGTTGACACTTTAAAGCATGTTTATTCTCAGATATGAAAGAAATCTTCCGCTGTGCATTTGCTCATTTTAGAGATATTACTTGGAGTCATTCATGACATATTTCAAAAGACGTTGCATTCGAGTCGTTGAGTTCATCAAGATTATTATTAAGTCAGTTATAGTTGGATATATTATGAAATGGTATGCATGCCGTCAACTTTCGATGTAATGGAAGTTTGTCTTTTAAAAATGAATGCAATGTTTGTAAAATGTATCATATAGAGGTCAAGTACCTCGCGATGTAACCAAATGTAATGTATTCGTCCAGATGGATTAGGACGGTTCATTAAAACACGCAGTCGATAACCTGGTGTAATTATTAACAAAGTATTAAAACCTTGTTACAGTTTAAATCCCTAATTAGTTAGAATATTTGACTTCGGGAATAAGGTTAATTTGTCGAGCATTTTATAATTATGACCGATGGACTATTATGGACAAAAACCAGATAGGTATCAAATAAATCCAGGACAAAGGACAATTAACCCAGATAAATAAATTAAAATCAAAACGTCAAACATCATGGTTACAGAAGTTTAAATAAGCATAATTGTGTTATTTTATATCTCATCGTACTTTTACCGCACTTTTAATTATCGCAATTTTATTTATCGTTATTTACTTTAAGCTTTAAATTAAGTTATTATTTGCATTAGGACTTAAAATCGACAAACCGGTCATTAAACGGTAAAACCCTATTTTTATAATAATAATAATAATAATACTTATATATATATATATATATATATATATATATATATATATATATATATATATATATATATATATATATATATATATATATACAAATATAGTTTTTAAAAATATAGTGTACGTAATCACTAGCTCCCTGTGTAACGAACCGGACTTACTAAAAACTACACTACTCTACGATTAGGTACACTGCCTATAGTGTTGTAGCAAAGTTTAGGTATATCCCATCCGTAAATTAAATAAAACTTGTGTAATATTTCATCGTATTTCGTAGTAAACAATAATAGTATTTCGTATACACCGCTGCAGACATCAAGTTTTTGGCGCCGCTGCCGGGGACCATCAACCGAAAGCGAACGCTATATATATATAAAAATATGCATATTTAGTTTTTAAGTTATTTTTGTAAAAATATATTTATATAAGTTTTTAAATATTAAAAACAAAAATATAAAATATATATATATATATATCTATTTAAGTGTTCAAGTAAAAAGAAAATATATTTTTTTATATAAACTATAAAAGTATTTTTTTTAGTTCTTAAAAATATAAGTTTATTTTAATAAATATTACTTATATTAATTTTGTAAACATTATAAAGTAAAAAAAAAAAAACACGCTGAACCTGCATTTTTGAACCTACATAACCTTCTGAGCCTGTATGGTCATGCGACCACATGGCTTTTAAACCCTCAACTCATGAGATCGCATGAGCTGAGGTGACAGGCATGACCTCGTACGTCAATTAACGCAGTATTAGGTTTATAATTTAATTATTATTAATTATTATAATTAGGGTTTAATTAAATATTAATTAGTTTATCTTAGTTTTATTTTTAGTTTTAATTAGTATTATTAAGTTTAATAATTATTATTAAATATATAGAATAATATAATTAATATAAAAATAATATTTTTATAAAATTGTATTTTTATCAATTTAGTTTCTTTTTATATTTATATCTTTTTAATCGTTTATTCGTATATTTGTAATTTATCGTTCGTAACTAGTTTTAAACTTAGTTTTTGCCGTAGAATTTTTATATTTCTAGATTTTTAGGCTTTGCCGTAAAATGCCTTAAGTGCTTTTTCTTTAGATTAAGATTTAGACGCTTTAGAATTTTACGACGTCGCTTATCGCTTTAATATTTATTAGATTTTAGTGCCTTTTTAAGTTATTGTCGTTTTGAATATAGAATTCCTTTAAACTTTAATACATTTAGATGCAATCTTTAATTTTTAGTTTTTAGACCTTTTAAGTTTCGACGCTTTACGTTCTTATTATTATTTTTCGACGTTTGTTTTTCGACTCTTATTTTTCGACGTGCTTTTTCTTTCTAATTTCTACGCTCTAGTTTTTAGGACATAGAATTTTCTATATCTTTTTTTAAGTTTCGACGAAAAAATTATTTTAAGCGGTTAAATTGATAGACATTCAAAATTTTCTGGTTCGCAGTAATAGTTGGATTTGTTAGTGGCGAGTTGTGGGCTTCCTATTTAAAGGGTCCTGGCTACCTGCTGCATCTATTGGCTATTCGAAACGTGGGCAAAATCAGAAAAAGTCTATTAATTTGATAACGTATATAATTTTTATCTTTATAACTAATAAGATATTCAGTGAATGCACCGAGCAAAACGTTCACCACCTTTCATACGTTCACCACTTGTAACTCGATCAAGACATCTAGCTAATATTGTCGCCGTTGATTTTTCTTTAGAATCATCATCTAGTCGACCGAGTAATCCAATTCAAATTTCCGATAATTCATTTTTCGAACCCGACCTCACAATTGAGAACCCGGAGGATATTCAAGGACAATTCAGAGATCCTGAACCACTAATCATTCCTCCTGAACCACAAATCATACAACCAAAGATTGTCGAGGAAGAAACCATTAAATCAGAATCTTCTAGTGATTCAGATTCAACAAATTAAATCATGGAAAATCAGGAACCTCTAAGTATGGAAGATCGAATGAGAGCTACACGCACTGGCCAAGGACATGCCATTACGCGACCAGACATTAATGCGCCAGATTATGAAATAAAAGGACAAATTTTACACATGGTAACTAATCAATGCCAATATAGTGGTACGCCAAAAGAAGATCTAAACGAACATCTTCGAACCTTTAATGGGATCTGTACTCTATTCAAAATCAGAGAAGTTGAGGATGAACAGATCTATCTCATGTTGTTTCCCTGGACTTTAAAGCGAGAAGCCAAAGATTGGTTAGAATCGTTACCTGAAGGAACGATTGATACATGGGATGTTTTAGTTGAAAATTTTCTTAAAAGATTCTTTCCGGCATCTAAAGCCGTGAGACTTCCAGGAGAAATTGTTACGTTCGCGCAAAAGCCAAATGTAACATTATATGAGGCGTGGACAAGATTCGGAAAGTTGTTGAGAGGATGTCCTCAGCACGGTTTAGACACTTAGCAAATAGTATAAATATTCTACCAAGGTGTTGACGTTGCTACACGAAAAGACATCGACACAGCAGCTGGTGGTTCCATTATGAAGAAAACCGCAACCGAAGCTCACAAAATCATTGATAACACAGCCTCCCACTCGCATGAGTGGCATCAGGGAAAAGACATTTTTCGTTCATCTAAAGCGGCTAGAGCCGATTCTAGCCATGACTTTGATTCCGTTTCCGCAAAAATAGATGCTTTCGAGAGACGAATGGAAAAGATGACTAAAGATATTCACGCAATACGAATCAGTTATGAGCAATGCGGTGGACCACACTTAACGAAAGATTGTCACATTGAACAAACGATGGAACAACGAGAGAATGTTTCCTACATGAACCAAAGGCCGGGAAATAATTATCAACCACCAAGGCCAAACTTCAATCGAAATCAAAACATTCTTTACAATCCAAATGGGCCAAACAATAACTCGTATAACCAACAAGGTCCGAATAACCAACCAACTTAAAACAACATTGTCAATCAACAAAGACCTGGCTTGTATAAACCACCACAACAAATCGAAGAGAAAAAGCTAAATCTGGAAGAAATGATGGCAAAGCTAATGGAATCTCAAACATAATTTATTACATCTCAAACCCAAACGAATGAGAGGTTTGATCAGTCATTAAGAACTCAACAAGCTTCCATTTTGAATCTAGAAAACACGTAGGTACTCTTGCTAGCTTGATGAGTAAGAGGGAACAAGGAAAGCTACCGAGTAATACTGAAGTAAATTCTCGGAATGAAAACATTAATATGGTTTCAACAAATTCTGAAAAATTAGCTCCAGAAGATGGGAAGGTTTTAGATGTGAGTAACAATGAAGAAGTTACAACACCACCACCACCCGAGATGTAAAGCCAGTGGTGGTACCATACAGACCACCCATCCCGTTTTCAAGCAAAGGAGTTGAGTATGAGCAAATGATAGGTAATAAAATTTGTGATACCTTAGAAAAAAAGAAGAAGAATAAGAAAGTGCAAGAAACAAAAACCGTAAAAATAAATCCGGAGAAGACTGTTCCACCAAAACTTCCACCCAGGGAGGGTGATCCAGGTAAATTTATTGTTCCTTGTCTACTTAGTGATTGTGTCATGTATGATGCACTAGCAGATTTAGGTGCGAGTGTGAGTGTTATGCCTCTTTCATTATATAAGAGATTAGGAGTAGGTGAGTTAAGTCCAACGGAAATGAGTGTTCGACTCCTTAATAAAACTATTAAGCACCCAGTTGGAATTGCTGACAACCTACCCGTTCAAGTAGGTAATTTAACCTTTCTAGTCGAATTTATTGTCATTGACATAGAAGAGGACCCAAACATTCCTCTAATTTTAGGTCGACCATTCTTAGCGTCCACCGGGGCGTTATTTGATGTAAGAAAGGGTAGAATGACACTTAGTGATGGTGACAAATCGGTCACCTTTGTGATTCGAAAGTCTAAATCTCCACTAACTAAAACCGTTGAACCAATAAAAATGATTGGTGAGAAGCATGTTGTTTTACCAACTCCAACGGTAGTGCTTAACAATAATAAAATGCCTAAGTGTGGGGAAAATGAAGTAACACCTAATGATGACCTGATAACGAAGAACCCCGTTGTTGATAAAAAATTAAATGACCCCGTTATTAATAGTTCAATGAAGAAACTTATTCAACGAATTCGCGATGCTAGAACCAAGGGGAACTTTAAGTTATGTAACCGGTTAGTATCCAATCTATCGCCTAAAGAAAAGGTGAAACTAGTTGAATTTGTGGATATTACACAGGAATCCTACCAATGGCTTAAAGCAAAAGTCACAGATATGCAAGTTGATTATGGTCCAAGAGAAATTGACAATGAAGTTAACCACAATTTCGACACCACAGCTACCTAAGTGTGGGGAGATTCAAATGTTCTAAAAGAAAATGCTGTCTAGAGTTATTTGTTCTGTTCTCGTGTAGTTCCGAGAATGGAATCCGATTGATCTTTTCCACTAGTAGACACTAAAGAACTAGTTTTCTCCCCCCATTCTGATTTTTTTTTTTTGTAAGTTTTATATGAAATTAATACGCTTTTTAAATTTATGTTTTGTGTGAATTTAAAAACAAAAATTTGATTTATTTCATTATGTTTAAAAAATGATTTCTAAAATTCATCGTGAGTTAAAGACTAGATCATAGAATCGAAATTGCTTTACCCAAAGACGGGACGAAAAATTTTGTTATCATTATTTTTAATATTATTGATCTAAAGTATGCCAAAAAATTAAAAAAACCCGAATATCTTTGTTTTTAAAACAATCACTTTAAAACGACAATTTTTAAATTTTGTTGAGGGATGGACTAGGTAAACGTACCGAAACTACCTCTACCTAAAGTAAAAGGAAACAAAATTTAAAAAAGTATTCATTTAAATTGTTTTAATAAATAAAGGTTTTATAAAAATATATATATATATATATATATATATATATATATATATATATATATATATATATATATATATATATATATATATATATATATATATATATATATATATATATATATATATATGTTTGTAGTCTATCTTATGTACAAAACAGGGTAAAACAGCAAAACATATGTGAAAGCTACTAATTTTGACGATAAGACGCAAAACATATGTGAAATTACAACAAAAGGAATGAACAATGAGGCGCGCCATCTATCATTCGACGAGCTTAGTAATTACAAACTGGGTATTTTTAATCACTTTTCTACACTAATCACCCTCATGAATTTATAATTATAGTCTGATTTCATGCAAATGAGGGCATTGCATGATCTCAAGTGTGGGGAAGGGTTATAAATTCTCTCGGGTATACACTTGGTTTAATTGCAAAATTTTGTAAAAATTTGAAAAATTTTCAATTAAATGAATTCAAAATCATGTTTATACATATTTATGAACGGTAAAACTAGGTTTTAATATCGAAATTATTGTTACCTCGGAAAGGACATAAATTGAGAAACAACCCAAAACGCTAGAATTCATTTAAAATGGAATAGAAGAGAATAAAAAGGCAAAGAAAAAAATAAATAAAAGCTAAGTGTGGGAAGAAATTACCAAGTTCTTTAAAACATATTTCACATATTTTGTACAAGATTATTGCAGGTACTTTTGTTTTGGACGATACTAATCAGTTTTACCCGATTTACTGTAATATATTTGAAAGAAAGATGGATCTACATGATGAATCAATTCCATCATTAAAAGGAAGTAAAGTCTTCCGAAAAAGACACGTGCTTCTTGATTTAGGTCAGGAAGTTGTCGTCCAGACCAGCTGTAGGTTGACGAAAAATTTAGAAAAGTCATCTCTAAAATCAGCAGGAAATCCACGGACCTCAGCATCAAACAGGGTCGCCAAGTGGTCAGACTTATCCTAACCATGAGAAGATCTGTCTCGTAAAATGGGGAGAGCGCCGTGCAAATTAGCTTAATAAGACTAATGAGTCAGACCCCCGGAAAGGATAATCTCCTTAAAGATTAAAAATCACCTTTTAAGACTGATATTACTCAATCCTTGAGATTGACCTTAAAGATTGAGAATTCAAACTCATGGAATTCGATGATATCTAAACTCGAACTTGAACGAGAAAAATATTTTGATCAAAATTAAAACCGATTTGTTTTCTGAAAACCTATTTTCAATGCGTTCATTACCATTGAACGTAAAATCCTAAGAATTCATTAGGTCACCTGAACCAAATCGGGTGTCAACCGTAAGAACGGTGGTTGCATAGCATGGTCGAAGACAGGACCATGTGCCAGACCAAAAAATTATAGGGTGATCTTTACTATTTCTCGTACAAAGGATAGTAATTGCATCCGACATGGTGTAACTATTAACAAAGTATTAAAACCTTTTTACAGTTTAAATCCCTAATTAGTTGGAATATTTGACTTCGGGAATAAGATTAATTTGTTGAGCATTTTATAATTATGACCGATGGACTATTATGGACAAAAACCAGATAGGTATCAAATAAATCCAGGACAAAGGACAATTAACCCAGATAAATAAATTAAAATCAAAACGTCAAACATCATGGTTACGGAAGTTTAAATAAGCATAATTGTGTTATTTTATATCTCATCGTACTTTTACCGCAATTTTATTTATCGCACTTTTAATTATCGCACTTTTATTTATCGTCATTTACTTTACGCTTTAAATTAAGTTATTATTTTGCATTAGACTTAAAATCGATAAACCGGTCATTAAACGGTAAAACCCCATTTTTTTAATAATAATAATAATACTTATATATATATATATATATATATATATATATATATATATATATATATATATATATATATATATATAATACTTATATATATATATATATATATATATATATATATATATATATATATAAGTATTATATATATATATATATATATATATATATATATATATATATATATATATATATATATATAATACTTATATATATATATATATATATATATATATATATATATATATATATATATATATATACAAATATAGTTTTTAAAAATATAGTGTACGTAATCACTAGCTCCCTGTGGAACAAACCGGACTTACTAAAAACTACACTACTCTACGATTAGGTACACTGCCTATAGTGTTGTAGCAAGGTTTAGGTATATCCCATCCGTAAATTAAATAAAACTTGTGTAATATTTTGTGGTATTTCGTAGTAAACAATAATAGTATTTCGTATACACTACTGCACACATCAATGTTATTGTAGTGTTCGTTGTCAAATTACAAATCAAAGTAACTCCAAACCTCAAACTCTCACAAATCCGAATTATGGAAGCATTTTTGGGGATTTTTTTATAAACCCTAGAAGTAAGGTATGTGCTGATTTCTTTAAATTGTTACTTTGTAAGTATTGTTGTTGAGTAGTTGATGGTGATACCAACAGTGTTTAAATTGATTGTCGCCATCGGAGAGAGATTGATCGGACGGTTGAACTTGGACGTCAATGACGGAGGTGATTGGTGCAGTAGTTGTTCAACTACAAAAAATTGGTACTTTTTATTTTAATTAGTTATTAATTACAATGATCAGTAATTTTTTCTTAATTATTTTGTGTGTTGTTTTAATTTCCTTGATGAGCTAAACTTCTCTGTATTCAATTGATGCAGATGCTTCTACCGGCTATGGAAAAGGGTTCATAACCAAAAACGGAGAGTGAACTAGCAGATTTTGAAGCTATTAATGCTATCAAAATATCATCTACTCTTGAATTCAAAGTAATATTTTTTCCTATTATTATTATTATTATTATTATTATTATTATTATTATTATTATTATTATTATTATTATTATTATTATTATTATTATTATTATTATTATTATTATTATTATTATTATTATTATTATTATTATTTATATATATATAAATAATACAGCATGTTAATAAATTTAACTATAATTTAACTTTTCGTTTATCGTGATTATTGTTAAAGATTTATAGTTATAACTGTGATTTTTTTTTCTAACTTGATTATTGATTAACTGACATATATTTGTTGATTTTGCAGCCAAAACTGTTTGCAACTATCATTAGTTACATAATATGTGGTTTATGAATTTGTTAAAATGCTAATATAATTTGAACTTTTTGATTCAGGTCAATGAGCTTCGAGCAACTCTAGGTCCACTTTCCTGGACGCAACTTACAATTTTGTCACCGGAAGAGTTAGCTATCTTGCCAAAGAATGAAGCTCCCGATCTTAATAAAATTTCAACTGTAAGAATATGAAGGTCTTAAATAACATATTTTAATTGCTTTTATTTATGCATCAAATATTCATCATATATGATATTCCCGATTTTTGTAACTAAGGAGAAGTGGAATCCTTTGCATACGTTGGGATTAGCTGGGCAGATTAAGTTTATGGATAACCTTTTATCAAATGGATTTGATATCGATGCAGTTGATAAGGTAAATTGGGTCCAAATGGGTCTGATTGACCTACCAACGAATACTTTTCAAGGTCATAAATATTAAATTTGTTGAATATGCATATGAAATTATCATTATAACAGGGATCTATTTTCTTTGCAAACGTTTGAGTAAACGTAGGGCTGGGCTGTTTTAAAACCATTTGCCCTCATTCCTTTTTGGCCAAAATTTTGAACCTTACCCATTTCTGTGCATATATTCGATCTTACTGGTCACATAATCTACTGGTGAGTAAAGCATTTCAATTGAATTTCTTATTTTCTTTTTACAAACTTTGGTGATTATAATGTTCAAACACCCTCTTAGGATTTAATTTATGTCAATCTTTATTCTTGAATTGTGAGGGTTATTCAAGAATATATAAAGGTTGAACCTTTGATGTATTTAAGTCCTGAATTTATGTAGGAACCGTATGGCTGAAAATCTTAATGGTTATTCAAGAAAATATAAAGGTTGAATCTTTATGGCTGAACTTTGGTGCTTATTATGTTGATTTTATAATTTGGAAACTTTTGTTTGAGGAGCAAGAATTTTCGATAACGAGATGAGTAATTCTTAAGTACATGGGGTATTTAGCCTTTAATATTGTTGTAATCCTATTAGGATTTGAGTTTATACAGATAAATATCAGTTACTTAACTCTGTTTAATGGATATCACACAAACAATTACCAAAGACATATTTAAACACCCCATTAGGATTTAATTTATGTCGATTTTTATTCATCAGTCCACGTAAATGAGTTAATTTTTCCACTTGAAACAGTTAAAGTTGTTGATTTGGTGATGCAGGATGGAGAGACTGCTCTTCACAAAGCAGTTTTTAGGTAAAATTGCTTTGCGAGACCGTAGTAATTTTCTAAGCTATTGTGTTGTTTGTCATCTTTATGATTTCTGACTATATAGCTTATATGCTTAAAATTGCAGGTGTGTTTGAGGATTTTGTGTGTTTATTGTAATTGATTGTGAGTTAGGACAAATAGTATTGGTGGATTATTGTGTAAGATGTAATAATAGTGAATGTGATACCTGTATTGTACTAACTTGATGCATATTGTAAATGAATGATGTCAGTGACTTTTGAATTTTAATGTGATTAATCAGTTGCATCATATTGTTATTCTGATGTTTAGATCCAACATGTATTTTGGTCTCTGAACATGTTAGTTTTAGTCATGCTTGCATCTTCTGTTTATGTGATATATATGTATGTTTATCTTGAGAATAAAAACTTTGAGTTTGGGTTTTAAAAAGAGTTTGTAATCCTCTTGAGTTGTATGATAGAGCAATCCAAGTTTCCACCAATATATTACTTTTTTATTACAATAACATTTTTCAATTCTAAAATATTCAATCATTCCAAAGCTATCCTTTTAGTAATTTCACGTCTCTTGATTTGGGACAGGTTAGTTTGACTCTGATTAGTTGAGATTAAGAGTGGATAGGTAGTTGATTGGAGTTAGATTTTGTATTTTATATATGTGATAGAAGGGGTTCAAATTCATCACCACCATCTTTGACTAAAACTTATGAAATGGTAGATGATCCTTTTAACTGATCATATTGTTTTTGGACTGTACAAATTCATTAAATCTGCATTTGCTCTTTTCATTTTCACCTTAGACATTACATTTTGCTTTCAACATTTCCATTGTTTAACTCCCATTGTGTTTCTTTTTATTCTATGTTATCTTTACAAATCTGAATACGAAAGTTGTTGAATACTTTGGCAAGTAATTAAACTTAGTAATATAACCATCGACGATTCGACGAATAAAGAAAGTAAAGCTATTGTTTAGTTATCAACAACATTCTGAGGAAGGAAGCCTCTCCATACGCAAGATTGATGTAGGATATTCTTCCAATAGAAGGTTTCTTCATGTTTGCTCGCTGTTTCCAACATTGTTTTGCGCCGCACCAAACAAATTCGGAAGGGAATTCCAAATAGGTGAGTTTTTTTCCGAGGGAAGAAGACGCGTTCTAAAGTTTAATAGACATTACACTAACCTTGAAGTAGTTGGATAGTTTATGATGTAAATTATGGTAAATTTGCAACATTTTAATAGTTTCGGATGTATGTTAACTTAATAGTTTATAGCGTTGTGTGTAGTTTGTAATCAAACATAAAAGGTATTAGTTGTTGATTATGTTTGGGATAGAGATACAATTTCATTTTTTTTTACTTCGTTATGTCTTTCTCATCGTTGCATATACCCTATCATTCGTTGTGTTGTTAATAACCATCGTAATCGCATACAATTGTCAGCAGCGTAGCGCGCACCCCTCAATCTTGTTATCATCATTCATCATATATTATATAACACAATAAAAAATATTTAAAATTAAAATATTAAAAATGACTAAAAGTCAAACAAGACACTTATTTTGTAACGCATGGAGTAGTATAATTCCAAATCCATATTATTAATACATGGATGGATGGAAATAAATAGAAATAGCATTATATACGATCTACCAATAATCTTGAAAGTTCAAATGGCTACTATATATTCTCATATTGACTTGAGCTTCTTTTGAACAAAACTTCTCATGTTTTAGTCCTTGTACATAGACTGCTTGATTTAATCACATCTTGTTTTTATTAGTTGTACGATCTCAAGGTATGTAATTATCAAAGTGAGATATATATGAATGGGGCAATATATAGGATATGAGATTGCATGGGAAGATGAATTTCGGCCCATGATCATAGTTTGTATATATTGCCAAAAATCAATCAATTTGTGTACAGGCTTGAGACAAGATTACAGCATATCTTTTCCCACACTCACCCAAATTATTTAAAATTTACATAGTGAAATACATAATAAGCCAATCCCTCATTAATACTCTTCACATTATTCTTTTTACCACATCAACTCTACATATATATCTAATTCCCATATATTATTGATATGGTATATGTGGCCCCTCTGGCCTCTTCAACTCAACATATATTAACTTAACACTTGCAATATTCATTAATCAAAATTGTTTTCACTCTACTATATAGTCTAGTTTATGTTACTCATCCTACACAGCATTAATTTAACTCATAAATAGAGTAAGTTCAATAAAACATATGTTTAAATGCTAAATTATTCAATTCAAAATTTAAATAATTCAAAAGCTCTAATTAAACTTGTTTCTGATCGATCATAACCTATTTAGTAATCATTTTGAATTAAATCTATAATTGTTGTAAATTCATAATTTAACTTTATAATTAAATAAATAAAATAATATATTTCTTTAATAAGTGTTATAGATATAATTTAAGGATGATATTAAAGGAAATTGAAGTCCGGAATGGTTAAAAGAGAATTTCAATTATAAATTTTTCAACACAGATTGTTGAATGTTCATTATCATTTGTTATTCAAATGTTACAAACAAACGTGTTGAATACTAGTGGCGAATCTAGAATGAAAATTCAATAGGATCACGAATTTTTTCAAATCTAATTATATATGAAAGTATTTTAGCAGCTGTTTACCTTCAAAAAACCATAAATACCACAAATATATGAAGTCCTATAGTTGATTTTCGTAGTGTGTTATACAATTTAAAGCATATTTTATATAGAATATTTCTGAATTTGTAGTGTCACATGATCTCACGAGTTACTATCTAAGATCGCCCCTGCTAAATACGTAATTATTTAGCATGAAGTGTTGAATCAATCAATAAATCATGACGTAATTAAACACACCTCTAATTAGTGTTTTAATTAACTGACTTGTTTCCAAAACATAATTAGATGATTAGTCAAATATTCCTAAATCTTTTGACTTGATCCGATGACATTTTACGAATACAATAACTTACTACTAGCTATGGAATTACGTACGTTTAGTTTTATTGTAGTTTGGAAAAAAACCGAAAAAGTAGAATATGACCTTCATATCGATTGAAACGGCTAGAAACCGTTGGTGAAGGATAAAATATATGGATACTAGAAACCGCTTGTACTGTACAACAGTGATATGCATGCAGTGTGTGTGTGTGTGAATTGTGATACGGCGGTGTCTTATCGGATGTTGCTAGAGGCAACTCCTACCTGGCATCATTTTTTGTTGTTTTTTGATCCATCTGTGACTTTTGCTGTTGTTACTTGTTGTTCTATAGTTTCATAACTGTTAATGCGTAATGTACAAGTTACTATAGCATGCAGACAAGGAGAGGACCACTCAATTATTTTCATGAGCGACCTCCAATTGCAACACTAGGGTTAAATTTTCAGTATCTGATCGAGGCACACTGACCATTACTGCACTGAATCAATCTTTTTCTCGAGTCGGCCTCATTTTAGGATCGTAATTTAACTATATATAGATATATAGATATAGTTAAAGCTTAATATCTTAATGGCACAATTAACCAATATATATCTTTCAATTAGAATCCATCTTTGTAAATGGACCGAGTGCACAAAATGTGTTTGTGAGTGTTGATGTGGAACCAGGGGCGGATTTTTGAAAATAGAATCATGGTTGCCCCCTATGATTCTAAATTTTTGATGTATATATTTATAGATTTTGTTTAATTAATGTGTATTTTCTATCTTGTCTTCTCCTCCTTTATTGTTAATTACTTGGCTTTGGTCGTAATTAAAGTTAACAATGTTAGAAACTTAGAGAAATAAGAACAAAACAAGTTTGTTTGCCATGGAAATAGTTTCAAAGAAAATATTGAGATAACAGAGATTGAGTTGGAGAAGACGGTTTATGGGTCTACATTTTTTTATAGTATCTTTTTATCAAGTATTCACTTTAAAACCCTTATCTTTAATCACAAGTACAATTTAGACCTTCACTTTTTAAGGATATATTTTACTCCGTAACTCCTACCGTAATTTTTTTTATTATTATTATTATTATTTTTTTTGAAAAAACAAGCATTGCATTAAAGACTATACAATATTTACAACCGAAACGAAACAAGTCCTCGAAGGAGCCGAGAAAAAACAACACAACTATACAAATTGACTACAGGACTAGCTATAAAAAACAATACAAACAATAGGCACTATACGCATTCCTAACTGACACCCGTTCTATTATTTCGAATCCGGACATAGAATCCCGGGTTAATACTCCATTGGTGCCGATCCATAGAAGTCTTTTTTAGACGCCTCAAAATCCATTTGTAGGTATACACTTGTGCATCAGATAACATTTTTGACCCATCCCACATGCGATTACCAAAAACTCCATCATTACGAGCCTTCTAAATTGAGTAACAGAAGGCCCATTTGTCCCCCAGCCATATGATTTTTCCAAGCTTGGAAGCTAGATTACTCGTACTATCATCGAATAATGTCTCGAAACTTTGGAAGAAACCGACGTTTATGTTCCACCAATTCAGAAAACCTGACCACACACCTGCGCCCTTCAGGCATAGAAAGAGTGCATGTTCCACTGATTCTGGTACAGTGGAGCATATTGGGCAAACGAATAAATTCAAATCAATATTATGTTTATCGAGTTCAACCCGAACCAGAAGACGCTTCCTGATTTTTGTCTAAAGATTTGCAAATCATGTTTGAAGAGAAGATGTGACATAAAGATTTGTATGATGAATAGTGAAGACTGTTTGTTTTATGTCTATAAAATAACTTAACCCTGTTTGTAGTAATATGAAACACATTTTGAAGTCTCCGAGTTTGCAGGCATTATAAGCTATTATTTTATCGTATAAACTGTGACGATCGCTCCAAATCCATATGGACAATACGTCATTCATCGATTTCATTGCGAGGTATTTGACCTCTATATGATACGTTTTGTAAACTTGAAACAACCCAACCCGTATTAAAACCAGCCCATAAAATTTTTTCCTTTTAATACGCGTTAAATAATACTTTAGGTCCCATTACACATATTCCAAAACGTATTTGTTATCAAGGTAAGTTCATCGAACCTAAAACATACATTAATGATTTAAACTCCTTAATACAATGGTTCATTAATTAAATCGTAAACCGGTTATAATCATTATGACCCGACTAGTTACGTTTACACCAAACCGAGCATGGTGATTTGGGACTACGCTACCCAAATCCTAATCGAGTCCAAAAGCAAGATCTTCTAAAGCAACCTAGCCGAGATCTCTAATCCCCAAGCTTACCCGAGCCGCCAAGCATGCTAACCTATAAAAATATCAACAACGAGAGGGTAAGCTAACGCTTAGTGAGTGAGAATATACTACATACATATATATGCATAAAATGGACACGCCACAAAATATCAAATACCGCATACCGGAGCATCCAAGCATAAAGGCAAGCTAGTCTAAGCATACCGTAAGATCACTAAGCAATGAGCTTAAGATACATCAACAAAATATAAGTTCGCCAACAACGATGTGAACAATGCCAATAAGCTACACCCGGAGGGTTAGCTACAACACGACAATACAACATTATATGTATACAAAATACATATGTATATATATATATATCTCGAATAACATAATTTGCTTACGCTTACAACACAATAACCATGGTTAACCAAGTATACAAGAGAACGGTACATGTAAGTCCGTTGGAGTTCATAACATCCACTAGTGTTACTTATACACCGCGTAATCACTAGTCCCCCGGGTGATGTCTTAAACACCGCGACTAACTCACCCTTACAACAATGTGGCGTCTTAAACACCGCGACGAACCCACACTTCATTCAATACAATGAGTGGTGTCTTGAACACCGCGACACTTCCACTCTCACGACATTGTGGTGTCTTAAACACCGCGACAATCCCACAAGTCAATTACACAAGGAGTAGTGTCTTAAACACCGCGACAATACTACTCGTTACCTAGAATGTGGTGTCTTGAACACCGCGACACTTCCACATTCATACCACACAAATAAATACATTATATACGTTCACGCATAATTATTCCACTCACAATATTAACCCTTCGCCATTGGGGTTATATAATCCACATCACACGCCCATGTGATAGAGTACGCGCAAGGTGTGCACCTCGTCAAAGATGGTCAACCAAAACGCACAACCGTGCCAATTGAACCTACACACAAGTCCATCAATCCACCTATATGTGAAGTGAGCTCTATAACCGAGAACCACTTCACCCGACCCGCACCCATCCTACACATACATATGCATATAGGATATTAACACTCACCTTGTCGCCTTGAAGAAATGCTTCCAAGTAATCCGCAACTCGTCAATGGAATGTACCTAATCCATTATCACAAATTCAACAACACACTTAGATTGGATTTACAAACCAACCCAATTTGACACTTAGTGCAAATTCGACCCAAATGCACTTCCAAGGACAAACTGCGCCCAAACTAACCAATAATCACTAACACAAGTGAGAATGGTCCTAATATGCCAAGTAAACCCAAACACAAGTGTTAAACACATGTCTCACCCATTTTGACACCAAAACCCTAATTTTGACCTATTAAGTCAAAATCTCACCGTTTACAAGTCTTGACACCAAAACACATTTAACTCGGTTTAATACTTCAACTTAATCCATTTTAAGTTTATAAACCTTAATAAATCAACAATCGGGTCAAAATCATCCCCAAACCCTAATTTTGGCTCTAGTCAAAATTAGTCAACTCCAAGAACCCTAAATGTCCCCAAAACCTCAATAATCACTAATACTAGTGATTATACACCATTTACAAGTCTTACAAGCATGAACTTGCACACCAAACCCAAAACCCGATATTAACAACAAAAAAAACCCGAATCTTGGTGTTAACCTTCAATTAACAACTAAATGGGTTTCACCTATGAATCATACAATCAAAAGCCCTAAATTTGAATGATGAACACAAAAACGAATTTCGGAGTTAGAGCTTACCACTAGTATCACCACGTAGCCAAGAACGAGGAGAACACACTTTCCAACTACGCTAAAGATCGAATCACAAGTCTTGAACCCCAAATCTTCACTTGAATCCAAAGAGGATTTATGTTTTGAGAGAATAAATGGAAGAAAAATGAAAAAGGAAATGAAATGAATGAGATGGGTGGCTGAGATTTATCCCACAAACTGATCCATATGCGAAATGACGGTTTTACCCCTGAACACACCCCATTTAAAGCTGAAAATCGGGTCTGGAACCAGGCTGGTCGCGGCGCGACCCTACTTGTCGCGGCGCGACAACGTGCTGCAGCTGGTGCTTCAAATTACTAGTGTTCTAATCCAATTTTGCTCTTAATCATCGCGGCGCGACCACAGCCTTCGCGACGCGACCCACAACACATTTTCTTCCATTTTCGTCTAACCAAGTCCCCGTCTCATAATTCCACTCGTACGCTCCAATCCCAACTTATTTATGCAAGCAAACCCTTCTAGAAGACCCTAGAACGAACCCTTACCAATAATCTTGCATGCATGCGTAACCACCACCTTATATACGCATATTCCCACGCGTACATGCAACGTACACTATCGTACACCGCGTATCTCTCGTTCCAACTATATATATACATGAATTCATACGCAACCCGAACCATATACACATGTATATCTAAATATCTCCACTGTATATACATACATATGTACATATATATATATATTGTCGCATATGAAATATTCGGGTGTTACATGTAAACATTGCATTCTTTTGAAAAGGCGCACCATAAATGCATATTTAAATCAAAGGTTTTCGACATCTGATGATTTCTACATATAGACAATCATCGTAATATAATAGTTTACAATGATACTTCCGTTGACAATGCAGTCAAAATAAGATACATGGTGATGATTTGGTGAATGCAACATTTCTTTGAAAAGTATGTCATCTAAGACTCCATGCACATAGCTTGTCTAACATATAAGCAAACAGCGGAAGACTTCTAGGAAACCTGAGAATAAACATGCTAACAAGTGTCAACACAAAGGTTGGTGCGTTCATAGTTTTAGTGTTTCGTATAATCTGTATATAAAAGTGGATCACAAGATTTCAGTTGATTCATCCAGAAACGTTTATCAAAATATTCTACAAGATTGAGCACTCTGGTAACTAAACTTAACGTATATATAATTTATACCCTTTGTATAATCATCTTAATAATACACGCAAACCAACATGTACGCTTCTCAAATAGCATACGTCCGTTAAAAGGCTAGTGCTCTAGCTCGGACGGGGATATCAAGCCCTATGGATCCATATACTACTACTCGCGCCCACCAGTTCTTATAACCAGCAGTTACTAGTTACCAAAGCTAAGGGATTTTCGGTTCAAACTCAGTGTAGAATTTAGTATGTACTTGTATCCATTGTGTTTAAAATAAAGTGCATGTATTCTCAGCCCAAAAATATATATTGCAAAATCATTTAAAAAGGGAGCAAATGAAACTCACCTTAGCAGCATATAAAGTCGTTCACCAAAATGTGACTGAAACTCGGATTACCAAATAACCGTAGATCTCAACCTAGAGAACATATGTTGGTCAATAAATGTCTATCAAGCTAGGTCAGGTCATAGTGTATCACAATCCTAATGCTCGAGATCGACCTACAAAAGTTATCCAAAGTCGTTTCAAAAAGTCAATTTTGACAATAGTTCAACAAAACGAGACGTACCTTATATAAGGATTCATTTACTTGGTTGGTAATATTCAAAAATCCACTTTATCAATCTCGTAAACAAGTTGTTTAAATCTTAATTGCAGATTCAAAAGCAATTTCAATTAACGTCCATTATAATTCAGTTGATCATATCTTTTAATCCGTTCATCGAAACTATTCGATATCTAAATGAAAAGTTATTGATTTTTCGCCAGCTTTCCAAAAACATGTATATCATATACCTTTTACCAGTAATATATGTATTTAATTAGTGATTCATTATAAACTGTTTAACGAAGAAATTTAGTATACAAGCATGCATAAACATATATACTCGAGCACTAGACATGGATACACAATTAATATATAAAAGATAAGATATGAATGCTTACGTATCAATATTGTGATTTAATATTGCAGGAAAGTACGTAGACGCAACGAAGATGATAAACACTAGGTTTGACTTGCAAACGATACCCATGAATATTATCCATAACCTCCAAAGCAATAACCCATAATTTCCTTAGCTCTAGCGTGCTCGAAAACTCGTTTTGAAATCATTTGGACATCACTGCGTCGTAATATTTTATGTATATTATTATTTTTGTATCGTAAAAATAATAATACTAATACTATTAATAATAATCTTAATAATAATAATCTTAATAATAATAATAATAATAATAATAATAATAATAATAATAATAATAATAATAATAATTGATAAAATAAATACGGAGTAAATGAATTGCATCAGAAGTGGAAATGGTCGAGCTTTATATAGATGTGGCCTGATTTCAGACCCCATGCGATCGCATGGTTTTTGGGCATCAAGGCCATGCGATCGCATGACCCTCTGATCCAGCTCACAAACTTTTATTTTCTTGTTTGTCGACATATTTATTTATTAATATATAATATATATAATTTATATTAATTAATTATATATTATATTATATTCTCGTACATAGTTGACTTGAAATTTTCGTTCCGAAGTCTCGTACGTTGTCACTCGACTTATGCCCCGGTTCCGGTTTCTCGAACGCATTTTCGTATGCTTAGAAAACTATCACTTTACGTTTCGTGACTCGTACCTTTGTCAAAATATAGTCTTAAATTATCAATAAACTATACCACTCAAAGTATATCTTAATCTTTCGAGTGTTTTGGTCATTTACTTCTATAAATCATTGTCTCGTTATTTATTAATATAATAGTATTTATCAAACGTTTCATAACCAAATTAATATCTATTCTCAATATTTATAAACACGTTTTAACATACATCTCACAAGTTATTCATATACTTAATTCTAACAGTTAATATTCTTTATTTTTGTATATGTCCAAATTACGTTATTTAAACAAACACACTTAATCAACCAATTCTATTATATCGAAAAACGTTTTCGCACGTTTGAAACACAATCAATTAAATATTATGCAGTTTAGTTCACCACTAACTTTTATCTTACTTTTGTCATCAAACACTTTACCATTTATTCCGAATACCATTAAAAAGGAATAATTTCTCAAATCAGTGTGGACCTCATAACAGAGACCCGTAACAATATCATAATCATTAAGAGACCTAATAAATATTTTTAATTCAATCGTTTGGCATAATATTTTAACTTCGTAGTTGAATATATCAATCAGATAATCAAACCAATAAGTTTAATGCACAGTATCATTTACTTAACACTTTGTTACGTTTTCAAGTTATAGTATATGTATCTATTTACATATAATTGTTAGCGAATCGTTGAGAACAATCGAAGGGTAATTGAATAGTTTAAAATTTTGAGATTTAACTTCATAGACTGTGCTTATCGTGTCGAAAATGTTAAAGATTAAGTTTAAATTTGGTCAGAAATTTCTGGGTCATCACAGTACCTCCCCGTTAAAGAAATTTCGTCCCGAAATTTGAGTGAGGTCGTCATGGCTAACAATAAAAATGTTTTCATGACGAATATGTGTTGATAAATAGAATTTTTATCACCGTTGAATAATATGGATAAAACAATCCAATTACTCGAAGCGTATGAGGGAAGTTATCGTAAAAGGGTGAAATGAGGAAATAGAGATTCGTTTATAACTCTTGACGTAGTAACGATTGATTTTCGGAATTTAAGGAATAGAAAATCTTCATTATCTAAATAAGATTTGATTCTTCGAAATTTGCGGAAATTAGGATTTTCTTTGATTAAATGCGTAATCTGCCTCGATTGCTATGTCTGATATTTTGCTATAAATTGACCTCTTCCGTTTCATTTATTTTCACCACTCCTATTATCTTCTTTCTTATTTCATACTTACAAAAGATTTGTGAAAATGCTTCATCCAGTTCTGATTCTTGATATTTTCTTGGCTATCATATCATTCATTCTTCTTTTTCATCTGCCACCAGAGGAGGTTATTTTCTTCTACAAATACCTTGGGGTTATATTGTTTTTCATTCTCCCGTGTCTTTATATTTCTATACTCATTGATATACACGGTTTGTAATTTCGGGGTTGTTTTTGGGCTTTATATTTTCCATTATATTTCGGAGCTTCATGCTTTTCGTTTTCTCTTCCCGACTTTAAGTCAAGAGAATAATGGTCCAGAATTCGTAGGTATGAATTTCGGAATGAACATAATTAATGTTCTAAGAAAGAAACGGTAATGGCACAATCTGACTTGTCAAATTACCAGAATATCTGGAAAAGACCGAATCATCAAGAAAAATATTTTCTTGATATATTTAGAGGTTAAATATAATGAAAGAGTTATGTAACATGGTTCATAATGAGGGTGTGATCTGTGAACCTTTATCACGTTCCATTAGAGACTCAGCATGACTTACTGTAATATAATCACGTTGATCAAGTGTCATTATATTATACTAATTCATGCTTCAGTTCCCAACACTACTTCAAAACATTCATATTTTAAACTTGAAGGTTTCAGAATTTAGAAACTAAAATAGTTTCTTTTATGATGTAATACAGATAACGTGAAGAGATAAATAATTTCGGATGATAATAGTTATGAAGATATCTTCAGAAATATTGAAGATATTTATAATGAAAGATATGATAATATCTTAGAATTTCTAATATTAACGGATGGTGAAGAAGATTTGTCTGTGAAGGTTTAGAGTTAGGAGCAAGGTATTCGTTAATGACTTCAGCAGATACTGAATCATTTGTATTCTTTGAAGGCAGGTTTAGTCTTTGTGATTTGTCCACAGCCTCCTTCATAGTTTGCTCAATTCGTTTTCCAGTACCAAGTTTTCTCTTTTTCTGTGCTTTTCCAACACACTACTCTTTATCATCAAACTTTCGACTATTAAAGTCGTTTACAGTTTTTGCTGCTTTATCAGCATTTTTCCAAAATTCGGAGAACTAGTTTCGCAGTTTGGGGTGTTTTCCAGAAACTTCACATTTGAAGTAAGTAAGTCTAGGAGATGGACATTATATGTATATATATAACCGTTGGCGTAGAATTGCTGCGAAATTCGAAATACTGATTGCTAATTCCCGGTAGTTGGTATGGCAATTATTGTTACAAGATGTGGATGAGTACATGATGGGGTTTCAATGAGTATAAGGATTTTTTGGAAGGTCAAGGATCAATGAAGTTGTTGGTAAATTTACTGCTAATGTGGTGGGACATGAAAGGTTTCCTGGTAACAAGAATGTATATGTCTAGATTATAATAAGGCTAATCTGAAAAGTCGAAGTTGACTGTTGGAAGTATAGTAAAACTGGATACTTTGAAAAAGGATTGCAAGATTATTTTCGGTAAAAACAACGCTAAAGGATCTTGCACAGTTTTGAAGTCAAAGTATAGCTTTGAAAGATATAGAGATCTAAGAATGATGTCACTGGTTCAGAGTTATGACTTGGATTCTGATCCGTCAATATCAGAATATGTAATTGAATTTGTATGAAATGATTGTGTATTGCAGTTAAGGTAGTGAGTATAGTTAATGATTGTTTTTTTTGAATTAATGTTGAAGAATGTATAGTGTAACATATTAATTGTGAACTTATATATTTTCCTAGTATTACCTACCCGTTAAAGATTTCACAAATAATATTTTGTACAAAAGAATTTTTCATTACAGTCTTTATGAAAATATCTGTATGTATATTTTCTTCAGATGTAATTCAGATTAAATGAGTTAAAATTATATTAAGCTCATTTGATTTTTGGCTTGAATTAGAAATGAATAATCTCTAAAACATTAGAGATTACATAATCTTCGTGGAGTATTTCACTAATGAAATCAATACTTCATTAATTATTCTTATTGATATTCCTCGGTGAAGGATGTTGGTGTTCGTGGAATTTTTGTGAACCTTACAAGGCACATATGATGTTTTCTGGAAAGTTTCGAGTACATCGAAAATGAAAATGTAAAATCAATTATGTAATTGGTTTATTATGAAATGAAATTCATTAAGTTGAAATAGAGATTGTAGTTAACAATGGTTAAGTTATTAAGGAAGGATGTACATCATTGCATATTAATAATATGAACTAACCGAGTAGTACCTACCAGTTAAGATTCACACGTAATAGCTTAGTTGTGATGACCCGGAAAATTTTGACTTATTTTGAACCAAATTCTCGATATGATTTAATGTTTCTGACACGATAAGCAAAGTCTGTAAAACTGAATCTCAAAATTTTTGAACTATTCAATTACCCATCGACTGTTCTCGACGATTCGTGAACAATTATATGTAGAAAGATACATATATACACTATAACTTGAAAGCGTAACAAAGTATTAATTGTATGATACTGTGCATAAAACTTAATGGTTTAAATATCTATTTGAATATATATGATAATTTGGAATTGTAATTGTATGAATAACTTGTGATGTGTATTTAAAAAGTGTTTATGAATATTAACTTGGTTATTAAACGTTTTGATTTAAAACAATATTATTAAATATACTTTGATAGATAACGAGACGATGATTTATAGAAGTAAATGACCAAAACACTCGAATGTATAAGTTATATTTCGAGTGATATAGTTTATGGATAGTTAAGTCTATATTTTGACAAATGTACGAGTCACGAAAGGTAAAGTGCCAGTTTTCTCAGTGTACGAAAGGACGTTCGAAAAACCGGAACCGGTACATAAGTCGAGTGATGACGTACGACTTATCGGAACAAAAATTACAAGTCAACTAGACAAGAGAATATAATATATTATATAATTAATTAATTTATATTAAATATATTATATATATTATATTTAATTATGTCGACAAGCAAAACAACAACAAAAATTGTGTGCTGGATTTTGGGGCCATGCGATCGCATGGGAAATAGGCATAAAACTCATGCGATCGCATGGGGTCAGATTTCAGGAAAGGTCTATAAATTGAATTCGTTTTTGCTCGATTACACACACACATATCCTCACATCCCTCTGCTCTCTTTATATTATTATTATTATTATTATTATTATTATTATTATTATTATTATTATTATTATTATTATTATTATTATTATTATTATTATTATTATTATTGTTATTATTATTATTAATTAATATTATACATAAAATACTACGACGAGGTCATGAGCGTGTCACTTCAAAACAAGCTTTTCGAACAGGATAGAGCTAAGGAAATTATGGGTTATAGCTATGGAGGTTATGGGTAATATTCGTGGGTATTGTTTGCAAGTCAAACCTAGTGTTTATCATCTCTGTTGCGTCTACGTACTTTCCTGCAATATTGAATCACAATATTGATACGTGAGCATTCATATCTTATCTTTTATATATTAATAGTGTATACATGTCTAGTGCTCGAGTATATATATTTATGCATGCTTGTATGCTAAATTTCTTCGTTAGATAGTTATGATGAATCACGAATTAAATACATATATTACTGATAAAAGGTATATATGATATGCATGTTTTTGGAAAGCTGGCGAAAAATCAATAACTTTTCATTTAGAAATCGCGTAATTTCGATGAACGAATTAAAAGATATGGTCAACTGAATTATGATTGACGTTAATTGGAATTGCTTTTAAATCTACAATTAATATTTAAACAACTTGTTTGTAAGATTGATAAATTGGATTTTTGAATATTACCAACCGAGTAAATGATTCCTTATATAAGGCACATCTCGTTTTGTTGAACTATTGTCAAAATTGACTTTTTGAAACGACTTTAGATAACTTTTATATGTCGATCTCGAGCATTAGGATTGTGATACACTATGACCTGACCTAGCTTGATAGACATTTATTGACCAACATATGTTCTCTAGGTTGAGATCTACGGTTATTTGGTAATCCGAGTTTCGGTCACATTTTGGCGAACGACTTTATATGCTGCTAAGGTGAGTTTCATATGCTCCCTTTTTAATTGCTTTTGCAATCTATATTTTTGGACTGAGAATACATGCACTTTACTTTAAACGCAATGGATACAAGTACATACTAAATTCTACACTGAGTTTGAACCGAAAATGCCTTAGCTTTGGTAACTAGTAGCTGCCGGTTATAAGAACCGGTGGGCGCGAATAGTTGTATATGGATCCATAGGGCTTGACATCCCCGTCTGTTCCAGGTATAGAAACCCTAGCCTGAACTATAAAACAGACGTATGCTATTTGAGTTTAATATACATTGGATTGCGTGTATTGTACATGTTGGTTGCATGTATGTTAAAATAGGGGTACTTATTATATAGACGTTAAAGCTTAGTTACCAGGGTGCTCAATCTTGTAGAATAATTTGATAAACGTTTCTGGATGAAACAACTGAAATCTTGTGGTCCACCTTTATATACAGATTATGCGATACATTAAAACTATGAACTCACCAACCTTTGTGTTGACACTTGTTAGCATGTTTATTCTCAGGTTTCCTAGAAGTCTTCCGCTGTTTGCTTATATGTTAGACAAGCTATGTGCATGGAGTCTTACATGACATATTTTTCAAGGAAACGTTGCATTCACAAAATCATCACCATGTATCTATTTTGACTGCATTGTCAACAGAATTATTATTGTAAACCATTATTTACGGTGATTGTCTATATGTAGAAATCATCAGATGTCGAAAACCTTGGATTTAAGTATTCATTTATGGTATACCTTTTTAAAAGAATGCAATGTTTATAAAACGTATCATATAGAGGTCAAATACCTCGCTATGAAATCGATGAATGACGTATTCGTCCATATGGATTTGGAGCGATCGTCACATTAGTACGAAAAGATTTATTTTGTTTTCAAAATTCATATATATTAAATATACATAAAATTTTTTCAGGGGAAATGAGTTAATACTTCATCGGTTATTGTTGCTGGTATTTCTTGGTAACTACGGTGCGTATAACGTTGATGCTCGTGGGACAGATTGTGAAGTTGAGGTTTGCGATGCGGATGTTGTTGTTGGTGGTAATGGTACTGTTGGTGTTGTTGTCGGTGGTACTGTTGATGTCGGTGATGCTGCTGGTGCTTGTAACCTTTGCACCATATTCTCCAAAGCCACTACCCGAGCGCGAAGCTCGTTGACTTCTTCTACTACACCGGGATGATTGGCGGTTCGGACGAGCGGATGAATAAGATCCAGAATTTGAGATAGTATATTATCGTGACGAGATACTCTAGAAATGAGAGAGAAAATGGTGTCTCGAACAGGTTCGCCGGTAAGTGCTTCAGGTTCTTCGCCAAGAGGGCAATGTGGTGGATGGAAGGGATCGCCTTCTTCTTGTCTCCAATAATTAAGTAAGCTACGAACCCATCCCCAATTCATCCAGAATAGATGATGGCTAATTGGTTGATCCATTCCGGTTACACTGTCTTCGGAATTCAGTTGAATATCCATATCGGAATAGCTGTCAGAGTTTAAGGAATTTGAACTAGATACGGGATCCATCTTGTATAATTAGGGAGATGAATTTTTTTTTTTTTTTTTTTTTTTTTTTTTTTTTTGATATGTATTAGATTATAGAATTTAGTTTGGTATTCTTCAATACATAATTTACATATGTATATATAATACCAAATTCCATAAATCAAGGAGAAATTTTCGGAAGATGTCAGGAAAAGTTTACAATAACAGATATGCTAAGATATGAATTTTTATCTATGCACTATTTATGCAATAAATGCAGGAAAACGTGCATAGACTTAAGAATGATAAACAGGTAATTTCTGACAAAAAAAATTATAAGCAAAACTTTTGACATGCAGCTACGGTCGACATCCTAACAATTATCAGTTAGACACACTAATGCAAGACCTGGTTCACTAGGACCAACGCTCTGATACCAACTGTGACGATCGCTCCAAATTCATATGGACAATACGGCATTCATCGATTTCATTGAGAGGTATTTGACCCCTATATGATATGTTTTGTAAATATTGCATTCTTTTGAAAAGGCACACCATAAATGCATATTTAAATCAAAGGTTTTCGATATCTGATGATTTCTACATATAGACAATCATCGTAATATAATAGTTTATAATGATACTTCCGTTGACAATGCAGTCAAAATAAGATACATGGTGATGATTTGGTAAATGCAACGTTTCCTTGAAAAGTATGTCATGTAAGACTCCATGCACATAGCTTGTCTAACATATAAGCAAACAGCGGAAGACTTCTAGGAAACCTGAGAATAAACATGCTAACAAGTGCCAACACAAAGGTTGGTGAGTTCATAGTTTTAGTGTTTCGTATAATCTGTATATAAAAGTGGATCACAAGATTTTAGTTGTTTCATCCAGAAACGTTTATCAAAATATTCTACAAGATTGAGCACCCTGGTAACTAAACTTAACGTATATATAATTTATACCCTTTGTATAATCATCTTAATAATACACGCAAACCAACGTGTACGCTTCTCAAATAGCATACGTCCGTTAAAAGGCTAGTGCTCTAGCTCGGACGGGGATATCAAGCCCTATGGATCCATATACTACTACTCGCGCCCACCAGTTCTTATAACCAGCAGTTACTAATTACCAAAGCTAAGGGATTTTCGGTTCAAACTCAGTGTAGAATTTAGTATATACTTGTATCCATTGTGTTTAAAATAAAGTGCATGTATTCTCAGACCAAAAATATATATTGCAAAATCATTTAAAAAGGGAGCAAATGAAACTCACCTTAGCAGCATATAAAGTCGTTCACCAAAATGTGACCGAAACTCGGATTACCAAATAACCGTAGATCTCAACCTAGAGAACATATGTTGGTCAATAAATGTCTATCAAGCTAGGTCAGGTCATAGTGTATCACAATCCTAATGCTCGAGATCGACCTACAAAAGTTACCCAAAGTCGTTTCAAAAAGTCAATTTTGACAATAGTTCAACAAAACGAGACGTACCTTATATAAGGATTCATTTACTTGGTTGGTAATATTCAAAAATCCACTTTATGAATCTCGTAAACAAGTTGTTTAAATCTTAATTGCAGATTCAAAAGCAATTTCAATTAACGTCCATTATAATTCAGTTGATCATATCTTTTAATCCGTTCATCGAAACTATTCGATATCTAAATGAAAAGTTATTGATTTTTCGCCAGCTTTTCAAAAACATGTATATCATATACCTTTTACCAGTAATATATGTATTTAATTAGTGATTCATTATAAACTGTTTAACGAAGAAATTTAGTATACAAGCATGCATAAACATATATACTCGAGCACTAGACATGGATACACAATTAATATATAAAAGATAAGATATGAATGCTTACGTATCAATATTGTGATTTAATATTGCAGGAAAGTACGTAGACGCAACGAAGATGATAAACACTAGGTTTGACTTGCAAACGATACCCATGAATATTATCCATAACCTCCAAAGCAATAACCCATAATTTTCTTAGCTCTAGCGTGCTCGAAAACTCGTTTTGAAATCATTTGGACATCAATGCGTCGTAATATTTTATGTATATTATTATTTTTGTATCGTAAAAATAATAATACTAATACTATTAATAATAATCTTAATAATAATAATCTTAATAATAATAATAATAATAATAATAATAATAATAATAATAATAATAATAATAATAATAATAATAATAATAATAATAATAATAATTGATAAAATAAATACGGAGTAAATGAATTGCATCAGAAGTGGAAATGGTCGAGCTTTATATAGATGTGGCCTGATTTCAGACCCCATGCGATCGCATGGTTTTTGGGCATCAAGGCCATGCGATCGCATGGCCCTCTGATCCAGCTCACAAACTTTTGTTTTCTTGTTTGTCGACATATTTATTTATTAATATATAATATATATAATTTATATTAATTAATTATATATTATATTATATTCTCGTACATAGTTGACTTGAAATTTTCGTTCCGAAGTCTCGTACGTTGTCACTCGACTTATGCCCAGGTTCCGGTTTCTCGAACGCATTTTCGTATGCTTAGAAAACTATCACTTTACGTTTCGTGACTCGTACCTTTGTCAAAATATAGTCTTAAATTATCAATAAACTATACCACTCAAAGTATATCTTAATCTTCCTTTTGGTCATTTACTTCTATAAATCATTGTCTCGTTATTTATTAATATAATAGTATTTATCAAACGTTTCATAACCAAATTAATATCTATTCTCAATATTTATAAACACGTTTTAAAATACATCTCACAAGTTATTCATATACTTAATTCTAACAGTTAATATTCTTTATTTTTGTATATGTCCAAATTACGTTATTTAAACAAACACACTTAATCAACCAATTCTATTATATCGAAAAACGTTTTCGCACGTTCGAAACACAATCAATTAAATATTATGCAGTTTAGTTCACCACTAACTTTTATCTAACTTTTGTCATCAAACACTTTACCATTTATTCCGAATACCATTAAAAAGGAATAATTTCTCAAATCAGTGTGGACCTCACAACAGAGACCCGTAACAATATCATAATCATTAAGAGACCTAATAAATATCTTTTAATTCAATCGTTTGGCATAATATTTTAACTTCGTAGTTGAATATATCAATCAGATAATCAAACCAATAAGTTTAATGCACAGTATCATTTACTTAACACTTTATTACGTTTTCAAATTATAGTATATGTATCTATTTACATATAATTGTTCGCGAATCGTTGAGAACAATCGAAGGGTAATTGACTAGTTTAAAATTTTGATATTTAACTTCATAGACTTTGCTTATCGTGTCGGAAACGTTAAAGATTAAGTTTAAATTTGGTCAGAAATTTCTGGGTCATCACATAAATTCAAAAAAACAAATAGTCTACGGTAAAAATATTGGCGGGCGCAGACATAATAAATAATAAGATATGCTGATTGAAAAACAAACACCACTTTAGTGTTGGTTTATAGTCTAAGTAGAGTATAAGTCGGTTTGCGTCTATATTTATATATCTATATAGTCTGCATATGTGTAAGTCGTAAACACCTTTCTTTTGAATAATACTAATTTCCATTGTTTACGATTATTTCATTCTTGTTTTCATATTCACTTAATTGTTTGCGTGAGTATTTGCTCCACTAATAACGCGTTTGTGTTTTTAACTATTACATTTTTAACTATTACGCGTTTGTGAGTATTGGATGGCTAAAGTCGAATGGTTCTTTGAATTCTCTAAGAATCTCGAAGATATACAAATGAAATTAGTAGCGTACCATTTAAAAGGAGGGGCTTCATCTTATTGGGAACAAGCACAAAATCAGCGAAGGCGGTCTGGTAAGCCACCTACTAGATCATTGATGAAGATGAAGCGTATGTTAATGTCTCGGTTTCTCCCTCTCGACTATGACCAATTCTTGTTTGAACAATATCAATCATTAAGACAAGGGCAAAATACAGTGGCATAATACATGGCCAAATTCCTTCGGTTAATTAGCATTGCTAAATAACCTAATGGAGACGAAGGGACAACAAATATCGAGATATCTATATGAGCTACGACCAAGCATTATAGAGAAGATCGGATGTCATGTGATCATGAGCCTCACGTAAGCACACAACTTGGCACGTCGAGCCGAGGCAATAGGTAAAAGAGATTATGGTGGTACTTTTGGGAGTGAAAACACACACCGAACCGGGGGAGATGCCAATCGGACTCCTACCAAAAGCACGTAGCTCTTTTTGTGATTATTTTGTTCTATTAATAACACGTTTTAATTGTTACGTTCTTATAAAAAAATTTGTTGTCTAAAGATAAATTATAGATGAAAGTAATCACAACTTAATTGGATATGAATTGTATTAATTTAGATCTTATACAAAGTTATAAATGATGATTAAATTATTTTGTGCACTAAGACTGATTCTAAAGCGACATTTTTTACCGTAATATTGGACCAACACGTCGTAGTGCGACGTGTTGATGACAAGTTCTCTAGGTATGCATGGTAGAAACACAAAAACCTTCATGGCGTGCATGGCAAAATTCTATGCATTTACAATTTTTTAATCTTAAATTAATATTTTATAAATATTTTTTATCTTCTTTTTCATCTAACTTTTAATTATATTTGAAGTTTTGAACACATTATCTAACACATCGCCTAACACGCCACCCCACTACTCTCCTTTTCTCTAACATATTTGTCACGTTACCATCAACTACTACACTCGTTCACCAACACGCTAAAAAACCCTTTCACCAGTGCAATTGGTCTAATATTAGAATATAAAAAATAATTAATACAACTTCAATTATTAATCTTTAATAATAACTAAACAATGAAATTTAAACAGAATGGAATGTTATACTTGTATAATTATGATGTTTAGCTTCATGTATGTTGTACTCATGTATTGTTCTTGGGACACTCTTAATACATCAATAAGGATTGGATTGGATTGGATTGGATTGGATTGGATATTTCAAGTTCCACCTTAAGTTAAAATCGCAAACTCAAAACATGTAGGATCAAGCTTATATAATAAATTTAACTTGAGTGTAATATGTAATTTTGACTTGAGTGTAACATGTGATCATGATTTATGAATAGTATTTGAGTGATCAATTTTTAATACTCTAGTTAACCTGTAAATACGTTTGATATTAGGCTCAACTAAAAGTGGTTAAAAGTTGCTCGTTGTTAATATGCAAGCAACATTAATGAATCGAGTGTATGATTAGTCCGAGTCCATACCAATACGAGACGCTTTGGAAGGGTGTCATATGCCATGGTGTTTTCATACTTCATTATTACTCATTAATTAAATATCCAAGGTGATTATAAAATTTAAAGCCTTTTTGAAACGTCATACTCGACAACGTTATGCACGTCATTAATTAGTTGATACTTTAATAAATAAATAAAGTCGGAAAAAAATTATTGTGAATGAATAGTAAATAGTACTCCGTAATAGTTAATAAGTATAAAACCATTTGGATCTAACAAAATCAGTTATATATTGTGGTATCATGATCAGTCTATTTTGAATTTTTGATATATCATGATCATGATCTAAATCGAGACAATGTCATTTGAATGAATTTCGTTAACTTTTGGGATAAAATAAAGAAAAGAAAAGAAAAAAAAGTAAATGTACGATGAAGAGGATGGCTACGTATGCTAGTTATAAATCACTCGCTCTTGAGTATCATGTTGGAGGTAGAGACAAACGATCGGGACATCGTTTTTTAGGATATATAAATCCACACATAGATATTGAAGCATTATGTCAAATTTTCTTAAATTATGACTATGCATAATTTCAAGGATAGTCCCTGTATATTTTTAGAAACATCAAATTTCATTCTTGAACTTTTTTCTCTCTCTTTTTTTTAATTATGAAGAGTTAATAGTTATTATGTAGTATGCACTTTAATCAACGATAGCTCTCTCATTAACGAATGTTAATTACTTATGTTAAATTTAGTTAACTGCTGAACATGTGAGGGTATTTTTGTCTTTTTACTTTTTCTTTATCTTTTAACTCCTTCATCTTCATCTTCTCCCAAAAACCCTAAACAAAACTCTATAACTAAACATCAAGTTAATCAAAAAATCATATCTTTCACAAAAATCAAATTATCCAAATAAAAACTAAACATCAAATTAATCAAAAAATCATATCTTTCACAAAAATCAAATTATCCAAATAAAACTGTAATATATAACCTAATTAAAATCAAACTACCCATTTTATAAGAATTGAACACATACGTATACACAAACACGTACATCGTATCACTATCTTTTCCGATTCACAACCATTCACAAAATCAGCAACACTAGCACCGAATTAAAAAAAAGACTTGCAAATCAAACTCAAATACAAATCCAAATTTGAATCAAAATAATATACCATCAATACTTGTAAAACAAACAGCTCGAACTCCCTTTTGATGAGTTGTACAAATACAACCTAAATCTAAAGACAAACAAAATCAGTTAAGATCCAAGATCTTAATATGACTCTGAACCTGAATCTGGTATCAGTATTGTTGCTTATATTACTTTGATTGATCCAAAATCTGAGACGGTTGTTGAGGGAGATCACATTCATATATGTTATGATGGTTGTTGAAGGACAACACATTCATATATATTATGATGATTGTTTCGGTGGGGAGTCATCCGTGGGAAGTGTTCTTATCATGATGATGATGATGATGATTACTTGATATGGCAATGGTGTAACGACCCGCACTTTTTCGATCATTCTATACTTATAAGATTAATATTTACATAAATTAAACCTTACCAACATGATAAGCAATCCAAATTGTCGAGACTTATATTTCCGAAAAGAGTTTTACACAACGTTTGACCGTCTAGTTTGACCGATGATATCACGAACTATACAATATATGATAATTATACGTTTGTGTATATATATGTATATATACATATTTAACATGATTAATGAATGTTTTAATATCTCATTTTGTATTAATAACAACAAGTTATATGTGTATTTTGAAACTACTAACTTAAGTTTTCAAAACGATAACAATACGTAACGTTATTTGACTTAAATACTTAAGACTATAATGTTTATACATATATTGTATAAGTAATGTATTTAATCACTTTTAAGAACTTAAATACATAAAATCATATAAGTGTATTCACAAAAGATAGCTATATTTGAATCCTCATTCCATTTTTCACAAAATTTCTATACGTATATTTAGAGTATTTGTACTCGTATCATACCTAGCTCCTATACGTATTTACTAATAGTAAATACACATCAAAATCACCACCTAACCAGCCATTATTCATGCCCTTAGAGCTAGGTAATTACTTTTGAATCATTGCAAGACTAATTACAAAAATACAAACTAGAATTTTGTCATGTTATCCTTAAAGATCACATTTTTAGGAGTATATATGTATCATCATTTTTGATTCATTTTTACTTCAATCTCTTAACTAAAAACACACATTCTCTCTTACCCTTTGAACTCCATAACAATTCAGTAACTTACCAAGAAGATCTAGCCATAAAAACCTTACTTAAACACCATAAAGAAAACCATACAAAAACACTTCAAGAAAACCCTCCAAGAACACCAACTTACTACCAATCTTTCATCCACTTCTATCACCCTTTTGATTCTAGCTTCTTACTTCTCTTTTACAGCAAACTTATCCAAGGAACTTGAGGTAGTAACTATGTTCATAACCTTATTCGATTCATATATATATAGCTATTTTATTTTGTGGTACAAAAGTTTAACAACAAGAACATAGTTTGAATGTTTTCAAACTTGTTTGCAAACTAAATAGATCCTTCTAACTTAACTTTTAAAATACTTCAAGACCTGTAATATAACTTATGTATATGCTAATTTAACAAGGTAAAACTTGGTTTTTCAAAGTATAAGTATTTTTAGAAAAATGGTCATTAAATGATTTTGTTGTAACAAAAATGTTTAACTTCATATGTTTCACTAATGTTTCACTTATGCCGTATGATTTTGAATACAAACCAAGGTATTTACAGTTCATATTCTTAAAGAAGAACTCGATCCAAGAAGATGGCAATTTGAATCAACGAAAACGGATTTGTAACGAAGAAACTATGACCGAAACAAAATTGGTTATCCTAGATCATTTCAACTACGGGATCAATTGGAAAAAAATGATATAAATCACATATTTCTAAGATAACATGATATTTTATATATATGTACTTATAATTCAATTTTATATGGTTCAGGATCACCCGTAAACAATACGAGAAGATTAATCATAAGATCCCATGTTTGTACGCAACACGTCATTTGACAACACCGGTACTTTATGTACGCAACACGTCATTTGACAACACCGGTACCATGGGTCAAGATTAATCTCGACCAATACATATACGATGGGGTTTTATTTATTTCGTTGGGGGTTTTATTTATTTCATTGCGGGTATATTAAACATCTAAAAATGAACCATTAAAATTGAATTACTAACATCGGACTGCTAACTACGGACTAAGGAATTATTCAAAGTATTAAAAGTATAACAAGTATATATTTATAACGTTTGTTTAAAAATGAAAACATATTGATATATTATATATGGATAGGTTTGTGATATCAACCGGAAGACCGAGTCAAATTATTTATATCATCAAGACAAGAGTGAGTATATAGTCCCACTTTTAAACTCTAAATATTTCGGGATGAGAATACATGTATTTTATGTTTTACGATATGGACACAAGTAACTGAAAAATATGTTCTACGTTGAGTTGTACCACTGGCATACTTCCCTGTAGCTTGGTAACTAATATTTACAGCGGTATTGTAAACGCGAATCCTGTTGATAGATCTATCGGGCCTGACAACCCCAACCGGACTGGACGACCAGTATTCAACGGTTGCACAGTACTTCGTTTTGTGACTACACTTGGTACGGTGTAGTAAGATTTCATATTAAAGGGAATATGCGACGTGAAAATGTTAAGTATGGTTACCAAGTGCTCAACCACTTAGAATATTTTTATTGAAATGTTTATATACGAAATCTTGTGGTCTATATATATATATTGCTGCGCACTAAACCTATATCTCACCAACTTTATGTTGACGTTTTTAAACATGTTTATTCTCAGGTGATAATTAAAGCTTCCGCTGCATTATGTTGAATCTAAGCAGGATCATGCGTACTCATATTTGTGTCAAAAATAAAACTGCATATCCGAGGGCGTGTGTTGTAAAATATGCTAGAAATCGTGTTGTTATTATCATTTGTAAAGTTTGTAAGTCGAAGATTATCGTTAAACGATAATCATCTTTTTATTGTCTAAAGCTTGTAACAAAAATAATGGTTTGGTTTGTAATGTATAATATATGCAGTTTTCCTTTTTAAAAATGTCGCATATAGAGGTCAATACCTCGCAATGAAATCATACGTTATCTAACACGTTCTTATGGTTAAGGATGGGTTATGACATGTGGTATCAGAGCGGTGGTCTTAGCGAACCAGGTCTGCATTAGTGTGTCTAACCGAGAAGCCGTTAGGATACATTAGTAAGTCTGGACTTTGACCGGGTCTGATTTAAAAAAAAAAAAAAACCATTGCTTATCACTGTTGGTTAAAATTTATATGTAAATATTATATAAGTACTAATGGGTTAGTGTTGTGTGATAGATGTCGAGCTCAAAAATTGTTATCACAATCAACGACTCCGAATCAGAATCTTCAGATGGCGTTCCAGTCATTAACCTGTCCGATGACGAAAATGATATCCTTGGGGAAGACTCACAAATTCCGGATGAACCAACTATAGAGAACCAGGAAAGTGAACCCGAGGAGGAAAGTGAACCCGAGGAGGAAAGTGAACCCGAGGAGGAAAGTGAACCCGAGGAAGAAATACAGGAAATTACAAAAGACGAGTTCGAACTAGGAAAGAAACGAAAGGCTAATGAATTAGAAAATCCAAATCCCGAGTTTAATAAGAATGATGTGGCACCAATTCCACTCAACACTACCACCCCTATCCCCGCTATTCCTATTCGTTCTGTCCCGGCATCCAGTTCTTCAGTCCCACAGCCAAAATATAGGCAGACAGTTAGGATAAGCGTTAAGCAAATCTTTGTGTCTAAACGTCCTAGAAAATAGATCAAACGATGCGCTGCTGTGTCAAACCATGGAACCGAATAATGTTTTGTATAATATTAATAGTGTGGTTTGCTTAATGTTCGATGTAAGATAAGCATATGTAAAATATTGAAGTATGAAATGCAATAATTTTCCATGGTTAAGTATTATTTAGATTGTAGTAATTGATTCTGTACTAAGCTATTAAGTATGAACATTAACGGGTAGGTACTACCCAAGATATAATTATAAAACGCTAATAAGAAGAAAAGGCTTTTATAATAATACCTAGTTCATATTATTAATAAGCTATAATGTACTATAAATACACACTACATCTATAATAATCCATGTGAATAATTATTTTCTTTCATTAGGAAATGGCGCGATTGAATCGAATGACGGAACAAGAACTCGAGGAACTCATCAACCAGCGAGTGAACGACAGAATGTTATGGGTTGAGGCTGCAAGAGCTGCTGCAGTTAATCCAAATCCTCGTGTAGGATGCTCCTACAAGACGTTCCAAGCTTGCAAGCCATCATCATTCAGTGGAACGGAAGGACCGATCGGTTTAACCCGATGGATAGAAAAGATGGAGACTGTGTTCAAAATCAGTGGTTGTGTTGAAAAGGACATGACCAAATACGCATCGTGCACTTTACAAGATAGTGCACTCACGTGGTGGAAAAATTATGTGAAGGCTGTAGGAGGAGATGTAGCCTATGATACTCCGTGGGAAGAATTCAAAGCAATGATAATCACCGAGTATTGTCCAAGGAATGAGGTTATTAAGTTAGAAGATGAGTTACGAAGTTTGAAGGTGGTTGGTACTGAAATCACCAACTACAACCAGCGATTCATGGAATTAGTTTTGCTATGTCCTGAATTGGTTCCAACCGAAGAACGGAAGATTGAAATGTACAAAGCTGGTTTGCCCAAAAAGGTCAAGGCAAATGTTACAGCATCGAAACCTAAGACAATTCATGAAGCTATAACCATGGCGAACGAGCTAATGGATCAGGTCATTTTGGACAAGAAAGCATTCAATACTGAGGTGAAGGTATTGGGAAACAAGAAAAAGTGGAATGGAAGTTATGATCGAGGTAACCAACAACAACCTTATAAGAAACAAGAAACCACAAAAGGTGCGAGTAGTGGTTCAGGTTTTGGTTATAAAGGACAAAGTCCTTTATGCAACCGTTGCCACAAACATCACTTTGGTTACTGTAGTGTGTTATGCACCAAGTGTAATCGACAAGGTCATCTTGCGGAAGATTGTAAGGCTCTCGTTACAAATGGCAACAAGACTCCTGCCACCAACGCAAATAGAACTGCTTTGGCTACCATTACTTGTTTTGGTTGTGGAAAACAAGGTCACTATAAGAGTCAGTGCCCGAATCAGAATGGCGGACCTGCACGTGGAAGAGCGTTTGTTATTAATGCTAGAGAGGCACGAGAAGACCCGGAGCTTGTTACGGGTACGTTTACCATTAATAACTTATCAGCATCTATTTTATTTGATACTGGCGCCGATAGAAGCTACGTGTGTATAAATTTTTACACTAAATTGAATTGTTCATCATTACCTTTAGATGCTAAGTACTTGATTGAGTTAGCTAATGGTAAACTAATTGAAGCCGATAAAATTTGTCGTGATTGTGAAATAAATTTAGCCGGAGAAACATTTAAAATCGACTTAATACCCGTAGAATTGGGAGGTTTTGATGTAATAGTCGGCATGGACTGGATGTCCAAAATAGGAGCGGAAGTTGTTTGTGCTAAGAAGGCAATTCGTATTCCTGGTAAGGATAAAATACCGGTGATGATTTATGGAGAGAAGGGTAATTCAAAGCTAAAACTCATTAGCTGTTTGAAAGCCAAGAAGTGTTTAGAAAAGGGATGTTACGCTATTTTAGCACATGTTAATAAAGTCGAAAAGGAAGAGAAGTGCATCAATGACGTGCCTGTGGCAAGAGATTTTCCCGAAGTTTTTCCGGAAGAATTGCCGGGATTACCTCCATTTAGATCGGTGGAATTTCAAATAGATTTAGTACCAGGAGCTGCACCAGTGGCCCGTGCTCCATATAGACTTGCACCGTCCGAGTTAAAAGAACTTCAAAGTCAGTTAAAAGAATTACTGGACCGTGGATTCATACGACCGAGTACTTCACCGTGGGGAGCTCCAATTTTGTTTGTTAAGAAGAAAGATGGATCTTTTAGGATGTGTATAGACTATCGTGAATTAAATAAGTTAACTATCAAGAATCGGTATCCACTACCGAGAATTGATGACTTATTTGATCAATTGCAAGGATCATGTGTTTATTCAAAAATCGACTTAAGATCGGGCTATCATCAACTACGCGTCAAAGAAGAGGATATTCCGAAAACTGCTTTTCGGACACGTTATGGTCATTACGAATTTTTGGTTATGCCGTTTGGATTGACGAATGCGCCAGCTGTATTCATGGACCTCATGAATCGAGTTTGTAGTCCGTATTTAGATAAGTTTGTTATCGTTTTCATTGATGATATTCTTATCTATTCCAAGAGTGAGCAAGAGCATGAAGAGCATTTAAGGTTGATACTGGAGTTGTTGAGAAAAGAACAACTTTATGCTAAATTTTCTAAGTGTGCTTTCTGGTTGAAAGAAGTACAATTTCTTGGCCACGTTGTTAGTAGCAAAGGAATTCAGGTTGATCCAGCAAAAATTGAAGCCATTGAAAAATGGGAGACTCCTAAGACACCAATGCAGATACGCCAATTTTTGGGTTTAGCCGGTTATTATAGAAGGTTTATTCAAGATTTTTCTCGAATAGCTAAGCCGTTGACAGCGTTAACGCAAAAAGGGAAGAAATACGAATGGACCTCGGAGCAGGAGAACGCATTTCAAATACTGAAGAAGAAGTTAACTACGGCGCCTATTTTATCGTTACCAGAAGGGAACGATGATTTTGAAATATATTGTGACGCTTCGCGACAAGGTTTTGGTTGTGTTCTTATGCAACGGAAGAAAGTTATTGCATTCGCATCCCGACAATTGAAGATTCACGAGCGAAATTATACGACGCATGATCTAGAATTGGGAGCAGTCGTGTTTGCATTGAAGGTGTGGAGACACTACTTGTATGGGGTTAAATTCACTGTGTTTACTGATCATAAAAGCCTTCAACATATTTTTGATCAGAAACAATTGAACATGAGGCAACGTAGGTGGGTCGAGTTAATAAACGACTATGATTGTGAAATTCGTTATCATCCCGGGAAAGCGAATGTGGTGGCTGACGCACTAAGCAGAAAGGAACGAGAACCAATTCGAGTACGAGCGATGAACATAAAAATTCGCATGAATCTCAACTCACAAATCAAAGAAGTTCAACGAGAAGCACTTACTAAAGAAAATATAGGAAATGAAATAATGAAGAAGTATGAGAAGCAACTCGTTATGCGGGAAGATGGAATTCGATATTTTGCAAATCGTATTTGGGTACCGAAGTTGGGTGGATTAAGGAAGTTGATATTGAACGAGGCACATAAGACAAGATACTCGATACATCCTGGAGTTGGAAAGATGTATCAAGATCTTAAGACACGTTATTGGTGGCCTAACTTAAAGACCGACGTTGCAACATATGTTGGGGAGTGTTTGACTTGTTCCAAAGTTAAAGCAGAACACCAGAAGCCGTCAGGGTTACTTCAACAACCAGAAATCCCAGAATGGAAATGGGATGGTATTACCATGGATTTCATCACGAAGTTACCAAAGACTGCCTGGGGATACGACACCATTTGGGTGATTGTTGATCGTCTCACCAAGTCTGCACATTTCTTGCCTATAAAGGAAACGGATAGAATGGAGAAACTATTACGATTGTATATAAAGGAAGTTGTTTCAAGGCATGGAATACCTATTTCCATTATATCCGATCGTGATAGTAGATTTACCTCAAAATTCTGGCAATCACTACAGGAGGCATTAGGAACTCGGTTGGATATGAGTACCGCATATCATCCACAAACCGATGGACAGAGTGAGAGAACGATTCAGACTCTCGAAGACATGCTCAGGGCATGTGTGATCGATTTTGGAAACGGATGGGATAAATGTCTACCGTTAGCAGAATTCTCATATAATAATAGTTATCATGCGAGCATTGGAGCTGCGCCATTCGAAGCATTGTACGGAAGGAAGTGTAGATCTCCTATCTGTTGGAATGAAGTAGGAGATCGACAATTAACTGGTCCCGAGATCATACATGAAACGACTGAGAAGATAGTGCAAATCAAGGAGAGATTAAAAACAGCCCGCAGTCGCCAAAAGAGCTACGCCGATATCCGAAGGAAACCATTAGAGTTTCAGGTCGGGGACATGGTTATGCTAAAGGTGTCACCTTGGAAAGGTGTAATACGTTTCGGCAAAAGGGGTAAACTGAACCCAAGGTACGTAGGCCCGTTCAAGATCATCGAACGCATTGGACCGGTAGCTTATCGACTCGAGTTACCGCAACAACTCGCCGGAGTACATAATACCTTTCACGTCTCAAACCTTAAGAAGTGTCTTGCAAAGGAAGACCTCACCATTCCTCTTGAAGAAATTCATGTCGACGAGAAACTACAATTCGTCGAAGAACCAATCGAAATCATGGACCGTGAAGTTAAACAGCTCAAACAGAGTAATATACCGATTGTTAAGGTTCGTTGGAATGCTAGAAGAGGTCCCGAGTTTACTTGGGAACGAGAGGATCAGATGAAACGAAAGTATCCGCATTTGTTTCTCGATGACGCAAAATAGGTACAATTTTAAAATTTCGGGACGAAATTTATTTAACGGGGAGGTAATGTAACGACCCGCACTTTTTCGATCATTCTATACTTATAAGATTAATATTTACATAAATTAAACCTTACCAACATGATAAGCAATCCAAATTGTCGAGACTTATATTTCCGAAAAGAGTTTTACACAACGTTTGACCGTCTAGTTTGACCGATGATATCACGAACTATACAATATATGATAATTATACGTTTGTGTATATATATGTATATATACATATTTAACATGATTAATGAATGTTTTAATATCTCATTTTGTATTAATAACAACAAGTTATATGTGTATTTTGAAACTACTAACTTAAGTTTTCAAAACGATAACAATACGTAACGTTATTTGACTTAAATACTTAAGACTATAATGTTTATACATATATTGTATAAGTAATGTATTTAATCACTTTTAAGAACTTAAATACATAAAATCATATAAGTGTATTCACAAAAGATAGCTATATTTGAATCCTCATTCCATTTTTCACAAAATTTCTATACGTATATTTAGAGTATTTGTACTCGTATCATACCTAGCTCCTATACGTATTTACTAATAGTAAATACACATCAAAATCACCACCTAACCAGCCATTATTCATGCCCTTAGAGCTAGGTAATTACTTTTGAATCATTGCAAGACTAATTACAAAAATACAAACTAGAATTTTGTCATGTTATCCTTAAAGATCACATTTTTAGGAGTATATATGTATCATCATTTTTGATTCATTTTTACTTCAATCTCTTAACTAAAAACACACATTCTCTCTTACCCTTTGAACTCCATAACAATTCAGTAACTTACCAAGAAGATCTAGCCATAAAAACCTTACTTAAACACCATAAAGAAAACCATACAAAAACACTTCAAGAAAACCCTCCAAGAACACCAACTTACTACCAATCTTTCATCCACTTCTATCACCCTTTTGATTCTAGCTTCTTACTTCTCTTTTACAGCAAACTTATCCAAGGAACTTGAGGTAGTAACTATGTTCATAACCTTATTCGATTCATATATATATAGCTATTTTATTTTGTGGTACAAAAGTTTAACAACAAGAACATAGTTTGAATGTTTTCAAACTTGTTTGCAAACTAAATAGATCCTTCTAACTTAACTTTTAAAATACTTCAAGACCTGTAATATAACTTATGTATATGCTAATTTAACAAGGTAAAACTTGGTTTTTCAAAGTATAAGTATTTTTAGAAAAATGGTCATTAAATGATTTTGTTGTAACAAAAATGTTTAACTTCATATGTTTCACTAATGTTTCACTTATGCCGTATGATTTTGAATACAAACCAAGGTATTTACAGTTCATATTCTTAAAGAAGAACTCGATCCAAGAAGATGGCAATTTGAATCAACGAAAACGGATTTGTAACGAAGAAACTATGACCGAAACAAAATTGGTTATCCTAGATCATTTCAACTACGGGATCAATTGGAAAAAAATGATATAAATCACATATTTCTAAGATAACATGATATTTTATATATATGTACTTATAATTCAATTTTATATGGTTCAGGATCACCCGTAAACAATACGAGAAGATTAATCATAAGATCCCATGTTTGTACGCAACACGTCATTTGACAACACCGGTACTTTATGTACGCAACACGTCATTTGACAACACCGGTACCATGGGTCAAGATTAATCTCGACCAATACATATACGATGGGGTTTTATTTATTTCGTTGGGGGTTTTATTTATTTCATTGCAGGTATATTAAACATCTAAAAATGAACCATTAAAATTGAATTACTAACATCGGACTGCTAACTACGGACTAAGGAATTATTCAAAGTATTAAAAGTATAACAAGTATATATTTATAACGTTTGTTTAAAAATGAAAACATATTGATATATTATATATGGATAGGTTTGTGATATCAACCGGAAGACCGAGTCAAATTATTTATATCATCAAGACAAGAGTGAGTATATAGTCCCACTTTTAAACTCTAAATATTTCGGGATGAGAATACATGTATTTTATGTTTTACGATATGGACACAAGTAACTGAAAAATATGTTCTACGTTGAGTTGTACCACTGGCATACTTCCCTGTAGCTTGGTAACTAATATTTACAGCGGTATTGTAAACGCGAATCCTGTTGATAGATCTATCGGGCCTGACAACCCCAACCGGACTGGACGACCAGTATTCAACGGTTGCACAGTACTTCGTTTTGTGACTACACTTGGTACGGTGTAGTAAGATTTCATATTAAAGGGAATATGCGACGTGAAAATGTTAAGTATGGTTACCAAGTGCTCAACCACTTAGAATATTTTTATTGAAATGTTTATATACGAAATCTTGTGGTCTATATATATATATTGCTGCGCACTAAACCTATATCTCACCAACTTTATGTTGACGTTTTTAAACATGTTTATTCTCAGGTGATAATTAAAGCTTCCGCTGCATTATGTTGAATCTAAGCAGGATCATGCGTACTCATATTTGTGTCAAAAATAAAACTGCATATCCGAGGGCGTGTGTTGTAAAATATGCTAGAAATCGTGTTGTTATTATCATTTGTAAAGTTTGTAAGTCGAAGATTATCGTTAAACGATAATCATCTTTTTATTGTCTAAAGCTTGTAACAAAAATAATGGTTTGGTTTGTAATGTATAATATATGCAGTTTTCCTTTTTAAAAATGTCGCATATAGAGGTCAATACCTCGCAATGAAATCATACGTTATCTAACACGTTCTTATGGTTAAGGATGGGTTATGACAAATGGATCGGATATGGATCGTGTGATGTTATATCCACATCAAAATCTGTTTAGTTTTATTTCATCCATCCATATCCATATCCAACAAATTAAGCGGGTTAATGGATATTCATTAGATGTTCAATAAAATATTAATCTAATGACGATTTTGGAAATTAAATACAGATAATTACAAATGTAAATGTATGATCCTTATGTTTTTGGTCTGTTACACATGTTTTGATTGTAATTTGTCACCGAGTGTGACTTTAGTTGAGCAAAATATGCTAACATACAAGTAAACATATGTTTAAACCAATCTGTTGTGTAAAGTTTAATGTTATTAGTAACATTTTAATAACTATAACTATTATAACCCTTATTTTTGTGATATCGCCTAAATTATACATGTTTGCAATATCAATTTAAGGCGATATTATTTATATTTTAAGCTAAATTGTGTCTATTCTGTGAAAAAGTTGATGTTTTATGTGTTTGGAATAGTTTGAGTGATTTTGTTGGAAAATTTTTTAAAATGTTAAAAGTGGCTTAAAAAGTGATGGAAAGACGAAAGTTTGATAGAGTACGGATGATGAATAAAGTAAAGTTGAAAACAGTAAAAACATCCTCCATCTGTTTTACAGTTGCCAGCTATCATATTGAAGATCATAGTCGATTTCCAGAAGAATCCAAAACAACCGACGACTGAAAAAGGGCCACTGGCGTTCAGGTGAAAAGAGCCCCCAACTGAAAAAGGGACGACGGCTATCATCCAGGCCGCCTTTCGTTTGTGAGGATAACTAATTACTGGTTGCTTTAACTTAGTAAGTAAGTATTTGAACTAGTATACAAGTCATTAAACTGCACTTTCATTAAAAGGTTAAACCGAACTAGGAAGTTTGTGAAAACTCAAGTGAATACCTTTTATCTGTTATTGTTATTTTCTTAATTAAATACTGTTTAGTTAGTAAACACACTCCACAATCAAAACTGTGACAACTCTTTTACAAAACATAATTGTCGTGCTCTCCGTGGGACGAATTTGACTTACCTATTATCTATTATTACATTGACCGGGACCGTTTCATGTAATATGTGCTAGTTGTTAATTAGTTAGTTTAGTTTAATTTATTTAAGAGTGATCTGTGCACATCATTTTGTTAATAATATTAAAATTTATGGGTTATATTTATATGCATATCGATATGTTGATGTATATGCCTATATTTTAGTAAGTATGTATGTATGTATAGATGTATTTCGGGTGCTAATGGATATATCCATGGATGATAAATTGTCATCCAGGTCTGATCCATAAAATATCTAGATCATTCATATCCATATCCATATTCATTTATCATCCATTTAGATTATCCATATTCACTATAAATGAATTGGTTCGGATGAATATCCATGAATGGAACATCCATTGCCGTCCTTAATGATTACAAGTAGCGGTAAAACACAAACATAATACTAGTTCAATGAAGTAGTAGATGTTTTTTGGCTATGAATTAATTTATTTAGAGGATTTTGGTTATGCATACATAATGGTTTTTTTGTTACTAAATATAAGTGATGGTTAGATAATTTTAGTTTGTAGGTAAGTGGGGAAAGGAAAAGGTTAATGGATGAAAAAAATACTCTTATATACCTGGCACTTGACTGAGACTTAACGGGGAATATAAACGCCTGTTAGACAGAGAACCTATCCTTGATTAAGGTGCTAACTACAAGACTATCTATAATTAAAAAGTATTTAAGGACAAAACTTGATGTTCGATAACCCACAATAACGATCCTCACTTACAAAGCTTAATAAATGATGTAAAAATGAACTTAAAAAACCAAAGGGTGTTAATATTTTACAAAGTAAATCATAGTCATAACCAAATTTAACAGACATTAAACTAAAACTACCAAGTTTGAAAAATCTAAGCAAAGGTGTTAAGTCCACTTCAAGTCTAGACTCTTCCCTGGTTCCCAACGCTCCTTGATTACCTGTCGTATAAGAAGGAAAAAAAATACGAATGATCCAAAGCCTAGTGAGCGGATATAACAAAGAATGAAGTATAGTATGAAATGCAAAGACTCATTTCAAAACGAACTTATTTTTAAAAGCAACGTACAAAATGGTTTAGATCCACAATACTAATATATCAAAGTGTTGTAGTAAGAGTCATGCAAATTTCATAAAATAATATACTAAGAGCCAAATAAATAGGTAACAAAGAATCAAAATGAAATCATATGGTAGTTACTCCATTAATCATTCATATCGGTGCAAACGTTAGTATGACACTACGATAGACGTTCACCATCAAACACACAAAATAGCTAGGACAGATCAATACTCCTTTTTAATAATACAATAACAAAGAGCTCATACCAACTACCGGGTAATCAAAAGGAGACGTCATAGATATAACAAAATACATCGCCACAGGCGATGCCACATTATTGATGTCACAATAACGCTTCCATTGGGCCTTCATGGATATGTTACTTTTAGTCATATTTTAAGAAATCGTTTTAATTTACTTATGTTTATAAATTATCATATACTTTTAAAATGATTAATGGACTTTAAAATATGTTTAAGAATAATTGATAAAATGAACCTAAATAATATACGTTTGACCACATACATAAAATTTTTATAACATGATATGATGTGTCTTTTAAAATCACGTGTCAATCCAACCATTTGGTCTAACTTTTGTCGCGAGTCACGTTACAAAATATTTGAGCCATTTACGATTTAACAACTTAAACGAGACTTAACGGGACATGTAAAGTCACGTGGAATGAGAAACACTCGATACGAATCACCGTACCACTCGCCACATACACACGTTCTTTAGCGGCTATTTTGGGACAGTTCGAGGCTATTTTCAGGACTGCCCGCGACTAGTTCAGGACTGATTTCGTGGCTGTTAGGGACTGATTTCGGGCCGTTTTGGTTGGGGGTTTTTGAGAAAGGTTTTGACACAATTTTCAAAGACCAAAATATTATGATTCTTTAATGTAACGACCCGACTTTTTCGACTTTTATTTATATTTATTTCTTTCACGAAACTGCGTATTTGTGCGTACTGAGTTAGATTATATTCTGGGATCATTAATTATGTTAATTACATTCGTTAATACCTTACGACGTGTTTTTAAGTACTAGGTTACTTAACGTGATCCTTGCTTTGCTTTTACGACCGTTAGTGTCACTTATTGATTAAAACGAGCTACGAACTTGGTACACGATAAACTTATGCCATGATTGGGATATTATGGCTACGTAAACGTAATTGTTACTTATTAATGACAATTACTTAGTTTTATGGTCCCTTAATTATGCTTAAGTGTTTACTTGGGCTTACTAGTTACCTTATTGGGCTTAACACCTTAGTGGACTTTCATGGCCCAACCTACTCAACTTAAGTGGGCTAGTAATGGGCTAATTAACCCATGTAATCATAATTAAGTTCAAGTAAGTAATAAGACAAGTTACATGCATGCTTAGGAACAAAGGCTTGCATAATGTCTCAAACCACCCAACATATCACTATCACCATGTACCACCACCATGAGCCACACCACAAAATGACAAATGGTCCCCCCACCCACCCTTGCCTTGACCGTCGGCCACCCTTCACCACCTCACCATCATTTTATTTTATTTTCTTTTTTTCTTTCTTTGATGAATACTTACACTTCATTCATTTTTTCATTTCATTCAAACTCACACACTTCGCTCTACTTTCTCACTCTAAAAACTCTCTCAAATATTTGAAGAACTTGTAAGTTCTTAACCTCTTTTTCTTTCTTTTCTTACTTTGATTCATGTATCATCATCATCATGAACAAAGATTCAAGTTTTGTAACTTGAATCTTCATAACTTTTGTAGATTTACACTTTACTTTGAAAAATAATAAGAACATGATGGATTCAAGCTTCTTAGCTTTGAATCTTCATAAACTTGTTAGATCTAAGTGTACAAACTTAAGATCTCTTTATTTATGCTTAAGGATCAAAACTCATGTTTATGATCTTCATGCAACTTGAAGATCCAACACTTTACTTTATGGATCTTCAAGAAAGTTTGAAATACAAGTTTACTAGCTTGATGTTTCTACAAAAAGTTAATATAAGATCAAAGTTTGTTAGTTTATGATCTTCTTTTGTTTGTTGTAGTTTAGATTTGTGACTTGTGATTTATGAAACAAAAGATGCAAGCTTACTAGCTTGAGATCTCATAAGTGTTGTTAGAAATCCAAGCTCTCTAGCTTAGGGTTTTCTTTTTGTGTTTGATCTAAGTTGTGTAACTTATGATCTTCTACTTTATTTAAGAGAAAACTTATTTGCTTATGATCACTTACTTTACAAGATCTAAGTTTCCTAACTTATGGTTGTGTAAAGTTGAAAGTCTAAGTGTTATGACTTAGGGTTTTCATCAAGATCATGAGATCTAGACTTTTTAGACTAAGATCTTTAAAATCTAGTTAAGATCTAAGCTCTCTAGCATAAGGTCTTGATTACTTAGTTTGATTCAAAGATGGTAGCTTAATGGAACTAGTATATGTGTTGAAACTAAGAGAGTGATGTAACTTTGGTTCATCAATTTGCTCAAACTCTTACATGAGTTGTATATTGTTTTCTTAGTTTTGATTGTTGTGTATTGATGGTAGAACCTTGGTTAAAGTGATGCAAACACATCAACGAGTTGTACACTTGAAGCTATAAGCATCAAGGATGAGAATCGTGATGAGCATCAAGCACCAAGAATCCCACCGGAGCACTTTGCTTACTATTTTCTGGATCTGATTAGGCTCCTGGGCTACTGAAAAAGTTGATTTCCAGATAGTCCGGTTCGATTAGATGACTTTTCGTTTAAGACTCGCCTCAATCCGAGTTACGGTTTAGGATTTATAGCCTTTTTAAAATCACTACACCTTTGTAACGTTGTGCTGAAAATTTCTGACCTACTCGCACTTAAACCGTCGTCTCGATCAAACGAAGATGAGTTTGGTTCTGGAAATTGGTCAGAAACTAGAGGATTCACATACGGAGCCATATCCACTAACTACGCGTCTTTTTGATTTCCGTAGAGGTCGTACCAGCTGATCAAAGTCAGCCTATTGTTTCGATCTCTACATTTGTTGAACTTACTTAGCTTTTACGATGATGAATGATGATGATACCTAAGACTTAACTTACATACTTTTAAACCTTTAGAAACAAATTACTGACTTAGTAACTTTTGACTTAGGTTGAGGACCTTTCGGACCAACTTACTTGCTTACGTATCTCGTATCCACTTTTACTGCTTAATCACTGTGAGTTATAGCATCCCTTTTTACTTTAACTATTTTGGGACTGAGAATACATGCGATTTTTACGTTTTACTTACTAGGCACGAGTACTTAAAATTTACATATGTGTGGGTTATACAACGGCATAAACTTTCCCCTTAGCTCGGTAATGTTTAGTGATTGGTTTCTGAACCGGTGAACGCGAATCTTAGATATAGATCCATAGTGTTTGACATACCCACTCGGACTAGTCGCACTAGCATTTAACGGGTGTTTAATACTTCGTAAACTTACGTACTCGCCAAGTGTACTTTTATGGGGTGATATTACGTTAAGTTAGTTACCAAGTGCCCACGGTTAAACATATACTTTTCATACTGTTTTGAAACAATGAAATCTCGTGGCCTACATTACGTTAATGTCACTATTTAAACTATAGCTCACCGACATTCGTGTTGACATTTTTAAGCTTGCTTTCTCAGGTGCTTCTAGGTTTGATGCTTCTGCTGTAGTAATCTTGCTGTGTAGACTCCCGCTGCCTTTGTTAGAGATGTCTCTGCATGAAACATTTACTCTGCGTTCATAACCTATGTTACTTTTGAACAATGAATTTCTAATGACCTTTGAGTCACGTACTATTATTATTGCCTTCTATTTGTAGAAGCACACTATATTATGTAAAACATTTGATGTTGGTAAAGACGTCACTCCTTCTTATGAATGCAAACTTATTTTAAAACAGCATATAGTGTTTGACCTTGTAATGATCATGTTGTTAATGATCCGTACACGTTAATTTTGTACGGGGCGTCACATTTGGTATCAGAGCATTGGTTGTAGGGAATTAGGTTGCATTAGTGAGTCTAGACCGAGCCAAGTAGGATTCACTAATAGAACTAATCTACAACTCGCTAGTTTACTTGTTTCTGCAGAACTTGCTGTATGCTGCTACCTACTTTTACTGCTATATGTCGTATACTGCTACTTGTTTTCACTACTGCATGCTACTATCTGCTTTCGATTGCATGATACTTCTGTAGAATTTGTTATTATTGCCATGCTACTTACTGCTATAGATGATCTAGACTTTCGTTGTTACTTTGCCTAATACGTGCTTGCTATATGACTTACTGACATGGAAAAAGTTATTTTTCCATGTTCAGGTCGGATATCCCGCCCATTATCATTGACTTGGAGAGTGACTCAGATTCATCCGCCACCTCGCCTGCTATTGCTGCTGACTCACAGATCCCGTCATCGCTACCCTCCAGCGACTCTGGCGATTTCTTCCTCTGGGGACAGTAGCCACACACATGACCCGATGGTCATCTCAGACGGAGACGAGGATCCAGAGGAGATTCCAGCTCCACCCAGCCAAGGACTCCCGGAGCCACAGCACCATTCCGGTGGTGCTGTGATTCCTGGGGGAAATGGGGACGGTCCTTTCCGTAATGAGCATGGACATTGGGCTAGACGCCTTGCTGATGGACGTGTTGTGCCGATCCCGCCTGGCAGATATCGACTTATGACCACCGGACGGGCACATCCACCCTCAGATGATTCGGGCGATTCATCATCTGGTGACTCCAGCGACGAGGATTCCAACGAGGATTCCGAGGAGGACTCTGAGGAGGACCCTGAGGAGGAGCCCGTGCAGCCGCCCTCTACCCCGTCGAAGAAGCGGTATCGTTTCGATGGTACTGTTATTCCAGGGGTTAATAGAGATAGACCGTTCTTGGACGCACGTAGACAGATGGTTAGGGTTACCGCCCGTAAGCGGTTTTTGCCATACCCTGCTGATCCATTCGTGCGTAAGGTTTCCCGTTACACACCATCTACTTCTGGTACTGCACCATCTGCACCATCGGCACCACTAGCACCACCAGCATCATCTGCACCGCCTGCCCCACCAGCATCCCCCGTCGTCGAGGAACTGACGAGGGAAGTGCATATCCTCCGTGCTTGGGTAACTGAGCTCGAGGAACAGATGACCCACCTGATGGACATCATTTACCCACCATCACCATAGGACTATTGTATTAGGTTTTGCTATGTAACCCTGTTGGTAGTTTCATGTTTTACTCATGTATTGTACGAACCTTGTGCGGATGTATGCAACTTTCTTATTAATGAATAGAACTTAATGTTGTTTAAATTTTGTACGGTGTTCTATTTACGCTACTGTATGATGATTTTGTGGTATCTATATCTGGTTGCATTACTTAATAATTGTGTGTTGTGTTGATTCCATATTGGGTGCCTTATGCTATAATATTATTATTATTTATTGAATGCTGGATTTTTAATTAAGTCGAAATTTTTGTTTAGAAGATCAATGGCAAACGGAAACGGAAGAGTTCTAAGGGAAACACCCACAGTAGCACAGATTGAGGAGATGATTGATGAACGAGTAGCCACAACCATGGCAGATGTCAACCCCCAAGCTCCACCAGTTAACCAGAACATTCATAACGGGTGCACTTATAAGGAATTTCATAGCTGCAAGCCCCACAATTTCAGTTGTACTGAGGGGTCAGTTGGACTGACAAAGTGGTTTGAGAAATTGGAAGTTGTATTCCGTGTGAGTAACTGCGCAGAAATGGACAAAACTAAGTATGCCTCCTGTACCCTGTCGAACGGCAATTTAACCTAGTGGAACACACTTGCTCAGGCTAAGGGAATTGACGAGGCTTATGCTACCCCGTGGGAGGAATTCAAAGGGGCCATGCTCGAGGAGTACTGCCCCAGAACAGAAATACAGAAAATGGAAGCTGAGTTTTGGGAGTTGAAGGTTGTGGGAACCGATCTTGATGGCTATAACCGAAGGTACCTGGAATTAGCTCTGATGTGCCCCGCGATGGTTACCCCTGAATTTAAGCGAATGGAACGATACTTGTGGGGACTTTCCAAGACCATTCAGGGAAATGTCACCTCTTCGAAACCAGCAAATGTCCCAGAAGCTATGCGTATGGCGCACACCCTGATGAACCAAATTACCAGTAAGGAACCAGAGAAGGCGAAATCAGAATTGGGAGCTAGTAATAAGAAACGTAAGTGGGATAACAACAAGGGAAGAGTCTTTGATCCAAACCCAGCTAAGAGGCATGAGAGTCTCAAGGGAAACAACGACTGGAGGAACCCCAACCCGAACCCTAACTCGAACCCTAACTACAAGGGTAGTCTTTCGTAGTGTAAGAGGTGCTACAAGCATCATACGGGTACTGCAGTGTGGTCTGTGAAAAGTGTAAAAGGACTGGGCACATTGGCAAAGACTGCAAGATCACCACCCCATCTGTAAATACAAACCCTACTGGACCAAGGAAGTGCTATGAGTGCAGATAGCAGGGCCACTTCAGGAATGAATGTCCCAACAAGAGAAAGAACGGCGGGCCAGCACGTGAAAGAGCTTTCAACGTAAACGCAAGGGATGCCCGTGAGAACCCCGACTTGGTTACAGGTATATTCACTATCAACAATCTATTAGTTTCTGTCCTGTTTGATACTGGTGCCGATAGGAGTTACCTATGTAGACACTTTTGCTCTAAGATAAATTGGTCGTTAGTTCCTTTAAAGGAGAGTATGCTTGTTGAGGTAACCAATGGAAAACTCGAGAAAGTTGACCAAATTAGCCAAGTAGGAATGATCAACATAGCTGGTGTGGATTTCGAGATTGACTTGATACCCATCAAATTGGGAAGCTTTGATGTGATTGTCTGTATGGACTGATTGACCAAGGTAAGGGCCGACATTATCTGTGGAGATAAAGCTCTTCGTATACCACACAGAGATGGTGAGCCCCTAATTATTTACGGAGAGAGATGTAACTCGAAGCTGGACCTCATTAGTTGTATGAAAGCACAAAAGATCATGAAGAAAGGACGTCTTGCTGTTTTAGCACATGTGAAAGCGTTAGAAACCGAGGTGAAAAGCGTGGATGATGTACGAATTGTGAACGAATTTTCCGACGTCTTTCCGGAAGAATTGCCTGGATTACCGCCACCGAGAGTAGTGGAGTTTCAGATCGATTTAGTGCCAGGAGCTGCACCTGTAGCTCGCGCACTTTATCGACTCGCACCTTCCGAAATGCAAGAGTTGCAGAGTCAACTACAAGAACTGCTAGACCGTGGATTTATCCAACCAAGTTTTTCACCTTGGGGAACTCCTATTTTATTTGTGAAGAAGAAGGACGGATCTTTCCGCATGTGCATCGACTACCGCGAACTTAAAAAATTGACGATCAAGAATCGGTATCCCCTTCCCAGAATTGACGATCTTTTCGACCAGCTGCAAGGATCAAGTGTTTACTCTAAGATCGATTTGCGATCCGGTTATCACCAGTTGAGGGTGAAAGAGAGCGATGTGATGAAGACTACATTCAGAACTCGTTATGGTCACTATGAGTTTCTGGTGAAGCCATTCGGTTTAACCAACGCACATGCCGTGTTCATGGATCTCATGAATCGCGTATGCAAACCATACATGGACAAGTTCGTTATCATTTTTATAGATGATATCCTCATCTACTCCAAAAGTGAAGCAGAACATGAGCAACATCTTTGACTAGTGTTGGAACTCTTGAGACAAGAGCAACTTTATGCCAAATTTTACAAGTGTGAGTTTTAGTTGAAGGAAGTCCAATTTCTGGGTCATATTGTGAGCGAACAGGGTATCAAAGTTGATCTTGCAAAGATCGAAGCTATAAACAAGTGGGAAACCCCCACTACTCCGACTCATATCCGCCAATTTTTAGGCCTCGCCGGTTATTACTGAAGGTTCATTGAAGGTTTCTCTCTGATTGCACGCCCATTAACCGCACTGACTCACAAAGGGAAGAAATTCGCTTGGGAAGTCGAGCAAGATTCGACATTTCAAACCTTGAATCAAAAGTTGACCACCGCACCTATCCTATCCCTTCCCAAGGCAATGACGATTTAGTCGTATATTGCGATGCTTCAAAAAATGGTTTTGGTTGCGTATTGATGCAAAGAACTAAGGTTATCGCTTACGCCTCTCGACAACTGAAGATTCACGAGTGAAATTACACGACGCACGATCTCGAGCTTGGAGCTGTCGTCTTTGTGCTCAAACTATGGAGACAATACCTCTATGGAACAAAGAGCACTATCTTCATTGACCACAAAAGCCTCCAACACATCTTTGACCAGAAGCAGCTGAATAGGAGACATCGTCATTGAATCGAGACGTTGAATGACTATGATTGTGAACTCCGTTACCATCCTGGCAAGGCAAATGTCGTAGCTGACGCCTTGAGCCAAAAGGAGAGAATGGTACCTCTTCGTGTTCGGGCCCTGAACATTACCATTCATTCGAACCTCAATAGCCAGATCTGAGTAGCCCAAGATGAGGCTCTCAAGGAGGAGAATATTTCTCAAGAACGTTTAAACATTCTCGTTTCTCGATTTGAGGTTAAGGAGACTGGACTCCGGTACTTTGCCGGAAGGATTTGGGTGGCTGGTTATGGGGATTTACGAAGCCTCATTCTAGAAGAAGCCCACAAGTCAAGACATTCGATTCATCCAAGAGCCGGTAAGATGTACTACGATCTCAAGGAACAGTATTTGTGGCCAAATCTTAATAAGGATGTTGCAACTTATGTTGGAAAGTGTTTGACTTGTTCGAAGGTTAAGGCCGATCATCAAAGGCCATCTGGGTTACTTCAGCAACCGAAAATCCCGCAATGGAAGTGGGAAAGGATAACGATGGACTTCATTACGAATCTACCAAAGACGACGGGCGGTACGATACTATCTGGGTTATTATTGATCGTCTTACCAAATCTGCTCACTTCCTAGCCATGAAGGAAACTGATAATGGAAAAACTCGCCCAGCTATACATAAAAGAGATTGTATCTCGTCATGGTGTGCGCTTATCAATTATCTCAGATCGCGATACCCGTTTTGCTTCCAGATTTTGGCGTTCTTTGCAAGAAGCCTTGGGGACTCGTCTCAACATAAGCACTGTGTATCACCCACAGACCGACGGTCAGAGCGAACGAACAATTCAAACTTTGGAGGACATATTGCGTGCTTGTGTTATTGACTTCGGAAAGGCTTGGGAAAGGCATTTGCCGCTAGCCGAATTCTCTTACAACAACAGTTATCATTCGAGCATTAATGTCGCACCTTTCTAAGCGTTGTATGGCCGCAAATGTCGTTCTCCTATCTGTTGGGCCGAAGTAGGCGAAAAGCAAATCACCGAACCCGAGTTAGTCCATGAAACAACCGAGAAGATTGTCCAAATTCAAGCGAGGCTCAAGACGGCCCGTGATCGTCAAAAGAGTTATGCTGACCATAAACGAAAAGACTTCGAATTTAACGTGGGTGACCATGTAATGTTGAAGGTCGCACCTTGGAAAGGTGTAATCCAATTCGGAAAGCGTGGAAAGTTAAACCCGCGATACATTGGTCCTTTTGAAATCTTGGATAGTGTAGACCCGTTGCTTACCGTTTAGACCTTCCGACCCAATTGAGCTCCGTTCATCCTACCTTTCACGTATCAAATTTGAAAAAGTGTCTTGCTGAACCGGAACTTCTCATACCACTGGAGGAGCTTACGATTGATGACAAACTCCACTTCGTGGAAGAACCTGTCGAAATCATGGATCGTGAGGTTAAGACTTTGAAGCACAATAAGATCCCAATTGTCTGAGTCCGATGGAATGCCAAACGAGGACCTGAGTTTAATTGGAAATGAGAGGATCAAATGATGCAGAAGTATCCTCACCTTTTCCCGACTCCACCATCTACCCCAGCTTAAAATTTCGGGTCGAAATTTTCTTTAACATGTGGGTAATGTAACGACCCGACTTTTTCGACTTTTATTTATATTTATTTCTTTCACGAAACTGCGTATTTGTGCGTACTGAGTTAGATTATATTCTGGGATCATTAATTATGTTAATTACATCCGTTAATACCTTACAACGTATTTTTAAGTACTAGGTTACTTAACGTGATCCTTGCTTTGCTTTTACGACCGTTAGTGTCACTTATTGATTAAAATGAGCTACGAACTTGGTACACGATAAACTTTTGCCATGATTGGGATATTATGGCTACGTAAACGTAATTGTTACTTATTAATGACAATTACTTAGTTTTATGGTCCCTTAATTATGCTTAAGTGTTTACTTGGGCTTACTAGTTACCTTATTGGACTTAACACCTTAGTGGACTTCCATGGCCCAACCTACTCAACTTAAGTGGACTAGTAATGGGCTAATTAACCCATGTAATCATAATTAAATTCAAGTAAGTAATAAGACAAGTTACATGCATGCTTAGGAACAAAGGCTTGCATAATGTCTCAAACCACCCAACATATCACTATCACCATGTACCACCACCATGAGCCACACCACAAAATGACAAATGGTCCCCCCACCCACCCTTGCCTTGACCGTCGGCCACCCTCCACCACCTAACCATCATTTTATTTTATTTTTTCTTTTTTTCTTTCTTTGATAAATACTTACACTTCATTCATTTTTTCATTTCATTCAAACTCACACACTTCTCTCTACTTTCTCACTCTAAAAACTCTCTCAAATATATGAAGAACTTGTAAGTTCTTAACCTCTTTTTCTTTCTTTTCTTACTTTGATTCATGTATCATCATCATCATGAACAAAGATTCAAGTTTTGTAACTTGAATCTTCTAACTTTTGTAGATTTACACTTTGCTTTGAAAAGTAACAAGAACATGATGAATTCAAGCTTCTTAGCTTTGAATCTTCATAAACTTGTTTGATCTAAGTGTACAAACTTAAGATCTCTTTATTTATGCTTAAGGATCAAAACTCATGTTTATGATCTTCATGTAACTTGAAGATCCAACACTTTACTTTATGGATCTTCATGAAAGTTTGAAATATAAGCTTACTAGCTTGATGTTTCTACAAAAAGTTAAGATAAGATCAAAGTTTGTTAGTTTATGATCTTCTTTTGTTTGTTGTAGTTTAGATTTGTGACTTGTGATTTATGAAACAAAAGATGCAAGCTTACTAGCTTGAGATCTCATAAGTGTTGTTAGAAATCCAAGCTCTCTAGCTTAGGGTTTCTTTTTTGTGTTTGATCTAAGTTGTGTAACTTATGATCTTCTACTTTGTTTAAGAGAAAACTTATTTGCTTATGATCACTTACTTTACAAGATCTAAGTTTCCTAACTTATGGTTGTGTAAAGTTGAAAGTCTAAGTGTTATGACTTAGAGTTTTCATCAAGATCATGAGATCTAGACTTTTTAGACTAAGATCTTTAAAATCTAGTTAAGATCTAAGCTCTCTAGCATAAGGTCTTGATTACTTAGTTTGATTCAAAGATGGTAGCTTAATGGAACTAGTATATGTGTTGAAACTAAGAAAGTGATGTAACTTTGATTCATCAATTTGCTCAAACTCTTACATGAGTTGTATATTGTTTTCTTAGTTTTGATTTTTGTGTATTGATGGTAGAACCTTGGTCAAAGTGATGCAAACACATCAACGAGTTGTACACTTGAAGCTATAAGCATCAAGGATGAGAACCGTGATGAGCATCAAGTACCAAGAATCCCACCGGAGCACATTGCTTACTATTTTCTGGATCTGATCAGGCTCCTGGGCTACTGGAAAAGTTGATTTCCAGATAGCTCGGTTCGAGTAGATGACTTTCTGTTTAAGACTCGCCTCAATCCGAATTACGGTTTAGGATTTATAGCCTTTTTAAAATCACTACACATTTGTAACGTTGTGCTGAAATTTCTGACCTACTCGCACTTAAACAGTCGCCACAGTCAAACGAAGACGAGTTTGGTTCTGGAAATTGGTCAGCAACTAGAGGACTCACATACGGAGCCATAGCCACTGACTACGCATTTTTCGATTTCCGTAGAGGTCGTAGCAGCTAATCAAAGTCAGCCTATTGTTTCGATCTCTACATTTATTGAACTTACTTAGCTTTTACGATGATGAATGATGATGATACCTAAGACTTAACTTACGTACTTTTAAACCTTTAGAAACAATAACTTACGTACTTTTAAACCTTTAGAAACAAATTACTGACTTAGTAACTTTTGACTTAGGTTGAGGACCTTTCTGACCAACTTACTTGCTTACGTATCTCGTATCGACTTTTACTGCTTAATCACTGTGAGTTATAGCATCCCTTTTTACTTTAACTATTTTGGGACTGGGAATACATGCGCTTTTTATGTTTTACTTACTAGGCACGAGTACTTAAACTTTACATATGTGTGGGTTATACAACGGCATAAACTTTCCCCTTAGCTCGGTAACGTTTAGTCATTGGTTTCTGAACCGGTGAACGCGAATCTTAGATATGGATCCATAGGGTTTGACATCCCCACTCGGGCTAGTCGCGCTAGCATTTAACGGGTGTTTAATACTTCGTAAACTTACGCACTAGCCAAGTGTACTTTTAGGGGGTGATATTACATTAAGTTAGTTACCAAGTGCCCACGGTTAAACATATACTTTTCATACTGTTTTGAAATACTGAAATCTCGTGGCTAACATTACGTTACTGTCACTATTTAAACTATAGCTCACCGACATTCCTGTTGACGTTTTTAAGCATGCTTTCTCAGGTGCTTAGAGGTTTGATGCTTCCGCTGTAGTAATCTTGCTGTGTAGACTCCCGTTGCCTTTGTTAGAGATGTCTCTGCATGAAACATTTACTCTGCGTTCATAACCTATGTTACTTTTGAACAATGAATTTGTAATGACCTTTGAGTCACGTACTATTATTATTGCCTTCTATTCGTAGAAGCACACTATCGTATGTAAAACATTTGATGTTGGTAAAGACGTCACTCCTTTTTATGAATGCAAACTTATTTTAAAACAGCATATAGTGTTTGACCTTGTAATGATCCTGTTGTTGATGATCCGTACACATTAATTTTGTACGGGGCGTCATATTTAACTAACAAACATAATTAGCAAACTCGTTAGTACATCAAAATTGAGAAAAATCATAACACAATTTATAGATTATCAAACATAACAAATTTTGAAATAAGAATGTCATACCAATAATATTTTTATATATTATTTAAAGAAGATTTTGAGGGGAAAGATGTTACCGAAATAAACCTAGTACCACCTAGAATATCCGTACCTTATCTCGAATAACAAAATTTCAAAGACGGAAGAATCACCATATGAATAGTATCACCGACCGAATCTAACAAATACACAAGTATGAGCACAAAACACATTCAAGTATGGAGTATATAATATTCTTCGATATTTATAATATTATCATATATCATATGATTTCCATGTCTTTATTCATATAATTCTAAAATTGTAATCTTGATCAAAACACCATCATTTTCTTTGCATCTTAACTACCAAACTTACGAATGTTAAACCAAGTTTAATTTTGACATATGTTTTCTTATGATTGATTTCAGAATTTTAGAACTTATAACATGATAATATACTCTTAATAACGTAGAACAAAATATAGAACACATTACCTAAATATTTGGACACCAAAACAACATTGAATTCTACTAAAATGAATAAAACACTTAGCAAATTGAGAAGTGATTGCAAAATTTTAGGTTAAAAAAAGATGGGAGAAAGACAGAAAACTCAATTATTTCATTTGCAATAGTAATCACAAGTGTGGTGGAAAATCAAATATTAAAAGATCATTAGTATTAAGATAAGCAGTTATTTTTTTTAAAGGTAATAGTTGACATCGAATACTCTTATTTTTTTTTTTTAATCACTAGACCGCTAGGGTGAGTTCAGATAAACGACTATATAATTTTTATGTAAATGAGTGATTAACACTAGTTATTAATATGTTATATGATATGGTTTCCAAAGGTCATTTTTCCATAGGCATATTTGTCTTTTCGAGTCTTGATGATCGGTTTCACTATCACCCATCACCGGTAAGTAAGATGATTGATATCCTTACCCACACGATTCAAGTTATATGAGATATATCTTTAAATGTTGTCTTAAAAGTTGTGTTTGAGATTTTCCATTCAAATTCAAATGTAGTTAAAAATGAAAAAGAAAAGAAAAAAGATATTGAAAAGGGATTGGTAAGATGTGTGTGAGGCACGCGCATAGTTAGTGTGTGTTTGGCAAATGATAGTTGTTATCATTGTAATGCTGTAAAATCTAAAAGGGCCATTGTATTAGTATAAAATGCCATATTTCCACCTTTTCAACTGGCCCTCCGATCTATCCATCTCATCAACCTTGGAATTAAGCTGGCCTTATATACGTGCAAATAAAATGATCATATAATTAGAGGTTCATGTGAATTTGAGTCCAACCAACCATATATACCACTTGAATCCATTCAATTATAATCGCATAGTCTCCTAAACTAACTAGTTATATTAGTGTAAATGGTAGAATGATTTCAATGTAAATGTAAAACGACCTCCAGTGAAGATCAAAGTCCTCATGCATGGCCGGACTGCAGTTTTAGTTTTGAGGTGTTGCATTTTTATTAAAAAAAAAATAGAACAATCTTTGCATAACTTCAATTATCAAATCATTGATTTTGTATTTGTAAATTAAATTAAATGAAAGTTTATAACGCGTTGACAACATTTGGTGAGTCTTTCCATATCAAATCTTTAGTTAGTTGTCATATTAGTCTATTTGCATATAAATTAAATTCCGTTAAAAGGAAGAAAGAAAGAAACCAAAAATCTATTATTGTATCGTTCCCTTAATATCGACCCCACAACATAAATTCTAATAGATTCCACATATTCAACCAGATCTTAATTCATTATATACTTTCAATCTTATCTTTTATATAATATGTATATACTAGGTTTTAGAGTTTGTGCCAAAAAAAAAAAAAAAAAAAAAAAAAAAAATTAAAAAAATTAATTTTAATGAAGTTTGTTGCAAAAATGGAAAAAACATTTTTTTTTTTTACATAAATGATAAAACCGAAGTTTGAAACTTCGGTTTTGCCATATCTGAAGTTTCAAACTTCGGTTTTGGGTGAGGTGCCAGTAGAAAACCTAAACCGAAGTTTGGAACTTCAATTTTGGTCAAATCCGAAGTTCCAAACTTCGGTTTAGATTTGATAGTTATTTTACAGTTATATACTACTATTACCTTAAAATCAAATAACATTACAAACAATAAAATATTAATAGTAGTAAGATGCAAATACAAATTTTCTGAACAACACTTTTATTAATATCAAAATCACGATTACATTTTTTTTAAAAATAAAAATACATAATTAAAAATAACACATAGAAATTTAACACATAATTAAATTAGATGCAATGGAAGAAGTTGGTTTTTCACAATTGCTTCGTTTTTGATTAAATTTCATTCATCTTCCTCGCAAAGATGCTCGAATTTTCCTTTACTTTCATTCCAAAACATCACGCCCGAGTGTTCTGCTGTAGTATTTTCTTTGAGCCACTCAAACACCTTTGAAATTGTCATCTGACTAACATCCACATTTTGAAAGTACTTATATTTGTACCCATAGTAAAACTTGAATTGTGCTAAAAACTGACCATTCCAATAGACATTAATCTGAACAAGAATTGGTGACATGTTTACAAATTTAAAATTTAGGTTTAGAGAAGAGAGTGATACATCCGTTTCTTCTAATAGATGTCTGAACAAGAATTGCCAAGCCTCAATACTAGCTTGTTTGATGGCTCTGAGGGAATTCTTGTACAATATTTGATTCGTTGTTGAACCGACTGTCCAACACAAGTGTTTGAGCGATTTTACTTTAGTATATTTGCTCAATAAGTTGCTACGAATGTGGCACAAGCAGTACCTATGTTCCCAACCATATGTTTGAGCACCCATTGCATGTAAGATACATGGGTGTCGATCAGAGATGATACACAACTTTCCGTTTCCAATAACATTTTCTTGGAACATTTGCAAAAATCAAACCCAACTTTCGTTACTTTCTTCATCAACTAGTGCAAAGGCAGCGGGTATAGTTTGATTGTTAGCATTTTTGTCAACCGCTGTTAACAACTTACCCCTATAACTACCTTTCAAATGGGTGTCATCGATGCAAATGATCGAAATACACAATTTATATGCTTTAATGGCTGGACCGAATGCCCAAAACACAAATTTAAATGTTGCGAAACCTTCTTCAATTTCAGGTCCATTTTCAAACACAACAATTGTGTCTGGATTGGTAGAAACTAATTCATTCAAATAATTTGGTAGTTGAATAAAATTACTTTCCCAAGTTTCAAACAATCGTTCGATTGCAATACGCCTAGCATTCCATGCTTTAGCGTAACGGACATCCACATGCCATGTATTTTTTATTTGGGCTTGGATGTTTTTAACAGGAAAAACAACGTTTAAACATATTTGATGCTCAATTTCACTAGCAATTAAGCTAGAGGTTAAACAACGTTTGTTGTTTTCCGATACGTGTCCATAACACGTGTGTTCATCTTTCCATTTTGTAATGTTCCATACCTTCGATTGATTGTGAGACGAACCACTTACACTCCAGCAACAATGGTATCTTTCTTGTGGACCCTTGTAACTTGAGCTAGTTGTTCTACAATGTTCTTGCCAATAACCCGAATTGCTTTGTGTAACAACTATTACTCTATTATGGTGTTTATTCCATTTCCGAACAGCATATATAAGTTCGTCTTTGTTCTGGAACACCATTCCTTTTGAAATAATACCGATCTCCTTATCATAAAAAACCCATAAAGCTTCTTGGTCATCATCGAATGGAAAACTATTACTAGCCTCACCTTGATTAACAAACTCGAAACGTGAAACTGGGGCAGTCTCCAGATGTGGTTCCACTTCCTCGTCTCTACCTTCATCACCAGAAACATTCTCTTCAACGCTATAATCAGAAACTGTACCGTCGGTTGCAGTAGACATACCATCATCCGAGTCTACTACATTTTGTTCTTCATCTCTTCGTTCTTGTTCATCTTTAACAACTGTTGAATGGTAGTTTGATGTTGATGGATCACCTTCCAAAGTTTGAATAAGATCCATAAAACCCGAACTTTGGGTGGTTGGAAAAACTTTCTCAAACTTAGTTTCAATTTGAGCCTCGTAATTTGGATCATTCTGAGAATAAAAATATATTGTTTCCAAAGTGTTATCGTCATAAGTTCACTTTTCCATTCATTTTCGTTGAAAAGAACCCACAAGAACATTTTTAACGTGTGTGATCTTTGACTCACACCTACATAAATATATGCCATTTGGTTTAACTGCATACAATTAACCTTGGTGTTCAACACAAAACTCCTTCTAATCGTTTTGTTATCACCAGTAAGCCAACTATTTTGGAATGAAATTTGGCCTCCTCAAAGAAAATGAACCATAAATGGACGAATTATAGACATTTTTGTAATTGTTGATGTATGAAACTGATTAAGATTTGTTTGAATTGTGTTGTTGGTGTTTGAATCTGAATTTAATATGCTTGAATTGTGTTCTTGGTGATGTTTGTGTTTGAGTTGATGATAATGGTCATATAAATAAACGTAAAAAGATGATAAATCTGATTTTGATATGATAGGGTTGCAGGTTTCAGTCCATAATTGAGACTAGGGCTGCAGGATTCAGTCCATTATTGAGACTGTTGAAGCAGACTGCAAAACCGAAGTTTGAAACTTCGGTTTTACTGTTTATTTGCAAAACCGAAGTTTCAAACTTCGGTTTAGGGTTTCCAGTGACACAGCAGGCCAAAACCGAAGTTTGAAACTTCGAATATGGCAAAACCGAAGTTTCAAACTTCAGTTTTACCATTTATGTAAAAAAAAAAAAAAAACGTTTTTCCATTTTTGCAACTAAGTTGATTAAATTTACTATTTAAAAAAATCGTTTGTGCAACGTACGGTGGGTAAAAATTTTGTAAAAAACTTAAGTTGTGATTATACGTTAAAACAGTATTGCAAAACTTGTAGAGCTCGTGCATTATACAACTGTTGATTAAAAAATTGAAAAGTTTGTTATCAGAAAATTCAAAATGTCATTATATTACTTGCATTACAAATGAAATGAGAATGAATAGTGGAAATATAAACAAAGTATATATATAATGAGAGTTCACAAACGTTAGAAACCTTTAAAAAGTCTACAAACATTAAAATATAGAACCTTTATATTTAGTATTGATATTTATTAAATGTATAATACAATTAATGAAAAAAACCCTTTTTTACTGATAATATTTGTATCGAAAACATTAGTATTAAAAACGAACACATATTTTATAAGATCGTCCATTGGAACCATTTTAACTTCAATTGTGAATTAATCGATAAACACCAAATATAAGCTCGTAAAAAGTAATTTTAAAACTGATTATTAATAATAAAATTTTATGTATATCTTTAATTGTATATAATTTTAATACAAACTAATTTCATTGTGTTAACTATTTTGACTTTAATTGACCAACATTAGCCCGTTAAATTTGAATGCACATGCACATACCATATACACTTATTCTTTGAAAGAAAAAAAAATGAAAAAAACAAAATTCATTTTTTTTTTAAATTCCATATCAACGCAGACTGACTGTCACATTGCGCAGACTGACTGCCACGCCAACGTCGACTGACAGTGGCTCAGTCTGTGCCACACAGACTGACACGTGTCATTTTGTGCTGACGTTACAGTGAGTTTGCGCTGACGTGGAATTTTACAAAAAATTAAATTAAATTTTCGAAAAATTTTTTTTGCCTAAAATTTTTATTTTTCCCAATATTTTATTTGTCTGAGAATTAATTTTTTTTTCAGTCTGTGAGCATATTGAAAGAAAAAAATAATTTTTTTTAATCTGTGTGGAGATTGAAGGTGAATCTGTGCATATTGAAAGTTAATCTGTGAGATTTATGAGTTCTCTTCCACCTTAGTTCTCTCTGAATCCTTTCACTATATATATATATATATATATATATATATATATATATATATATATATATATATACAACAACAACAACAACAAAACCCAATACCACTTGAGTGGTGTATGGGGGATGTGAGATGTAGACAATCATTTCCGTATCCGAGAATAAAGACAAGTCATTTCTCCACTATATATATATATATATATATATATATATATATATATATATATATATATATATATATATATATATATATATATATATATATATATGGGCAGGATCAATGGGGAAGTAACCAATCGGGGGGAAGCAAATTTTTTTTTTCGTTTTTTTTGAAATTTTTTTTTTCGCCATTAAGATCACACGAAAATATGAATATTTAGAAGAGACACTTCGTGATGAATGTTATTATTCAGGCGGGAAAACGATCGACAAAAATAACATTCAAGATAATATTGTTCGTGAAGAATATATGAACGTTTTTTTTCTTCATGTTTTGTGAAGTAAAATTTAGCCCGATTTAGAGTTTAGGGTTTAGGGTTTAGGGTTTAGTGTTTTGGGTTTATTCCATAAACCCAAAACACCAAACCTTAAACCCTAAACTCTAAACTCTAAACCGTTCGTGTTAAAAACTCAATCTAAATCCTAAATCTAAACCCTAAATCTAAACCCTAACCCTAAATTTCTAAACCCTAATATCTAAACCCTAATATCTAAACCCCAATAGCTAAAACCTCAAAATACGCTCGAAAAACACGATAATTGTTATATTTTACTTCTTCGAGTGTTTTCCTGCCAAAATAAAAAAAACATTTATCACAAAGTGTCTCTATTAAATGTTCATATTTTCATCTCATCTATAATGTTCGTGAACAAAATTTTTTTAAAAAACGATCCTCTTGATCCTACCACTATATATATATATATATATATATATATATATATATATATATATAAAATAGTGGGATCAAATGAGAAATTTTTTTTTGTGAGAACCATGAGAACTCAAAAATACACTGAAATTCGAGCAAAAAAAGGAAATTCGAGCAAAAAAGGTGAAATTCGAGCAGAAATGGAACACGGACGAACAAAAAATGAGCTATTCGAACAAAAAACGTGATATTCGAACAAAAAACGTGATATTCGAACAAAAAAAAAGGCGGGTGAACAATTTGTATTCTACATTTTTGATAGTCGAACAAAAAAATGTAGAACATGTTGATATTCGAATAAAAAATGTTATATTCGAACAATTTGTGTTCTACATTTTCGTATTAGAACAAAAAAAGAAATTTTTTTTTTTGCTCGACTATGCTTTTTTTGTTCGTCCGTGTTTTAAATTTTTGCTCGACTTTGCTTTTTTTTTTGCTCGAATTTCCCTTTTTTTGCTCGAATTTTAGTGTATGTGGGTGTATTTTGGAGTTCCTAGAATTCTCACACTAAAAAAGTTCTCACTGGATCCTATATATATATATATATATATATATATATATATATATATTGACTTTTATTTGATTATCAAACAAACTATATTTGATGATCGGAGACATGATTGAGGTGTACTTTGTATATGTGGGGACTATTGTACCATACAAATAAGTTTTTGAGGGGTCATATATTTCATCCTCACATTTTTGGTTATCTTATCCCTTCATATTCATATAGTCAGAAAACATATAAATCAAAAATTTCAAAAAGATCATTTCCATCTCCAAATTTACAGTATAAATGTATAATGATAATGATAATGATAATGATAATGATAATGATAATGATAATCAGCAAAGAACACCACAAGAACAATATGGGGAACACATTAATAATTAAACATGACACTTGTAACAACTCGCTATAAAAAGTCCATATAATTTAACCGGATCAAATAATATATGGAGTATGACTTTCTAAATAGTATAGTTTGTATATAAAAAAGGCTATTAGTTTATCAATATCAAGGTGACTTTCTAATGTAGAAATTATAATCAGGTGTATCAATTTATGGTTTATTTCTAATAATATAATAATAATAATAATAATAATAATAATAATAATAATAATTATTATTATTATTATTACCCCTACACACTAACATGCATGGGCAAAATCGTAGTTTCATTTTTATCTGAATGTCGTTTTGAATTTACCTTCACACTACACCCGGTCCCTCAAATTCGGCCTCATATACAAAAAGACCCCCCAACTTTCTACTTTTTTAGGGGTAAAAAACGTAAATATATAATTTTAAAAAACACAAAAGAAAATGATTCCACCCGTATTTTTAACGGGCCCTATCTTCTCGCTCGGTCCGAGTTAAATTTTTCCGAGACCACCGTTCAACTCGAAAAAATCAGACGGACACAACGGGACTAACTATGCGCGAAACGGACATCGTTAAAAAAACACTAAATAACGGGCCCTATATTCTCGCTCGGTGCGAGCTAAATTTTTCCGAGACCACCGTTCAACTCGATATTATTTTACGAACACAACGCGACTAACTATACGCGAAACGGACATCGTCAAAAAAACACTAAATATTTCGAGCTATATTTCATACATATACGTACACGTCCAACAAACAACCCAACCTACTAGATATATTAGGTACCAAACAACGTATATACAAATATGACCGCGCGTTGAACACAACCGCAGCAACGCGCGGTCGAATTTTTTCTAGTAATAATAATAATAATAATAATAATAATAATAATAATAATAATAATAATAATAATAATAATAATAATAATAATAATAATAATAATAATAGTCAGTTTTTTTAAAGGCCAAAACTTATTTTATTAAAATAAAAATGATATAGGAGGAGGGACCAAAAAAGGAACCCCATAAAAACCTACTCAACTTAAAAAAAAAAAAAATACAGAGGCTCGAAGGCTACATAAAATAAATACAAGTGTACAAAAAACATAAAAACAAGAAGCCTATGCTCGAGATTTAACAGGAAAATACTCCTAGCTTCCTCACAATCCATACAGTCAACGACAACTTGAGTAGTCAAGCTAGGCTATAATCAAGATACAGTGTTGATTTACCCAGCGACAAAGTGTCCGATTATAACCCACTTAGTCACTAGATCAATGCAATTATACAGAGAAGGAGCAAAAAACATGTTCTTAGCCTATTCCAACTTTGGGCGCGGGGTTCACATCAAATGACAATGGGAATGAGAATCAATTTTGCCATTCCAAATTTCCTTTCCTCAATGGACAATTTATTCATTCAAAGCATTTTGTCTGAATGTAGGAGACTAACTTTGGACAACTTGATTTAGCTTTATCAAACACATGCTCTTTACGATTTTTTCAGATGAAGTAGCTCGCGACCCACACAGTAGCTTGCCAAAAAGATAAATCAGTCAATGTAGAAAATTTTGGGTTTGAAGCGTTAGACAGATCTGAAAGATTAGAGATATTTAGGTTGTCGAGGTTCCACCTTTTACAAACTCTTTTCCATATCTCCGTGGAAAATTTACAAGATATTAGAGAGTGATGAGGTGTTTCAATATCATCGTCGCATATCGGGTATCTTGTTGAGTGAAGGTCAATGCACCGTTTATCGAGCTCGGATCTAACAGGTAGCTTGTTTTGTTTAGCACGCCAAATAAAAATACCAATTTTTTGTTATATCAATGAATTGATTAGGGTTGGATCAAGTGAAGTTTTGTTTGCAGAAATAATATCATTTAAATTAGACATGAACGAGCTCGAGGAGAATATACCTTTATTGTTATATAACCATTTCCACTCGTCTATGTTAACCCGAAAAGGGACATTTTGAAACTGCCTCAATGAGATTAGTTAGTTCAGATTCGGATCTCCAACGAGGTTCATTCTTCCATGACTATTTAAAAGAAATTGAGTTGTCAATCCAAGCTATAGGATCAACGATTGTTGCAGATTCATTGGATTCGAGTTTGAATAACTTTGGGAAACTGTCTTTAAGTAACGTGTCTCTGCACCATTTGTCATTCAAAAAGTTTGTATATGTTCCATTACCTATACACTTAACAAGCGCATTAGAGATGTTACACCCTAACTTATTTAGGGGTTAATCGATCTTAATGATATTAAACCAAGTTATTCCGGAATATTTTTTTTTCAAATGATTCGGTTAAAGGAGAGATGCATCTCAACCCACCCTTATTTCCATAAATGCTTTTAATTACCCGAACCCAAAAAGAGTTAATATCTTTTAAAAATCTCCACCACCATTTGATTAAAAGCATAAAAATTTTAAGCTTTAAAGAACCAACATTTAGACCACCTAGTTCGTAAGGAGATAGAATTTGGTTCCAACTTACCCAAGTCATTTTTCTTTCATCGAAAGACCCACCCCAAAAAAAATTACGACGCGTACCTTCGAATTCTTTTACCACTCCCATAGGCGCTTTAAAAAGAGAGAAGTAATACAGTGGAAAGCTACTCAACATCGACTTAATTAAGGTTAGTCTTCCTCCAAAGGATATAGATTTTACCTTCCAACCGGCTAAACGTTTTTTGAATTTGTCAAAAATGGGGGTCCAACATTGTTTTAGATTTTGCCTTCCATACAACCAAACCAAGTGGTAAGGTTATTTGTTTCTAATTTGGAAGTTCCGATTCCATATACACAACTTTTGCTTAGGTTGATTTTAAGACCCGAGAGATCCTCAAAACATTTAAGAATTTTTAATGTGTTTCGTACTTCAACTTTATTCCAAATCTCGAAGATAATCGTATCATCCGCATATTGCAGGTGAGATACAATAACTTTATCAGACCCTATTTCCACCCTTTTTATTAACTTTTTTTTTCCTACAACAACATTTAGGAGGTAGTTTAGTCCTCCACTGGCTATGATGAACAAAAAAGGTGAAAGAGGATCACCTTGTCTGACGCCCTTTTTGGGGAAGAATTGGTCAATCGGGGAGCCATTGATCATGACAGAATCGAGGTCAAGGTCAGGAATGCTTGGATCCATTTGGTCCATTTAATACCAAAACCCATAAAACGCATTATAGAAGTGAGAAAATCCCAGTCTACGCAGTCAAATCATTTTTCAAAGTCTACTTAAAAAATGAAGCTTCTTCTTCTTTTTTTTTTTTTTTTTTTTTTTTTTTTTTTTTTTTACTTTGAGCTCGTCAAGTTTTTCTAGTGCAACCCACACCCCATCAAGTATGTATCTATATGAGATAAAAGCACTTTGCTCGACACCTATTAACCTAGGTATAATTTTCCCAATTCTATTTGCAAGGATTTTGGCCAGAATTTTCTAGTAACTACCAATGAGTCTAATGGGATGATAATTAGAAAAGTTAAGTAAGTCACTTACCTTTGGGATGAGAGTGATGAATGATGCATTGTATCCGTTGGAGATCTGACAGGATTCCCAAAACCAATTGATCGCGCTTAGATGATGTCCCAAAATTTCACGTAAAACAAGATGTTGAAACCGTCAGGTCCAGGTGCTTTATTTTTTCCACATCCATTTATAGCACCTAGAATCTCTTTTTTGAAAAATTGGCTTCAAGATCCGTTATCATTTGATCTTCTAATTTCGGCCCGTTCCAACTATTCAATTTTAGTGTTTCTGAATCCTTTTTCTCGAAAAGGGATTGGAAGAATTTACGAGCCTCATATTTGATTAGCGATGGATTTGAAGACCATGCCCCTGCAGCATTGACACCGTGCATATTATTTTTATGTTGTCTCTGACGAATGTAGGGGTGAAAGAATTTACTATTTTCGTCTCCATCTAATGCCCATTTATATCTAGCTTTTTGTTTGAGCATTTCCACCCGTGTTTTTTCTTTTTGAGCAAGTGTTTCTCGATCATTTATCCAGTTTCTAAGCTATTCTTTGCATAAATTAGACGCTTCGACTTTGAATTCCCAATCGTTGACCGTTTATGTTAGTTCTTCGAATTCAACACTTAGTTTACAGTGTGAGGTTGAGTACCACTTACGAAGTTCTTGTTTCACAATTTTTTGGTTGTCGCGGAAGATGCAATCAGGCTTCTTGCTATTAACCTTAGTTGACCAGGCCATTTTAATTATATCGTATGCATCTTTGTGTTTCAACCATTCATCGAAAACTCTAACCGGTTTCGGTCCAAAGTCAATATCTCTCTCTTTTAAGATTATAGGACAATGATTAGTATGTTTCTTTTCTACGACCATGGCGTTAGTATGTGGCCATTGTTTGATGAAGCTTTTAGAAACTAAGAATATGTCTAACTTGCTAAATTTTTGGCCATTATCACTGATTCGAGTATAGATTCTTCCCCGAGTGTAACATCGAGAAGTGCATTATCTTTTATAAAGTTGTTGAAAAGTTGTGCTCTTCTTTCAAGAAACTCTGTATTTCTCCTTTCTGAGCTAAATCTTACTTCATTGAAATCTCCAAAGATCACCCACATGGCCTCGTCATAATCCATTAATTCATTTAGATCGCTCCACATTTTCTTTTCTTTTTTGCAGTTTTCGTGTGCGGACCGTACACATTTACCAACATCTTTTTGTTTCCTTTTACTGCAATAAAGGAGTCTCGTTCAACAACACAGTTGGCGTTATAAAAATCTGGATCCCAAATCGTTAGTATCCCTCCCGAATTCCCTTTTGAGTTTTTAATAGCATACAAAAAATCGTTGTTACCCCATACTTTTTCTATCCATTTATCAGGTTGTTTATTGCACTTAGTCTCTTGTAAGGTGATAATTTTCGGGTTTCTTTAAAGCAATGTTTTCTGAACCAATTAACTTTATTTAAATCATCCATTCCTAGACCTCTAATATTTAACGAAAGTATCTTCATTATAATAGAGAAGAAAAAAGGACACGAGAAAGTTACCTCATTAGTTGGAGAATTTCTCCCTGGACAGTCCTAGAATGGCAGCTACTTCCTCACATTTTGATGCATTTTCGGAAAGATCATGTGAACCTTTGGGAATGTTGCTGGTTCTGGAATTGGTGTTAGATTTTGATAGAAACAATTTTATTTTGAGTTCTAGCTTGAGATTTGGCATTTAGGAATTTGGAAGAGGAGTTCCATCTTCTTATTTTTGTCCAGGTGGAGTATGAGGACTTATTAGAAGATGAATTTACTTCAGATTTTTTCCACTTCTTATTAGGTAATTCCTTTTCCGTGTTCATTGTATTTACTTTGTTCGAAGTTTTGGAAGGATGGTTTGAGTATTTGGAAGGTCTGAAGGAAGGGTTAGGGTATTTCGATTTGAAGGTGAAGGTTCCAGGATTGAATGTTATGTCGTTATTAAGTTTTAGAGAACTTCGGCTTGTGGCATGTTGTGAATCATGATCCAAATTAAAACAGTGATTTGAGAGGCCCAAGTTTTCATAAGAAGTGGGCTCGTTTATTTTATTAATTTTAGGGAAGGGAATGGGCTCACTGTTTAAGGAGGTCCATTAGCGGGAAAGGTGTAAAAAATAGGTTTGGTGAGCTTTGATTGGGCTTGGGGGTCAGTTGCGTGGATTGGGCTTGAGGGTTCGAATGTGTCTTCAATATTTTCTGAAACAGGTGGACATGATTGAATATAGGGTTGTTACGTGTATTAAATTTTAAGTTTACCTCGATTGGTGGGGTATCGGTATGTGCTGTGTTTTCATCCTATGTATTGTCGTTAACCTTCAATTCATTTAATTCCTTTTTGTATTTTTGGTTTCCAATGCTTGCACTTCCTTCATCATCGTATTCTGATTTCTTGCTATCCTTTTCCTTGGAATTCGATTTGTCGTATTTATTGCTGTAGAGATTTTCTAACGTGGCAAAACATTTAGAGTTTCCATCGTTTCCGCGAGATTTAAAAAATCAACTACTATTTGTGATTTATCATCGTCAGCGTTTTCAAAATCGAAAAGCTCATAATCGGATGGAGGATCAGAGTTACTATTGGAATTAGTTTGGAGTTTGTTTAATTCAGCTTCTCCCGTCTCGATTTCTACAATCCCTTTGGCATCTTCGATTATTTTGACATAGTACAGGCTTTCTCCTACTATAATTTGGATTGTTGTGTTTAGTAGTTCATGTCCCCAAAGCTTGGCCAAAACTTTACCCGCCACTAGGTTTTGATTTCCGGTAAATTCACTATTGTGCAGGTCATGAATTTTTCCGTACTAACCTGCAATTTTCTAGAAGTTTTCCTATGATGAATAGGAAACTGGAACCCCTTTGATGGTAAGCCAAGAGAGTCTTGCTGATTGGAAACATTTTCCATCGACCCTTCGAATGTTACGTAACCATTTTTTAATCATGTGCTCATCAGATTTGAGGATGTTTTCGACAGTCTCTTCGTCTTTAAAGGTGAGACAGAGATCTAATCCCCCTAAATACTTGATATTGAAATTTGAGAGACCTTCTGCAGTGCACAAAACGGAGAATTGTTCAATTAGATCGATATTGTTGATTTCCCCAATAATGGCATTTTTTTAGGATTTTCTTGTTTGATTCAACCTCCTTGATGTCAATCACTCTAGGTTTGTATAGGTTCGTTGCAGGGGTTGTGTGGTTATTATTGATAACATCGTTAAAGGATCGATTGTCACGAAAAGCATTACCGTGATTTTGATTGTGTGACGCCCCGTACAAAACCATCGTGTACGATTCATCAACAACAGGATCATTACAAGTTCAAACACTATATGCTATTTGAAAACCAGTTATGCATTCATAAAAAGATAGCGTTTTACAAAAGATAACGTGCTTCCTACGAATAGTAGCATTAATAGGAGTATGTGACCCAAAGGTCGTTACAAAGCCATTGTTTGAAAATAACGTAAGTTACGAATGCAAAATAAAAGTTCCATGATTGAGACATCTCTAAGTAATGCAGCTGATATCGGGCAAAAAGTCACGTTTTTACCCCCTAAATCAGGCCCTAAAACAATAAAGATTAAAACTTTGTCGGCAAAATTATCGTTTTTTTCTGTTGATTTTGTAGATTAAGTAATTACAAAGGCGATGCAAAAAGAATCAAGTAAAACGGAGCTAAAACGAAGATTCTAGAGCGAAAACGGTGAAAGACAAGAAATCAAGTTACGATCCAGTGAATCAAGCCTGACCAAGCAAGCCATACGGCCTGCCATACGGCCTGCCACTATGGAAACGGCCTGCCAAATACGTGCCACCACACGAGCCACCATGCGGCCTGCCAAGCATACGGCCTGCCAAAAACGTGCTGCCATACGCCCTGCCATACGCCCTGCCAGGTGTATGCAGGCAAATTCCAAGTCTTTTTAAAGGGCCTTGCTCCATCCATTCCAACACACACTCAACTTGCAATACAATTTATATTTTCAATATTTTTAGGTAGTTTTTAGTAGTAGTTAGCTTAGCTTTTATTTTCCGGAGGATATCCCGGCGAGTCCCTGCGATCCCGGGCAGATTAGTTAGGCTTTTTCAGGTTTTATTCGAAACGCTTGTCTTTTGTATTAAACATGTATTCTTATCTTTCATGTTTAATAATGCGTTCCGATATTTCCATGATAGCTTAATTTATCTGTATGTTGCCATGATAGAAGTTCGGGTTAGCGTAATTATGTTAATATAGTACGATTACTGTTATAATACTGAATTAGGAAGTCTGATAGATTTGTATGCTAGCATCTTAAGGATTGACCTACTTAGGTTGTGATCAGGACTTTTCCACCTATATGAAATTAGCTACTTCATAGGATTAAGACCCCTGGTTATACTGTATCTGAAGATTCTATGAACTCGGTATGGCCGGAGTTCCCGAGAGGCATCTAATGCACTTTTAGGACACGGAACCTAGGAATTGAGACATGAATGACCTAGTATGCCTATTGACTGTTCCGAAGAGACCTCTTAGGAGCTATTAAGATCTATTTAGTGCCTCTACTATATGACCCAAGCCTATTGCATGTTCTTGTTTGATTGTTGCCCTAGGTCTTAGTCATATCAACTGTTTAGGTACTTATTAGGTTTCTATCTGCTTTACTATCAGTATATTAACTGTAATGCTGTATAATGTTTGATTTGCTGTGATCTCACTAGTATGATGTAATGGTTGTTAGTTTTCATTTAAGGTTTTGCCAACTTAAACAGACGGACTCCTTCCGTTTGTGATCAGTGTTCAATCAACACGGCACGTTGTTATTCAGTTATCTAAACTGATAACGAGGGTTAGGATTAGAGCTTAACTCACTAATAAACCTAGTACTCTATTGAGGATAACCTCCGAGGTATTGTTACACTTCAGTTATACGACCAAGTGACATACTTCTCACTGCTCAAAGAGAACTCTGAGAGTTCAGAGATAAGTAGGTCTGTGTAATTAGCTCATCCAACCAGATCAACATCAATCCAAGCATAGTCTTAACATAAGCATAATTACCTTTCCCTAACCCAATATTGATATCTTGGTTAACATTTCCTTGATCTGCATACTCCAGATATCCTCCCACTTTATTTACTTTTTCTGCATTTAGGACCTTTAGCTAAAATCAACTACTATCTTTTATCCAGGTAATTTAACTAAAAGACAATTATCCACTTGATCTTCAATTCATTAATCAGCATAAAATTCGACACTAGGTTAACTTACACCTTCTACACCTTAGAAAGTAAAGTAAATTTAGGCCCCGCAAAATATAAATAAACGAAGATGCTGTGTGCTACCGAATCGGACACCGTGCGACCTAACGACACCGCACAAAATAAAAACCGTCCATTAGTGGGATATCAGTAGGTAACCTTCTTCTTGGCGCCGCTGCCGGGGATCGAATATTTTGATCGAGAAAGATTTTAAACAGACTGATGTGTTGAAACAGTACCTTTATTTTATGAACGGATTTGAGTTATTTTGTTACACGAATTGTTTTATTGTATATATGGTGTTTTAATGAATTCATGTTGATTTCACACATATATAGGCAACTAGTCCTATCCGCGTAGTTTAGTTTGTTGGTAAATCCGGTTCGTTCCACAGGGAGAATGGAGTTCAAGAGATTAAATTACCGATAGTTAATCTAGTAAAAAAGGGGTTTGTTTTGGATTTTAATTAGCTAAAACAATAATAATAATGGATTAAAATTTAATATTATAACATAGAAATACAATTTAAATAAAATTAACTAAAATTACCAACTAATAAAAGTTACCGGATTTAAATTAATAAAAGGTGAATTAATGTAGTATTTACTATTATAAATATTATGACTTGAAATAAATTAATATTAGTGTTAAAGTAATTAATTAAAAATTAAATTTAAATAAAAATCGAAACAGTACTGATTTAAAGTGTACGCGTTTCGCGTATGTATATACGCGTTCCGTGTATATCTGGAGATACGCGTTTCGTGTGGATTTATACACGATCCGCGTATGTTTTATACGATGTGACAAACCAGTACTGTTTAAACTGAAGGAGATTTGAGTTATAATTTTTATTTTTCTGTATAATAATAATACGTAAATAAATAAAAAATATAATTATTTTTGCAATATATAAATGGGAGTGTTCACTTAAATGTTTTACCTCTAGATCCATGGATTGTTTTAAGTTTAAGCTTTATTAAAATGTTTAGTATAAAACTTTATATTTTTCTTTCGCATAAATGAAGTTTCAACTAGCTAAATTAAGTCTAATTTTCATCGGATCTTATTTAGATAGTTACTATTTCCCAAGTATTTAAATTGAGACCCAACCCAGTTTTGACTTTCGCCAAATCCCAAATCATAACGGTTTTCCTTTTTACAATTTCACTATTATATGACTAGTGATATTACCCAAACCATCGAACTTTATTTCTAATTTAGTGTTAATAAATTATTCATAAGTTCGTCTAAATCACTTTTAATGTTGAAGCTTAATATATATAAATAAAAATAATTTTCGTTATTTGAATCTAATAAATTAAGTGATAAGGGTTAAATATCTAAATACATAATAATGGTTCTTTTAATTAGGCTCAATGTTAAAAATACTTAAGTTACATTTTAATTTTTACAAATGATAACAATCCATTTCACTAGGGGCTCTACATCTAAGCAAACACTAGGGAAATTTACTAACTAATCATGATAATGATACGAGAGTAAAAATAATAATACATAAACATAAACATAATAATAAGTAACAATGACAATAATAAAAAATGAAAGTAACAAACTTACAAAAGGTCTTCAATTTAATGATTACAAATGGTAGAAAATAGAAATGAAAGCACCCTTGCACTCGCACAATAATACCCTTAATCACGAACAATACACCCTTAATATGAAAACTATCTAACTTGAACTTGGAATTTAATACAGTACGAAAGTAAAAATAAATGATACGGATTAACTGGAAAATAAATTGGAAGTAGTATGTTGACTGAATTTTGTTATGTATCCTCTACTGTCCTAAACTACTACTACTTCCTATTTCTGTCTGTATTCTTTTTTTCTCTAACAGTACTCGTATATGTATGTATATCTCTTAGAAGTAGTAGGTAGAGATTAGCTGGTGACATACCCTTTTGCTGTAAAGACTGAAAAAGAATTAATAAAAAACATAAAACAACCGTCCCATGTGCTTCTTGGAATCTGAATCTGGTCTAAAACGTACGCGTTTCGTGTATATATGTACGTGTTTCGCGTAAGGTCTCTTCTTGAAAGTTGTAGATTTTTAAATTACGGACGTCTGGACACTTGATTCGCCTTTTTTGAGTCAGTATGATTTAGTTATGATTTTTTTTTCGTGCAGACGCGCAGATTTTGTGATTTTGCTCGTTTTAACTTGTAGTCTTGAGGCGCGATGTTGTAGTATTTTGTTACTCATTAGAAATCTTCATTTTATCTCCATTTTGATCTTTATATCATTGAAACTCCATAATAGCATTTCATTCGACGCTTTGGACATTTTAACCAATTACAAACCTGAAAACTACTCGGAAACACATAAAATCATAACATTTGGGACTGATATTGCGACTAAGAATATGCATTAATTGAGCAATATCAAATTACCCCACACTTGAATGTTGCTTGTCCTCAAGCAATAACAACTTTTTAATAGACTCGGAATATTACACAATTTTCCATATCAATCATTCATCACACACACACACACCACACGAAATGAAAACACACGCTTTATGAAGTGAATTGAAAACATCACACGATATTTATTGGATCACACACACACCACACGAATTGAAATTCTGACAATAGAAACAAAGTTGAAATTCGTGATTAAGGTTTAAAAATTTGGATCCTTAGGGAAAATTGGACCTTGTGAAAATGTTTTATGATTTTATAAAATGTCATGCTAGTTTTTACACTAGACACATTTTCCAGTTTTAACCTCAAATTCCGGTTGAGGGTAACTGAAAACCGTAGTCTCAGTCAGCGATTAGCAAGCTATCCGCCCCCATGATTGAAGTATCATGGAACTTGAAACCGAATGTCCTAAAAATGGTTTTACACAATATAATTCATAAAATAGCATAAGTTTTAGAATAAAATTATATCGTGTCCAAATATCATCGGTGAACCATGAGTTTGCACACCTCAATTTGTTATGGCATATGTATGTTGACCGCGGTCAAACATAGATGCGGTTGATCTTTACGGAGATCATCCATCTGGGGATTAGATTCATTAGTCTTAAAAGCTAATTTGCAATGTACCCCCCCCCCCCCCATTGTACGAGACAGATCCATCTCATGGTTAAGATAAGTCTGACCACCAAAAACCCTGTTTGATGCTGAGGTGAGGTGGATTTCCAGCCGATGATAGAGATGACTTTTCAAGATTTTTCGTCAACCTACAGCTGTTCTGGACTACATCTTCTAATATAGGTTAGCAAGTGTGTCATTTTGGAAGACTTTACTTCCTTAATGAGATATTCAGGTTTATACATTCCAAAGCAATGATATCTGCAATAAACTTCATAGAAACATGTGATAAATGGTTCTAAACATATGGGTTTATAAATTCCTTTATACTTGGTTTTCTTTTAAATATTTTAATCAAATAAACTTATGTATTTTTAATGTATGGAGACAATAATTTCGGTTTTTGACACCTAATCTTTAATTGCTCGTAATTACCTTAAAAATTGATTAGTTATATTTGTTTAAAAATTTTTAAAATTTTCGTAAAAGCACCAAGTTATAAGTTCTCGAGAATTTATATATTCCCACCCCACACTTAAGATTATGTAATTACCGCATTACATAAAATCAGATAAAATATATAAATTTAAGAGGACAAAAAGTGTAAAGGTTGTTAGAACTTCCTTAGTTAAAAATTGGAGATTGTAAACTTTCTTATCGTATCAACATATCCAATCCCTTTATCACAATATAAATCTGATGTTTTGTTATATCAAATGCATCATCATCATAAGTACCTGTCAACAAACATGTTAATCACACACAAGATGGGGTTGTACTTTAATAATACAAAAATTTTACGCCACACTTAAAATTTTTGTGTCTTTTTTAAACAAAAGCATAATAAATTAAAAACACACCATAAAAAAATTATTATTATTATTATTATTATTTTTATATAACTGTAAGTAATTAGAATTTTAAAATATCATTTATAAAATTTATGTTTCTTTTAGGTAACGGAAATTTCGGCTATTATGCCTAATCTTTATCCGTTCATAAATTTTAAAATTCAATTTTTAAAATTTAATGTTTTGAATTTTTTTTTTTTTTAGATTTTTAAAAATCACACAAATTTAATAAGAATTAAATGCACTCTATTTTTTTTACTTTTAATATTATAAATCACATAATGAATTAAAGGCACACAAAACATGATTTTTTTTTCAACAAGTCATTTTCTCGACTCGACCCCACACTTTATTGCCTAGCGGGGTCAAATTTCTCTATATTTATAGAACGACATGTAAAATCAGTGGAGAAAGTTCCACGAATTAGAAGAGTGAGCCATTCATTTACATCTCGGGTGGTATATAATATATCAGATAAATCCTTTTTCAGTTGACTGAAAAAGAATGACTCAACCCGAGAGTCAACGCACAACTCTTCTCTAAGTGTGGCTTGCAATAAAAATTTTATTCTCCTAGGTGGATCCTTCCCAAATGGGTCATCTTTCAAGGTATTCCAAGTGTTAACCTCTTGAGGATATACGAATTCAACATGAGAAGGTGATTCCTCAAGTGATTTTAATATATTAAACTCCTCATCCTCAATGATCCCTGATGATTTCATCAACTCGACCTCCTGATTATCACAATTATACCCGAGTGAATTATTATAAACTGAAAAGTTCTCGGGTGTATGAATAACCGGTTCTACCATTTCGACCTCGAAATTAAAATCCTCATCATTATTCTTTCCATTCACTACATATTCATTTTGACTTATCCTATTTATATATTTTATAGAGGTTTCATATTCTTTTAATTTAAGAGGTTCCTGTGAATTTATTTTTACAATTTCAATTTGCACCTTGTCCTCCTGTTTAACTGTTTGTTCAATTGGAACCTGTAAAATAGGGTTAGGATAACAATATGAAGACTCAACCGATGAATCATCCGATTGTCTTTCCAAAAGAATAGTAAACAAACGCTCCATTTCTCTTTTTAGATTTTGAATAGATGTTTGATTTTGTTGCCGTTGTTGATAGTACATCCCTAGTTTCGGTTTGACTTTCAATAAAACTCATCATAATATTTTGTAAATCATACGAGTAATTTTCTTCATATTGAGTTTGTTGAAAATTTTGTGGCATTTGGTTAGAAAATTGGTATTGTTGATAATTTTGTGGGGAATCGTAATAAGGTTGGTTTGGATAATAAAAATCTGGATTCGAGTTATTCTCTTGATATTCATTCCATATATAGTTCATGGGTTCATAACTCTCCATTTGATCCATGGAAATATGATAATCACATTCCCAAGTCAAATGGTAACCTCCACAATTTTCACAAATATATGTAGTTTCAACCCTATTGAACATAGATGAATCGCACCAATTATCATCAAAACTTGTTTGAGAGTATTGATTAAATTGTTGGGCATTAAAAATATTTTCCATGGTCATATTCTCAAAATCATCCATATTACAGTATGACTGGAACCTAGTTGAAATTTAAAAAGAACAAAGAGAAAAATAAAACAGAAATTTCGTATGAAAATAAATAATAACTAAAAGTAATTAAATTCCTGAATGAACAATTTCTCCCCGGCAGCGGCGCCAGAAAGTTGATGTGTTGAAACAGTACCTTTATTTTATGAACGGATTTGAGTTATTTTGTTACACGAATTGTTTTATTGTATATATGGTGTTTTAATGAATTCAGGTTGATTTCACACATATATAAGCAACTAGTCCTATCCGCGTAGTTTAGTTTGTTGGTAAATCCGGTTCGTTCCACAGGGAGAATGGAGTTCAAGAGATTAAATTACCGATAGTTAATCTAGTAGGAAAGGGGGTTTGTTTTGGATTTTAATTAACTAAAACAATAATAATAATGGATTAAGAATTTAATATTATAACATAGAAATACAATTTAAATAAAATTAACTAAAATTACCAACTAATAAAAGTTACCGGATTTAAATTAATAAAAGGTGAATTAATGTAGTATTTACTATTATAAATATTATGACTTGAAATAAATTAATATTAGTGTTAAAGTAATTAATTAAAAATTAAATTTAAATAAAAATCGAAACAATACTGATTTAAAGTGTACGCGTTTCGCGTATGTATATACGCGTTCCGTGTATATCTGGAGATACGCGTTTCGTGTGGATTTATACACGATCCGCGTATGTTTTATACGATGTGACAAACCAATACTGTTTAAACTGAAGGAGATTTGAGTTATAATTTTTATTTTTCTGTATAATAATAATACGTAAATAAATAAAAAATATAATTATTTTTGCAATATATAAATGGGAGTGTTCACTTAAATGTTTTACCTCTAGATCCATGGATTGTTTTAAGTTTAAACTTTATTAAAATGTTTAGTATAAAACTTTATATTTTTCTTTCGAATAAATGAAGTTTCAACTAGCTAAATTAAGTCTAATTTTCATCGGATCTTATTTAGATAGTTACTATTTCCCAAGTATTTAAATTGAGACCCAACCCAGTTTTGACTTTCGCCAAACCCCAAATCATAACGGTTTCCCTTTTTACAATTTCACTATTATATTACTAGTGATATTATCCAAACCACCGAACTTTATTTCTAATTTAGTGTTAATAAATTATTCATAAGTTCGTCTAAATCACTTTTAATGTTGAAGCTTAATTTATATAAATAAAAATAACTTTCATTATTTGAATCTAATAAATTAAGTGATAAGGGTTAAATATCTAAATACATAATAATGGTTCTTTTAATTAGGCTCAATGTTAAAAATACTTAAGTTACATTTTAATTTTTACAAATGATAACAATCCATTTCACTAGGGGCTCTACATCTAAGCAAACACTAGGGAAATTTACTAACTAATCATGATAATGATACGGGAGTAAAAATAATAATACATAAACATAAACATAATAATAAGTAAGAATGACAATAATAAAAAATGAAAGTAACAAACTTACAAAAGGTCTTCAATTTAATGATTACAAATGGTAGAAAATAGAAATGAAAGCACCCTTGCACTCGCACAATAATACCCTTAATCACGAACAATACACCCTTAATATGAAAACTATCTAACTTGAACTTGAAATTTAATACAGTACGAAAGTAAAAATAAATGATACGGATTAACTGGAAAATAAATTGGAAGTAGTATGTTGACTGAATTTTGTTATGTATCCTCTACTGTCCTAAACTACTACTACTTCCTATTTCTGTCTGTATTCTTTTTTTCTCTAACAGTACTCGTATATGTATGTATATCTCTTAGAAGTAGTAGGTAGAGATTAGCTGGTGACATACCCTTTTGCTGTAAAGACTGAAAAAGAATTAATAAAAAACATAAAACAACCGTCCCATGTGCTTCTTGGAATCTGAATCTGGTCTAAAACGTACGCGTTTCGTGTATATATGTACGTGTTTCGCGTAAGGTCTCTTCTTGAAAGTTGTAGATTTTTGAATTACGGACGTCTGGACACTTGATTCGCCTTTTTTTGAGTCAGTATGATTTAGTTATGATTTTTTTTCGTGCAGACGCGCAGATTTTGTGATTTTGCTCGTTTTAACTTGGTCTTGAGGCGCGATGTTGTAGTATTTTGTTACTCATTAGAAATCTTCATTTTATCTCCATTTTGATCTTTATATCATTGAAAATCCATAATAGCATTTCATTCGACGCTTTGGACATTTTAACCAATTACAAACCTGAAAACTACTCGGAAACACATAAAATCATAACATTTGGGACTAATATTGCGACTAAGAATATGCATTAATTGAGCAATATCACAGACAAAGTGTTGTTTGGTGGTGTCTAAGAAAGACAATTATACACGGACTTGGTTATTGGATTTTCTAAACAGTATCCAATTATATTGGAACCAAAAGGATCCCGCCTCTCCGTAGTCGGCCTGGCCACCTCGATACAAGTAATCTGTGAGAAGTCCTATCAGTTAAGATATCCGATCTGGTTAGCGACCGAATTTCAAGAATAATTGTTTTTATTAAATTATCGATCCTTTTAGTAAATTAATATTTTCTAAAAGTTACTTTTAAGTCTTTTTATTAACAGAAAATTAGAAATAAAAATAAAAAGTGGAACAACAAGACACCCTTGCTTCTATGCATAAGTCATGTTTAGAGGAAAGAGGAGGACCAATCACCTTAGGAACCGAAGGAATTCCTGAAATCAGTTCACACATGATTAAACTAGTCAGTATGATCTATAAATTTCAAGGATTACCGACTGACGATCCTAATTTTCATATAAACAAATTTATCAGTGTGGTTGACTCTTTTAAGAAGGAATCAAACGAGAAAAATATTTTAGAACTTCATCTTTTTCAATATTCACTTTCTAAACACGCTTCAGCCTGGTTTGATGCACTTAACCCGAATTCAATTCATACATGGGAGGATTTAGCCACTAAATTTCTAAATAAATTTTATCTACCCTCCCTACAAACCTGTTTAAGAAATGACATCACTAACTTTTCCCAAAAAGAAAATGAGTCATTGTGTCTAGCATGGAATAGAGTAAAGATGATGCTTAAAAGATGTCCGAATCATTTGTTAAGTCGGGCAGACATAGTCTGTACGCTTTAGAATGGTTTGACCAAGGATGATAAGTCTCTCCTAGACATGGCCTCGCAAGGAAATTTCATGTCTCGAACAGCAGATGAAGCATGGGATCTCTTGGACAAGATAGCTGCACAACAGGAAGACTGGAACAATGAAGCTGTTGAGAAGGATGATGTCTTCGCTCATACGGTAAAAATGCTGGAAACCAGGTTACAAGATCTCACCCTCACTCTTCAAAGTTTACAAATTCCTAAGAACTCCGATGCTACTAGAACTAATCTAAGGTATCCTTACCCTAGATGGGCACACAAACAGCAAAATAGCTCGGATCATAATATAATTTTTCCATTGCACAAACATACTCACCACTCTAAGGAAATTTTAGCTAAATTTATGAAAAAGCAATACATGATATACCTTCAAGTCATAGAATGCCAGAATAAGTTCGACACGTTGATAAAGACTTTTGAAGAATTAATCACTAATTTTCAGCTTACGCTTAAACGTTTAACCACTAAAATTGATATAGAGTGTAGTGAGTTTGATGCCCTAGTAATTACTAGAGGAGGAAAAGAAACAACTGTCAATATATCCATACAAGATTTTTCCGATAAGGAACCTGTGCCAATTGACCCAGTCGTCAATCCACCGGAACCTATCTCTCCTAAGGTCCCGGAAATTATTCCGCGCGCCCGCATACCTTTCCCAGGTAGGCTTAGGAAGGAAAAACAAGAAGCACAATTTGCTAAGTATTGGGATATTATTAAGAATTTGCATTTGAATGTACGTCTAGTAGATGCTTTAGTAGAAATGCCAAACTGCGCTAAATTTTTCAAAGAACTGCTTTCAAATAAAGAGAGATTAAGAGAGATAGTTAGCTTGCCGTTAAGTGAAAAATGCTCGTTAGTGTTACAGCATGGAATTCCCCCTAAGTTAGGAGATACGGGAAGATTTACGGTACATTGCTACCTGCAAGATGTCCAGATTAGCAATGCGTTAGCAGACTTAGGAGCCAGTGTAAACCTAATGCCCTATTCATTATTCAAGAAGCTAGGATTAAATGACTTAAGGCCAACCAGAATGACTATCCAACTCGCGGACAGATCAGTTAAGATTCCTCGGGGAATAGCTGAATATGTCCTAGTTAGAGTGGATAAGTTCGCATTTCCCGTTGATTTTGTCATTATGGATATTGAGGAAGACACGAAGGTTCTACTCATTCTTGGCAGACCAATCCTAAATACTGCCAAGGCCGTAATTGACGTTCACGAGAAATCTCTAAAGTTAAGGGTTGGAGGAGAAGAAATCACATTCAATGTTGATCGCCTCATGAACCATCCTGCAGAAGAGGATGTGAATCTCTCTGATTCTTTTCAAGAACTCGTCAACGAATACCTGGAAGAGACTATGGCTATTTGCAGTCAAGATCAAATTTCTAAGGATCTGTTCTTTACAGCTCCTGAAGGAAATCTCGACAACCATTTAGCCATAGACCTTAGTCATCCCATATCTCCCCTCTCTGAAAGTAACCTTCTTGGCTATACTATTCAAATAGCACATCTAGGACAAGGCATTCCTTTACCTCTACTAAGGAGAAGACCGAATGAAGAAACAGATTTCATTCCGGTATATCAGGAACCCCAGTCAAGGGAAGACTATGAGGAGTTTCCCGAACCTACCTTCAAAACTAAAGAAAACGTTTCTGAAGAGGAAGCATTAAGGAGGACAATTTCCAGAAATGAAGAACAGATAGCATCAGTGACCGCTACTAAAGAATCAGAATTCCAGGAGAGGTACGACTCGTTAGACTGTAAAGAGATAGCTAGAATGAAGCCATCTATCGAGGAGCCTCCGGAATTGGAATTGAAGAAGTTACCCGACAATCTGGAGTATGCATTCTTAGAAGGAGAATCGCAACTCCCTGTGATTATATCAAAAGACCTCACGCCACAAGAGAAGGCAAAATTGATTCAAGTGCTGAAATCACATAAGAAGGCAATTGCTTGGAAGATCTCCGACATCAAAGGGGTCAGCCCCAACTATTGCACCCATAAGATCTTCATGGAAGATGATTTCAAGCCATCAGTTCAGAGACAAAGAAGGGTCAATCCTATGATTCAAGAAGTCATCAAGAAAGAAGTAATCAAACTTCTGGATGTCGGTCTGATCTATCCCATCTCTGATTCACCATGGGTCAGTCCTGTTCAAGTGGAACCCAAAAAGGGAGGGACGACCGTAATTCAAAATGAGAATAATGAACTCATTCCAACTCGGGAAGTTACCGGTTGGAGGGTTTGCATAGATTATCGTAAACTAAATGATGCAACCCGGAAGGATCATTTTTCATTACCTTTCATTGATCAAATTTTGGAACGTCTATCAGGAAATGAGTACTACTGTTTCCTAGACGGTTTTTCCGGCTACTTTCAAATTCCCCTCGATCTAAAGGACCAAGAGAAAAAAACCTTCACCTGTCCTTATGGAACATTTACCTATCGACGTATGCCCTTTAGTATATGCAATGCACCAGCTACATTTCAGCGATGCATGGTAGCAATATTCCACGACATGATTGAACGTTGTATGGAAGTCTTCATGGACGACTTCTCAGTCTTTGGCAGTACCTTTGATTCGTGCCTATCAAACCTTGACAAGATGCTCACTCGGTGTGAAGAGTCAAATTTAGTTCTTAATTGGGAAAAATGTCACTTCATGGTAAAAGAAGGGATAGTTTTAGGACATAAGATCTCTAAAGCAGGAATAGAAGTTGATAAGGCTAAGATTGAGACCATCACTAAACTTTCAGAACCTACCACGGTAAGAGCAATAAGGAGTTTCCTAGGACACGCCGGTTTCTACCGACGTTTCATTAAGGATTTTTCAAAGGTCACACGACCTCTCACTCACCTCTTAGGAAAGGAAGTCCCGTTTGTCTTCGATAAAGAATGTCGAAAAGCATTCAACTATCTGAAAGAGTAACTAACACATGCACCGATCATGATAGCTCCTGATTGGAGTCTACCATTTGAAATTATGTGTTATGCGAGCGATTTCGCAGTTGGATTAGTGCTTGGACAATGGGTAGATAAACACTTTCATCCAATCTATTACGCCAGCAAAACCTTAACCAGAGCTTAAGAGAATTACACTACCACGGAGAAGGAGCTGTTAGCCGTAGTATTCGCCTTCTACAAATTTCGTTCCTATCTTATCTTGTCCAAAACTACGGTCTATACAGATCATTCAGCCCTCAAATATCTATTCACTAAGAAAGATGCAAAACCGAGACTCCTACGATGGATCTTACTCCTTCAAGAATTCGACATCGAGATTAAAGACAAGAAAGGAGTAGAGAACGCCGCAGAAGATCATCTTAGTCGTTTGGAAAACCCAACGATGGAAAAACTTGCAGAACAAGATGTCAGAGATAAATTTCCGGAAGAACAGCTTATGAGTTTAGGACAAACTCACATAGGATCACAGTTTAACGACACTCCTTGGTATGCCGACATGGCCAACTACCTAGTTGCCGGAGTAGTACAAAAGGGCATGAGTACCTCCCGAAGAAGGAAGTTCTTCAGGGATGCCAAGTACTACTACTGGGAAGATCCTTACCTGTTTAGAATTTGCCCTGATCAGATAATCAGGAGGTGCGTAGATGAGAAGCAAGTAGCAGGGATTCTTCACCAATGTCACCATGGACCAACTGGAGGTCATCATGGAGCAAATTTAACCGCAAGGAAAGTCTACGAATTAGGATTCTACTGGCCATCTATATTTCGAGATGCGCAAGAGCTTGTAAAGCGTTGCGACGCATGCCAAAGATAAGGCAATATCTCTATGAAGAACGAGATGCCTCGGACTAATATCCAAGCTTGCGAGATCTTTGATATATGGGGATTAGACTTCATGGGCCCATTCCCAAAGTCTAACGGGAAAGAATATGTCCTCGTAGCAGTAGATTACGTCTCCAGATGGGTCGAAGCTCAAGCATTTCCGGCTAATGATGCCAAAGTCGTCACAAATTTCCTGAAGAGACTATTCTGCAGATTTGGAGCTCTCCGTGCGATAATAAATGATAGAGGCACACACTTCTGTAACACTCAGTTTATGAAGGTGATGCAACAATACGGAGTTACCCACAAGATGTCCACTGCCTATCATCCGCAGACCAACGGACAAGCAGAGGTCACGAACAGAGCACTAAAAAGAATCTTAGAATGCACTATTGGCCATCATGGAAATAAATGGGCCAAGAAGCTAGATGATGCTCTGTGGGCATTCCGGACTGCTTACAAGAATCCTCTAGGAACTACACCCTACCGAATGATCTATGGAAAAGCTTGTCACCTTCCGTTAGAACTCGAATACAAAGCTCTCTGGGCGCTGAAGACCTGTAACCTCGATCCCTCAGTTACCGGAAGACATAGAAAAATGCAATTGAACGAACTCGCCGAATTGAGAGACCAGGCATATGAAACGTCATACATCTACAAGGAACGAACGAAACTTACGCGTGATGAAAAATTAATCCCTACAAAGTTCGCCCCTCGAGATAAAGTTCTTCTCTTCAATTCTAGGTTCAAGAAGTTCACGGAAAAGTTTAGATCCAGATGGAGTGGCCCATACAAAGTTGTACACGCTTTTCCACATGGAGCCGTGGAATTGGAAGGACCTATTGGTAATTTTAAAGTCAATGGCCACCAGTTGAAAGCCTATTTAGAAGACCATGATAAGGAGGAGCACCTCTTCTCCTTCAATCCATTCTGAAGATCTGACAAGGAAAAGTAGAGCTGTAACGACTTGATAAACAAAGCGCTCTTAGGAAGCACCCCTTGCTTATCCTTTTTATTTCTTATTATTTTCTTTTTTATTTTTAAGATATTATTTCTGTACTAACAACTAAGTGCCATACTTGCGCTTAGTGCTTACAAGTTTGTTGAATGTGTTTAGGCGCAATGCCAAGTTCAGGAGCATCAGCTTGCATTCCCGTTCGTAGGAGGAGGACTCCTGTAGTTTACTCATCCGGAAGCAGTGCTGATCAGAACAGGCCATCAACAGGGCAATTAGGCCTAAGGAGATTAGTATTAGAGAGCGTTGAGGAAGACATCGGCACAGCATAGCCATCTCCTCCCGTCCGACGATCTAGACGTCTAGCCAAGAGACCGGTCGAGCATACACAGTTGCCAGATGCACATGAGCCTCAGATGGTGATTCATTACGGAGCTACTTTGAGTGACCCTGATGTTGGATGGGCACTACTCAGAGATCAGCAGAGCCTTTACAAAGCTCTAAGAGCATACCTCTGGCGTGAGGGGATGCCACGTACTCTGGGCCCATCTTCATTTAGGCTAGCACGCCGTGTTCAGCCGACACGACAGTCTACGCCCGGGCATTCCACACCAGCTTCAGTTCACTCTGTTGCCATGCCTGCACACGCTACTCCTACTCCCATCGTGCTGCCTACCCCAGTTACAGAGCCAGTTCCAGTTGCTGAGTTGCCAGAGGGTTGTCATTTAGTCACTATTCCTATTTCAATGGAGCCGCCAACGGCCCAGGCATTTGAGATCACTGGGAGCATGCCTGACGAGGAGCTTTTCCCAGACTTATCCCACCTGGAGATACCGACAGACTTATGTCTAGAGTCTTTACTAGGCCCTGAGATGGATATAGGGCAGCCTTTCGAGTACATGCCGAACCTGAAGGATGACGTTTTCAGATACTTTGCAGAGCCGACACACATTGACCAGGATAGTATCCCATAGACTACTTTATCTTTATTTTATGTTTTAGTTTTTATATTTTTGAAGCATTGTATAAAAAGTTATATATAGTGGAAATGCTGCCTTTCTCTTTTTGTTCTTCATGCAGAAATATTATTAAAAGAGACTGGTATGTAGGAGATGGACCGTAGGAAGGCCCAGCACTAGGAAAGTTAACACGACCATAGGGAAGTAATCCTTCCTCAAATCTATTTCAATTATAAGGCACTAAAATCTCTAAGTGTGGGGTAACCCCCGCAACGAACTTAGAATTTTAGAAGTCATGTCCTTAATTCATATAGTATCAAAATATTCTTTCGAGAGAATATTAGGGACAATGTTCTTCTAAGTGTGGGGTAATGGGTAAGGTTTTTAAGGTCGAAGTTTTAAGTCAAGTAACCATAAAACGCCAGGTTTTGAAAAATTCTTTTGTCCAAAAGTAATTAAGCAATGGATATTGGGTAATTTTGAAAAATTCTTACTTTGTTTTTGCCCAAAAGATCTAATAAAATTGCTAGAAATCGGTTTTCGAAACATTTATTCGAACGGAACGATTAAGCTGAAACTAATGTTTTGTGTCAAAAGATTTCTTTTAAGAAAATATGTTAAAGGCTACGCATGATCAAGCACGACCCCTACTCTAAAAAGTGAGGAATATTGGACCCAAAGTATCTGTATGACCCATCAAATCTATAGTACTTTGTTATTTCAATTGATGAGCGTGCCGGTGTACGGTTCAAGTTAGAACTTGGTTCAGTCATACGTTTCAAGACCAATGGTTAGTGAGCGCCATACGTGGTGCAGGTGCGATACTCTTTTCGAAATCATTCTGAATAGAGAAGACAAAAAGCCATCTGTTTCCGTTTCCACTCCACGTATTTCAACCCGACCAACTCACATGAAGAGTTGATGAATCATAAATATTCACCCCAAATTCACTCCCAAAATACACCATTCACATTTCATTCCCCTTTCCATTTACCAAAGATCCAGAGATCAATGAAGAGATAGATCGATCAAATTCGCTTTAAAAGCACTAGTCGAAAGATTCCGGACCCCTGATTGTTTTTGATAGGTCAAAGACCTATTTTCATTGGATTATCACTTCCTCTCTGGGCACCAGGAACGAAAGACAAAAGTTATAAAGAAAGGGTATGCCAAAAAAAAAAAAAAAAAAAAAAGAAAATGAATGATGAAAGAGCAAAGTCTCTAAGAGCAAAGTCTCTAATAAGGCAAAAAGAAACCCAAGGAGATGCCCTGAAGAAGAATGAAGGAAGAGCAAAAGAAAATTCTAGACAAAATCTTAGCATAATCCGCCTCTTCCGAAGAAAACCTTTACGGAATTCTCAGCCATTATCTATCCAAATGGATACTCTGAAGAATTAAAGTCTATCAATTCTCTCAAAATCAAAAGATCTGGATACCTTTCACCAAAACTCATAAATTTCCAACCAAACCCTATAACCCGTCTTCCTCTTGAAAGAATGCTTAACCTGTGGAGATATCGATGCTTTACCAAGCCTATGATGAGAACTGTTACACGACTGGCTTCTGAGCGACAATACAATTAGAATAGGACACCCTAAACACTTGAGTGATATGAGTGATCCGTCAGTGAGGAGCCTGATCATGTATACTCTACATCTGAGAGTTGGAAAGTACGCCTTTTTCCACTATGGACGCAATTGAAATCTAGCGACCAAATCATCGAAGTTCGAAACTTTTTCTAATACTTTTGAAAGATGAACCGACTTCTGATGAAGGCATAAAAAAAAGATCTACAGGTGGGGCAAGTAAGAATCTATTAGAAAGATCCCGATATTCCCGCTTTCTTGCCTGAGGACAAGCAAAGCTAAGTGTGGGGCATTTGATATCGGGCAAAAAGTCACGTTTTTACCCCCTAAATCAGGCCCTAAAACAATAAAGATTAAAACTTTGTCGGCAAAAATATCATTTTTTTTCGGTTGATTTTGTAGATTAAGTAATTACAAAGGCGATGCAAAAAGAATCAAGTAAAACGGAGCTAAAACGAAGATTCTAGAGTGAAAATGGTGAAAGACAAGAAATCAAGTTACGATCCAGTGAATCAAGCCTGACCAAGAAAGCCATACGGCCTGCCACTATGGAAACGGCCTGCCAAATACGTGCCACCACACGAGCCACCATGCGGCCTGCCAAGCATACGGCCTGCCAAAAACGTGCTGCCATACGCCCTGCCATAAGCCCTGCCAGGCGTATGCAGGCAAATTCCAAGTCTATTTAAAGGGCCTTGCTCCATCCATTCCAACACACACTAAACTTGCAATACAATTTATAATTTCAATATTTTTAGGTAGTTTTTAGTAGTAGTTATGTAAAACCCAAATATTTATTGTACATAATGTATTTATGGTGTACGATGCGTGTATGAAGTTTACGTGTTGCTTGCTCGGACGCCGAAGGAAACTGGATGTTGTCTGAAGTGACAAGGTGTGTACGTATCCTTTCAACCCCAAATAAAGTTTGTGTTGATGTTCCAAAGCCTTACCATTGGAAAGGAAATCTTATCACGTTTCCAACGATATTTGATTCATCGAAAACGGAGCTACGGTCAAAAAGTTATGGCCAAAACAAGAAACTGAAAACTGACCTGAAGGTTGGAGCGGCGCTCCACCTTTCGGCGCGGCGCGCCGAACCCGTCTGATGCAATTTTCAGCCTTTTTAAAAGGTCTAAATGAAGGGTACTTTGGTCTTTTCACTTGGGGTCGGTTTGGGGTCATCAAAACTGATCCTTTGATCAGTTTGGATCACATTTTCACTCATCAAACACTCCTAACCTTATCTAGTGAGAGAGTAAGAGTTTTAGAGAGAGAGAGGTGGATTTAGAGAAGAAGGAGGCGGATTCTCATCAAAGCTCGAGTTCTAAAGTTGTTCCTCTCGTTCTTGGCTACGCGGTGATAGTATTGGTAAGCTCAAACTCCGAATTTCATCTATTTGATTTGATATTCAAGTTAGGGTTTGAGTTAGTTTGATGAAAAACCCTTTTAGATGATGAAATGGGTTTAGAGATGCTAGTAATTGGGTTTATTGTTAATTGTTGGTGGATTTTGGGTTGGTGAACTAATTGGCCATGTTTAGGACTTGAAATTGAGTTTAATCACTTAAGTTAGTGATTATGGAAGTATTGAAACCCATTTAAGGTTATTTGGTTGACTAATTGTGACTTTGGGTCAAATTAGGGTTTGGTGGTGATTATGACCCATTTGGCGATTTAATGAGGTTTATAAACTTAAAATGGATTAAGTTGAAGTATTAAACCGAGTTAAATGTGTTTTGGTGTTAAAACTTGTAAATGGTGAGATTTTGACTTAATGGGTCAAAACTAGGGTTTTAGTGTCAAAATGGGTATGACGCGTGTTTAACACTTGAGTTCGGGTTTAATTGGCGTATTAGGACCATTCTCACTTGTGTTAGTGATTATTGGTTAGTTTTGGGCACGGTTTGTACTTGGAAGTGCATTTGGGTCGAAATTGCACTAAGTGACGAATTGGGTTGATTTGTAAATCCACTCTAAGTGTATTGTTGTAATTGTGATAATGGAATAGGTACTTTCCATTGGCGAGTTGCGGATTACTTGGAAGCATTCTTCAAGACTTCAAGGTGAGTGATAATATCCTATGTGCATATGTATGTGTAGGATGGGTGCGGGTCGGGTGAAGTGATTCTCGGCTATAGAGCTCACTTCACATATAGATGGATTTGATGGACTATTGTATGAGTCCAATTGGCACGGTTGTGCGTTTTGGTTGACCATCTTTGGCGAAGTACGCGTTCGCGTGTACATTATCACACGTGGTTGTGATGTGGTTGATATAACCCCAATGGCGAAGGGTATAATATTGAGAAGTGAATCGCGTGTGTATTCGGATTCACGATGACGCGTGTGGTTTCGGTCATCTTATTGTATTGTGGAAATGAATCTCGTGTAGTTCGGATTCATGGTGACTCGTGTAGTTCGGTCATCTTATTGAGGTAGTAATCTCGTGTGGTTTCGGATTACTAAGGCTCGTGTAGTTCGGCCAACCTCGATGTTGTGAAGATAGTAATCTCGTGTGGTTTCGGATTACTAAGGCTCGTGTAGTTCGGCCAATCTTCATTGTGGTATTTGGTTCTCGGTATTGGGTTAAGGTGTTAACCTTGTTCGTTTATATTGTTATATGTTAATGTATTGTTGTGTTGTAGCTAACCCTCCGGGTGTAGCTATTTGGCGTTGTTCACATCGTCGTTGGTGAACTTATATTGTTGTTGTATCTTTAGCTCGTTGCTTAGAGATCGTACGGTATGCTTAGTGTAGTGCCTTATATGGATGCCTCGGTATGCGGTATTTGTTATTTTGTGGCGTGTCCATTTTATACATATATATGTATGTATTATATTATCATTCACTAAGCGTTAGCTTACCCTCTCGTTGTTGACTCTTTTTATAGATTGCATGCGGATGGTGGCTCGGGTAAGCACGAGGATTAGAGGACTTGCATAGTTTGCGTAGAAGGCTTGCTTTTGGATTTATTAGGATTGGGTAGCGTATCCCCAATCGCCATGCTCGGCTTTGTTTTGTATTAAAAGTCTTATGGTCGAAAATTGTATTTTGATACTTAAAGGGTAATTTGGGTCGATGTGGGCCCCGCTTCGTAAACATAATTTTATTAATAGAACGTGCTAGTTTTTATATATGGAACATGGGGTTAAAAGCGTTACGCCTAAATATGTCGGGAACTAGTCAAACATTTTCGCGTTTAAAGACTTTCCGGACAGACAGGTTTGGCTCGCCGCGCACCCCTGGTGGCGCGCCGCGCCAGGTGGCAGTTCAGCAATTTTTTTTTTTTTTTGGTAATTTTACACGGTTTAATCGCGGGTTGGTTTGGGTTGTTACAAGTGGTATCAGAGCATGGTCTAAGGGATTTAGGTGACTTGAGATAGGTGCCTAGACTTAGACTTGTGTGTGCTTAAATTGTTGCGGGACTTGTAGGATTACGGGTCGGAATGGGTTTGGTTAGTGCCTTGGCTATAGGTTGACTAACGTTTATATTAGTAATGCGGATATTATTAATATGTTGTTGTGTTGTGATAATAATTCTCGCGTGTGTTTGTACCGCGTAGAATTTTGGTTGTGTTTGTGTATATCATCGAGCGAGACGGTCGTTGTACTAACGAGTCGATGCGGCATGTGTGCGTAATAAGAACTTGCAAACCTTATTACGGGTGCAAATCGTGTCTAACAAGTGATGTACGATGAGTGTTTAGCAAGATGGGGCTGTGTCGTGTGTACGGTTTTACACGTTCGTGGACTAATCGTTTTGCATTCTTTAGAATGACGACGCGAAACGAGACCGAGGCGAATGACGTGGAGTTTAACGCTAGGGTTGCGGCCGCCGTTGCGGAGCAAATGGGTGCGTTAGAAGAAAGAAGGGAAAGGAGGTATTCCGAACTTCAAAGTAGTGGTGAAATGGAGCGTTATCTTAAGAGCTTCATGAGGACTAAACCCCCGATGTATGACGGAAAGCCGGATCCTTTGGTAAGCACAACTTGGATTTCGGACGTCGAAGGGTGTTTCCGTACTATTGATTGCCCTCCCGAGAGAAAGACGAGACTCGCTACGAGTTTGTTGCGGGGTAGGGCAAGGGATTGGTTGGATGGTAAGATTTATCTTGTCGGTGGCGAGACGTTTATGGCTTTATCGTGGGACGACTTTAAGGAGGAATTCTTCGAGGAGTTCCGGACTTCGGCCGATTTGTGGGAATTGCGTAATGAGTTGCGAAATTTGCGACAAGGATCTATGGATTTGAGTACTCTCAAGACGACCTTTATGGCGAAGGCTCGTTTTTGTCCGGAGTATTTGGGGAATGATCGTTTGTTGATGGGAGATTTCTATCGGACCTTGAATGATGACTTGAAAAGTAAAATTAGCCGGGGTCAAGCGAAATCGTTTTCGGAATTATTCGACTTGGCTAGAGGTTTCGAGTCGTATTCACGATCGAAAAAGGGTGAACCTTCAAGTGAGCGAAGGGTCGTTTCTTATGGTGCTCCGAGTAAGAGGGCTAAGGGTCCGAGTGTGAGCACGGGTGGTACGCGAACGGGTATGTCGGATTCTAGTGCGGCTAGATGTTACAATTATGGCTTGAGGGGTCACAAGTCTTGGGAATGTTCGGTACCAAAGGGTGATGGTATGGTGTGCTTCAATTGCCAAAAAGAAGGACATCGTAAGTCGGAATGTCCCAAGTTAGCGGGGACAGGTGCGGCCAGGAGACGTTAAGGTACGTTTAATTTTGATAAATATGTCTTTTGATTATTTATTAAATGCCGTTTGAGTTTGAGTTGTGTGCCTTTGTTGTGCATGTTATGCTATGGGTGACGTTCCTAATGGAAGTACCCTATGTTGATGTTTGATTGACGGGCGAAGGGCGTAAGACTTGGCGTAACCAAGCATTCCTTAGTATTTGGAAAATGTCTCTACCAAGCCATGGAAATGAGTTTTGGTGTTCGGATGTTAGAGCATGTTCGCTCTCGTGTTGAAGTTTATGAACCATGAGGTTCGACGGGTGGGATGAAACTCGAGAAATCGAGTGTTTTGGATCTCGATGTATGTTGGTAAAGGATTCTACGTGACGCGACATTAGGTGCCTTTTTTATACCTACTAGCGTGGTGTTCGACTCCGATTGTGTTGCGGTTACATTGTACTTAGGGTACCGAAGTGAAACCCTTAAGTTCATGAGCGATCGGGTGAAATTCGACAAACTAAAGCAATTGGATGATTGCGAGTGTATAGTTCGTGTAATTTGTGGTACACTTTTCGTTCGAAATATTCAAGGATAGGTTAGGATCCTTGGTATGCTCAAAGTTGGAACAAGACATGGTGATGGGCCGTGCGAACCCAATTATTGGTAAAGTCTACCTTTGGTAGCATTGTACGGGTGTACGAGATGCGGTTATGGAACGTAATTCCAAGTGGAGGAGTTACACTCCCGCACGAGGAGGTTTTAGTGTGAGATTTCGGACAATGTTTTAGTAAACCGAAACTTGTGTCGGGACCTAGATTTGGTCGATTGTGGTAGAGTACAATTTCGGTTAAATTGTACTTATGATTTTGGATTTGAATTATCACCAAGGTGGTAATGTGGTAAATCTCGTTGAGAGATAATGGACGTGTTTGGCAAGCAAGGTGAAATCCCTCGGTTAAGGGATGTGTGTGTCGGATTCTCTTTTAGAGAATTATTGTTTTGTACCTATGTTTGGTATAGGTGGTTCTTGCTCGATTATGGTATGGTTGTTTGATGAAGCATGATCTTTAGGGTCCGCTGACTTCATCATGGGAATACGTGATTGGTGGAGCATGACTTTCGGGGTCCGCTGACTTCATCATGAGCGTGGTGTTATATCGGTGAAGCATGATCTTCGGGTCCGCTGACTTCATCCGGTGTTGAGATTGGTGGAGTATGACCTTTAGGGTCCGCTGACTTCATCAAGGGAGTAGTGTTATGTCGGTATGGTGTAACACTATCAGGAAATGCGAGTACCGGTGGGAAATGCGAGTACCATTCCTATGTTGAGATTGTGAATCGCGTGTGGTTTCGGATTCACGATGACGCGTGTGGTTTCGGTCATCTTAACTAAATGAATCTCGTGTAGTTCGGATTCATGGTGACTCGTGTAGTTCGGTCATCTTATTGAGGTAGTAATCTCGTGTGATTTCGGATTACTAAGGCTCGTGTAGTTCGGCCAACCTCGATGTTGTGGAAGTGAATCTCGTGTAGTTCGGATTCACGAATGACTCATGTGGTTTCGGTCATTGTATTGAGGAGTGAATCTCGTGTAGTTCGGATTCACAATTGACTCGTGTAGTTCGGTCATTCCTCCAGGATAGTGACTCTCGTGTAGTTCGGATTCACTAAGGCGCGTATGTTTTCGGCCAGCCTTCGTGTGTTGTGTGATTAGTGATGCGATAGCCGTGTTTCGCTCACGTGTTGTTACGGGTGTGACGATCGTCGATTTTGTATACCTTAGGATTAGCGTTGCCATAGTCGTTTTGGGCGCTTTTGGTTTTAGTCGTTGCTTATGATGTTAGGATAGTGGCGTATTGGTTGTATTGCGCACTACAAAGGATGTTTAGTGGTAAGAGTAATCCGTGAGGATTCATGTGGTTCGATCTTCAACGTTCGGATTGTTGACTTTAGGTTGAGACTTGGTCACTTTTAACGTTGTCTGTGGTAAAGGTACGCTAAGGAATTTATATCTCGGTACGAGGTTGGTTGAGTTTTTCTCGATATGGGAAATTGAGCAGGTTTTAGTGCTCGGATTGTGGTTTTGATAAATCACGGTTGACGATTTTAGTTGTTAAAAGTGATCCATTGGGAAGAATTGTCTAGGAAAGTTCGTATTGGGACTTGAGTGAGGATCGTTGAGTAGGTCCGGATTGGTTAAGTGGAGAAGATCACGAGGACGTGATCGAGTTTAAGTGGGGGAGAGTTGTAAGACCCAAATATTTATTGTACATAATGAATTTATGGTGTACGATGCGTGTATGAAGTTTACGTGTTGCTTGCTCGGACGCCGAAGGAAACTGGACGTTGTCTGAAGTGACAAGGTGTGTACGTATCCTTTCAACCCCAAATAAAGTTTGTGTTGATGTTCCAAAGCCTTACCATTGGAAAGGAAATCTTATCACGTTTCCAACGATATTTGATTCATCGAAAACGGAGCTACGGTCAAAAAGTTATGGCCAAAACAAGAAACTGAAAACTGACCTGAAGGTTGGAGCGGCGCTCCACCTTTCGGCGCGGCGCGCCGAATCCGTCTGATGCAATTTTCAGCCTTTTTAAAAGGTCTAAATGAAGGGTACTTTGGTCTTTTCACTTGGGGTCGGTTTGGGGTCATCAAAACTGATCCTTTGATCAGTTTGGATCACATTTTCACTCATCAAACACTCCCAACCTTATCTAGTGAGAGAGTAAGAGTTTTAGAGAGAGAGAGAGGTGGATTTAGAGAAGAAGGAGGTGGATTCTCATCAAAGCTCGAGTTCTAAAGTTGTTCCTCTCGTTCTTGGCTACGCGGTGATAGTATTGGTAAGCTCAAACTCCGAATTTCATCTATTTGATTTGATATTCAAGTTAGGGTTTGAGTTAGTTTGATGAAAAACCCTTTTAGATGATGAAATGGGTTTAGTGATGCTAGTAATTGGGTTTATTGTTAATTGTTGGTGGATTTTGGGTTGGTGAACTAATTGGCCATGTTTAGGACTTGAAATTGAGTTTAATCACTTAAGTTAGTGATTATGGAAGTATTGAAACCCATTTAAGGTTATTTGGTTGACTAATTGTGACTTTGGGTCAAATTAGGGTTTGGTGGTGATTATGACCCATTTGGCGATTTAATGAGGTTTATAAACTTAAAATGGATTAAGTTGAAGTATTAAACCGAGTTAAATGTGTTTTGGTGTTAAAACTTGTAAATGGTGAGATTTTGACTTAATGGGTCAAAACTAGGGTTTTAGTGTCAAAATGGGTATGACGCGTGTTTAACACTTGAGTTCGGGTTTAATTGGCGTATTAGGACCATTCTCACTTGTGTTAGTGATTATTGGTTAGTTTTGGGCACGGTTTGTGCTTGGAAGTGCATTTGGGTCGAAATTGCACTAAGTGACGAATTGGGTTGATTTGTAAATCCACTCTAAGTGTATTATTGTAATTGTGATAATGGAATAGGTACTTTCCATTGGCGAGTTGCGGATTACTTGGAAGCATTCTTCAAGACTTCAAGGTGAGTGATAATATCCTATGTGCATATGTATGTGTAGGATGGGTGCGGGTCGGGTGAAGTGATTCTCGGCTATAGAGCTCACTTCACATATAGATGGATTTGATGGACTTTTGTATGAGTCCAATTGGCACGGTTGTGCGTTTTGGTTGACCATCTTTGGCGAAGTACGCGTTCGCGTGTACATTATCACACGTGGTTGTGATGTGGTTGATATAACCCCAATGGCGAAGGGTATAATATTGAGAAGTGAATCGCGTGTGTATTCGGATTCACGATGACGCGTGTGGTTTCGGTCATCTTATTGTATTGTGGAAATGAATCTCGTGTAGTTCGGATTCATGGTGACTCGTGTAGTTCGGTCATCTTATTGAGGTAGTAATCTCGTGTGGTTTGGGATTACTAAGGCTCGTGTAGTTCGGCCAACCTCGATGTTGTGAAGACAGTAATCTCGTGTGGTTTCGGATTACTAAGGCTCGTGTAGTTCGGCCAATCTTCATTGTGGTATTTGGTTCTCGGTATTGGGTTAAGGTGTTAACCTTGTTCGTTTATATTGTTATATATTAATGTATTGTTGTGTTGTAGCTAACCCTCCGGGTGTAGCTATTTGGCGTTGTTCACATCGTCGTTGGTGGACTTATATTGTTGTTGTATCTTTAGCTCGTTGCTTAGAGATCGTACGGTATGCTTAGTGTAGTGCCTTATATGGATGCCTCGGTATGCGGTATTTGTTATTTTGTGGCGTGTCCATTTTATACATATATATGTATGTAGTATATTATCATTCACTAAGCGTTAGCTTACCCTCTCGTTGTTGACTCTTTTTATAGATTGCATGCGGATGGTGGCTTGGGTAAGCGTGAGGATTAGAGGACTTGCATAGTTTGCGTAGAAGGCTTGCTTTTGGATTTATTAGGATTGGGTAGCGTATTACCAATCGCCATGCTCGGCTTTGTTTTGTATTAAAAGTCTTATGGTCGAAAATTGTATTTTGATACTTAAAGGGTAATTTGGGTCGATGTGGGCCCCGCTTCGTAAACATAATGTTATTAATAGAACGTGCTAGTTTTTATATATGGAACATGGGGTTAAAAGCGTTACGCCTAAATATGTCGGGAACTAGTCAAACATTTTCGCGTTTAAAGACTTTCCGGACAGACATGTTTGGCGCGTCGCGCACCCCTGGTGGCGCGCCGCGCCAGGTGGCAGTTCAGCAAATTTTTTTTTTTTTTGTAATTTTACACGGTTTAATCGCGGGTTGGTTTGGGTTGTTACAAGTTAGCTTAGCTTTTATTTTCCGTAGGATATCCCGGCGAGTCCCTACGATCCCGGGCAGATTAGTTCGGCTTTTTCAGGTTTTATTCGAAACGCTTGTCTTTTGTATTAAACATGTATTCTTATCTTTTATGTTTAATAATGTGTTCCGATATTGACATGATAGCTTAATTTATCTGTATGTTGCCATGATAGAAGTTTAGGTTAGCGTAATTATGTTAATATAGTACGATTACTGTTATAATATTGAATTAGGAAGTCTGATAGATTTGTATGCTAGCATCTTAAGGATTGACCGACTTAGGTTGTGATCAGGACTTGTCCACCTATATGAAATTAGCTACTTCATAGGATTAAGATCCCTGGTTATACTGTATCTGAAGATTCTATGAACTTGGTATGGCCGGAGTTCCCGAGAGGCATCTAATGCACTTTTAGGACACGGAACCTAGGAATTGAGACATGAATGACCTAGTATGCCTATTGACTGTTCCGAAGAGACCTCTTAGGAGCTGTTAAAATCTAGTTAGTGCCTCTACTGTATGACCCAAGCCTATTGCATGTTCTTGTTTGATTGTTGCCCTAGGTCTTAGTCATATCAACTGTTTAGGTACTTATTAGGTTTCTTTCTGCTTTACTATCAATATATTAACTGTAACATCCCGCGTTTTTCCGTTAAATTTAATTTTAACACCGTCTTTTTTTTTTTAAAACATAATCTTTCGTATTTAAATTAATAGTTTCCGTGAGTAACGTTCATTATATTCCCGCTATTTAATTTTGACATCACCCGTTTACTCGAGCGTTTTAAAAATATTCGTTTGGTTAATTCCCGCACCCGCTTTGAAACATGAGGGACTTAAGTTGACAAGTGGGCAAAGTGGTGACTAGGTCAACTAGTCAACCACTTCACCTCCTCCATTCATTTCCACCAACACCTTCACCTTCTTCCTCCCTTTTTCTCTCTACTTCCCTTTTATGAACACAAAACCCTCAAACACAAATTCATCATCTAAAACCGAATCATGGAGCAAACATCAAAACAAATTGTACTTTTGGAATCCTCGTTTCATCCTCTTCGATTTGATACTAGTCTCATGGCATGGGGTAAGAATTTCTCATGAAACCCTAACTTGTTAAATTCGTTTTTAGACTTGTCAAGTGGTTAATTAGTGTCTATGGCTCGTAGGGATGTCGTGTATGTAATTTGTATGCTCGTTCTTCGTGTTTTGAAAATATGACATGAACACCCAAATGGGTCTAGCTTAATCTTGAGTTTTGGTTGCTCAAATGATGTTATAAGATAAAGTGTATGTGTTAAAAGTGTTAGTTACTTCATTAGCTTCGTTTTGATATGTTGGATGATGAAAAACTAGCTCAATAACATGAAATGTGTTTTTGGTGAATCGATTATCGTTTTGGTAGGAACTTGATGCGGTTGAATGCTAGTTGAGACACTTGTTTGAATGTATGCTAGTTAACTAGTTAAATTGTATGCGTAAATAGCTTCGAAATGGTGTGATGTATGCTAGCGTTTGATTAGTGAATCATAAGTCTCATTTGTGTCGAAATTGATTTTGAAACGACAACGCGACTAGTGATTTTGACGTAGTAAATGTTTATTTAAACTTGGAATATGCGTCTAGTTGCAATGTATGCGTTATTACCTTCAAAACGGCATATCATTTGTATGTTAAAAGTTCCCGAATCATAAAATGCGTTTCTTTGATTTTTGGTTGAAAATGATGAACTTTGATGATGTTTTCGATTTGGAAATTGTCGGTTATGATCTATGAAAAGTGTATAGTTGTATTCCTTGTTAAAATACCTTTCCAACAATATAAGATACATGTTTAGGAGATTTGCGGTTTGTGAGTTAGGAATTTTTGAAGTTGGATTCGTGCATAAGTTGAAAACTGCAGAAAATAGCTGAACAGCATGGTGCGCGGCGCGCACCTCACCCCGCGCGGCGCGCAAATGGGTCTGGCCAGATTCTGCTCACTTTGTCACTTTTCACGCGAAATGTTTGACTAGCTATCGACCTCCGATTCACATGAAACTTGTTCTAATATGCTTATATATGAATAACTAGCATAGAAAAATAGTTCGGGACCCGACCCGAACGCGTTGACTTTGACCAAGTTTGACTTTTAGTCAAACTTAACCAAACTTTTATGCAATCGTTCTAACATGCTTTTATACTTGATTCTTGCATGAAACTTGACAACATGATTCACATGCTATACTAATCGAGTCGTAACGAGCCATAGGACTAATTGAACACATTTCACCCTACCTTGTGTCGTAACCGGTTAATTGATACAACTTACTTGTTTAGGTCAAGGCTAAGCAACATTCATGCACACGTTTACTTTGTGAAGTACATTTATACTCGTGCACTCGAGGTGAGATCATAGTCCCATCTTTCAACAACTTTTATACTTTTAAATTATGGGATGAGAAACATATACAGTTTTATACTACATACTTTTATACTTTGAACACAAGTACGATGAAACAAACATTCCACAGCGAGTTAGAACAAAAATCCTCAATTCGATTATCATTAGTTACACTTGCAGGGTGTAAGCGAGAACTTATATTGTGTGGCCATACGGGTTTGACAAACCCTCATTACGGACGGTTCGCTACCGTCTACGGATGAAATATATTTTCGAGAAACAGTGTATGTTCTAACACTATTGTGATGGGGTTCTATGGAAGGAAACGTTAAGTCTTGATAATTGGGTGCTCGCGAACAATACTTTTGGAATGCAAACGATTTAGATAATCAACGTTATGGAAATACAAAATCTTGTGGTTCAAAAACAACGTTTATTACAAACACCTATGATTTCACCAACGTTTTTCGTTGACAGTTTTCTATATGTTTCTCAGGTTCATACTTGGCTAATTGATACATGCTTCCGCGTACACTCATACTTGCTTGGAGTCGAGCATACATGCATACACTCTGATTTCTTGCTTGGGGTCAAGCATACATACATACATACGCTAGGGATAGCACTTTTGGATTCAAACTTTTGTTTACATACTTACGCTATTTATAGCAACTGTGTTTTTCAACTTATATTATGTCGCAAGTTATTTCATTCATACTTTATAACTTTGTAAACTTAAACTTATTGTCGATCCGTTTGTTAAACTAAACTTTGTACCTTTCAAATGAACGCGACATAATTTTGGTCAAACGAGTCTCATATAGGGACTACGACCACGCAACGGGACCTAAGTTAACGACGCCGTCAATAACGGTTTTGGTCGGGTCGTTACATTAACTGTAATGCTGTATAATGTTTGATTTGCTGTGATCTCACTAGTATGATGTAATGGTTGTTAGTTTTCATTTAAGGTTTTGCCAACTTAAACCGACGGACTCCTTCCGTTAGTGATCAGTGTTCAATCAACACGGCACGTTGTTATTCAGTTATCTAAACTGATAACGAGGGTTCGGATTAGAGCTTAACTCACTAATAAACCTAGTACTCTACTGAGGATAACCTCCGAGGTATTGTTACACTTCAGTTATACGACCAAGTGACATACTTCTCACTGCTCAAAGAGAACTCCGAGAGTTCAGAGATAAGTAGGTCTGTGTAATTGGCTCATTCAACCAGATCAACATCAATCCAAGCATAGTCTTAACATAAGCATAATTACCTTTCCCAAACCCAATACTGATATCTTGATCAACATTTCCTTGATCTGCATACTCCAGATATCCTCCCACTTTATTTACTTTTTCTGCATTTAGGACCTTTAGCTAAAATCAACTACTATATTTTATCCAGGTAATTTAACTAAAAAACAATTATCCACTTGATCTTCAATTCGTTAATCAGCATAAAATTCGACACTAGGTTAACTTACACCTTCTACACCTTAGAAAGTAAAGTAAATTTAGGCCCCGCAAAATATAAATAAACGAAGACGTTGTGTGCTACCGAATCGGACACCGTGCGACCTAACGACACCGCACAAAATAAAAACAGTCCGTTAGTGGCATATCAGCAGCGGAAGTCTAACTCAGCAAGTTTGTAACAGCAAGTCTGACACCAAGACATCAAGTCTAACAGCGGAAGCAACATCGTCTAAGCACCTAAGAAATACACGCTTAAAAGTCAACACGAATGTTGGTGAGCTATAGTTTGTTTGTAATCAGTAAAGTAATGTAGACCACGAGATTTCAGTGCTTCAACCAGCAGTTTAAATCAGTATGAAAAGTATATGCTTAACCGTGGGCACCCGGTAACTAACTTAACATAATAGTAATACCCCCTAAAAGTGCACTTGGCGAGTGCGTATGTCCTCGAAGTATCAAACACCCGTTAAATGCTAGCGCGACTAGCCCGAGTGGGGATGTCAAACCCTATGGATCCATATCTAATATTCGCGTTCACCGGTTCAAAAACCAATGAGTAAACGTTACCGTGCTAAGGGAAATGTTTATGCCGTTATATAACCCACGCATATGTAAAGTTTAAGTACTCGTGTCAAGTAAGTAAAACATAAAAAGCGCATGTAATCTCAGTCCCAAAAATAGTATAAGTAAAAAGGGAAGCTATAACTCACAGTGAATAAGCATTAAAGTCGATATGAAACGTATGCAAGTAGTAAGTCAGTCCGAAAGGTCGTCAACCTAAGTCAAAGGTCACTAGGTCAGTATGTTGTCCCAAAAGTTTAAAAGTGAATAAATTAAGTTTAAGTGTCATCATCAACATCATCATTATCATCATCATTCATCAACACTAAGGTAAGTTTAACAAGAATATAGATCGAAACAAAAGGCTGACTTCGGACAGCTATTACAACCTCTACACAAATCGAAAAGACGCGTATTCAGTGTCCATGGCTCGGTATGTGAGTCCTCTAATCGCTGACCAGTTTTTAGAATCTAACTCATATTCGTTTGACCGTGGAGACGGTTTAAGTGCGAGTAGGTCAGAAATTTCAGCACAACGTTACAAAGGCGTAGTGACTTTCGGAAGGCTATAAATCCTAAACCGTATATCGGATTAAGTCGAGGCCTAAATGGAAACTCATATAATCGAAACGAACTATCTGAAAATCAATTTTCCAGAAGCCCAGGAGTCTGATTAGACCCCAAAAAATAGTAAACAAGTGCTCCTGTGAGATTCTTGGTGCTTGATGCTCATCACGGTTCTCATCCTTGATGCTTGTAAGCTTCAAGTGTAAAACTCGTTGATGTTTTAGCATCACTTTGACCAAGGTTCAACCATCAATACACAACTAAGAGTAAAATCTATCATTCTACAAGTTTTGAACATCAAGATTGCCTCTTTATTGCATAGATCCAATAAAGCTTCAACCTTTGTCCATTTTACACAAGTTTATGCATCTCCATCATATATGATGATGAATACTTGATATTTATCATCACAACAAACACAAAAAGGTTCCAAGTAAGTGACATCTACAATAATAACTTAGATCTCAAGTATTAAGAAAACAATAAGCTAGAAAGCTTGGATCTTTACAAGATTAATGAGACCATAAGCTAGAAAGCTAAGATCTTTAACACAATAATGAATGTAATGAGACCATAAGCTAAAAAGCTAAGATATTTAACATAATAATGAAACCCTAAGCTAGAAAGCTTGGATCTTTAGTGTTCTTGAAGATCTTGAAGCATAAAGCTTGGATCTTTAAGATACTTGAAGATCATAAACACAAGTTTTGATCTTTATAACAAAACAAAGAAATCACAAGCTAGATCTAACAAGTAAATGAAGATTCCAAGCTAGAAAGCTTGAATCTTTCATGTTCTTGAAGGATTTAAATCCAAGTTTGAATCTACAAGATATAACAAGATCAAAAGTTAAAAGCTAGATCCATCAAAAGCTAAAAGCTAGAAGAAAAGAAGAAGAAGAAAATTTAAAAAATACACTTTTTAGAGTGAGAAAGTCTTGAGAGAGAATTAGAGAGTAAGTGTGTGTAATTTGTAAATGAGAGTAAGTGTGAATTGTGAGGAAATAGCTTGGTATTTATAGGAAATGAGGGTGGTGGGGAGGCTCCAAAACTGTAGCCTTTGGGAGGGAACAAGGGGGACCAACTTTTGCTTTTTGGTTAATGGTTGTCTAAAGTTGGTGCTTATGTTAGGATCTCATGCAACATTAAGGATAATGCTTAACAAAAATGCTAGTATGTTCCCTCTAATAAATGGGCATTTGTCTTTCATTATTATGGGTTACTAACTTATTATAATTGGACTAATTAAATAGTCCACTAGCTAGTGTAGGGTGGGCTAAGGTCCAACAAGGTAGAAAGTCCAACAAGACCAACTAGTGTACTCTAGTAAATTACTAAGCGTAATTGAGCATCCAAAAACGCAAGTAATTGTTATTATAAAATAACAATTAGTATTACGTAGTCATAATATTCCGATGATGACCAAAGTTAAACGTGTACCAAGTACATAGCTTGTTTCAAACGTTAAGTGACACCAACGGTCGTAAAAGCATTCGGGGATCAAGTTAAGTGATTACACACTTAATAGTACGTTGTAAGGCATTAATGAAAGTAATTAATCATTAAATAAGATCCCAGAGCATAAACTAGCTCAGTACGCACATATACACAGTTTCGTGAAAGCACAAAGCACAAAAGCAAGTCGAAAAAGCCGGGTCGTTACATTACCCACCTGTTAAAGAAAATTTCGTCCCGAAATTTTGAGGAGTGACCAACAATGGTACCGTATTTTCATAAGAAGGAGCGTATCAAAGTTCTAAGAGACTCGAGGGCTCAGAAGTGAGTTATTTGTCTTGAAAGGTACTTGGGCGCATAAAAGTAAGAATAGGTATATGCCATTAATTAAGTCTCTTGTACTAAGAGATCATCAAACTGATTTCGTTTCTAGTTAACATGAGTATGTCATCCGAATATAATCCCACAAAAGGAAAGATGATGTTTTTAGCCCTATAGGCATCTTCCGTAAGCTGGATGCATGAAATGCATCATGAATGTTACCAAACTCCTCTAAAACGTTGAGCGCTTATGTCGCAATTCCAAGCTGACAGGTAGAATGGAAAACATGGTGATCACAACCATGCGATTTGATGTCTAGATAGTGTTAGCCACGGATTTTACTAACCCATTGATTTCGGAAGGAGACCTTAGGCATAAAGAACCCAATATTTAAGAACGTCTCATTTGACTAAATGAATTGAAATTTTAGCTGAAAGTGACTAATCGGACTTATATGCAATGCAAGACATAATTATTTATAGTGTATTCAGGATGGTCTGAACGAACAATGAAGGATATTACCCAGTTTACCATACTGCAGGTGAACTTATCCTTAGATGGAATGAAAGCACAGTTCCATAATGTAACTGTATCCTTTTAGTTACATATTGAAGTTAGGGTTAACATTAACTAGAACAACATATAGTTGCAATCAACGAAGGAAGAAATATGTAGAGTATCCACATCAGTGTCGTAAACGTTTTAAGCAGTCCCCTTCCAAGAGGATAACAAGATTCATAGATTCTCAAAGTATCTTATATTACATTTCCGAAAGAAAATCGCACGAAAGGTGTGATCTTTGAACGAGAGTGAACTCTTCGAGCGGTTCGTTCTGAATTTATCCTTATACTTAAGGGGATGCGCGGATGAGAAGATATGTGGACCCTAGGCCATAAAGAATAGTTTTCTCCGAGTGAAAATAATCTCAAAAATGATTCTTGTACCTCAACATACTGATTCATAGAGATGATGTTTACGAGGGTGTTGCGTTTAGTCGTGAAATATTGAGAGTAGAAACCCGCCTAGTGCCTTTCCTATGATAGGGTGACCACTGAGCGTTTCCCAGAAAACTGATTTATCGGCTCGCGTTTTTGCCAAGTCTAACCTTAAAAGGAATATTTTACGAGCGCAAAGACTTCCTAACAAATTTTATAAATCTGCCATCCAAAGTGGCTCAAGAGTTTTTTTTTTAAAGAAGATCTTAATAGTAAGCTTTGTCCCTAACGGAGGGTGAGAAGAAGTGTGATCCACACATGGTGTAGTCCAATACGAAAATCTTTAATAAAGTCAAACAAGGAAGTTTCGAAAAACCTTTAAACGTTTGTTGTCACAACATAAACGGAACAAAGTTCCTAGTAATTTAGAAGTATGTACAACGTATACCATTTTGCACAAAACTATTTGACTTAAGTTAAACAGCTCAATAAAGGAGCGATATTTAAATAATTTGAAGGTATAACTTAGTATGTGCTAACCAAAATAAGTAAAGGTGAATTTATTAACTTAATCATATACATACATATATGATTTTATAAATCGTATCAGTGACAGAAAAATTTTATGACTTTCATTTGTCCATAAATCTCATGAGGACCGCACAAATAAACAACGTGTAAAAATCAACGTATAAATTTTTTGATAAACATAGTTTTTCGTATTTCAGAGGGTACGATTTGAAAAATATTAAGCGAAAAATCTTTGAATCATTGGGTTACATGTTACTAGGTAATGAAAACTTAATAAATTAAATGTAGTTTTGATAATTATCATGACATAAGTCTTTAGGCCAAAAAAATGTTCAAATGCGAAGCCGTTGCAAAAGAGTGAGGTATGAAGGATAGAGCATGAGGACGAGAAGTTAATCGCTTCTTGATTTTGCAAAATGCCCAACAGGCTATGACCAATACTGAAGTCGGAATACTAATGGTGTTAATATCGCTAGACGAGAATCCCTTGGAATGAGTCAGGACTTCGAGTTATGTAAGAAAGAGCATCGTTCCAACAGGTGTGACAAATAACATCCTTGGGGTAACGCAATAATTTTGAATGGTTTAAGTGTTAGTGGATGCCCAAAGGCTCTGCATGATGTGGCAGTAAGTGCCTTCATCACGTACACACACACACACCCCCACACGAATCTCTCGATTTCGACGATTGTGAAGTCTTCATGATGACTTGGATACGAATAAGCAACGAAAAATTTTATATAATAAGCAACGAAAATTTTATAGATATCGTTTTAGGTGACAGTGTAAGAAAAGAAACGTAGTTCTTAGTAAACTAGGGTTATGTACAACATGTACTATTCCAAGTAAAATATCTTTTGAATAAAAGATTTGATTTGTAAAAGTAAAAGTAAAATTTCATATGTACTAGTCAAAAATAAGTAATTATTTACTTTATTATGTATAACATATACGATTTCAAAAATTTGCACGAATGGCGAATAAAATAAATTTATTTTTATAAAACTTTGAAATGATCGCACAGTAAAATAGTGTGTGTAAAATTTTGACAAACAAAATTTTCATATTTCGGAGGTTACAAGTTGAAAAAAGATTGATGAGAATCGAGTAAAAGACTTTTGAAACTTTCGGGTGATATTTGACCAAAAAATATTACGAGGTAATGAAAACTGTTGAATTTAAATGTGGTTGATGACTATTAGTAGGGCATAATCCTTTGACCAAAAATGCTTAAGTACGAAGTTGTTGCTTATTAGTGAGATACGAATGGGAGAGTATGAGGATGAGAATTAACTACCCATTGATTTTGGAAATTTCGAACTGGTATGACTAAAATCGACGTAAGAGGGATGATGGTATGATTATTATCGAATAAGAAATCTCCCGGGATAAGTTAGGATTCAGAGTCGCATAAGAATGAGTACAAAATAAGATTCTCGGATAGTTTTTAATATAGAATCTGAATCGCTGAAGTGACGGGATACAATTTCCTTTATGTATCGTTGTGAAAGTTTATCCGTTGCATCGGTTTCTTTTATGGCTAGAGGGTGAGCAGATTTGGTGAGGCGGTCAACAGTAGCCTAGGTAGTGTCATAACTGCCTACCGTTTTTGGTAGCTTCGTGATGAAATCCATTGTTATTCCTTCCCATTTCCATTGTGGGATTTCGGGTTGTTGTCATGCAACTAATAGGGTTCAACTTCGGGCTACTTCTCTCCCCGTAACCTATTAACGGCTCACCATTCTTGCGAGGTATACGAATGACCTTCTCACTATAAATAACTTTCACTTTCATCCTTAAAGGCCAGTCCGTTCCAACTATTTCATCAAAGCTTCCTAACTTGATGAGTATTAGGTTAATCCTAAAGTCCATTCCAACTTTTACATCAAGCTTCCTGACTTGATGAGTATTAGGTTAATCTTAAGGTTTATTCCAACTAAATCTTATTATACTATCGCGAAAGATTCTATCAACCTTCTCAAATAACATTTGTTTGTGCATAGGTAACTAATCCTTTCCAACTACTTCATTAAAATTTCCAAGTTTGTTGGCATGCGGTCATCTCCAAATGACCCACCTGTTAATTTTAAGGTACTACCTTAAATCATTCCTCTATCTTTGCCAGCTTACCATTAGCTCGTCCTAGAGAATACTTAACTCTCATGGTTGTTAACGACTTATTAGTCATAACACTAAGGTCCTCAGATATAAGGTTTCTATCGCTCTAGTACTAAACAACTCCGAGACAATAAAACGTTGTGACGAAATGTACCCTAACTAAAATCAGGATCCATGCGGGTCTCCATAGCTGAGATAACGATTGCTCTACCGCAAGTAAGCCCAACATTTTTCCTATTTGAGAACTTTTTCCTTAAGTGTTCAGGGTGTCTATATCATTAACAAATTTTTGGGTTATCAATTCTGCAATCAAGGCCCTTCTTGTACAGTATCTGGGCTACGCGATTATTCTTTCCTTACCTCTAATAGACCATAATGCGTATACTTCAGTGGTTCCTACCAAAATTTTCTTTGAATCACTTCACATTCCATATATAGTAACATTGGGACTTCTGCATGATTCACTTCAATATAACCACGCTGGCCTGGCGTCATTATATTATACTAAATCGTACGTCCATTCCAATATCACTCCATATGGTCAATGTAACGTCATCACTTCAAGTTCTACTCAATTTCATCTAATGGTGCTTTATCTATGATATCTCAAAATAAAATCTACATAATTAATCTCATAGTTTCTTGGTGTGGGTGCGTAGGTTCCGTTGATCATGCATCAATGCCTAAATGTCCCGAAATTTTCTTTAAAATGTTCGGGTTCAGGTAATTTCGTTAGGTTTCTTTCTAGAAATTCAATCTGGGTCTCATGTCGTGTTGTACGTGTAACAAGTAGTAATACGATATGTCTTGAGGCGACCTCCAAGTCTTTGGGTATGGCTGAGCATCAGCAGAAGACACTATGACCTTGTGAAAGGAGATGCCTTCCCAATTTCTCCAATGCCTAAGAGCGTTAGGGACCCTAGTCCAGAAGCGTCGTTAGATCGTCGAGTAGTGGTGAAGAATGAAAGAGATAAGTGACGGTCATGAAAGTGTACGGGATACGAGTCATCTTGCAGAAACTGAACATCCTTCTAATGTTCATACGTTGTACGGGGCTAATTAGGGTGAGCTCGAGGTGCGGTTACTCTGACAAGTCCTCGCATGTCTCCTCCTCCAAAGATCAACCTTAGTGGGCGTATATTCCAAGGGGTACTCCTCCTAGAGTGCGTGAAGTAATGTTTCAATCTTTGGAACGGTGGAACTGTAGTAACAGGTAGATTACAATACTAATCCTTAGGGTTAGATGAGCGGGAAAGGGTTCAGAAAAACATCTGAACTAGGAAAGATAAATTTACCAGGTCGGTACAGCGAAAAGCATAGCAAGCACGTAATCAGGCATAGTAACTATAGCAACCTAGAGCGTCTACAACAGTACATAGCATGGCAGTAATAGCAGTAACAACAGAAGTAACATGCAAAAAGCAGATAGTAGCATGCAGTAGCGAGAATAAGCAGCAGCATATAATAAGTTCACATAGCAGTGAAAGTAGGCAGTAGCATGCAACAAGTTCATATAGCAGTAAAAGTAAGCAGTAGTTGTAAGCAGTAATATGCAGTAATATAATACAGTAGCATGCAGCAGTTCCGCAGAAACAGGTAAACAAGCAAGTTGTAGATTAGTCCTATTAGTGAATTCTACTCGGCCTGGTCTAGACTCACTAATGCAACCTAATTCCCTACAACCAATGCTCTGATACCAAATGTGACACCCCGTACAAAACCATCGTGTACGGTTCATAGGATCATTACAAGGTCAAACACTATATGCTGTTTGAAAACCAGTTTTGCATTCATAAAAAGATAGCGTTTTACAAAAGATAATGTGCTTCCTACGAATAGAAGCATTAACATGAGTATGTGACCCAAAGGTCATTACAAAGCCATTGTTTGAAAATAACGTAAGTTACGAATGCAAAATAAAAGTTCCATGATTGAGACATCTCTAAGTAATGCAGCGAAAGTCTAACACAGCAAGTTTGTAACAGCAAGTCTAACACCAAGACAGCAAGTCTAACAGCGGAAGCAACATCGTCTAAGCACCTGGGAAATACACGCTTAAAAGTCAACACGAATATTGGTGAGATATAGTTTGTTTGTAATCAGTAAAGTAATGTAGACCACGAGATTTCAGTGCTTCAACCAGCAGTTTAAATCAGTATGAAAAGTATATGCTTAACCGTGGGCACCCGGTAACTAACTTAACGCAATAGTAATACCCCCTAAAAGTACACTTGGTGAGTGCGTATGTCCTCGAAGTATCAAACACCTGTTAAATGCTAGCGTGACTAGCCCGAGTGGGGATGTAAAACCCTATGGATCCATATGTAATATTCGCGTTCACCGGTTCAAAAACCAATGATTAAACGTTACCGTGCTAAGGGGAATGTTTATGCCATTATATAACCCACACATATGTAAAGTTTAAGTACTCGTGTCAAGTAAGTAAAACATAAAAAGCGCATGTATTCTCAGTCCCAAAAATAGTATAAGTAAAAAAGGGAAGCTATAACTCACAGTGAATAAGCAGTAAAGTCGATATGAAACGTATGCAAGTAGTAAGTCGGTCCGAAAGGTCGTCAACCTAAGTCAAAGGTCACTAGGTCAGTATGTTGTCCCAAAAGTTTAAAAGTGAATAAATTAAGTTTAAGTGTCATCATCAACATCGTCATTATCATCATCATTCATCAACACTAAGGTAAGTTTAACAAGAATAAAGATCGAAACAAAAGGCTGATTTCGGATAGCTGTTACGACCTCTATACAAATAGAAAAGACGCGTAGTCAGTGCCCATGGCTCCGTATGTGAGTCCTCTAACCGCTGACCAATTTTCAGAACCTAACTCGTCTTCGTTTGACCGTGGCGATGGTTTAAGTGCGAGTAGGTCAGAAAATTCAGCACAACGTTACAAAGGCGTAGTGACTTTCGGAAGGCTATAAATCCTAAACCGTATATCGGATTAACTCGAGGCCTAAATGAAAATCATCTACCCGAAACGAACTATCTGAAAATCAATTTTCTAGAAGCCCAGGAGTCTAATCAGACCCCGAAAAATAGCAAACAAGTGCTCCGGTGAGATTCTTGATGCTTGATGCTCATCACGGTTCTCATCCTTGATGCTTGTAAGCTTCAAGTGTACAACTCGTTGATGTTTTAACATCACTTTGACCAAGGTTCAACCATCAATACACAACTAAGAGTAAAATCTATCATTCTACAAGTTTTGAACATCAAGATTGCCTCTTTATTGCATAGATCCAATAAAGCTTCAACCTTTGTCCATTTTACACAAGTTTATGCATCTCCATCATATATGATGATGAAGACTTGATCTTTATCATCACAACTGTGATAACACGGAAATTTTCGGCAAAATTTAAACAAAAATCTTTATATAATTTCATTTAACTTCAAATGTTTTCGACGATTCATGAATAACCGGTTATAAAAAGATATGTAAATATATATGTGTGTGTATATACATCATTTACAATCATTATTATTATCAGTATTATAAGAATTATTATTAGTATCATTTATCATTTATTATTATTATTTGCAATATAATAAAATGTGATACATTTAAATTGTTATGTTATTATTATTATTATTATTATTATTATTATTATTATTATTATTATTATTATTATTATTATTATTACTAGTATTATTGTTATCATCAATATTATAATTAGTAATAAAATTATAATTTCTATTATTAGCATTAATATTATTTATTCATTATCATTATTAAAATAAGTATTACTATAAAAATACAATTTATTATTAATGATATTATTAGTATTATTAACATTTTATAATGATTATTATCATTATTATTAATTATAATTAAAATTATTATTTTTATTATTAATATTGTCATTATTATCATTATTTTTATTATTATTTATCATTAATATTATTATTATTATTATTAATGTAATTATTATTATTATTATTAATATTATTATTATGTTTAAATTAATTATTAATTATTAATATTAATTAAATTAAATAGACAGATACCTAATTTAGGTTAAGCCACTATATATTTTTTTTCTCTTCTTTTATTTTCTAATCGTGATTTCTTGCTGGCCATAATCAATCGTGATCAATTTTGGTGCCAGCATCACTCACTCAACAACATTATATAATCCTCCACTGCAATTAGTGAAAGTAAAAACAGAAAATCCATTTAAAAAAAAAACTCTCGTAAACCTCTGTTCTTGGTAATTTTTACCAAGTTTCGAATTCGAATAAATTTTCAAAGAGTTGTAATCACTTGCATCCATTAATTTACTTGAAATTCAAGGGACCAATGAGAGCCGACATGTGGCGCGAAAATCACATGTGATTGGGAAAAAAAAATTTGAAAAAAAAAAATTTCGCAATTTTTTTAAAAAAAAATTTTTTCGAATTTTTTTTTTTACAATCACATGTGATTCTGCATGTCAATCACATGTGATTATTCATGTTAAATCCAATCACACGTGATTATGTATGTCAATCACATGTCATTATGCATGTCAAATCCAATCACATGTGATTGTAGAAAAAAAAATTCGAAAAAAAAATTTTAATTTTTTTTCTAAAAAAAAAATTTTTGAAATTTTTTTTCAATCACATGTGATTTCGCGCCACATGTTATGCTCTAATTGGTCCCTTTGATCTCAACTTAATTTATGGATTCAAATGAATATTCTTCAATTTTCAAAATGTAATAATACAGTCTTGTTAAGAATCTTTTACTCAAACTTCCTGTAAAATCTCAAGTTCCAATTCTTGATAACGAATTCGAATTTGCGAGTCAAAGTTAATTTGTCAAAAGTCAACTGATGTCGAACGAGGTGTATATAGAATAGTTATTATTTTAGCAGGAAAATACTATTAAATACGATACAATTTTACACAAGATATTTATTTATTTATAGAATGGATATACTTAAACCTTGCTACAACACTTATAGGCAGTGTACCTAATCGTACAGTAGTGTAGTTTTTAGTAAGTCCGGTTCGTTCCACAGGGAAATCTTTAAACAAAGCTCAACGCTATATTAATTTACTTTTATAAAAATACAAATATATATATAAGTAATATTATTATTATAAAGGGGGGTTTTTACCGTTTAATGACCGATTTGTCGATTTTAAAACTTTAGTCGCAGTTAAAACCTAATGTAAAATATAAAATAAATACAAGACTTTAAATTAAAGCGTAAAGTAAATAACGATAATGAAATTGCGAATAATAAAAATGCGATAAAAATTAAATTGCGATAATTAAAAAGTACGATAATTAAAAGTGCGATAAAATGAAATAACAATAAATAAAAGTGCGATAATTAGAAGTGCAATTAAATATAAAATAAAGGAAATAAAATATGATATAAAAGAATTATGCTTATTTAAACTTCCGTAATCATGATGTTTGACGTGTTGGTTTTAGTTTTATGCCCATGGGTTAATTGTCCTTTGTCCTGGATTATTCAATATGTCCGTCTGGTTTTTGTCCATAACAGTCCATCAGTCATAAATATAAATTGCAAGTGTCCTTGTCAAATTATTATTATACCCGAAGATAAATATTCCAACTAATTGGGGATTCGAATTGTAACAAGGTTTTAATACTTTGTTTAATGAATACACCAGGTTATCGACTGCGTGTAAACCAAGGTTTTACTACTTTGTTAACAATTACACCAATTACCCTTGAATGTAATTTCACCCCTGTTTTAATTATTCTAGTGGCTATTAATCCATTCCCGTGTCCGGTTAAATGAACGATTATTCGTACATATAAATACCCCGCCCATCGTGTCCGATCGAGTGTATATGGTAATTTATAGGGACGCCCAATTGTAAATCTTTATATTAACATTAACAAACTTTCATTTAGTTAAACAAATATAAAGCCCATTAATAGCCCATAGTCTAGTTTCCACAAGTGTCGTTCTTTTGTCCAAACCCCAATTATGGTACAAAGCCCAATTACCCAATTTTAGTAATTAGCCCAACATCATGATTACTTTGTTTTAAATAAGCATAATAATAACTTAGCTACGAGACATTAATATAAAAAGGTTGAACATAACTTACAATGATTAAAAATAGCGTAGCGTTACACGGACAGAATTTCGACTTACACCCTTACAACATTCGCTAACATACCCTTATTATTAGAATTATAATTAAAATTAAAATATAAATTATAAATATAAATATATTTACGTTGAAGAGGAAGAGAAAAAGGATGATCATAACTCGGCACAAAACTGGCTTTATATAGGACCTGACCAGCAATCTCACACCATGCGACTCGCATGGTTTTGTGCCTCTGGCCATGCGAGTCGCATGGCCACCCTGGATTCAGCCAACTGCTTTTGTTTTCTTCTTTGTCGACGTAATATAATAATAATAATATATATAATATATAATTATATATATATTATATTATATTCTTGTGCATAGTAGACTAGATATTTTTGGTCCGTTGCGTCGGGCGTTTCTTCTTGGCTCAGGTCCCGGTTCCGGATTTTCGGACGTCCTCGCGTATTATTTTAAATCGCGTACTTTGCGTCTTGTAACTTGTACTCTTGTCATTTTGAGACGTTCCTCATCAATATTTTTGGCCTTTTTGATTGTCTTTTGTACTTTTGAGCTTTTTGGTCGTTTGCGTCTTCAATTCGTCGAATCTGTCTTTTGTCTTCACCTTTTATTATTTAAACGAATATCACTTGTAAATAGAACAATTGCAACTAAAAGCTTGTCTTTCTTGAGGAATAATGCTATGAAATATATGTTCGTTTTTAGCATTATCAAATATTCCCACACTTGAGCGTTGCTTGTCCTCAAGCAATATTGTCTTGAAATACTAGAATCACTTCTTTATTCTTCACACTTTGTACATCAGTGATTTCTATACGGCGGTATAAACAATGGAAGTAACGATATGGTTTACAGTCCCACATGACTATAAAAATTTAGATCCATTAAGGAAATTGGATCTTTATGAAAACATTTGATCTTTTGAAATCTAGTTTTTACCCTAGATAAGTTTTCCGGAATAACCCTTTACCGGTGTTTGCAAAATATTTTTGTGGGTTTGGTGGGTTTCAGATTTGAAAATTTTAGCTCAAAACTTGCGGTTTTGTGTCACCCACTTGCTAACCTTGTATTAGGAAAGCAACACGTCCAGTTTACTTGTCCCGTATATTACCTTTCGGCAAACTACCGTCCGGTTGTAAAGGAAAGCGTTGAACAAGCAACTGTTAAGGCAATGTCCCGTGACATGCTTTTGATTATGGTCTATAACGTGTCGGACGCAATTACTATCCTTGGTAGGAGCAATAGTAAAGCTCACCCTTATAATTTGTCGGTTTGGCACAAAGTCCTGTCTTTGACCATGTTATGCAACCACCGTTCTTACGGTTGACACCCGATTTAGTTCAGGTGACCTAATGAATTCCAGGTGAATTCCTAGGATTTTACGTTCAATGGTAATGAACGTATTGAAAATAGGGTTTTTAGAAAACAAATCGGTTTGTATTTTTATCAAAATATTTTCTCGTTCAAGCTCGAGTTTAGATATCATTGAATTCCATGAGTTTGAATTCTCAATCTTTAAGGTCAATCTCTAGGATTGAGTAATATCAGTCTTAAAAGCTGATTTTTAATCTTTAAGGAGATTATCCTTTCTGGGGATCTGATTCATTAGTCTTATCCAGCTAATTTGCACGGTGCCTCCCCATTGTACGAGATAAATCCTTCTCATGGTTAGGATAAATCTGACCACTTGGCGACCCTGTTTGATGCTGAGGTCCGTGGATTTCCTGCTGATTTTAGTGATGACTTTTCTAGATTTTTCGTCAACCTACAGCTGGTCTGGACGACAACTTCATGACCTAAATCAAGAAGCGTGTGTCTTTTTCGGAAGACTTTACTTCCTTTTAGTGATGGAATTGATTCATCGTGTAGATCCATCTCTTCTTTTCTTTCATCGGGTAAAACAGTTTAGTTTAGTTCAAAGCAAAAGTATTTTCAGTTATTTGTTACAAATATATGTGACATATGTTTAAAATAACTTGGTAAATTTTCCCACACTTGGCTTTTTATTTTTCTTTTTATCGTCCTCTATTCCATTTTAAATGAATTTTAACATTTTAGTTTGTTTCTCAATTTATGTCCTTTCCGAGGTAACAATAATTTCGGTGTTAAAACCTAGTTTTATCGTTCATAAATATGTATAAACATGATTTGAATTCATTTAATTGCAAATTTTGAAAAATTTTACTAGAATTGGGTAGTCAGTATATAAGACTAGGGCTGTTCTTTTTTTATCAGAGAGCACTAGATTCTAATACAACTACTGATTTACTAGTATTTTTAATGGTAACCAAGTGTTTAATATAAAAATTTTAAAATCCGAAAGAATTTAATCCCTTCCCACACTTAAGATCTTGCAATGCCCTCATTTGCAAGAAATCAGTAACAATTTAAATTATTGAGGGTGATTTGTGTGAAAATGATTAAATTTTTACCAAAGTTTCCAAATATATTGGCGTTTGTTTGCTGAATGATAAATGGTGCACGTCATTTGTTCATTCCGTCTTGTTGTTATTTCACATATATTTTGCATCATTGTCGTCAAAATTACTTGCTTTTGCTGAACTTAATGCCAGTCTTTGAAAACGCGTTGTTTTACCCTGTTTTGTGCATAAAAGAGAATACATACAATACAAATATAATCATACATGCAATTTGAAATGGAACTTTGGCATCCCACTTTCAAACTATAAGAAAAATATTAGTACACAATAATAATAAAATATCAAACATTACATAAACATAATAAAATGTTAAGTGTTTAAAATAAAAATAGAAATTACCACTTATCTCTACTGATCAGGAGGTGGGTTAGGAGGAAAATTAGGATATGGATCCCAATTCATGTTCGCGTCCGGGTTCCATGGCTGATTATAGGTGTACTGGTATGCTGCGTCATAATCATATGAATCATAGGGTGGTCTCATCTCTGGCTGATGTGCGGGATAGTATGCGGGTCGGGTCGGATAATACATCTCGCCAGGCTGCAACTGGCTTATAATTTGGCGCTGATGATAATCCCATCGGCCATGCTCTCGTTGCCGGGAATGCTCGTAGTCATTCCGGCGTTGCCATGCCTCATACTGCATATGCCTATCGTAGTTCGTCATGTATTCATCCTCCATACGAACGCCTAAATCAAGAGCAGTCTCCCGAACAACTCCTATAATGTTGTTCGCCTCCTCCATCTCGTCATCCGAACCTCTCTCTACCTGTCGCTGAGGTCCCTCGTATCGATATACCCGACCACGTCTCATCAATAATACCCTTGCACCGTGATAAAGGTTTGAACTTATGGTTTCACCTCCGTCCTCTATTTCGTTCATTGGACCCCCTTGGTGCTTATCTACACCTAAATACTCCCCAATGAGAGTAATGAAAATACCACCACCTATAATACTCCCCGATTTCATCCCCGAAACTACATTAGCGAGATAATAACCAACACAATAGGGAATGTTAACGAAACTCCTCGGGTCTCTAATACACTTGAGGTAGAACAAATCGTTTACGGTCAATTTCTCCTTATTCCTACCCCTTTGTGTAATTGTGTTTGCTAAGAATCTATGAATCACCCGGAGTTCAGCTCTGTCTATATCTAAGTATGTATGATTTCCACTGGCGTGAAATTCATTAAAGTGGGACATACGCCTCCAGACAGCGTTAACATCAAATTCCCTATCTACCCTTTCTCCTTGGGCAATCAGGCTATTACAGTCGGGGCTCAAAAGTTCAGCAGGGGTGTAAATCTGTAAGGCCCTGGCTAAATCTATCATGGACATTCTGTACATGCGTCCACCTAACAGAAATCTAATAAAGCTTCTATCATCTATCCTCCTAACATTACTGTTTAACTTAATAGTACTAAGTAATTCTATACACCATTCCCTATATATGGTTCTACGAATGGAAAATAGGCGCATCCAATCGTTAAACTGAGAATTACCATACCTTTGCACCAATAATTCCCGAATCGGTTCGGCAAGGTCAACTGTTTCCAAAGGTACCCAGTCAATTGCCCTTGGCATTTCAACAACCTTAAAGTAGAGAATGTGCATGTTCTTTTGATAATCTGGATACTCTATCCAACATCGATCAAATCTTAGATTTGGGTGTAACTGATCTTCATTAATGTCTAAGCTCAGAATCCTTTGATGTGGAGCGAATTGACGAAACTGATTCATGAATAACTGATCTTGATCGTGATATGGAATATGTTGCTCCTCCTGTTCTTCTTCTTCTTGTTGCATATGTTGTTCTTGTTCATGAAACATTTCCGGTTCGGGCTCTGGTTGCCTGGACGATGATGCTCCTGAACCTCCAGTATCGGCTTTCTGCAAAACACATTAAACACAAAATTTGTGCATCCAAATATGCATTAGTGTTAGCAAAATAATAACTTGAAACAATTATGATGACATGTTCAAATCATAACACATTTTATACACATTTTATTAACAATAACAATACTACATTTTTACATACGAAAATGTATACAATGTTTTATCACATTTAAACTCTTAAACATGTCAACAATAATCATTATAGCAATTAAACACTTGTTACATGGCATTCAAATCAAACTAGTGCTCATTTTCATATTTTTGTCAAGTCTACACTTTGTCAAATAAGCATATACGAAAAATGTACATCAAGTTCATAAGCATTTATCTCAATTAACATGCCAAAATAATCACTACTAGCAATTAAACAAGTTTCAAATGGCCTTTATATCAAATTATCCAAGTTCATGAATTTTTAGACTTAAAAAGTCCACTTTAATTCTCAAAAACATGTTTAGGCTCAAAGTTTGGATCAATTAACTACCTAAACATGTTACACTACTTAATTTAGCAACAATTCATGAAAAAAATCGGCCATAACCTGTTTATATCAAAAAGCCCCAAATTGCTCAAGAACACAAACCCTAGATTCTTAAAAATTTGAAGTTTTTAGCTTCAATTCATGTTAAATAGCTTCTATCTAGGATATACATGCATAATATAACAACAATTTAGCTCTAATTACACCTAAATTTAACAAAATCAAAATATAAATTTTCTAGCTCAAGAACACAAAAATTCGAATTTAAAGAGATTAGGGGTGAAATCTTTACCTTTCTCCTGAAGGGGTTGAGACTACTGAATCTAGGCATGATTATTGTGAAGTTTTGCAAGAAATTTGGTGAAAATTGGTGAAAAATTGAGAGAGTTTGGGAGAGTTTTCGTGTATATGTGTGTGTTTGTGAAAGAAAGAGCAGCTCGCTGAGCTTTTGATCCTGTCCAGTTTTTAACAGCCATGCGAGTCGCATGGCTTAAGCCTTTCCCCCATGCGACTCGCATGGGGTGTAATTCCAGGTTTTTTTTTTTTTTTTTTTTTTTTTTTTTTTTTTTTTTTTTTTATTAAAACCTTAAGCTTTTAAAACATAAATTAAATAAAATTTTTAAAAATTTGTTTCTTTTTAAGACGAGGTCGTTTCGGGACGATGCCCTAGTCTGTCCCTCGACAAAATTTTAAAATTTGTCTTTTTGTACCGATTGTTTTAAAAGCTAAGATTTTTGGGTTTTTTAATGTTTTTGGCATACTTTAAATCAATAAGATTAAAAATAATGATAATAAAAGTTCTCGTCCCTCCCTCGGGTAAAGCAATTTCGGTTCAAAGACCTAGTCTTCAACTTACGACGAATTTTAAAAATCATATTCTTAACTTAATGAGATAAAGTAAATTTTTGTTTTTAAATTCACACAATTATAAAATTCAAAAATAAAAAAAAATCACACCAAACTTAAAATTTGAAATGCATAAAATTAAAAATTCATATTTTAAAAATTCACACCAGACTTAATTTAAAAATTCATAAATTCATACCAAACTTATATTAATTTTTCAAATATTTACAATTTTAAATATATTGTTTTACAAAGTTTACAATATTAATTTAAGATTTAAATATTAATTTTAAAAACATGGTAAAAATAAAATTAAAAATCTTTTTTTTCTTTTTATCCCACTTTAATCAATCAAATATTATCAAAAATATGCGCCCCTCTTTTCGGTAAAGTAATTTCGGTTCCAAGACCTAATTTAACTCATGACGAATTTTTGAAATATTTTGGGTTGATTGATTAAAGATATTTATACCTTAAGAATAAACGTTAAATTTCGCAGTGATGTAATAAATTTTTGAACAATATCAATAATTTCGGTCGCCAAACCTAATTTTATTTAATACCAATTTAATACTTTTTAGCGAACAAATTAGCGTTTATTATCAAAAGGTTAAAAATAAAAATAAAAATAAAAACTGTACAGACATACCTGTGAAATAGATTTCTTAGTTATATGATCTATTATATTCATAAGATAGTCGGTTTAATTGGTCTTCCATGGCTGCATAGGCGTAACCTCGAGCATTCATTGTCTTTTCTTCTAAACATATGAACGGTCCGTCTCTGCATAAAGTAACAAATTCGGTATTTGAATAGGTTTGATTATTTGAACATTTACCTCCATGTGACCATTTTCCGCATTTGTGACATTTTTCTAGGTGTCGTGCTCTTCTTTTCGCTGCGGATTTTGATTTTCCTTTACCAAATTGTAACTTATTATCTTCGCATCTGGATCCTTTTCTAACTCCGTCCATTCTTTCTCTGATTACTGATACTATTTCACTCGGGAGTATGTCATTATTACGTTTAGTGATCAAAGCGTGTAGCATTAGACCATGGTTTAGTTCACAGGCAGTCTTCATTTCGTAAAAACCTAAAAAAAATAAAAATTCAGAATGGGGGGAGAAGACTAGTTCTTTAGGGTCTGCTAGGGAAAGACCATACGTGTTCCATTTTCGAGAACTACACGAAAACAGACAATCTAACTCTAACAGAAATACATATTATCCTTTAAAGACTTGATTCTCCCCACACTTAGTTAGCTGTGGTGTCGAAATTGTGATTAACTTCGTTGTCGACTTCCATCGGACCCTGTATGTAATGTTTAACTCTGTGACCATTAACTTTAAATTCAATTCCATTTGAATTTATTAATTCTATCGTTCCGTATGGGAAAACTCTTTTGACTATGAATGGTCCAGACCATCTTGATTTCAATTTTCCAGGAAATAGCTTGAATCGTGAATTGAAAAGAAGAACTCTGTCTCCTTCTTTAAATTCTTTTGAACTTCTGATTCTTTTATCATGCCATTTCTTCGTTCTTTCTTTATAGATTAACGAATTTTCGTATGCTTCATGTCTTAATTCTTCTAATTCGTTTAGTTGACTTAATCGTAGACGACCGGCTTCATGTAAATCAAGATTACATGTCTTCAAAGCCCAAAATGCTTTGTGTTCAATTTCTACTGGAAGATGACACGCTTTTCCATAAACAAGTCTAAAAGGTGTGGTTCCAATTGGAGTTTTGTAGGCTGTTCTAAAAGCCCAGAGTGCATCCTCCAATTTAATGGACCATTCCTTCGGATTTGATCCTACGGTTTTCTCTAGAATACGTTTTAAAGCTCGGTTGGTATTTTCAACTTGTCCACTTGTTTGTGGATGATATGCGGTGGAGATTTTATGAGTTACTCCATATCTTTTAAGAACTTTTTCAAGTTGATTATTACAAAAATGAGTACCCCGATCACTTATTAAAGCTTTCGGTGTTCCAAACCTTGCAAAAAGACGTTTTAAAAAGTTGACTACAACTCGTGCATCGTTAGTTAGGAGAGCTTGTGCTTCCGCCCATTTAGATACATAATCAATGGCTACGAGTATATATAGATTATTATGAGATTTTGGAAATGGACCCATAAAGTCAATACCCCAAATGTCAAATACTTCACATACTTGGATGACATTTTGTGGCATTTCATCACGTTGACTTATTTTTCCGGCCCTTTGACATGCATCACAGGATTTGCAAAGAAGGTGTGCGTCTTTGTAAATTGTAGGCCAATAGAATCCAGCTTCATAAACTTTTCTTGCTGTTAGTTGAGGCCCATAATGCCCTCCTGTTGGTCCTGTGTGACAATGGTTTAAAATTTTACTAGCTTCATCTCCAAATACACATCGGCGTATTATTCCATCGGGACAACTTTTAAACAGATGTGGATCTTCCCAGAAATAGTGTTTTATATCACTGAAGAATTTCTTTCGTCTTTGGTACGATAATCCTTTTTCAAGGAATCCACAAACTAAGTAGTTTGCATAGTCTGCAAACCATGGGATTTCTTTATAATCTATCTTCAATAGATATTCATCAGGAAAGTTGTCTTGTATGGCCGATTCATTCAGAACTTCTAATTCGGGATTTTCAAGACGAGAAAGATGATCAGCGGCGAGATTTTCTGCTCCTTTTTTATCTCGGATTTCAATATCAAACTCTTGTAAGAGTAAGATCCAACGGATTAATCTTGGTTTAGCATCTTGTTTTGAAAATAGGTATCTAAGAGCAGAATGGTCGGTATAGACCACCGTTTTTGCTAGAACGAGATATGATCGAAATTTGTCAAAAGCAAAGACAATAGCAAGGAGTTCTTTTTCAGTAGTTGTATAGTTCGTTTGTGCTCCTTGTAATGTCTTACTAGCATAATATATAGGTTGAAATCGTTTTTCAATCCTTTGTCCTAAAACGGCTCCCATTGCAAAATCACTTGCATCGCACATTAGTTCAAATGGTAGATTCCAATTTGGTGTTATCATGATCGGCGCATTAGTGAGTTTTTCTTTAAGAATATTAAAAGATTTGATACATTCATCTGAAAAGATGAATGGCGCATCCTTTTCTAGGAGTTTATTCATAGGAGTGGCAATTTTAGAAAAATCTTTTATGAAACGTCGGTAAAAACCGGCATGCCCTAGAAAACTCCTAACTCCTCTAACATTGGTGGGATGTGGAAGTTTAGCAATTACATCTACTTTAGCTCTATCCACTTCAATTCCTTCTTTTGAAATTTTATGTCCAAGAACGATGCCTTCTTTAACCATAAAATGGCATTTCTCCCAATTAAGTACTAGATTTGATTTTTCGCATCTAATTAGCATTCGTTCCAGATTAACTAGACATGATTTAAATGTATCACCGAAGACTGAAAAGTCATCCATGAATACTTCCATGCATTCTTCTATCATGTCGTGAAAAATCGCCATCATACACCTTTGAAAGGTTGCAGGGGCGTTACAAAGTCCAAATGGCATGCGTTTGTAAGCAAAAGTACCATAAGGGCACGTGAATGTGGTTTTCTCTTGATCTTCGGGTGCTATTGGAATTTGAAAATATCCGGAAAATCCATCTAGAAAACAATAGTAACCATTTCCGGCTAATCTTTCCAACATTTGATCTATGAAAGGTAAGGGAAAGTGATCTTTTCTGGTGGCGTCATTTAATTTTCTATAATCAATACATACACGCCATCCTGTTACAGTCCTAGTAGGAATAAGCTCATTTTTCTCATTTGTAATGACAGTCATGCCACCCTTTTTAGGCACGCATTGAACTGGGCTTACCCATGGACTATCAGAAATTGGATATATCAAACCTGCATCTAGCAGTTTAATAATCTCTTTCTTAACTACATCTTGCATATTAGGATTTAGTCTTCGTTGGCGTTGCACATACGTTTTATGACCTTCTTCCATAAGGATTTTATGTGTGCAATACGAAGGACTTATTCCTTTAATATCATGAATCTTCCATGCAATGGCTGGTTTATGAGCTTTCAACACAGAAATGAGTTGTGATTTCTCATTTTCAGTAAGAGAAGACGATATTATTACAGGTAATTCAGATTCACCATGTAAATAAGCGTATTCCAAATGGTTTGGAAGTGGCTTTAACTCTAATTTCGGAGGTTCTTCTATCGATGATTTATATCGATATCTGTCTTCTTCTTTTAGCATTTGAATTTCTTCTGTTGTTGGTTCATATCCATTAGCTATAAGTGTAGCTAACATTTCAGCTTCATCAATTGGTTCATTTCCTTCTCCTAAAGAACATTCTCCTGTTCCTTGTAATTCTGGAAATTCTTTTAATAATTCTGCATGTGCATCTATAGTTTGAATATAATAACATGTATCATCTGCAGATTGTGGTTGTTGCATTGCTCTATCAACTGAAAAGGTAACACTCTCATCCTCTATACTTAGGGTCAGTTTCTTACCGAACACGTCTATCATTGCTTTAGCCGTGTTTAAGAATGGTCTTCCTAATATGAGAGGAACTTGAGAATCTTCTTCCATGTCCAAAACAACAAAATCTACTGGAAATACTAAAGTACCAACTTTAACTAGCATGTTCTCCATTATCCCTCTAGGATATTTTATTGATCTATCGGCTAGTTGTATGCTTATTCTGGTTGGTTTTAATTCTCCAAGGTCTAGTTTAGCGTATAGTGAATACGGCATTAGATTTATACTAGCACCTAAATCAGCCAATGCTTCTATTGAACTAAGACTACCCAGAAAACATGGAATTGTGAAACTTCCTGGATCAGATAGTTTTTCTGGTATCTTATTCAACAGCACTGCTGAACAATTAGCATTCATAGTAACAGCCGAGAGTTCTTCCATTTTCTTTCTATTCGTGATTAGATCTTTCAAGAATTTAGCATATCTTGGCATTCCTGAAATTACATCAATGAAAGGAAGATTTACATTTATCTGTTTAAACATATCCAAGAATTTGGATTGCTCGGCTTCAAGTTTTTCTTTCTTCATTTTACTCGGATAAGGAAGTGGTGGTTGGTATGGTTTAACATAAGGTTTATCCTTAACTGTGTTATCTTCATTAACCTTTTCAACTACCGGTTCTTTTTCCTTATCTTGATCAGGTTGTGGTTCTTGTGGAGTAGGAATAGTTTCATCAGAAGTTACAGGTATTTCAGGTGGTTTAAGTGTTGTACCACTTCTTGTGGTAATAGCTTTAGCTGTTTCATTCCGGGGGTTAGCATTTGTATCGCTTGGTAAACTTCCCGGTTTTCTTTCACCTATTAACCTTGCTAGGTTACTTACTTCTTGTTCCAGATTTTGAATAGAAGCTTGTTGATTTCTAAATGCTTGAGCATTTTGTTCATTGGTTTGTTTTTGAGATGTGAAAAACTGCGTTTGAGTTTCAACTAGCTTCGTCATCATATCTTCTAAATTCGGCTTTTTATCATCGGTTTGTTGTGGTGGTTTGTTTTGAAAATTAGGTCTTTGCTGATTGTAAGTATTGTTGGATACTTGTTGATTGCTAGGACCTTGTTGGTTGTTGTATGGAATATTTCGGTTATAATTCTGGTTTTGATTATAAATCGGTCTTGGCGGTTGATAATTATTCTGATAATTATTTCCAGGCCTTTGGTTTATGTATGAAATATTCTCTCTTTGTTCCATTGTTAATTCAATATTGAGACAATCTTTTGTCAAATGTGGTCCTCCACACTGCTCACAACTAATTCGTATAGCATGAATATCTTTAGTCATCTTTTCCATTCGTCTCTCGAAAGCATCTATCTTTGCTGAAATGGAATCTAAGTCATGGCTAGAATTGGCTCTAGCTGCTTTAGATGATCTAATGATATCTTTTTCTTGGTGCCACTCATGTGAGTGGGAAGCAGTGTTATCAATAATTTTGTAAGCATCAGTTTCGGTTTTCTTCATAATCGAACCACCAGCTGCTATATCTATGTCTTTTCTTGTAGTGATGTCGCATCCTTGGTAGAATATTTGTACTATTTGACAGGTGTCTAAACCATGTTGCGGACATCCTCTTAATAACTTTCCATATCTTGTCCACGCCTCATATAGAGTTTCATTTGGCTTTTGTGTGAACGTAACAATTTCTGCTTGAAGTCTTACGGCTTTAGATGCAGGAAAGAATTGTTTAAGAAATTTGTCAATTAAAACGTCCCATGTATCAATCGCCCCTTCAGGTAACGATTCCAACCAATCTTTGGCTTCTCCCTTTAAAGTCCAGGGAAATAACATGAGATATATCTGTTCATCCTCCACTTCTCGTATTTTAAATAGTGTGCAGATCCTATTAAAGGTACGTAGATGTTCATTTGGATCTTCCTTCGGCGCACCACTAAATTGGCATTGATTAGTCACCATGTGTAGAATTTGTCCTTTGATTTCATAATCTGGCGCATTAATGTCTGGATGAGTAATTGCGTGACCTTGGCCAGTGCGTTTAGCTCTCATTCGGTCTTCCATACTTAAAGGTTCCAGATTCTCCATAATTGAATTTGTTGAATCGGTATCACTAGATGATTCTGATTTAATAGTTCGTTCCTCAACAATCTCTGTTTGAATGATTGGTGGTTCCGGAGGAAAGTTTAGTGGTTCAGGATCTATGAACCGTTCCTGAATATTTTCTGGATTCTCAATTGTGAGGTTGGGTTCAAAAAATGGATTATCGGAAATTTGAACTGAAGTACTTGGTCTACTGGATGACGATTCTAAAGAAAAATCAACGGCGGTTATATTTGTTAAACGATGTCTTGATCGAGTTACAGGTGGTGAACGTACAAAAGGTGATGAACGTCTTGCTCGGTGCATTCACTGAATATCTTATTAGTTTTAAAAAGGAAAGAAAAATTATAATAAGTTATCCAATCAATAGACTTTTCTGATTTTGCCCACGTTTCGAATAGCCAAAAGATGCAGCAGAGGGGCAGGATTCGTTTGGTCTCAATATAATTGAGGACTGTTTGGCTCCAATAACCCGGTCCACGTACAAATCCAACTATTACTACGAACCAGAAAATTTTGATGTCTATCAATTTAACCACTCAAAATAAATTTTCGTAATTTTAAGAAATTTAGATAAGAAGTAGAAAAAATTCTAAGTCCTAAAACTAGAATAGCGAGAAATAAGAGAGAAAAAGAGTGCGTCGAAAAATGTCGAAAAAGAAAAAATGGTTGAAAAATAAAAGGTGACGGAAAAATAAAAGAAACTTATCAAAACTTAAAAATACTTAACTAATTTAACCTTATTACTATAACTAACTTAAAATTATAATCGCAAATTGAAATTACTAATTGGAATGATAATTGATACATAGTAAAAGGTCTAAAAATATTAAAGCTTACAGGAAAAACTAAATCCCAAATGGAAATAACTTAAAAAGAAACTAAAACTTAAAAAGGCGTCGCAAAATTCTAAAGCACCTAAATCTTAGTCTAAAGAAAAAGCACTTAAGGAATTCTACGGCAAAGCCTAAAAATCTAGGAGTAAAAATAACTATAGCAAAAACTAAGTTTAAAATTAAATATGAGCTAAAAATATAAATATTACGCTACAACGATTAAAAAGGTACAAAATATAAAAATATACAAAAAGTTGTAAAAAGTACAATTTTTATAAAAATATTATTTTTATATTATTTATTTAATAAAACTACAAATTTTACAATTTTAATAAACTTATTTATACTAAATACATTAAATTAAATAAAAAGTAAAATTAAAATTAAAACTAATAATAATAATAATACAAATTAGGTTTTAATAATAATAATAATTAAAAATAACCCGTGATTAGGGTTTTGTCCGTGTGTCAGAAGGCCTCCGCGAGTCGCGGCAAATAAAGAAGAAATCCCCGCGAGTCGCGGGGTTCAGGAATTCAGTTGACAGGACTTACTTTTTACGCGTTTTCTTTATTTATTTTTTTTTATTATTTTCTGTTTTCTGTTTTTAATTTAAATAAACGATTTTTAATAAAATTTATATTTTTATAAATTAAAATAAAGATAAAGAAACTTATAAAACTTAAATATTTAACAAAATCCTAAAAATACTTATATTTTTGTTTTTCTTTTTATATTTTTGAATGATTAAAACGTAATTTTTACAAAAACGACTTTTAATAAAAGTAAATAAAAATCTTTTTTTTTTTTATTAGCGTTGCGCTTCCGGCTTTTAAGAGTAATTTCCCCGGCAGCGGCGCCAAAAATACTTGATGTCGAACGAGGTGTATATAGAATAGTTATTATTTTAGCAGGAAAATACTATTAAATACGATACAATTTTACACAAGATATTTATTTATTTATAGAATGGATATACTTAAACCTTGCTACAACACTTATAGGCAGTGTACCTAATCGTACAGTAGTGTAGTTTTTAGTAAGTCCGGTTCGTTCCACAGGGAAATCTTTAAACAAAGCTCAACGCTATATTAATTTACTTTTATAAAAATACAAATATATATATAAGTAATATTATTATTATAAAGGGGGGTTTTTACCGTTTAATGACCGGTTTGTCGATTTTAAAACTTTAGTCGCAGTTAAAACCTAATGTAAAATATAAAATAAATACAAGACTTTAAATTAAAGCGTAAAGTAAATAACGATAATGAAATTGCGAATAATAAAAATGCGATAAAAATTAAATTGCGATAATTAAAAAGTACGATAATTAAAAGTGCGATAAAATGAAATAACAATAAATAAAAGTGCGATAATTAGAAGTGCAATTAAATATAAAATAAAGGAAATAAAATATGATATAAAAGAATTATGCTTATTTAAACTTCCGTAATCATGATGTTTGACGTGTTGGTTTTAGTTTTATGCCCATGGGTTAATTGTCCTTTGTCCTGGATTATTCAATATGTCCGTCTGGTTTTTGTCCATAACAGTCCATCAGTCATAAATATAAATTGCAAGTGTCCTTGTCAAATTATTATTATACCCGAAGATAAATATTCCAACTAATTGGGGATTCGAATTGTAACAAGGTTTTAATACTTTGTTTAATGAATACACCAGGTTATCGACTGCGTGTAAACCAAGGTTTTACTACTTTGTTAACAATTACACCAATTACCCTTGAATGTAATTTCACCCCTGTTTTAATTATTCTAGTGGCTATTAATCCATTCCCGTGTCCGGTTAAATGAACGATTATTCGTACATATAAATACCCCGCCCATCGTGTCCGATCGAGTGTATATGGTAATTTATAGGGACGCCCAATTGTAAATCTTTATATTAACATTAACAAACTTTCATTTAGTTAAACAAATATAAAGCCCATTAATAGCCCATAGTCTAGTTTCCACAAGTGTCGTTCTTTTGTCCAAACCCCAATTATGGTACAAAGCCCAATTACCCAATTTTAGTAATTAGCCCAACATCATGATTACTTTGTTTTAAATAAGCATAATAATAACTTAGCTACGAGACATTAATATAAAAAGGTTGAACATAACTTACAATGATTAAAAATAGCGTAGCGTTACACGGACAGAATTTCGACTTACACCCTTACAACATTCGCTAACATACCCTTATTATTAGAATTATAATTAAAATTAAAATATAAATTATAAATATAAATATATTTACGTTGAAGAGGAAGAGAAAAAGGATGATCATAACTCGGCACAAAACTGGCTTTATATAGGACCTGACCAGCAATCTCACACCATGCGACTCGCATGGTTTTGTGCCTCTGGCCATGCGAGTCGCATGGCCACCCTGGATTCAGCCAACTGCTTTTGTTTTCTTCTTTGTCGACGTAATATAATAATAATAATATATATAATATATAATTATATATAATTATATATATATTATATTATATTCTTGTGCATAGTAGACTAGATATTTTTGGTCCGTTGCGTCGGGCGTTTCTTCTTGGCTCAGGTCCCGGTTCCGGATTTTCGGACGTCCTCGCGTATTATTTTAAATCGCGTACTTTGCGTCTTGTAACTTGTACTCTTGTCATTTTGAGACGTTCCTCATCAATATTTTTGGCCTTTTTGATTGTCTTTTGTACTTTTGAGCTTTTTGGTCGTTTGCGTCTTCAATTCGTCGAATCTGTCTTTTGTCTTCACCTTTTATTATTTAAACGAATATCACTTGTAAATAGAACAATTGCAACTAAAAGCTTGTCTTTCTTGAGGAATAATGCTATGAAATATATGTTCGTTTTTAGCATTATCATCAACCAATTTGTTCATCAAGAAATTAGAGCTTGTTTTGATGTTTTAAGTTCAATTGACGATTCCAATAGTTTCTAGGAGTGATTTGGAAAATAGTTCGTGAAGAAATCGTGATCTAAAAATGTCTAAAAATCGAAAACATTAAAAAAAATTCTTTTTTTTTTTGCAACAGCAGCATCCATTCCATTTTTTTTTTTGCTTTCTAATATTGCAAACAATTACTTTATACAATTTCTAAATTGATGAACCTAAATCGTCGGTATTTGCTTGTTTTGATAATTGTTTATTACTTCAAACAATTTGAGTTCTTGAAGTTGAAGAAGGAAGTAGGAAAGAAATAGTAAGATATATATAAATGGGTTATATAATATAATAGAAAAACTAGAATGGTTCAATGGTTAAGGAGTACTTTGGTTGAGCGAGAGGTCACGGGTTCAAGCCCCGTCTTGGGCATATTTTTTTTAGAAAGCATTCTAAGGTAGTTTCCAACTCTATTATTATTATTATTATTATTATTATTATTATTATTATTATTATTATTATTATTATTATTATTATTATTATTATTATTATTATTATTATTATTATTATTATTGTTATTATTATTATTATTATTATTATTATTATTATTATTATTATTATTATTATTATTATTATTATTATTACTTACTAGTACTATTGTATTACTAATTATTATCATGGACATTAAAATTAATATCACTAATATAGTTTATATTATCATTATTATTAATATCAATAGTATTAACATTATTATTATTATTATTATTATTATTATTATTATTATTAGTATTAGTATTATTATTATTGATATTTTTAATTATTATGATTAAGATTATAGTTATGTCAAGTATTGTTACCAAAAATTATAATTTTTATCATTATTATTATTATTAAACTTTTCATTTTTATTAATAACTGTTATCATTATTATTATTGTTGTAAGTATTATTATTATTATTAATATCATTATTATTACCATTAATGAAATCATAAACATTATTATCATTATTGAGTATTATTATTATTATCATTACTAATATTATTTTAGTATTATTATAATTACTAATTTAACAAAACAAATGATATATATATAAATATATTTACACATAACATAATAAAAATTTATATTTTTATCTATTTAGAATATATAAAATAAATATAAGAAACTTACATGTTATTAATATAAAAATGATGTAACTAATAAATTTATATATATAAACTTATTCGATTACGAGTATATGTGTTAATATATATACTTGATATAGGTTCGTGAATCCGAGGACAACCCTACACTTGTTCAATGCCATCCTATGCATATTTACTACAAACTATCGTATCGTATCGTGAGTTTTCATAGCTCCATTTTTATCTATATTTTTGGGCTGAGAATACATGCGCAACTTTTATAACTGTTTTATACGTTAGACACAAGTACTTAAACTTTTATGCTATGTATGTGCTTTGTCATGCTAAATCCCTGCCGTAATATCGTTAATTGCTGAGGTATAAGATGCAAGCTTAGTTATTGTGAGTAGCGCTACTGAGAGTGACGTCTCTGTCCATTTGACCGTTGGTCTTTGGATACATAATAATGATTCAACGACATGAATACCAAGTGTCACAGGGTAACTTTTATTTAGTCGCGATATTACAAACAGCAACTTTTTCGATTGATATATTTGGTATCAATCAATTTTAAACTGAAATCTTGTGGTCTAATGCTATACTGAACTATTGATTTATGATAAACCTATGAACTCACTCAACCTCGTGTTGACTTTTTAAAGCATGTTTATTCTCAGGTACTTAAATATTGCTTCCGCTATATATCTGCTGCTTTGATGATGATTGCTTGCTATGCTTGGAGTCTTCATTACATATCATATCAATTAAGAACATTTAATGCTCTAAATACAATGTAATCTATTTATCTTCTGCTGCAAAACTCAATAAAACGCCTCATTTAGAGTCGTTCTCGTTTATACAACTGTGATTTGATATAATTAGTCACAAATACCCCAGGCCCTATTTGGGGGTGTGACAACAACAAACACAAAAAGGTTTCAAGTAAGTGAGATCTACAATAATAACTTAGATCTCAAGTATTAAGAAAACCCTAAGCTAGAAAGCTTGGATCTTTACAAGATTAATGAGACCTTAAGCTAGAAAGCTAAGATCTTTAACAAAATAATGAAAGTAATGAGACCATAAGCTAAAAAGCTAAAATCTTTAACATAATAATGAAACCCTAAGCTAGAAAGCTTGGATCTTTAGTGTTCTTGAAGATCTTGAAGCATAAAGCTTGGATCTTTAAGATACTTGAAGATCATAAACACAAGTTTTGATCTTTATAACAAAACAAAGAAATCACAAGCTAGATCTAACAAGTAAATGAAGATTCCAAGCTAGAAAGCTTGAATCTTTCATGTTCTTGAAGGATTCAAATCCAAGTTTGAATCTACAAGATATAACAAGATCAAAAGCTAAAAGCTAGATCCATTAAATAATGATGATGATGTCGACTTTATGAAGAAGAAAAGAAGAAGAAGAAAATTTAAAACTTACACTTTTTAGAGTGAGAAAGACTAGAGAGAGAATTAGAGAGTGTGTGTAATTTGTAAATGAGAGCAAGTGTGAATTGTGAGGAAATAGCTTGGTATTTATAGGAAATGAGGGTGGTGGGGAGGATCCAAAACCGTAGCCTTTGGGAGGGGACAAGGGGGACCAACTTTTACTTTTTGGTTAATGGTTGTCTAAAGTTGGTGCTTATGTTAGGATCCCATGCAACATTAAGGATAATGCTTAACAAAAATGCTAGTATGTTCCCTCTAATAAATGGGCATTTGTCTTTCATTATTATGGGTCACTAACTTATTATAATTGGGCTAATTAAATAGTCCACTAGCTAGTGTAGGGTGGGCTAAGGTCCGAAAAGGTAGAAAGTCCAACAAGACCAACTAGTGTGCTCTAGTAAATTACTAAGCGTAATTGAGCATCCAAAAACCCAAGTAATTGTTATTATAAGATAACAATTAGTATTACGTAGTCATAATATTCCGATCATGACCAAAGTTAAACGTGTACCAAGTACATAGCTAGTTTCAAACGTCAAGTGACACCAACGGTCGTAAAAGCATTCGGGGATCAAGTTAAGTGATTACACACTTAATAGCACGTTGTAAGGCATTAATGAAAGTAATTAATCATTAAATAAGATCCCAGAGCATAAACTAGATCAGTACGCACATATACGCAGTTTCGTGAAAGCACAAAGCACAAAAGCAAGTCGAAAAAGTCGGGTCGTTACAGATTGTTTGCTTTTTTGGCCGGTGAAGTGGAAATGTGTTTTGATTTTGCGTCAGTGGTTAGGTCTGTAGGTTTATTTTACATTAGATTTGGTTATGTTTGCATATGAGTTTGAATTGTGGTTGGGGTTTGTTTTGTGGGGGTTCTCTCTTTTCTTTCTAGAGCACGGTAAGCTCGTAGCCATTTTCCATCGATATAGATGGTGTTGAGGCGATTTAGCAGGTGATCGACATCTTTGACATCTTCATATCTAACGAAACCAAAACTCTTTCCATTCTTTAAGGTTTTCCCACTGGGTATATAGAGATCTTACAAGATACCATAACATTTAAAAAACATTCGAAGATCGAAATCCTTCCAATGATCCGGGTGGTTGAAGAACATAATTGAAGTGATGTTATTGGATTGTTTGTTTTGAGGGATTGGGATGTTGTTCGAAAATGTGGCAAACGTATGTTTTTTTTTCCGGTGAAAGTGGTCTGTAGGATGGTTTGGAATAACTGCCATACTGTCGGATAAGTTCATAGATGTTTTGTTTTGTTTGACTTGAGAGGCAATTTCTTTTGTGTTTTCTTTCAACTCTTATCCATTGACCTTCTTCGAATTCGCTATTTGATTGTTGCTTGAAGGTTTGCGTTCGGTGATTGATCGGAGCATTTGGGGTGATCGGCGAAGTTGGAAAAGGGAACGACATTATAATTGTTAGCTATCTTTTAAAATTTATAAAGTTTCTTTATCTTCTATCTTTTTCTATCTTTTCCTATGTTATATAGTTAGTCCATATAATATCCCTATGGTTGAAAACTCTTGTCTTTTATCAACTTCTTTCAAAATATGATAATAAAGCAACCCAAATAATGTCAAAAATTATACATCCACTTTATTTACATGATCCTTGTTATAATATATAAATATATATATATAAATGGATAGTCAATTATTGATACACAAAAGTAATATTATTGTATTACCTAAACTTGTGATATTTTTGCTATAAATAGCCATGAATGCAAGCATTAAACTTGCACCATTTTCTCACACTTACAAAGTGTTTCTTTCTTTCTCTCCATTATCATCTTTGTTCTTACACTTCATTATTAGAATTCTTAATCAAGAATCAAACCACTAAAGGTAGTTATAAGCCTACTGAATTATAGCATCAAGAATCAAACCACTAAAGGTAGTTATAAGCCTACTGAATTATAACACGTTATCAGCACGATAATTTTAATACTAATTATGGTTGGCTCTGCCACCTAAATGATATATGGTCGGTTATACCACCTGAATAATATATGGTCGACACTGTCGCCTAATTATCATTTATGTTACTAACATTTATATTTCTATTATCTAACATTTATATGGTAGACACTGTCGCATAATTATCATTTATGTTACTAACATTTATATTTCTATTATCTAATATTTATATGGTAGACACTGTCGCATAATTATCATTTATGTTACTAACATTTATATTTCTATTATCTAACATTTATATGGTCGACACTGTCACCTAATTATCATTTATGTTATATAACATTTATTTATGATTGCTTACATATGGTCGACACTGTCGCCTACTTATCATTTATGTTATATTAAATTTATGTTTAATGTTTATATACTTATGAATATAAATTGACTCTAATTTATCATGTTGTTTGTTTTAATTTTTGATAATAGAAAATGTCGAATCTGGAAAAGCTTAAATTTACTCCTTTAGAATCAACGGGAAACAACTACATGCCATGGGTTATAAAAGTAAAAATGCATCTTAAATCAATGGGCATTCTTGAAACCATAAATGAAAACAACACTTGTTCTGAAAAAGAACAAGCAACGGCATGTTGCTTTATTCATCAACATATTGATGAATGCTTACAAAATAATTATGTGACTGTAGAAGATCCCCATGTTTTATGGGAAGGTCTCAAAAGCAGATTCAATAATCAAAGAGAAATTTTACTTCCAGCTGCTATGGATCAATGGAGAACATTAAGGTTCCAAGACTTTAAGAAAGTAAATGAATACAGCTCAGCTCTGTATAATACAGTCTCACAACTTAAATTCTGTGGACATGAAATAAGTGATGCAGACATGTTGGAGAAAACTTTCTCCACAATGAATGCTGCCAACATCACAGTGCAAAGAAATTTGAGAATGCTAAAGTTCAACACATATCCTGAACTTAATTCATATCTCTTGGTTGCAGAGCAAAATGATGAGCTATTAATGAAAAATCAGCAATCCCGTCCTACTGGTACACTTGTAATCCCTGAAGCAAATACTGCAAATAATTATAAACAGGGACAAGGACGCGGGCAAGGTCGTGGTTATAATAACCATCGCCATCATCATGCCAAAAGCCATAACTATGGTAGAAACCATCCTTATGGTAATGGGAATGGGCGTGGACGTGGCCGTGGTCGTGGCCGTGGTGGTCAAAGAAATAATAATCCACGAAAATATAAATATCAACCACAAAACAAGCCCACTAAACAAGATGTTGAAGAAAATTCTTCTAAAAATTCTGAAGAATCTTGTTACAGATGTGGTAGAATGGGCCACTGGGCTAATACTTGTCGAACATCTAAACATCTTGTTAAGATGTATCAGGATTCGCTGAAAGGTAAAGAAAAGGAAGTAAATTTTGTGGATAATATTGATCCAATAGTCACTGAGCAACCATCTGATTTATATGAAGATTTCTTAAATTAAATTAATATGTTTCTTTTATAAATAAAACGATTTAACCTTTGTCATCATGTTTTCTCAAATGTTTCAGTTCTATATGTTTTATCAAATGTTCCAGTTCTATGTTTGATGTTTAAATTCTATGTATGTCAAATGTTTCAGTTTTATCTATTTGTGTGTAATAAACATTTTGTGTAACATTTATATATTTACTGTTTGTTTCTTATATATGAAGTTTAATATGAATTCTGCTGGAACACAACATCAATCAAGTAGTGGAGATCTCTGTATAGCAGATAGTGGTACTACACACACTATACTTAAATCTGAAAAATATTTCATTGATTTGAAACCAACGGAAGGAACTATACATACAATATCAGGTGCTGCTAACTTGATAGAAGGGATAGGAAAGGCAAAATTCATATTACCAAACGGTACAACATTTTTAATTAATAATGCCTTATTCTCTCCTAAGTCAAGCAGAAATTTATTGAGTTTTTCTGACATATACCTTAATGGATATGATTATCAGTCAGTAACGGCAGAAAATGAGAAATATTTAAGTATCACTAACAAGAATCACGTGATTGAAAAACTGTCAAGACTTAATTCTGGATTACATTATACACATATAAATGTACCAGAAGCACATATGGTGATTAAAGAAAAGTATATTGATCCTGGTGTATTTAATTTATGGCATAACAGATTGGGCCATCCAGGATCAACAATGATGAAAAGAATTATTGAATGTACACATGGACATCCACTGAAGGATAGAAAAATCCTTCATGATACAATGGTTCCATGTATATCTTGCTCTCGTGGAAAATTGATAACTAGACCCTCTGTAGAGACCCGACCAAATCATCATTGACGGCGCCGTCTACTTAGGTCCCGTTACGTGGTCATAAGTCTTTAAAACAACGTTTGACCAAAAGATATGTCGCATTCATTTCAAATGTAAAGGTTGTTCAAGTTTACAAGAATAGTTCCACCACAAGTTACGATACAAAGTTTTAAGTACAAATGAAACTTATGCGACACAATTTAAAAGTATCCAAAAGACGCTCCATGTATGCATATATACTCGACATCCAATGCAAGTATCAAAATAATGAGCGGAAGCATGTATCATGTATCGTTCAAGGACCTGAGAAAAACATAGAAATCTGTCAACGAAAACGTTGGTGAAATCATAGGTTTAAGTAAGTAAGTACAAGTGAACCACAAGATTTGCATCAATGAAATAATAGTAATACATTCCAAAAGTTTGTTTCACGAGCACCCAATTATCAATGCTTAACATTTCCTTCCATTGAACCCCATCACTTAGTGCTAGAACATACACTGTTTCTCGAAAATATATTTCATTCGTAAACGGTAGCGAACCGTTTGAATGAGGGTTTGTCAAACCCATATGGATCCATACAACATAAGTTCTCGCTTACACCCGGCAAGTGTAACTAATGATAATCGAATTGAGGATTTTGTTCTAAACTCGTATGTAGAATGTTTGTTTTCCTGTACTTGTGTTCACTTAGTAAAAGAAATGTTTATGTTTTCTCATCCCAAATGTAAGTTCAAAAAGAGTAAGAGTGGGACTATGATCTCACCTTGAGTGCAAGAGTTAATAAAGTACTTCAACAAGTAGACGCGTGCAAAGACAAAGCTAGTCTTGACCTAATCATATAGGTTGTATCAATAACGGTAAACACAAACGGTCAAAGATGTTCAATTAGTCCTATGGCTCGTTACGACTCGATTAATATAGCATGTGAATCAATTAGTCAAGTTTCATGCACGATACAAGTAACTAAGCATGTTAGAACGATCGTATAATTGTTTGGTTAAGTTTGACTAAAAGTCAAACTTGGTCAAAGTCAAGGTCAACGGGGTCGGGTCGGGTATCCGACAATTTTCCCATGATGAGAAATCATTTATGAGCAGAATGGCCAAGTTTCATGTTAATCGGAGTTACGGTTAAGCGGGAAACATTTTGTGAAAGGAAAAATAAAAACAAAAATGAGCTGGGCATATGCGCGGCGCGCAATGGGTTGCGCGGCGCGCACCCAAGTGTAAATCCTGGTCAGAACTTAACCAAAGGGGGTAAATATCTGGGATTTCTGTTTTGCGCGGCGCGCAATACCTGGGAAACATGCAGTTTGCAGAAAAATGGTCCAAGTCACGAACCAAAATACAAACAATCACATTTTATGATCCGCAAACAATTAGAACATGTATCTTATATCATCGGAAAGGTATTTTTACAAGGAATACAACTAAACACAATTCATCAATCACAAACATCATTTACAATAGCCGAAATCTCATCAAGTGATCAATAAAAGTCCATTTTCAAAGTTTCAAGTTCGTAAAACGTATTTTATGATTCGGGAATCCAATTTACACATACGATATGCCGTTCCGAAGGTAATTAAGCATACAATGTGTCTAAACACTTACTAACAACATTAACAAGCATTCAACGCAACAAAAGTTCATTTCAAAGTCTATCAAACCCTAACCAAAATTCACAAAAATCAATAATCATGTGTTTGAAGTTTTCTTAATCAACCTACGCATCAAAACGAAGCTAGTGATACTAGTAACACAATTAAAACATGAACTTTAACAATCAAACAACATTTAATCTTCCAAAATGCAAGATTAAGCAAACCCATTTCAAATGTTCAAACTAGTTACTCAAAACAACAAATCGAGCAAGTAAATCATATATTCATGCTAGACACGAGCCATAGACACTAACTAACACCATTTCAAATCAAAAACACGAATTTAGAGAAATCTAGAGTTTTAGAAATGTTACCCAAACGAGATGAAGTTGGTATCAAATTGTAGAGAATGAAGAGAGGATCCCAAATATGTAATTTGTTTTGTTGTAAGCCTCCTAGATCGAATTTAGATGATGATTGAATGAATTTGGAAATTGGGTGTGTTCTTGCTAGAGAGAAAGAGAGAGAGAGTGAGAGATGGTTGAATGGTGGTGATTGGGGTAGACTAGGTGACCTAGTCAACTAGTTTGCCCCGTGTCAATTTTAGTCCCTCGAGTTTGTAGTCGGGTGCGGAAAATACCTAAACGGAATATTTTAAAACGCGTATTAACGGGAGATGTTATAAACATATAACGGAGTTTAAATTAGTATAACGGAAAAGAAAACGGAAAAAGGTGGGATGTTACATTACCTACTCCTTAAAAGAAATTTCGTCCCGAAATTTAAGTAGGCGTAGTAGTCGTTGTTTCTTCCTCGAGATCTTGCGTTTCTGAATTCACAAAAAGATGAGGATACTTCCTTTGCATTTGATCTTGTCTTTCCCAAGTAAACTCGGGTCCTCTTTTGGCATCCCAATGAACCTTGACAATCGGGATTCGGCTTTGTTTCAATGTCTTGACGGAGGTGTCCACAATTTCAACCGGTTCCTCCACAAAATGAAGTTTGTCATCCATAGTAAGTTCTTCGAGAGGGATGACGATATCGGGTTCGGCAAGACACTTTTTCAAGTTAGATACATGGAAGGTAGGATGAACAGAGTTCAATTGAGGCGGAAGATCTAAACGATAAGCAACGATTCCAATACGCTCCAAGATTTCGAAAGGACCAATATACCGCGGATTTAGCTTCCCGCGTTTCCCAAAACTGATTACACCCTTCCAAGGTGCAACTTTTAACATTACTCGGTCACCGACTTAAAATTCAAGATCGTTGCGTCGTTTGTCGGTATAGCTCTTTTGACGACTTCGGGCCGTCCTAAGCCTATCTCGGATTTGAACGATTTTCTCGGTGGTTTCGTGAATGAGTTCGGGTCCGGTGATTTGCACGTCGCCTACCTCGGCCCAACAAAGAGGTGAACGACATTTGCGGCCGTATAGCGCTTCAAAAGGTGCGGCTTTAATACTCGCGTGATAACTATTGTTGTAAGAGAACTCGGCGAGAGGTAAGTGCTTGTCCCAAGCTTTTCCGAAATCAACCACGCAAGCTCGTAACATGTCTTCTAAGGTTTGAATTGTACGTTCGCTTTGTCCATCGGTTTGAGGATGATATGCGGTGCTCATGTCTAAACGCGTTCCCAACGCTTCTTGCAATGTACGCCAAAATCTAGAAACGAAACGGCCATCTCGGTCGGAGATAATCGATAAAGGTACACCGTGTCGGGCTACGATCTCCTTAATGTAAAGTTGTGCAAGTTTCTCCATTTTGTCCGTTTCTTTCATGGCAAGGAAGTGTGCGGATTTGGTGAGACGGTCAACAATAACCCAAATGGTATCATAACCGCCCGTCGTTTTTGGTAGCTTGGTGATAAAATCCATCGTTATCCTTTCCCACTTCCATTGCGGGATCTCGGGTTGTTGAAGTAGTCCGGACGGTCTTTGGTGTTCGGCTTTGACTTTGGAACATGTCAAACACTTGGAAACATAAGTAGCTACGTCCCTTTTGATGTTCGGCCACCAATATATTTGTTTAAGGTCGTGGTACATCTTATTGGCACCGGGGTGAATCGAGTATCGTGACTTATGGGCTTCATCTAAAATAAGGCTTCGTAGATCCCCATAACTAGGCACCCAAATTCTTCCGGCGAAATATCGGAGTCCGGTTTCTTTAACTTCGAATCGAGAGGTGAGGACGTTCAAGTGTTCGAGAGAGATGTTTTCATCCTTGAGAGCCTCATCTTGGGCTACCCGAATTTGGCTATTAAGGTTGGTGTGAATGGTGATGTTTAAGGCTCGGACACGGAGAGGCACCGCTCTTTCTTTTCGACTTAAGGCATCGGCTACTACATTTGCCTTCCCGGGATGGTAACGAAGCTCGCAATCGTAATCGTTTAAGGTTTCAATCCACCTTCGTTGTCTCATGTTTAGTTGCTTTTGATCGAAAATGTGTTGAAGGCTTTTGTGATCGGTGAAGATAGTACTCTTGGTTCCATAAAGATAGTGTCTCCACATTTTAAGTGCAAAGACAACGGCTCCGAGTTCGAGATCATGTGTCGTATAGTTTCGTTCATGAATTTTGAGTTGTCGAGAAGCATAAGCAATGACTTTCGTTCGTTGCATCAATACACACCCAAAACCATGTTTTGAGGCATCGCAATATACAACAAAGTCATCATTGCCTTCGGGAAGTGACAAGATAGGAGCGGTGGTTAGCTTCGTTTTCAAGATTTGGAATGCGGATTCATGTTCGGTCGCCCAAATGAATTTCTTTCCCTTGTGAGTCAATGCGGTTAGAGAACGTGCAACCAAAGAGAAATTTTCGATGAATCTACGATAGTACCCGGCGAGACCCAAAAATTGACGAATGTGAGTAGGAGTAGTAGGAGTCTCCCATTTGCTAATGGCTTCGATTTTCGTTGGATCGACTTTAATACCTTGGTCACTTACAACATGACCAAGAAATTGAACTTCCTTTAACCAAAATTCACACTTGGAGAATTTGGCATAGAGTTGTTCTTGTCTTAAAAGTTCAAGCACAAGTCGGAGATGTTGTTCGTGCTCTTCTTCATTTTTAGAATAGATCAATATGTCATCGATGAACACAATAACGAATTTATCGAGATACGGTTTGCACACGCGGTTCATAAGATCCATGAATACCGCCGGTGCGTTAGTGAGACCAAATGGCATGACAAGGAATTCATAACTACCATAACGAGTTCGGAAAGCGGTTTTGGAGACATCTTCCCCCTTAACCCTCAATTGATGATAACCCGAGCGGAGATCGATTTTCGAATATACACAAGACCCTTGTAGTTGATCAAAGAGGTCATCGATGCGAGGAAGAGGATATCGGTTCTTAACCGTCAATTTATTTAGTTCACGATAATCAATGCACATTCGTAGGGATCCGTCTTTCTTTTTAACAAACAAAATCGGAGCGCCCCAAGGTGAATGGCTAGGTTGGATAAAACCTCGATCAAGTAGTTCTTGGATTTGACTTTGCAATTCTTGCATTTCAGATGGAGCGAGTCTATATGGTGCACGTGCTACGGGTGCGGCTCCCGGAATAAGATCGGTTTGGAATTCAACCGGTCGATGAGGCGGAAGACCCGGCAATTCGTCGGGAAATACATCGGAATAGTCACTAACAATTGGCACATCATCGATGTGCTTCTCATCGGACTCGACTTTCTTAACGTGAGCAAGGATCGCAAAACAACCCTTACGGAGTAGTTTTCTAACTTTAACACACGAAACGAGGTTGAGTCCGGTGCAACTCTTATCGCCATAGACGATCAAAGGTTCACCATTCTCGATAGGAATTCGGATTGCGTTAAGATCACAAAGAATGTGAGATTTCGTTTTGACTAACCAATTCATACCGATTATTACATCAAAGCTTCCTAGTTCCATGGGTATCAAATCAATTTCAAATTCCTTACCCAAAATGTTTATCGTACACCCCCGGTAATATGTGTCGGCACTTAATAGTTTCCCGTTAGCCACTTCAATGGTATAAGTGGTATCTAATGGAAGAGGTGGAGTACTAAAAGAATGAGTCAAAGTCTTGGATACAAAGCATTTATCGGCACCTGAATCGAACAAGCAAGAGACATAAGAATTGTTGAGAAGAAACGTACCCGTGACTAGTTCAGTGTCATCCCGGGCTGCCTCGGTGTTGATGTTGAAAGCTCGGCCGCGCGTGTTGGGGTTATCTTTCTTCTTTGGGCATGCATTTCTATAATGACCTGTTTGACCACATTCGTAACAAGTGCCCGTCTTTGGTGCATTGGGCCACTTTCGAGCAACGGGAGTGGCACTTTTACAATCGTTGGCCTTATGACCAACTCCTTGGCACCGGTGGAAAATTAACTTGCCACATTCACCAAAGTGATGTTTGTTGCATTTGTTGCAAAGAGGTAGGTTCCCGGCATAACCCCTCTTGCCGTCGGAGGTGTAAGGCTTCTTAGCAAAGTTGTTGTTGCTTGATTGGGAGGGTTCCCACTTTCTTTTGTTGCCGCCCGATTTATCCTCGGCCTTAGGTGCCGGAACTACGATTTCGTCAACCGTTTCAATTAGTTGGCGAGCCATGTTCATAGCGGCTTGATGAGTAGTGGGTTTGGATGACATCACCCCTTGTTTGATGCTTTTTGGAAGACCGAGCATGTAGAGCTCAATCCTTTGAGATTCGGGGTTAACAAGATTAGGACACATCAAGGATAGTTCGGCGAAGCGTTGATTATAAGCTTTAAGATCGTTTCCGACCGCTTTCAAAGCTCTTAGTTCTTCCTCAAGTTTTCGGGTTTCTTCGCGCGGAAAATATTCAACAATCATCTTTTCCTTTAGATCGGCCCAAGAGAGGGCATGAGCTTCATCGGTACCCACCGATTGAACATAGGTGTTCCACCATGTTAGAGCAATTCCGGAGAAAGTGTGAGTGGAGTATTTGACCTTGTCTTGGTCCCGACAACCGCTTATGCTAAAGACGGCTTCCGTTTGCTCAAACCATCGGGTGAGCACGACCGGTCCCCCGGTTCCATCAAAAGTGTGAGGTTTGCACCCCATGAAAGCTTTATAGGAGCATCCCTCGTTTGAGTTTCCGGCTCCATTGTTGTTGTTGTTGTTGTGGTTGTTGTTGTTGTTGTTGTTATTATTATTGTTGTTGGATTAGTGACCGGCCATGGCCGCATCTACGGCGGTAGCTATCATCCGTTCGAGAGCTTGTTCGGGAGTTTCATTGCGGCGTACACGACGAGGAGCCATTGTTCCTTCAAGACACAAGAATATCATTGATTAGTATTCTCAATAATACTAACCGTGATATAGAATAAAGATAAAGAGAAGTTTTTCCTCGACTCGCCTTAAATTCTTTATGTCATAATGTCGGAACGTTCATATGAGTCACCGTAATATAATCCCGGAAATTATATTACCCTGATTCATATGTGCATTCGACATCATTTCATATAGTCAAGGTGGCGCGTCAATCAAATTAAACAACGTGAGATTAAGATGAACTAAGAGTAGATATGAGTAGAAGCGTTCGAGTATAAATGCACAAGTAGTCAAGTAATTCCTACTTCAAGTCTATATGCCGGTTGTAGTCTAGACTCACCAATGTACCCTATGACTCGAGGTTGACACCAATGAACTCTAAATCCCTACAACCAACGCTCTGATACCATCTGTAGAGACCCGACCAAATCATCATTGACGGCGCCGTCTACTTAGGTCCCGTTACGTGGTCATAAGTCTTTAAAACAACGTTTGACCAAAAGATATGTCGCATTCATTTCAAATGTAAAGGTTGTTCAAGTTTACAAGAATAGTTCCACCACAAGTTACGATACAAAGTTTTAAGTACAAATGAAACTTATGCGACACAATTTAAAAGTATCCAAAAGACGCTCCATGTATGCATATATACTCGACATCCAATGCAAGTATCAAAATAATGAGCGGAAGCATGTATCATGTATCGTTCAAGGACCTGAGAAAAACATAGAAATCTGTCAACGAAAACGTTGGTGAAATCATAGGTTTAAGTAAGTAAGTACAAGTGAACCACAAGATTTGCATCAATGAAATAATAGTAATACATTCCAAAAGTTTGTTTCACGAGCACCCAATTATCAATGCTTAACATTTCCTTCCATTGAACCCCATCACTTAGTGCTAGAACATACACTGTTTCTCGAAAATATATTTCATTCGTAAATGGTAGCGAACCGTTTGAATGAGGGTTTGTCAAACCCATATGGATCCATACAACATAAGTTCTCGCTTACACCCGGCAAGTGTAACTAATGATAATCGAATTGAGGATTTTGTTCTAAACTCGTATGTAGAATGTTTGTTTTCCTGTACTTGTGTTCACTTAGTAAAAGAAATGTTTATGTTTTCTCATCCCAAATGTAAGTTCAAAAAGAGTAAGAGTGGGACTATGATCTCACCTTGAGTGCAAGAGTTAATAAAGTACTTCAACAAGTAGACGCGTGCAAAGACAAAGCTAGTCTTGACCTAATCATATAGGTTGTATCAATAACGGTAAACACAAACGGTCAAAGATGTTCAATTAGTCCTATGGCTCGTTACGACTCGATTAATATAGCATGTGAATCAATTAGTCAAGTTTCATGCACGATACAAGTAACTAAGCATGTTAGAACGATCGTATAATTGTTTGGTTAAGTTTGACTAAAAGTCAAACTTGGTCAAAGTCAAGGTCAACGGGGTCGGGTCGGGTATCCGACAATTTTCCCATGATGAGAAATCATTTATGAGCAGAATGGCCAAGTTTCACGTTAATCGGAGTTACGGTTAAGCGGGAAACATTTTGTGAAAGGAAAAATAAAAACAAAAATGAGCTGGGCATATGCGCGGCGGGCAATGGGTTGCGCGGCGCGCACCCAAGTGTAAATCCTGGTCAGAACTTAACCAAAGGGGGTAAATATCTGGGATTTCTGTTTTGCGCGGCGCGCGGGTATATGCGCGGCGCGCAATACCTGGGAAACATGCAGTTTGCAGAAAAATGGTCCAAGTCACGAACCAAAATACAAACAATCACATTTTATGATCCGCAAACAATTAGAACATGTATCTTATATCATCGGAAAGGTATTTTTACAAGGAATACAACTAAACACAATTCATCAATCACAAACATCATTTACAATAGCCGAAATCTCATCAAGTGATCAATAAAAGTCCATTTTCAAAGTTTCAAGTTCGTAAAACGTATTTTATGATTCGGGAATCCAATTTACACATACGATATGCCGTTCCGAAGGTAATTAAGCATACAATGTGTCTAAACACTTACTAACAACATTAACAAGCATTCAACGCAACAAAAGTTCATTTCAAAGTCTATCAAACCCTAACCAAAATTCACAAAAATCAATAATCATGTGTTTGAAGTTTTCTTAATCAACCTACGCATCAAAACGAAGCTAGTGATACTAGTAACACAATTAAAACATGAACTTTAACAATCAAACAACATTTAATCTTCCAAAATGCAAGATTAAGCAAACCCATTTCAAATGTTCAAACTAGTTACTCAAAACAACAAATCGAGCAAGTAAATCATATATTCATGCTAGACACGAGCCATAGACACTAACTAACACCATTTCAAATCAAAAACACGAATTTAGAGAAATCTAGAGTTTTAGAAATGTTACCCAAACGAGATGAAGTTGGTATCAAATTGTAGAGGATGAAGAGAGGATCCCAAATATGTAATTTGTTTTGTTGTAAGCCTCCTAGATCGAATTTAGATGATGATTGAATGAATTTGGAAATTGGGTGTGTTCTTGCTAGAGAGAAAGAGAGAGAGAGTGAGAGATGGTTGAATGGTGGTGATTGGGGTAGACTAGGTGACCTAGTCAACTAGTTTGCCCCGTGTCAATTTTAGTCCCTCGAGTTTGTAGTCGGGTGCGGAAAATACCTAAACGGAATATTTTAAAACGCGTATTAACGGGAGATGTTATAAACATATAACGGAGTTTAAATTAGTATAACGGAAAAGAAAACGGAAAAAGGTGGGATGTTACACCTTCACCACTTAAGGTTGAGAAAGAATCACCAATGTTTCTTGAAAGAATTCAAGGTGATATTTGTGGACCAATTCATCCACCATGTGGACCATTTAGATATTTCATGGTCCTAATAGACGCATCTAGTAGATAGTTTCATGTTTGTCTGTTATCAAGCCGTAATGTGGCATTTGCAAAATTTCTTGCCGAAATTATTAAATTGAGAGCACATTTTCCTGATTACATCATTAAAAAGGTGAGACTTGATAATGCTGGTGAGTTTACATCTCAAGCATTTAATGACTATTGCATGTCTATAGGAATTGTTGTTGAACATTCTGTTGCTCATGTGCATACACAAAATGGTTTAGCCGAGTCACTGATTAAACGTTTACAGTTAATCGCTAGACCATTGATAATGAGAACAAAACTCCCTGCATCTATATAGGGTCATGCAATTTTACATGCTGCTGCATTGATTCGCATCAGACCAAGTGCAAGTCATAAATATTCCCCCCTACAACTTGCTTTTGGTCAAGAGCCAAATATTTCCCACCTTAGAACATTTGGTTGTGCAGTATATGTTTCAATTGCACCACCACAACGTACAAAAATGGGTCCTCAAAGGAGGTTGGGAATATATGTTGGATATGAAACATCTTCAATCATAAGGTATATTGAACCTATGACAGGTGATGTTTTTACAGCACGTTTTGCTGATTGTCTTTTTAATGAAACATTGTTTCCTAGATTAGGGGGTGAAATAAAAAAATAAAGAAAATGATGTTTCATGGTGTGAACCTCAATTAAAGTATCTTGATCCTCGCAAAAAAGAATGCGAGATAGAAGTTCAAAAGATAATGCATATACAAGAACTTGCAAATCAATTGCCTGATGCATTCACAGATACAAAAAGGCTGACTAAATCATATATACCAGCAGTTAATACTCCAGCTCGAGTTGAGATTCCAAATCGGAAAACTGATAATGTAGTCACTCAAGAATCTATGCCACGTCTGAAACGTGGAAGACCAGTTGGTTCCAAAGATAAAAATCCTTGAAAAAGAAAATCAGCTGATAATAAGGTAAAAAAAAGTGTTCAAGAAGAACCACAAATCAGTACTCCTACTGCAGAGGAGATTGATGATGTCAATACAGAAATTGCAATCAATTATGCACATTCAAAAATATTATGGAACCGAAATGAAATGAAAAATCTTGATGAGAAATTTTCATTTAATGTTGCATATGACATCATGAATAATGATGATGATCCAGAACCAACATCTATGGTTGAATGTCAAAATAGACATGATTGGGCTCAATGGAAAGAAGCAATACGAGCTGAATTAGAATCACTCAATAAAAGAAAAGTTTTCGGATCCATCATTCTCACTCCTAAAGATGTGAAACCTGTAGGATACAGATGGATTTTTGTCCGAAAAAGAAATGAGAAAAATGAAGTTACAAGGTATAAAGCTAGACTTGTAGCTCAAGGTTTTTCTCAAAGACCGGGAATTGATTATGAAGAAACTTATTCCCCTGTTATGGATGCAATTACTTTTAGATACTTAATCAGCCTGGCAGTTTCTAAAAATTTAGAAATGCATCTCATGGATGTTGTGACTGCTTATCTATATGGATCACTTGATAGTGATATATATATATGAAGATACCTAAAGGATTTAAGGTACCAGAAGCATCAAATGCAAAACCCAAAGAAATGTATTCGATTAAATTACAAAGATCTTTATATAGGTTAAAACAATCGGGACGTATGTGGTATAACCGATTAAGTGATTACTTGATAAGCAAAGGGTATACAAATAACCTTACTTGTCCTTGTGTTTTCATTATTAAACTTGCACTAAAGGTAGTTATATGCCTACTGAATTATAACATCAAGAATCAAACCACTAAAGGTAGTTATAAGCCTACTGAATTATAACAATCCTGAGTATATATACATATACATTTATGGACCTAAACTATTGCTACAAAAATTATACATCTACTTGATTTACAAGATCCTGAGTATATATACGATCACTATTGATGGTTACATTAATCAAGGATTATAAGTTTTTTTTTTTTTTTTTTTTTTTTGTAAAAGGTTTTCATCCGGCAAATATTATTAATGACTTTACAATTACAAGAATGTCAATAAGATAATAAGACTCATAGACAGGAAACAACCAAAGCCACAAACAGCTATAAGTCGATGTTTTTTTAAAAACAAATTCACACACTTAGCATAAACTTTTTCAAAAATTCTCTATAAATACAAATGTCAACCTTTAAAGTTGATTAACCAATATTTTTTTAGTTGAAAAGTTACATCGATACGAATAGGTGATTAAATGGTGCTTTGGTATTCTAGGTCTAAGTTTACGTATCGTTATTTTCTTTATCCAGGTTATAAGTAGCGGATAACTGCATTATACCACTACAATAAATTTTATTAAAGTGTTGTACAACATGCAAGATGGTACAAGTTAAATATGTTTAGTACTCTTAGTATGTAGCTAAAAGTATTGGTATACAACTGATCACCTTTATAAGATTTGATTGTTTAATTTTATTATTTGTTTTATTGTTTTAAAGTACAATTTCAAAGTAAGAAACGGTAAAGTACATCAGAATCACTGAAAACGAAATGGCATAAAGGTGCTTATGTTGATTACGAGTATATTAACTATTAAAATCAGATATATATTTGAATATATGAAAACAATACGTGTTCAAAATCTAAATATGAAGCGCAGACATATTATATTGGTAAGTATAATTTAATTTATTAACAATATATAATTATTTAACTAGTGCAATATTTTAATCTCTTGGGATTATGTTTACTAATGATTTGTCAACCCATATATGTATCGATAAATAATACTCCCTCCGTCTCATTCCAATAGTCCATGTTTGACTTTTCAAATCTTTTTTTATTAACTTTGACTTAAAATATATTTGTTTGTGTTATGAATTATTAAAGAAAATTTATATAAATGAAAACACATTTAAACTAAAATACATTCATATAGATTTCATCAAGTAATACATAACATAAACAAATATATTTGAAGTCAAAGTTGGTAATGAAAGATTTGAAAAGTCAAACTGAAACTATTGCAATGAGACAGAGGGAGTACTTGTATTTGAAAGCAAACAAACGAGCCGTATAATTATTGTATTCATAGGGGGATACTCCAGTTAGTTGCAACTTAAAGGGCTAATCTGTAATATCTAGAAAAAGGTTTTGTAGTTAGTGGTTGGGTTCGGACAAATATATTTGCAGTACAGGACCACAATCAGAGCTTTATTTCTTACTTTTTGAGGACAAACCGATATTTTATATTTTTATTTGTCATAGTATTTTAAATTTAGTTTACAATATCTCAAATTACATTTGTTACAATATAGTAACGCTGTTTACTTTGTTTGATAAGTTGTAATTTTATTAGGTTCAGAATTATTTAATGATTTGAGAACTTTCAATGAATATTTATTAAACTTATTTCAAAACTAACGGGAGAGTGTGTGAATATGTGTGTGTGTGTGAGAGAGATTGAATCGATTAATTTGTATGGCAAGAGGTTCACATAACTACGTACACTGAACAAAACAGGACTATGAGTAAAACAAAGTAATGTGTATTCTCTTTCAGTACCATATTAATGTAATACGTGTTTGATAACTATAGTAGGGTATCATAGCAAGAAGTATGTTCAAGACATGTCTTTTCTAGTTTGTTTTCTAATTGTCTCGTGATCATTTCGAAACCGGTTTTCTAAGGCAAAAGTATGACAACCAAACAATGCTAAAGGTGAAAAGCACATGAGCTTCGTACTAAGATCGGGGGAGCATTCTATAACGAGGATAAAAAATCATAATTGGCTAATCTAATGGATCAGTGTTCAACCATTTTTGATCGATCATACGAATAGGATGTATGGGGGCCACTTACGTTACACTTTAATATCTGTTTTTAAGTGTATCTTTAATTTAATTTTTCTTCGCGTTTTCATATTCTCTAGCGATCAAAATTGAAGGGCTAAAATGCCACTAAACATCACCAATTTAATTAGTTTCTTCGGAACATAATAATAATAATAATAATAATAATAATAATAATAATAATAATAATAATAATAATAATAATAATAATATAATAAATATAAATAAATCACTTTTCATTTCGTGTAAAGGAAACCAAATGGTTTTGAATATGTTAATGAGGCCCATGAACAATCATCTAAACTGTCTCTATTTATTTGGGCCAACTAACAATGAAAGATAGCCCGTCTTTAAAGACATGTATACTTGTAAAAATAATTGTTTATAACAAATAGCTTCTCACTATTATTATTATTGTAATATACTAATATACTAATACTAATATTTGGTACTCCATTACATAAGCTATTACTAAAACATTAAGTTGGTCGAATAACTTGAGCTCGACTAACAACTTCATACGAACACTAAAATAAGAGATATTCAGTGTCACATAAGAAAATTTAATATAGCATAGAGAGTATTCGTTGTGTTTTATTACATTTCGTAAGAACACTGCAAATATTCAGTCCTAACCCCCGATTTATTTTAAAAGGCTTAGAAAGGCCGAGTTAAGAAAACTAAAAAAAAAAAAAAAAGGTATAAATTTGTGTTGGAGAGTAAAACCCCGTGAGTGATTACTTTATTACATATGCGTATTTATAGATTACATGACAAAACGTAAAACCCTAATGAACCGAGCCCATAATGCAATCGGGATGAGCCAATACTAATACACTTACACTCCTCCGCAGTCCGAACGGCGGAATCACAAAAACTCGGACTGAAAAAAAAAAAAAAAAAACTAAAATTGAAAAAAAAACGCTAATAAGTAAAAAAAGTAACTCTTTTTTTCCCTCTTATTTATCGCATTAAATAAACTGATATTCGGTTATAGAGTTGCAGATTTCTTGACGGCTTCTCCTTTTCTGTAGCGTTTTTTTCTTTTACTTCGTGGCTTGTTGTGCCTAAGGATCAAGTATCGCTTTGATATGCTACTTTTGTCGACAATAACAGTACAGTATTCTTCAACGCTGCAAATAAGAATTTTGACTATATTCTCTTTTTTCGGGGTTTCGATCCTATTCAAGCTAGGCGGCTCAGCCCCACGCCGACTGTTTTATTATTAATGATAGAAATTTAAGAAAATAAAAAGAAGGAAATAAATAAAAAATAAATAAAATAATACGGAGTAATAAGGCTACATCTAGTAGTGCCGCCGACTTACGGAACATCGATGTGAATAACGGTAGGTAGAATTTACAATTAAAATAAAAGGGAAAAAAAATTAACATGATTCTGCCTTTGAATTGGAAAGCTACGGCTGGTAATACTTGAAGGTAAGCGATTTAGTGTTTTTGAAAGAAAATAAAAAACAAGAAGGTGGATAGAGACGGCTAATTATACATGATGGTGGTAGTGGTGATACATTAAATGTTTTGACGGGGCAGCATACAAAGATAGGTTTGGGATCGACCCGCTCTTGATTAAACGAAGAAGCATAAGAAACGATAAGATGTGAATCTCTTTTCTAGATCATTTCATCTACCACCAGAGACACAACCTCCTCTTATGGAGGCCACCGCACCACACCTCCACCTCCTCCTACCGAGGCTACCGACCCCACACCTCCACATTATTCGGAGCCACAACCCCCTCCTACTGAGGCTATGATAGTGCTCGATTTATATATAATTTTCTTCGCACTATCAAGTTAGTTGCATTTACTTCGGGTATCATTGGAGGCTAAAGTGTTAAAAAAGGATTGAAGTTAACGCCTTTTTTGTCAAATTGGTGTTTTGGTTATGAGTTGATGAACCGGTCGTGTTTGCTGGAGAAATTGAAAGAAAAATGATTGAAAAGTTAATTAGTTGATGTCTGGGTATTTGTTCGCGGATCACGAGCTATATAAACGAAACGCATGGTTTGAAAAAGTTGTAAGGTTTTCCCCTGTTCGGGTTACCCGGGAAGGGCGAGTAATCCGACCCCATACTCTAGTGTACGCAGCCCATCAGGAATACTCCCTGGCTGTTTCCAACCCTTCCCTGGCTACCCCAAGAATTGAACCTGAGACCTCTTGCAAGGATCTCAGGGCCCCAACCACTTGGGCTACCTTGGGATGGTTTGAAAAGAGGTCTCAGGTTCAATTCTTGGGGTGGCCAGGGAAGGGTTGGAAACAGCCAGGGAGTATTCCTGATGGGTTGCGTACACTAGAGTATGGGGTCGGATTACTCGCCCTTCCCGGGTAACCCGAACAGGGAAAACCTTACAACTTTTAAGCATGGTTTGAAAAATAAATGAAGGCTACAAGTTAATTCACAAACGTTTGGACCTAATTAAATTTGGGCCGAATTAATTAGTGATGTCGATGGTTTTGAGACTTGCAATATTGGGCCCGGCACATGAAGTTTAACTATATATAATCCATTACGTTTACATTTAAAGGGGTAATTAGTCTTCATATTTTTATTATTACTCGGTACTTACGAAAACAATAGTTGGAATATTAGGTTTAATATTTTTTTATTACTTTGTCTTGTTATCTTGGAGTCACGAAAACATTGAGGCTGGTGGGAATTCGTTTATTGCTATTCTTTGGATATTGTTCAACAAGTATTTAATTGGTACACTTTAGTTAATTTCTTTGTTTATTACAATGATTAATAATTTGTTCTTGATTATTTTGTGTATTGTTTCAATTATCATGAGTAGCTAATTTTTTAGTATTCACTTAGATGCATGAACCTAGGTGATGGATTTCTATTCTTTAGTTAAATACAATTAATTTAATTAAAGGGTTTATGATCTAGCTAAGAACCACATCTATTAAAGTTGGTTGATTTGTTAGGTCACGGAAGTTAATTTTAGCTAACGAGAGTTAGTTGATTGGTGATTTTTACTAGGCTATTGAACGTGAATAATCTAGGAATACGTGAAATTGTATGAGGGGCACCGATAATATAATTGAACGTATAGTGATTTAACTTGATATCTTCTGAAATTGATGTGAGGTTGTAAGGGACACTAAACCAACCTAAGTTTGATCATAATTCTAATAATTGTGATTGTGAATTGTTTAGTAATTCTAGGTTAATTTAACGACAGTTATTCTTAAATTGCTAGTCTTAAACTGTAGGAATCGACAGATAAATACAGTGTCACTTTCGTATAGTTGTTATTTAACGGTCTTAATTGAGCAATCCTAACATGGGGAATTAAGTCTAAGTGGATACCTTTTTTCTATTAAATTAAGTTTAATTTACTTTTCGCGATTGTTATTTTAACAAACAAACAAAACCCCCATTTTTACTAGAATAATTATTAGTTAAAGTTTCTGATAAAACTGCTCTCTATGGACGAACTGGTCAATATTACTTATAAATTACTCCACGAACGGCATTAGTTGCGTGTATTGTGTGATAATTATTGGGTAGTTTTACTAGTTATTTTAGAGTAGGAAATTACACATCAACTTTTTGGCGCCGCTGTCGGGGAGCGGTGTTCAATCGGGAACTTACGAGCTTTTAGTTATTCGATCCTTTTGTGAGAAGCAATTCTTGCAAAAGTTAATTTTCTGCTATTCTTGTTTGGATTTACGCGTGGTTTTGTTGTGGTGTGATCGCATGTTAGGTACAAATAACTCTGGAACCGTCTAGAGTTTATCATACAAGCAGCAAAGCTAAAGTTGAGCAAGAAATCGCCGACGGTTTCTTATAATTACCTTTTTATATTTCGGATTTCGAATATATCAAGAAGGAAGAAGATACAATGGGTGATCCAGCGCGAGGTCAATCCATGAAAGCTTTAATGAAAGCCACGAGGGCTGGTAATGGACATGCCATTAGACAACCGGCAGTCAACACAGATTTTGAGGTCAAGGGGCAGATTCTTAACATGATAACTCATCAATGTCAGTTCAGGGGTACACCGAAAGAGGATGCATTCGAGCACCTTCGAAATTTTAAGAGTATTTGTAATTTTTTCAAAATTGCTCAGGTTGAAGATACTGTTATTTATTTGAGGGTTTTTCATTGGTCTTTGGAAGATGACGCCAAGGACTGGTTAGAATCATTGCCTGAAGGTGATATTGATAGTTGGACTACGATGGAAGATAAGTTTCTGCTGCGTTTCTTTCCAGCTTCTAAGGCTGCTCAATTGCAAAGTGACATTAATCACTTCACTCAGAAGCCACATGAGACACTTTATGATGCATGGACACGGTTTGGTAAGATGTTACGTAATTGTCCTCAACACGGGTTGAACAATTTCAATAAGGTCCAGATCTTCTATAAAGGTGTTAATGTGCCGACGAGGAAAGAAATAGATATTGCTGCAGGTGGTTCTTTGATGAAAAAGACTCCGGATGAATATTATGAAATCATCTCCGAAACAGCTACGCATTCATACGATTGGCATCAAGAAATGGATGTCTCTCGATCTTCTCATGTTGCTAGTACTGAAACTACTGATGAACTCGCGTCAGTTAAGGCTCAACTTGCAACCGTTAAACGACAGATGGAATCAATGACTAAAGAGATGCATGCTATGAAAGTTGGTTGTGAGTTATGTCAAGGACCACATCTTACAAAAGATTGTGATCAAGCATCGATGGAGGAGCAGGCTAACTACTTGGGTTATGTGAAAAAGGGGGATTTTGCACTTAGTGAATTCCCGGGTAGAAGGCAATTTTTCAACCAAACGGGTAATACGGGTAGTAATAATTATCAAAGAGGAAATCAGGTGTTTCAAGGTAATCAAAAGACTCATCCGTATAGGCTTCCTGGGTTCAATAACAGAAATCAGCAAGTACCGCCTAGAAATTTTCAGCAGCCTATGCAACTAATTCAGCAGCCAGTCGATAAGATGTCTCCATTGGAAGATTTGTTAAGGGGTTTTATCATGAAGACGGACGAGAGTATTACTGCTTTGAGGCAAGATGGTGAATCTACAGAGCAGCAAGTTAGAAGTCAGCAGGCCTCGATTCAGAACTTGGAACGAGATGTGGGCTGTATCGCTCAATCTTTATTGGAGAGACCATCGGGTGCTCTCCCATCTAATACTCAATCCGATCCGAACAACAAAGGGCCAGCTAGAAATGAGCACGTGAATGCTATAACCACCCGAAGTGGTTTGGTTATCAACGAGGAGACTCCGAAGCAAGGTTGCAAAAGACTCGAGACGGGACCGAGACGGTCGGGTCCTAAAAGGGTCGAGACGGTCGAGACGGAGGTCTAGACGGATGTTGACTAACGTTGACTTTTAAATAAAAATGTTATATTATATATATATATATATATATATATATATATATATATATATATATATATATATATATATATATATATGTATATATATATATGTATATATATATGTATATATATATATATGTATATATATATATATATGTATATATATATATATATATATATATATATATATATATATATATATATATTGTACATTACATTATTCCAAACATAAACATTTCACACATGTTTAAATACTTCAACATTTCAAACATAAAAAAAGAAACCCTAAGTAATAGCACAACGTTTAATATTAAAAAAAAAAAAAAACTTGAAAAAAACAGAAAAACCCGTTTTTCCCCGTCTCGTACCGTGTTTGACCGTCTTTTGACCGTTTTTTGGCCGATTTCCATTTTTTCAAACGTTTTATGTATAAACGGGACAGGGCACTCCAAAATCCGTCTACACCCCCGTCTACACCCCCGTTTTTTTCGTTTTTTACAACACTGCTCCGAAGTCTCCTCCTGTTGTTTCTCCTAATGTTTTGCAGGTACCTACTAATGAGGAGCTAAATAAGGATGAGCCTAAGAGTGATAAGCCGACTGATGAAGAGCAAAAGCAAGATGATCCGTCGGAGATCATAACTAAATCACCGCTGTTGAAGGTGTACAAAGCACCAATTCCATATCCTAAAGCCTTGAAGAAAGATAAGCTAGTAACTCAATATCAAAGGTTCTTGGATATGATCAATCAAATAAGCGTGAACATGCCGCTTGCGGAGGTGATAAGAGGGATGCCCAACTACGGGAAGTTTTTAAAGGACATGATCTCTTCGAAAGGTAAGTATCAAGAGGTGTCTTTAAAATTGATGTTATAGACTTGTGTGTTGAGAATGAATCGAGGCCTGTTTGGCCATTTTGCAAAAGCAAAAGATGCCTCCTAAATTTGGAGACCCGGGTAGCTTTATCATCCCTTGTTTGTTGGGAGATTCGGTAGTGTACGATGCACTAGCCGATTTGGGGGCAAGTGTTAATTTTATGCCCTATTCGTTGTATTTGAAACTTGGCCTGGGAGACCTGAAACTGACTAGGATGGTGATCCGTTTGGCTAACCATTCTTTTGACACTCCCATAGGTATAGCCGAAGACTTGATAGTAAAAGTGAACAACCCTTGTCCGAATAGGGAACCGTTAGTCTTTCTGGCCGATTTTGTGATCCTTGAGATGAAAGAGGACACTAAAGTTCCTATCATTCTAGGTCGACCTTTTCTAAACACCGCGGATGCTATCATCCATGTCCAGAAAAATCAATTAAGCATAGGTGTAGGAGACGAAAGAGTCATATGTCATGTTGACAAGGCCATGAAACAACCCAAGTCCACCGATGATACTTGTTTTAAAATTGATGTTATAGACTTGTGTGTTGAGAATGAATTACAGGAATTTTTGGAAGTTGACACTACAGGTTTTGTTCCCGCTTATGGTAGTGATGATTTTGATTTAGAGGCCGAACTTGAGGAATTATTGAAAGTGAATACAGATGATGAGTTGAGTGATGAAGATCCCAAAGAAGAGGAACTAATCGAAGAGATCAAAGAGGGGGATAAGTTCCGAATCAAAACTTCTTTTGAAGAACCACCCGTTCTTGAACTTAAGGAACTCTCGGAACATTTGGTGTACGCCTATATTCAAGGTTCATCGCAATTACCGGTAATAATCTCTTCTACTCTTTTCGGTAATCAAAGGGGTCGGTTATCTAATCTTTTGAGGGCTCATAAAAGGGCAATTTCTTGGAAAACGACCGACATACCGGGCATCAACCCCTCCTTTTGCACTCATAAAATCCTCTTAGAGGATGAGTACAAACCTGTTGTCCAAAGGCAAAGGAGGTTAAACCCGAATATGAAAGAGGTTGTAAAAAAAGAGGTGGTTAAATTGCTTGATGCCGGGTTAATCTATCCAATCTCCGATAGCCCATGGGAAAGCCCAGTTCAAGTTGTGCCGAAAAAGGGGGTACAACCGTTGTGCTTAACGAAAAGAATGAACTTGTTCCTACGCACGTGATAATGCTAAAAACGAACATATTTTCATAGCATTATCCCTCAAGAAAGACAAGATTTTAGTTGCAACTGTTCTATTTACAAGTGATATTCGTTTAAATAATAAAAGGTGAAGACAAAAGACAGATTCGACGAATTGAAGACGCAAACGACCAAAAAGCTCAAAAGTACAAAATACAATCAAAGTGGTTCCAATTATTGATAAGAAACATCTCAAAATTACAAGAGTACAAGATTCAAAACGCAAAGTACAAGATATTAAATTGTACACAAGGACGTTCGAAAATTCGGAACCGGGACCAGAGTCAACTCTCAACGCTCGACGCAACGGACTAAAAATTACAAGTCAACTATGCACATAAATAAAATATAATATTTAAATAATTCTTATAATTATTTATATATTATATTATTATTTATAAACCGTCGACAGAAGAAAACAACCAAATTTGAGCCTCCCCAGCTGGCCATGCGATCGCATGGCCTTGAAGGGCAAAGCCCATGCGATCGCATGAGGCCCTTTTCCAGCCCACATGCCTATAAAAGTCGCAGTTTGGTGCATCAAATATCATATATCTTTTTCTCATTCATCATACGTAAAATATATATATATATATATATATTTATATTTTAATTTTAATTTTAATTTTAAATCCTAATAATAAGGGTATGTTAGCGAATATTGTAAGGGTGTAAGTCGAAATTCTGTCCGTGTAACGCTACGCTATTTTTAATCATTGTAAGTTATGTTCAACCTTTTTAATTTAATGTCTCGTAGCTAAGTTATTATTATGCTTATTTAAAACGAAGTAATCATGATGTTGGGCTAATTACTAAAATTGAGTAATTGGGCTTTGTACCATAATTGGGGTTTGGACAAAAGAACGACACTTGTGGAAATTAGACTATGGGCTATTAATGGGCTTTATATTTGTTTAACTAAATGATAGTTTGTTAATTTTAATATAAAGATTTACAATTGGACGTACTTATAAATAACCATATACACTCGATCGGACACGATGGGCGGGATATTTATATGTACGAATAATTGTTCATTTAACCGGACACGGGAATGGATTAATAGTCACTAGAATTATTAAAACAGGGGTGAAATTATGTATAAGGACACTTGGCATAATTGATAACAAAGTATTAAAACCTTGGGTTACACGCAGTCGATATCCTGGTGTAATTATTAAACAAAGTATTAAGACCTTGTTACAGTTTAAGTCCCTAATTAGTTGGAATATTTGACTTCGGTATAAGGATAATTTGACGAGGATACTCGCACTTTATATTTATGACTGATGGACTGTTATGGACAAAAACCAGATGGACATATTAAATAATCCAGGACAAAGGACAATTAACCCATGGGCATAAAACTAAAATCAACGCGTCAAACATCATGATTACGGAAGTTTAAATAAGCATAATTCCTTTATTTTCATATTTAATTGCATTTTTAATTATCGCACTTTTATTTATTGTCATTGTATTTAATTGCACTTTTAATTTTCGTACTTTTTAATTATTGCAAGTTTATTTTATCGCAATTTTATTTATCGCAATTTCATTATCGTTATTTACTTTACGCTTTAAATTAAGTCTTTTATTTATTTAATATTTTACATTAGGTTTTAACTGCAACTAAAGTTTTAAAATCGACAAACCGGTCATTAAACGGTAAAAACCCCCCTTTATATATATATATATATATATTTGTATTTTTATAAATTTAAACTAATATAGCGTTAAGCTTTGTTTAAAAGATTTCCCTGTGGAACGAACCGGACTTACTAAAAACTACACTACTGTACGATTAGGTACACTGCCTATAAGTGTTGTAGCAAGGTTTAGGTATATCCATTCTATAAATAAATAAATATCTTGTGTAAAATTGTATCGTATTTAATAGTATTTCGTTGTAAAATATAAGCTATTTCATATACACCTCTACGCACATCAAGTATTTTTGGCGCCGCTGCCGGGGAACATATCTGCTTAAACGCCGGAAGCGCAAGCTAATATATATAATAAAAAAAATTATTTTTAAGTTTACTTTTATAAAAAAATACGCTTTTGTAAAAATACGTTTTAAATATTCTAAAATATAGAAAGAAAAACAAAAATATAAATATTTTTAAGAGTTTGTTAAATATTTAAGTTTTATAAAGTTTCTTTATTTCTATTTTTAGTTTGTAAAAATATAAGTTTTATTTAATTTATATAAATGTATTATATATATATATATATATATATATATATATATATATATATATATATATATATATATATATATATATATATATATATATATATATTTTAGCAAAACAGAAAAAAAAATATAAATAAATTCGAGTCCAGTACTGTAGCAGCCCAGTCACTGGCCCGAAACCCTAGCCCATGCGATCGCATGGCCGGGTAACTTAGGACTCATGCGATCGCATGAGCCCTGCTGACACGCCACAGTTGACATCGTACTGCATTAATTACGGGGTATTATTTATTATTATTATACTTTAACCCTAATTAGGGTTATACTTTTAATATTTATTAATTTTTGTTTTTAATTTGTTTTATTTTAGTTTAATTAGTTTTAAAATTAATAGTTTTATAAAATAAATAATATAAAAATAATATTTTTATAAAAATTGTACTTTTTACAAATTTTAGTATATTTTTATATTTTGTCTCTTTTTATTTGTTTTTAGCGTAATATTTGTATTTTTTGCTCGTTTTTAGTTTTTAAGATATAGTTTTAGCCTTAGTTATTTTTATTTTTCTAGATTTTTAGGCTTTGCCGTAAAATCCCTTAAGTGCTTTTTCTTTAGACTAAGATTTAGGTGCTCTAGAATTTTGCGACGCCATTCTAAGTTTTAGTACCTTTTTAAGTTATTGCCATTTGGGATATAGTTTTACTTGTAAGCTTTAATATTTTTAGACGCAACTTTTAATTCTTAGTTTTTAGTTCCTTTTTAAGTTTCAACGCGCTACTTTCTTATTTTTATTTTTCGACGCCTTTTACCTATGTATCAATTATCACTCCAATTAGTAATCTCAATTTGCAATTTTAATTTTAAGTTAGTGATAATAATAAGGTTGGGTTAGTCGAGTGTTTTAAAGTTTTATAAGTCACTCTTTTTCTTTCTTATTTCTCCAATTTTAATACCGACGCGCTCTTTTTCTTTCTTATTTCTCGCCATTCTAGTTTTTAGGACATAGAATTTTTCTACTTCTTCTCTAAATTTCTTTAAATTACGAAAATTTATTTTAAGCGGTTAAATTGATAAACATCAAAATTTTCTGGTTCGTAGTAATAGTTGGATTTGTACGTGGACCGAGTTATTGGAGCCAAACAGTACTCAATTATATTGAGACCAAACGAATCCTGCCCCTCTGCTGCATCTTTTGGCTATTCGAAACGTGGGCAAAATCAGAAAAGTCTATTAATTGGATAACTTATATAATTTTTCCTCCTTTTTAAAAACTAATAGGATATTCAGTGAATGCACCGAGCAAAACGTTCACCACCTTTTGTACGTTCACCACCTGTAACTCGATCAAGACATCTAGCAAATATTGTCGCCGTTGATTTTTCTTTAGAATCGTCATCCAGTCGACCAAATACTCCAATTCAAATTTCCGATAATCCATTTTTTGAACCCGGCCTCACAATTGAGAATCCGGAGAATATTCAGGGACGATTCATAGATCCTGAACCATTAATTTTTCCTCCGGAACCACCAATCATTCAAACAGAGATTGTTGAGGAACGAACCATTAAATCAGAATCCTCTAGTGATTCAGATTCAACAAATTCAATTATGGAGAATCTGGAACCTCTAAGTATGGAAGACCGAATGAGAGCTAAACGCACTGGCCAAGGTCACGCAATTACTCAACCAGACATTAATGCGCCAGATTATGAAATTAAAGGACAAATTCTACACATGGTAACAAATCAATGCCAATTTAGTGGTGCACCGAAGGAAGATCCAAATGAACATCTTCGTACCTTTAATAGGATCTGCACACTATTTAAAATAAGATAAGTTGAAGATGAACAGATATATCTCATGTTATTTCCCTGGACTTTAAAGGGAGAAGCCAAAGATTGGTTGGAATCGTTACCTGAAGGGGCGATTGATACATGGGACGTTTTAGTTGAAAATTTTCTTAAACAATTCTTTCTGGCATCTAAAGCCGTAAGACTTCAAGGAGAAATTGTTACATTCACACAAAAACCAAATGAAACTCTATATGAGGCATGGACAAGATTTGGTAAGTTATTAAGAAGATGTCCGCAACATGGTTTATGTAGTGACCCGAACTTTTCCATGTTTATATATATATTAAATGAAATTGTTATTTACATGATTAAGTGTTTCCAACATATTAAGCAATCAAACTTGTTAAGACTTGATTAATTGAAATAGGTTTCATATATACAATTGACCACCCAAGTTGACCGGTGATTCACGAACGTTAAAACTTGTAAAAACTATACGATGACATATATATGGTTATATATATAGTTAACATGATTTTATTATAAGTATGTATCTCATTAGGTATTTTAACAATGAGTTATATACATAAAAATGAGACTATTAATTTAAGAAACTCGAAAACGATATATATAACGATTATCGTTATAACAACGTCTTACTAGGTACATATGAATCATATTAAGATATTGATACACTTGGTTAATTATGTTAAATGATAAGTAAATATATTATTAAGTGTATTAACAATGAAATACATATGTAAAAATAAGACTACTAACTTAATGATTTCGAAACGAGACATATATGTAACGATTATCGTTGTAACGACATTTAACTGTATATATATCATACTAAGATATATTATATATCATAATATCATGATAATATAACAATTTAACATCTCATTTGTTATAATAAACAATGGGTTAACAACATTCAACAATATCGTTAACCTAAAGGTTTCAAAACAACATTTACATGTAACGACTAACGATGACTTAACGACTCAGTTAAAATGTATATACATGTAGTGTTTTAATATGTATTCATACACTTTTGAAAGACTTCAAGACACTTATCAAAATACTTCTACTTAACAAAAATGCTTACAATTACATCCTCGTTCAGTTTCATCAACAATTCTACTCGTATGCACCCGTATTCGTACTCGTACAATACACAGCTTTTAGATGTATGTACTATTGGTATATACACTCTAATGATCAGCTATTAGCAGCCCATGTGAGTCACCTAACACATGTAGGAACTATCATTTGGCAACTAGCATGAAATATCTCATAAAATTACAAAAATATGAGTAATCATTCATGACTTATTTACATGAAAACAAAATTACATATCCTTTATATCTAATCCATACACCAACGACCAAAAACACCTACAAACACTTTCATTCTTCAATTTTCTTCATCTAATTGATCTCTCTCAAGTTCTATCTTCAAGTTCTAAGTGTTCTTCATAAATTCCAAAAGTTCTAGTTTCATAAAATCAAGAATACTTCCAAGATTGCAAGTTTACTTCCAAGTTTTCTAAATCCATTCCAAGTAATCATCCAAGATCAAGAAACCTTTGTTACTTACAGTAGTTTATCTTTCTAATACAAGGTAATAATCATATTCAAACTTTGGTTCAATTTCTATAACTATAACAATCTTATTTCAAGTGATGATCTTACTTGAACTTATTTTCGTGTCATGATTCTGCTTCAAGAACTTCGAGCCATCCAAGGATCTGTTGAAGCTAGATCCACTTTTCTCTTTTCCAGTAGGTTTATCCAAGGAACTTAAGGTAGTAATGATGTTCATAACATCATTCGATTCATACATAAAAAGCTATCATATTCGAAGTGGTAAACTAGTAATCACTAGAACATAGTTTAGTTAATTCTAAACTTGTTCGCAAATAAAGTTAATCCTTCTAACTACACTTTTAAAATCAACTATACACATGATCTATATCTATATGATATGCTAACTTAATGATTTAAAACCCGGAAACACGATAAACACCATAAAACCGGATTTACACCGTCGTAGTTACAACCGGGGGCTGTTTTGGTTTGGATAATTAAAACTATGAAAAACTTTGATTTAAAAGCTATACTTCTGGAAAAATGATTTTTCTTATGAACATGAAACCATATCCAAAAATCATGGTTAAACTCAAAGTGAAAGTATGTTTTTCAAAACAGTCATCAAGATATCGTTCTTTCGACGGAAATGACTACCTCTTTCAAAAACGACTTGTAACTTGTATTTCCGACTATAAACCTATACCTTTTCTATTTAGTTTCATAAAGTCAAGTTCAATACGAAACCGTGGCCGCTTAAATCACTCAAAACGGATTAGAAACGAATAAATGGCGAGCAAAACAAAATTGGTAAAAACTACTCATTTTAGCTACGTGAAAATTGGTAACAAATCTATTTCAACCATAACTTAATCAACTTGTATTGTATATTATGTAATCTTGAGATACCATACACACGTATACAATGTTTTGACCTATCATGTCGACACATCTATATATATTTCGGAACAACCATAGACACTCTATATGTGAATGTTGGAGTTAGCTATACAGGGTTGAGGTTGATTCCAAAATATATATAGTTTGAGTTGTGATCAACACTGAGATACGTATACACTGGGTCGTGGATTGATTCAGGATAATATTTATCTATTTATTTCTGTACATCTAACTGTGGACAACTAGTTGTAGGTTACTAACGAGGACAGCTGACTTAATAAACTTAAAACATCAAAATGTATTAAAAGTTTTGTAAATATATTTTGAACATACTTTGATATATATGTATATATTGTTATAGGTTTGTGAATCAACCAGTGGCCAAGTCTTACTTCCCGACGAAGTAAAAATCTGTGAAAGTGAGTTATAGTCCCACTTTTAAAATCTAATATTTTTGAGATGAGAATACATGCAGGTTTTATAAATGATTTACAAAATAGACACAAGTACGTGAAACTACATTCTATGGTTGAATTATCGAAATCGAATATGCCCCCTTTTATTAAGTCTGGTAATCTAAGAATTAGGGAACAGACACCCTAATTGACGCGAATCCTAAAGATAGATCTATTGGGCCTAACAAACCCCATCCAAAGTACCGGATGCTTTAGTACTTCAAATTTTATATCATATCCGAAGGGTGTCCCGGAATGATGGGGATATTCTTATATATGCATCTTGTTAATGTCGGTTACCAGGTGTTCACCATATGAATAATTTTTATCTCTATGTATGGGATGTGTATTGAAATATGAAATCTTGTGATCTATTGTTACGATTTGATATATATAGGTTAAACCTATAACTCACCAACATTTTTGTTGACGTTTAAAGCATGTTTATTCTCAGGTGAATACTAAGAGCTTCCGCTGTTGCATACTAAAATAAGGACAAGATTTGGAGTCCATGTTTGTATGATATTGTGTAAAAACTGCATTCAAGAAACTGATTTCGATGTAACATATTTGTATTGTAAACCATTATGTAATGGTCGTGTGTAAACAGGATATTTTAGATTATCATTATTTGATAATCTACGTAAAGCTTTTTAAACCTTTATTTATGAAATAAAGGTTATGGTTTGTTTTAAAAATGAATGCAGTCTTTGAAAAACGTCTCATATAGAGGTCAAAACCTCGCAACGAAATCAATTAATATGGAACGTTTTTAATCAATAAGAACGGGACATTTCAGTTTAGACACCTGTCAAATAGTACAAATATTCTACCAAGGATGCGACATCACTACAAGGAAAGACATAGACATAGCAGCTGGTGGTTCTATTATGAAGAAAACAGAAACTGATGCTTACAAAATTATTGATAACACTGCTTCCCACTCACATGAGTGGCACCAAAAAAAAGATATCGTTAGATCATCTAAAGCAGCTAGAGCCGGTTCTAGCCATGACTTAGATTCCATTTCTGCAAAGATAGATGCTGTTGAGAGACGAATGGAAAAGATGACTAAGGATATACACTCAATACGAATTTGTTGTGAGCAGTGTGGAGGACCACATTTAACAAAAGATTGTCTCAGTATTGAACTAACAATGGAACAAAGAGAGAATGTTTCATACATAAACCAAAGGCCTGGAAATAATTATCAGAATAATTATCAATCGCCAAGACCGATTTACAATCAAAACCAGAATTATAATCGAAATGTTCCATACAACAACCAACAAGGTCCAAGTAATCAACAAGTATCCAATAATACTTACAATCAGCAAAGACCTAATTTTCAAAACAAACCACCACAAACCGATGATAAAAAGCCAAATTTAGAAGATATGATGACGAAGCTAGTTGAATCTCAAACACAGTTTTTCACATCTCAGAAACAAACCAATGAACAAAATGCTCAAGCATTTAGAAATCAACAAGCTTCTATTCAAAATCTGGAACAAGAAGTAAGTAACCTAGCAAGGTTAATAGGTGAAAGAAAACCGGGAAGTTTACCTAGTGATACAAATGCTAACCCCCGGAATGAAACAGCTAAAGCCATTACCACAAGAAGTGGTATTACACTTAAACCACCCGAAATACCTGTAATTTCTGATGAAGCTATTCCTACTCCACAAGAACCACAACCTGAACAAGATAAGGAAAAAGAACCGGTAGTTGAAAAGGTTAATGAAGATAACACAGTTAAGGCAAAACCTTATGTTAAACCATACCAACCACCACTTCCTTACCCAAGTAAAATGAGAAAAGAGAAAATTGAAGCCGAGCAATCCAAATTCTTGGATATGTTTAAACAGATAAATGTAAATCTTCCTTTCATTGATGTAATTTCAGGAATGCCTAGATATGCTAAATTTCTGAAAGATCTAATCACAAATAGAAAGAAAATGGAAGAACTCTCTGCTGTTACTATGAATGCTAATTGTTCTGCAGTGCTATTGAATAAGATACCAGAAAAATTATCTGATCCAGGAATTTTCACAATTCCATGTTTTCTGTGTAGTCTTAGTTCAATAGAAGCATTGGCAGACTTAGGTGCTAGTATAAATTTAATGCCGTATTCACTATACGCTAAACTAGACATTGGAGAATTGAAACCAACACGAATAAGTATACAACTAGCCGATAGATCAGTAAAATATCCTAGAGGGATAATGGAAAACATGCTAGTTAAAGTTGGTACTTTAGTATTTCCAGTAGATTTTGTTGTTCTGGACATGGAAGAAGATTCTCAAGTTCCTCTCATATTAGGAAGACCATTCTTAAACACGGCTAAAGCAACGATAGACGTGTTTGGTAAGAAACTGACCCTAAGTATAGAGGACGAGAGTGTTACCTTTTCTGTTGATAGAGCTATGCAACAACCGCAATCTGTAGATGATACATGTTATTATATTCAAACTATAGATTCACATGCAGAATTGTTAGAAAAATTTCCAGAATTACAAGGAACAGGAGAATGTTCTTTAGGAGAAGGAACTGAACCAATTGATGAAACTGAAATGTTAGCTACACTTATGGCTAATGGATATGAACCAACAACAGAAGAAATTCAAATGCTAAAAGAAGAAGACAGATATCGATATAAATCATCGATAGAAGAACCACCGACATTAGAGTTAAAGCCACTTTCAAACCATTTGGAATACGCTTATTTACATGGTGAATCTGAATTACCTGTTATAATATCGTCTTCTCTTACTAAAAATGAAAAATCTCAACTCATTTCTGTGCTAAAAGCTCATAAACCAGCTATTGCATGGAAGATTCATGATATTAAAGGAATAAGTCCTTCGTATTGCACACATAAAATCCTTATGGAAGAAGGTCATAAAACGTATGTGCAACGCCAACGAAGACTAAATCATAATATGCAAGATGTTGTTAAGAAATAAATTATTAAACTGCTAGATGCAGGTTTAATTTATCCAATTTCTGATAGTCCATGGGTAAGCCCAGTTCAATGCGTGCCTAAGAAAGGTGGCATGACTGTTATTACAAATGAGAAAAATGAGCTTATTCCTACTAGGACTGTAACAGGATGGCGTGTATGTATTGATTATAGAAAATTAAATGACGCCACCAGAAAAGATCACTTTCTCTTACCTTTCATTGATCAAATGTTGGAAAGATTAGCCGGAAATAGTTACTATTGTTTTCTTGAAGGTTTTTTCGGATATTTTCAAATTCCAATAGCACCCGAGGACCAAGAAAAAACCACGTTCACGTGCCCTTATGGTACTTTTGCTTACAAACGCATGCCATTTGGACTTTGCAACGCCCCTGCAACCTTTCAAAGGTGCATGATGGCGATTTTTCACGACATGATAGAAGAATACATGGAAGTTTTCATGGATGACTTTTCAGTCTTCGGTGATACATTTGAATCATGTCTAGTTAATCTTGAACGAATGCTTATTAGATGCGAACAATCAAATCTAGTACTTAATTGGGAAAAATGCCATTTCATGGTTAAAGAAGGCATCGTTCTTGGTCATAAAATTTCAAAGGAAGGAATTGAAGTGGATAGAGCTAAAGTAGATGTAATTGCTAAACTTCCACATCCCACCAATGTTAGAGGAGTTAGGAGTTTTCTAGGGCATGCCGGTTTTTACCGACGTTTCATAAAAGATTTTTCTAAAATTGCCACTCCTATGAATAAACTCGTAGAAAAGGATGCTCCATTCATCTTTTCAGATGACTGTATCAAATCTTTTAATATTCTTAAAGAAAAACTCACTAATACGCCGATCATGATAACACCAAATTGGAATCTACCGTTTGAACTAATGTGCGATGCAAGTGATTTTGCAATGGGAGCCGTTTTAGGACAAAGGATTGAAAAACGATTTCAACCTATATATTATGCTAGTAAGATGTTACAAGGAGCACAAACAAATTACATAACTACTGAAAAAGAACTCCTTGCTATTGTCTTTGCTTTTGACAAATTTCGTTCATATCTCGTTCTAGCAAAAACGGTGGTCTATACCGACCATTCTGCTCTTAGATACCTATTTTCGAAACAAGATGCTAAACCAAGATTAATCCGTTGGATCTTACTCTTACAAGAGTTCGATATTGAAATCCGAGACAAAAAGGGAGCAGAAAATCTCGCCGCTGATCATCTTTCTCGTCTTGAAAATCCTGAATTAGAAGTTCTAAATGAATCGGCCATACAAGACAACTTTCCTGATGAATATCTATTGAAGATAGATTATAATGAAATTTCATGGTTTGCAGACTATGCAAACTACTTAGTATGTGGATTCCTTGAAAAAGGATTGTCGTACCAAAAATGAAAAAAATTCTTTAGTGATATAAAACACTATTTCTGGGAAGATCCACATTTGTTTAAAAGTTGTCCCGATGGAATAATACGCCGATGTGTATTCGGAAATGAAGCTAGTAAAATTTTAAACCATTGTCACACAGGACCAACAGGAGGGCATTATGGGCCTCAACTAACAGCAAGAAAAGTTTATGATGCTGGATTCGATTGGCCTACAATTTACAAAGACGTACACCTTCTTTGAAAATCCTGTGATGCTTGTCAAAGGGCCGAAAAAATAAGTCAACGTGATGAAATGCCACAAAATGTCATTCAAGTATGTGAAGTATTTGACATTTAGGGTATTGACTTTATGGGTCCATTTCCAAAATCTCATAATAATCTATATATTCTCGTTGCCATTGATTATGTATCTAAATGGGTGGAAGCACAAGCTCTCCCAACTAACGATGCACGAGTTGTAGTCAACTTTTTAAAACGTCTTTTTGCAAGGTTTGGAACACCGAAAGCTTTAATAAGTGATCGGGGAACTCATTTCTGTAATAATCAACTTGAGAAAGTTCTTAAAAGATATGGAGTAACTCATAAAATCTCCACCGCATATCATCCACATACAAGTGGACAAGTTGAAAATACCAACCGAGCTTTAAAACGTATTCTAGAGAAAAACGTAGGATCAAATCCGAAGGAATGGTCCATTAAATTGGAGGATGCACTCTGGGCTTTTAGAACAGCCTACAAAACTCCAATTGGAACCACACCTTTTAAACTCATTTACGGAAAAGCATGTCATCTTCCAGTTGAAATTGAACACAAAGCATTTTGGGCTTTGAAGACATGTAATCTTGATTTACATGAAGCTGGACGTCTATGGTTAAGTCAATTAAACGAATTAGAAGAATTAAGACATGAAGCATACGAAAATTCGTTAATCTATAAGGAAAGAACGAAGAAATGGCATGATAAAAGAATCAGAAATTCAAAAGAATTTAAAGAAGGAGACAGAGTTCTTCTTTTCAATTCACGATTCAAGCTATTTCCTGGAAAATTGAAATCAAGATGGTCTGGACCATTCATAGTCAAAAGAGTTTTTCCGTACGAAACAGTAAAATTAATAAATTCAAATGGGATTGAATTTAAGGTTAATGGTCACAGAGTTAAACATTACATAGATAGTCTGATGGAAGTTGACAACGAAGTTAATCACAATTTCGGCACCACGGCTAACTAAGTGTGGGGAGAATCAAGTCTTTAAAGGATAATATGTATTTCTGTTAGAGTTCGATTTTCTGTTTTTGTGTAGTTCTCGAAAATGGAACCCGAATGGTCTTTCCCTAGCAGACCCTAAAGAACTAGTCTTCTCCCCCCATTCTAAATTTTTATTTTTTTTAGGTTTTTACGAAATGAAGACTTCCTGTGAATTAAACCATGGTCTAATGCTACACGCTTTGATCACTAAACGTAATAATGACACCCTTCCAAGTGAAATAGTATCATTAATCAGAGGTAAATTGGACGGAGTAAGAAAAGAATCCAGATGCGAAGATAATAAGTTACAATTTGGTAAAGGAAAATCAAAATCCGCAGCGAAAAGAAGAGCACGACACCTTGAAAAATGTCACAAATACGGAAAATGGTCACACGAAGGTAAATGTTCAAATAATCAAACCTATTCAAACACCGAATTTGTTACTTTATGCAGAGACGGACCGTTCATATGTTTAGAAGAAAAAACGTTAAATGCTCGAGGTTACGCCTATGTAGCCATGGAAAACCAATTAGTCCGACTATCTTATGAGTGGGCTAGAGCATATATCTAAGAAATCTATTTCACAGGTAAGTTTGTACAGTTTTCATTTTTTATTTTAATTTTAAACCTTTTGATAATAAACGCTAATTTGTTCCCTATAAAGTATTAAATTGGTATTCGATAAAATTAAGTCTTGCGACCGAAATTATTTATATCATACAAAAATTTATTACATCACTGCGAAAGTTAACGTTTATTCTTAAGGTATAAATATCTTTAATCAATCAACCCAAAATATTTCAAAAATTCGTCATGAGTTAAATTAGGTTATGAAACCGAAATTACTTTACCGAAATGAGGGGCGTATATTTTTGATAATATTTGATTGATTAAAGTGGGATAAAAGACCAAAAAGATTTTTAATTTTATTTCTACTTTGTTTTTAAATTTAATATATAAATATTAAAATACTATTGTAAACTTTTAAATCAATATATTTAAAATTGTAAACATTTGAAAAATTAGTATTTTTAATATAAGTTTGTATGTATAAAAGCAAAAATATAATTTAAGTTTGGTATGAATTTTTAATATGAATTTTTAATTTTATGCATTTTAAATTTAAGTTTGGTGTGAATTTAAAAACAAAAATTTACTTTATTTCGCTAAGTTAAAAATATGATTTTTAAAATTCGTCGTGAGTTGAACACTAGGTCTTTGAACCGAAATTGCTTTACCCGTGGGAGGGACGAGAACTTTTATTATCATTATTTTTAATCTTATTGAATTAAAGTATGTCAAAAACATTTAAAAAACCCAAAAATCTTTGCTTTTAAAACCGCGCTTTGAATTGACAAATTTTAAAATTTTGTTGAGGGACATACTAGGACATCGATCCGAAACACCCGCATCCTAAACAGAAACAAATTTTTAAAATTTTATTAATAATATGTTTTATAAAGTTTAAGGTTATATAAAAAAAAAAGAGAACAGGTTGAGCCAGAACCCGAACAAGAACCACAACAGGAACCACAACAACAGCCTGATCAACACGTACCTTATTATGATCCGGTACAGTTTGTTAATGAATTCATAGTATTCCCGATGAGGCCGCCAGTAGAATACCCAACGATTCCTGAGCACACTTTGCATCCTAATCTGAGATTTGATAGAAGATGGAGGGATTACGAGACATATCAAAGGAACAAATTCATATTGGTAACTAAAAATGTAGAGGTGCCAAGGGTAATCAATTGGGATCCTTTGGAAAGAGTTCAGCTAGCTAATAGAGTTAGACTGCTACTAATTCAGAGGTACGGGAACTCTTCTTTTACAGATTGGAAACGTCTTTTCACCATTCGTAGACCTGTATATAAGGAATGGTGTGTTGAGCTCATGAGTACTGTATCACTTGATACAAATATAGTTAGAATAGATGATAGAAGATTTCTTAGGTTTATCCTTGGCGGTAGGATGTACAGAATGTCCATGCTGGACATGGCCAGGGCTTTACAGATATATACTCCTGGTGAGTTGCTACTACCCGATTGTACAAATTTAATTCATTATGGTGAAAGGGTAGATAGCAACTTTGACGCTGACGCCATTTGGAGGCGTATGTCACATTTTGATGTTTTTACACGAGCGGGAGGACACTCATATACACATATTGACAGAGCCGAGCTTCGTATCATTCATAGATTTTTGGCTAACTCGATTACACAAAGAGGTAACAATAAAGAAAAAATAACCTTACATGATTTATTCTACCTAAAGTGTAGTCGGGATCCTAGAAGCTTTGTCAATATCCCTTACTGTGTTGGTTTTTATTTATCTAAAATGGTAGAAGGAATGCAGGACGGGAGTATAATAGGAGGAGGTATTTTTGTTACTCTCATTGGAGAGTATTTAGGTGTTGATAGGAATCAAGGGGGTCCATTACAGCTTTGTAGAGAACAGGTTGAGCCTTTAGGATTGAAAGTTTATGTGGGTGCTAAGATATTGAAAAGTAGACGCAACCAGGCAGTACCCTATGAGGGCCCTCATCCACAGGTAGAAAGGGGCTCAGACGAGGAAATGGAGGAGGCGGAAGACATTAGGGATGTCTTTCGAGATGCTATTCTTGACGTCCACGTTCGTATAGATGAGGAATCAACGAAGAACGCGGCCAGACATAGTATGTACGAGCAGTGGAACTCTGAGTGAGTATACGAGGATTATAGGCGACGCCAACACGATAGCTGGTTAGTTCATCAGCACCAAATCATGAGCCAGCTATCATATCAGGTACCAAATAATTACGTGCCTACTCGACCTGCTCATTTTTCGCCACACAACCCCGACATCCGACCACCCTTTAACCGGTATGACTATAACCAAGCCTATCAGAACACCTATAACCAACAATGGAACCCACCTGACGAGATGAACTGGAACCCTTATCCAGACTGATTTAGTTCCATTGGTTATTTTTATGTTTTTATCTTTTTAATTATTCATGTTTAAACTTATGTTATTGGATATATTTATGTAATTTTTATCATTTTTATTATTATTGTGTACTAATATTTCACATTTAGGATTTGAAAGTGGGATTTTAAGTCCCATTTCAAATTGCCATGCATGTTTATATTTGTATTGTATGTATATTGTCGATTGTACAAAACAGGGTAAAACAACGCATTTTCAAAGACTGGCATTAAGTTCAGCAAAAGCTAGTACTTTTGACGACAAAACGAAAAACAAATGTGATGTAACAACAAGACGGAATGAACAAATGATGTGCACCATTTATCATTCAGCAAACAAACGCCAATATGTTTGAAAACTTTGGTAAAATTTAATTATTTTTCTACGCTAATCACCCTCAATAATTTAAATTGTTACTGATTTCTTGCAAATGAGGGCATTGCAAGATCTTAAGTGTGGGAAGGGGTTAAATTCTTTCGGAATTTTAAAAAATTTTTAACTTAAAACACTTGGTTACCATTAAAAATACTAGTAAAGCAGTAGTTGTATTAGAATCAAGTGCTCTCTGATAATAAAGAACAGCCCTAGTCTTATATACTGACTACCCAATTCTAGTAAAATTTTTCAAAATTTTCAATTAAATGAATTCAAAATCATGTTTATACATATTTATGAACGATAAAACTAGGTGTTAACACCGAAATTATTGTTACCTCGGAAAGGATTCATTTAAAATGTTAGAATTCATTTAAAATGGAATAGAGGACAATAAAAAGGCAAATAAAAGAAAATAAAAGACAAGTGTGGGAAAATTTACCAAGTTATTTTAAAACATATGTCACATATTTCTGTAACAAATAACTGAAGCTACTTTTGCCTTGGACTAAACTAAACAGTTTTACCCGATTTACTGTAAAATATTTGAAAGAAAAATGGATCTACACGATGAATCAATTCCATCATTATAAGGAAGTAAAGTCTTCCGAAAAAGAAACGCGCTTCTTGATTTAGGTCATGAAGTTGTCGTCCAGACCAGCTGTAGGTTGACGAAAAATCTAGAAAAGTCATCACTAAAATCAGCAGGAAATCCACGGACCTCAGCATCAAACAGGGTCGTCAAGTGGTCAGACTTATCCAAACCATGAGAGGATCTGTCTTGTAAAATGGGGAGGACGCCGTGCAAATTAGCTGGATAAGACTAATGAATCAGATCCCCAGAAAGGATAATCTCCTTAAAAGATCAAAAATCAGCTTTTAAGACTGATATTACTCAATCCTAGAGATTGACCTTAAAGATTGAGAATTACAAACTCATGGAATTCAATGATATCAAAACTCGAGCTTGAACAAGAAAATATTTTGATCAAAATTACAAACCGATTTGTTTTCTAAAACCCATTTTCAATGCGTTCATTACCATTGAACGTAAAATCCTAGGAATTCACCTAGAATTCATTAGGTCACCTGAACTAAATCGGGTGTCAACCGTAAGAACAGTGGTTGCATAGCATGGTCAAAGACAGGACCTTGTGCCAGACCAAAAAATTATAAGGGTGAGCTTTACTATTGCTCCTACAAAGGATAGTAATTGCGTCTGACACGTTATAGACCATAATTAAAAGCATGTCAGGGGACATTGCCTTAATAGTTGCTTGTTCAAACGCTTTCCTTTACAACCGGATGGTAGTTTATCGAAAGGTAATATACGGAGCAAGTATACTGGACGTGTTGCTTTCCCAATACAAGGTTAGCAAGTGGGTGATACAAAACCACAAGTTTTGAGCTAAAATTTTCAAATCTGAAACCCACCAAACCCACAAAAACAATTTGCAAACATCGGTGAAGGGTTATTCCGGAAAACTTATCTAGGCTAAAAACTAGATTGAATTTTCAAAAGATCAAATGTTTTCATAAAGATCCAATTTCCTTAATGGATCTAAATTTTCATAAGTCATGTGAGACTGTAAACCACATCGTTACTACCATTGTTTATACCGCCGTAAAGAAATCACTGATGTACAAAGTGTGAAGAATAAAGAAGTGATTCTAGTATATTTCAAGACTATATTGCTTGAGGACAATCAACACTCAAGTGTGGGAATATTTGATAATGCTAAAAACGAACATATATTTCATAGCATTATCCCTTAAGAAAGACAAGCTTTTAGTTGCAACTGTTCTATTTACAAGTGATATTCGTTTAAATAATAAAAGGTGAAGACAAAAGACAGATTCGACGAATTGAAGACGCAAATGATCAAAAAGCTCAAAAGTACAAAATACAATCAAAGTGGTTCCAATTATTGATAAGAAACGTCTCAAAATTACAAGAGTACAAGATTCAAAACGCAAAGTACAAGATATTAAATTGTACACAAGGACGTTCGAAAATCTGGAACCGGGACCAGAGTCAACTCTCAACGCTCGACGCAACGGACTAAAAATTACAAGTCAACTCTGCACATAAATAAAATATAATATTTAAATAATTCTTATAATTATTTATATATTATATTATTATTTATAAACCATCGGCAGAAGAAAACAACCAAATTTGAGCCTCCCCAGCTGGCCATGCGATCGTATGGCCTTGAAGGGCAAAGCCCATGCGATCGCATGAGGCCCTTTTCCAGCCCACATGCCTATAAAAGTCGCAGTTTGGTGCATCAAATATCATATATCTTTTTCTCATTCATCATACGTAAAATATATATATATATATATATATATATATATATATATATATATATATATATATATATATATATATATATATATATATATATATATATATATATATATATATATATATATATATATATATATATTTTAATTTTAATTTTAAATCCTAATAATTAGGGTATGTTAGCGAATATTGTAAGGGTGTAAGTCGAAATTCTGTCCGTGTAACGCTACGCTATTTTTAATCATTGTAAGTTATGTTCAACCTTTTTAATTTAATGTCTCGTAGCTAAGTTATTATTATGCTTATTTAAAATGAAGTAATCATGATGTTGGGCTAATTACTAAAATTGGGAAATTGGGCTTTGTACCATAATTGAGGTTTGGACAAAAGAACGACACTTGTGGAAATTAGACTATGGGCTATTAATGGGCTTTATATTTGTTTAACTAAATGATAGTTTGTTAATTTTAATATAAAGATTTACAATTGGATGTACCTATAAATAACCATATACACTCGATCGGACACGATGGGCGGGATATTTATATGTACGAATAATCGTTCATTTAACCGGACACGGGAATGGATTAATAGTCACTAGAATTATTAAAACAGGGGTGAAATTATGTACAAGGACACTTGGCATAATTGATAACAAAGTATTAAAACCTTGGGTTACACGCAGTCGATATCCTGGTGTAATTATTAAATAAAGTATTAAGACCTTGTTACAGTTTAAGTCCCCAATTAGTTGGAATATTTAACTTCGGTATAAGGATAATTTGACGTGGATACTCGCACTTTATATTTATGACTGATGGACTGTTATGGACAAAAACCAGACGGACATATTAAATAATCCAGGACAAAGGACAATTAACCCATGGGAATAAAACTAAAATCAACGCGTCAAACATCATGATTACGGAAGTTTAAATAAGCATAATTCCTTTATTTTCATATTTAATTGCATTTTTAATTATCGCACTTTTATTTATTATCATTGTATTTAATTGCACTTTTAATTTTCGTACTTTTTAATTATTGCAAGTTTATTTTATCGCAATTTTATTTATCGCAATTTCATTATCGTTATTTACTTTACGCTTTAAATTAAGTCTTTTATTTATTTAATATTTTACATTAGGTTTTAACTGCGACTAAAGTTTTAAAATCGACAAACCAGTCATTAAACGGTAAAACCCCCCTTTATAATAATAATATTACTTATATATATATTTGTATTTTTATAAATTTAAACTAATATAGCGTTAAGCTTTGTTTAAAAGATTTCCCTGTGGAACGAACCGGACTTACTAAAAATTACACTACTGTACGATTAGGTACACTGCCTGTAAGTGTTGTAGCAAGGTTTAGGTATATCCATTCTATAAATAAATAAATATCTTGTGAAAAATTGTATCGTATTTAATAGTATTTCGTTGTAAAATATAAGCTATTTCATATACACCTCTACGCACATCAGCACGCGGTAACGGGTTGGAGAGTTTGTATAGACTATCATCATTTAAACGATGCCACTAGGAACGATTACTTCCCGCTACCATTTATCGACCAAATGCTTGAACGATTAGCGGGTGAGGAGTTCTACTGCTTCCTAGACGGATTCTCCGGGTATTTCCAAATCCCCATTGACCCCCTAGACCAGGACAAGACCACATTCACTTGTCCGTTTGGTACTTTTGCTTATCGTCGCATGCATTTCGGGTTATGCAATGCACCTGAGACTTTTCAAAGGTGCATGATTGCGATCTTCCATGACATGATCGAGGAGTGCATGGAAGTCTTTATGGACGACTTCTCCGTCTTTGGAGACTCCTTTGATTCATGTCCTTCTAATCTTGAACGTATGCTGATTCGATGCGAGAAAGCCAATTTAGTCTTGAATTGGGAGAAATGCCATTTCATGGTAAAGGAAGGTATCGTTCTAGGCCATAAAATATCTCGTGCGGGGATTGAGTTAGACCAAGCTAAAATCAAGGTCATCTCTAAACTACCTGAACCGACGAGTGTTAAGGCCATTCGTAGTTTTCTCGGTCATGCGGGATTTTATAGGCGATTCATAAAAGACTTTTCTAAAATCCCCCGCCCCATGACCCGACTTCTTGAGAAGGACGTTCCGTTTGATTTCAATGATGATTGTAAGAACGCCTTCTCCATTCTGAAAATCAAGCTCACACAAGCTCCTATAATTTTATCACCTGATTTCAGTTTACCTTTCGAACTAATGTGTGACGCTAGCGATTATGCATTGGGAGCCGTCTTAGGGCAACGCCATGATAATCATTTCCGTCCAATTTATTATGCGAGTAGGACACTAACGGGAGCTCAGGTTAATTATACCACAACTGAGAAAGAGCTCTTCGCAGTTGTCTTCGCATTTGATAAATTCCGACCTTATTTGGTGTTGACTAAGACCATTGTCTATACCGACCACTCGGCCCTTAAGTACCTATTTTCTAAGCAAGACGCTAAGCAACGTCTCATTCGTTAGGTTCTTCTCCTTCAAGAATTTAACATTGAGATTCGCGATAAAAAGGGGGCCGAGAATCTCGCTGCTGACCATCTTTTGCGACTTGAGATTCCTAATTTAGAAAAGGTCAATGAGTCGGATGTTAAAGACACGTTCCCTGATGAGTTTTTGATGCGGGTCGAAAAGGACCTGGAAGTCCCTTGGTTTGCAGACTTCGCAAATTATCTAGCCTCGGGTGTTCTTCAGAAGGGTTTCTTATCAGCAAAAGAGGAAATTCTTTGCGGATTTGAAATATTACTTTTGGGATCACCCTCATCTTTTTCGAGTTTGTGTGGATCAAGTGATTCGCCGGTGTGTGTATGGGAAAGAAGCTCAACAAATTCTTGAGCATTGTCATCAAGGTCCCACCGGTAGTCACTATGGCCTAAGCCATACTGCCAAGAAAGTGTTTGACTCGGGCTTTTATTGGCTCTCGATCTTTAAGGACGCTCATGCGTTTGTCCTCACTTGTGATGCATGCCAAAGAACGGGCACCATTACCAAACGGGACGAGATTCCACAAACCGGCATCCTAGTGTGTGAAGTTTTCGATGTGTGGAGAATTGATTTCATGGGTCCATTCCCGAGTTCCCACAAGTGCAAATATATCTTAGTAGCCGTCGATTATGTGTCTAAATGGGCAGAGGCCAAAGCTCTACCCACGAACGATGCACGGGTCGTGGTGAATTTCTTGAAGAATCTTTTCTCGCGCTTTGGAATTCCAAAGGCGCTCATTTCTGATCGTGGCACCCACTTTGCTAACCACCTTCTTGAAAAGGTGTTAAAGAAGTACGGTGTTACTCATAGATTCTCCACCGTTTATCACCCACAAACGAGTGGGCAAGTGGAGAATACTAATCGTGCTTTAAAGCGTATTCTTGAAAAAACGGTTAATGATAATCTGAAGATTTGGCAACGCAAATTAGATAACACGTTGTGGGCTTTCCGAACCGCGTTCAAAACGCCTCTCAGGACCACACCGTTTCACCTCATTTATGGTAAAGCATGCCATCTTCCGGTAGAAGTGGAATACAAGGCTTATTGGGCGTTGAAAAATGTTAATATGGATTTAGAGAAAGCGGGTGAAAATAGGCTTGTGCAACTAAATGAGTTAGATGAGCTAAGGTTAGATGCGTATGCGAACTTCTTTTTGCATAAGGAGAAAACGAAATGTTGGCACGATGCCCGTTTAAGAGAGAGGAAATAATTTGAACCCGGTCAAAAAGTATTGCTTTACAATTTAAAGTTCAAATTCTCGCCGGAAAAACTTAGGTCACGATGGTCCGGTCCATTCGTGGTCAAACAAGATTTTTCGGCCGGTCACGTAGAGTTATATGGAAAAAAATGGTGAGAGTTTCAAGGTGAATGGTCATCGGTTAAAATTATATCATGAAGGATTTAATGAAACCGAGAGGGAGGACCTCACCTTTTACCCGAAAGTTACATGATCACGGTAGGAGTCGAGAAAATGACTCGTTAAAAAAATCAAACTTTGTATATTTTATATATTTTGTTTGATAAAACCTGAAAAATACAAAAACAATATAAAACCTGAAAAATAAAAAAAAAAATAACAAAAAATTCGTAACTTGCAATTGGGAAAATGCTACTTTTCAAAGATAGAACTTTTATCCACCTGGATTTCTAAAACCATGCGATCGCCAAATTGTTATTTTTGATGACAGAACTTTCATCCACCCAGAATTTTTGAGCCTTGCAATCGCGTAGAGTGAAAAGTATGTTGGGCTATTTTGGACCTCGCTGGCATTTCGTTACCCCCGGAAAAAAATTAAATAGATAAATAAATTAAATAGGGTTTAAACCCCTGTTACGTTTCAACTATCAATTTTTTTTTATTCTTTCTTTCGCTTACACACATCTGCCATTTACAAGAGATTCAAGTTTCGTATAATTTTGTTTTCAAGCTAATCTTCTTTAATTCAACATGCCTCCTGGAAAAAAGGTGAATAACACCCATTACTTGCTTCGTTCTTTATTTAATAGAATTCTTTAAAGTGGGTTTTGCTATGATTAAATATGTGGGTTGTTATCTCTTTACTTTGGTCGAATTTAACTGATTAATTGATATTATCTTGTTCAAACCTTGCTTTCATATTTATTTGCTTTATGTTGATTATTTTGAAAGTTAAGGTTTATGTAATTTGAGTAATTGCATATTTTGATGATGGTGATGTTCAAGGCCAAATTATAATAATAATAATTATTATTATTATCTTTTTCATGATTGTTTGATACTAGACAAGTTTTTCCCCATGATTTATTCTGATATTGTCTTGTGTTGAACATATTTTTGGGAGTTCACTTAAAGAAAATTGAAATTGATAATTGTGATGATAATGGTGTTGATTTGTGCTTTCACATGTATGTGTCTTTCATTGCCACTAATTCGACATGCATCTGGTGTTTGGAATGTTTTGATGTAAAAATTAAGAAGTCCTTTTATGAGTAGATTTTTGTTGAATGGAATTCATGTGTAGTACAAACGTCTAAATGTCGAGTATATGTTCTAAGTTGCTGCATATTATTTGAAACATCCAAAAGGTGCAACCTGATTGAATGCTTATGTTGTTCACATGATTCTTTTGATGGTTGCTTAAGGGGTACGGAATATTGTGGTTTTATGCTAACACTTACGTATCCAATGCGATACACTTGCTTTTGTTTATGTGTTGTGCAGAGACCGAGGAAGGCAAACGAGCAAACTCCGGAAGCTGAATCGTCTGGTGAACCATCTATTTTTCACTCACGTCATGAAGCTGAGGATGAAATTCCCGAAAATCGTCACCCAAACTTGCAATTTGCAAGATCTTTACTTTGCTACCCGACTTACATGAAGAATTTGGCTATTTTAATGAAGAAAGAGGTTGAAGCACCAAAAATTATAGATTGGGAGCCATTACGAATTGTGTTTCTTGAGGAGCCGATAAGAGATATGTTACGCCAATCATATGTGTGCCCAAGTATCCAGCCCAAATATGTTTATAATGATTGGGTCCACCTATTCGAGCTCGATAAACCTATCTATATGGAGTGGTGTATGGAATTCTTTTCCACTGTTGAGATGAACTGTAATCCGAAAGATAGTGATGATGACTCGTTTTTAAGATTTTGTCTAGGTGGGCAGGATCAGTCTATGTCCATGTTTGCACTTGCTAAGGCGTTAGGTATTTATTCTCCGGAAGAGTTAGTTGTGCCTTATTTTCGAACTTACCTACAACATGGAAAGCGGATATCTACTGACTTTGACAAAAATACAGCTTGGGTTAATTTGTCACGCATTCGGAAGTTTAAGGCTGGTATTTTTTCGTATTTGAAGATTGGTTCGAGATATCTTAGGATTATTCAGAGGTTCATTTCCCACACCATCACTCAACGGGGTACAAATACAGAAAAAGTGTCCATTCCCGATCTATTTTTACTCATGTGTTTCAGAGATAAGCTGAATGTGAATATTCCCTATTGTATGGCCAAATATTTGTGTACTACTGCTGGAGGTTTGAGGAGTGAGAGTCCTATGTGTGGGGGTGTTTTCATCACCCTGATTGGTCAGCATTTAAGGGTTAACTTGCATACTGGTCGTGTGATTTGAAAGAGTAAGGTGAAAGCTGGAACTATTACTGATCAAATGTACGAGTCTGCAAAAGTACTTACACGAAGAAAGAAGAAGATTCTGGCATATGAAGGAATGCATTCACAAAGTGAAGAAGGACTTGATGTTGATTTTGAAGAGGAGAATACTCTTGCTCCTGAGCCGGTTAACCAGGGTTTGGGTGAGGGCGCGTTGCAGGGTTTGTGTAAGAAGATTGATGAGCACTATGAGGATTTGTATGATAGGATTGATGAGCACTATATGGGTTTGTCTAACCAGATTAAGGAAATGTCTACTGAAATCGCCACTCTTCGTGCATCTCAGGAACAACACAAGAAGAATTGCCCGTCATCATCCTCTCAACAGCCTACTCCGAGATCATATGGAGGATTTGAATCTTTCATCGATTCATTTTCTTCCGAGTGATTCTAGCTTGCTGTGCTCTATGCCGTTGTTGTTTTTATTTCTTTGTTCAGACTTTTTGTTTTGTTGGTTTTGTATTTTGGGATATTTCTTTTAAGACTATGTACTTGAATACTTATGGGGCGTTTTGGTACCACGGTGGTACCACCCCATCCTTTGCATGTGTGGTTTGATATTGCAGGTTATGGTGATACGCATGCTGTTACTTTTCAAAGACTGGCATTCAGTTCAGCGATTTTTATTGCATTTGATGATTATTTCGTGATTAATGTTCGAGTGGATGCCGATGTTCTTAAACTGGCAGTAAGTTCAGTGGCATCGTGCACCGTCTCTCTATGATCTTCGGATCTAAAAATCCGGGTTTCTTTTTTTTCTTTTTCCCTTTTCACTTTTGTCCTCTCAAATTTAACTTTGATTATCTGATTTCATGTAAATGAGGGCATTAGATGATCTTAAGTGTGGGGGAGGGGAGATAAATCCACGCGGACATTTGTTGCCAATTTGAAAAATTTATGAACTTTTTGAGCAGTTTTTGTTAAAACTAAGGAAGCAAAGTCTTCCAGGATTTTAAAAATCTAAAATGTAGGATGATTCAAGTGCATCCATAAAGAAAGTCAAGTCTTCCGAATGCCTATCTTACATGGTGTAGGAGACTTCCTAATCTACATCGTTTCATACTAACATTGGTTGATACTTCATTTCACGATGTATTACACCGATGTATCGTACTGTGGGAAGAGGAGCCTTGAGCTTCAACCGTGCTGTCTTTTTATGTAAGAGCAATGGCTTCGTGCTAGCGTTTGCTTAGACATTGAACGTCATGGTCAAAAGCCATGGTAACATTTTAAATACGGAAATGTAGTATCTGCTTCCTACATTTTCTTAAAAATAGCATAAAAGCTAGATGCGTGGGAAGTGGGGTCCAAGGACCTTAAAATCAATTAAGTGTTTAAACACTTCCAGGAGAATCGAGTCCTCCCATGTTGTTTTTAGGAAGTAAAGTCTTCCGAACTTGTAAGTAAAGTCTTACAAGTTATGCTTGTTTCAAAGACCATTGCTTGAAAGTAAAGTCTTTCAGGTTTCGTGCAATAGACCCTCCAAAAATTTACACCCAAGGTAGTTCGCTTCAGTGCAACTACCCGTGCGGCTGTCCCATAATCGGGAAGGCTTGTATGCACACTGGCTCTTGAGCCAAAGTATGGATTTGATGGACCTCTTAATTAGCCACGTGGGGTACTAATTCCACGAACCTCCGTCAATGCTTTCCCCCAACTATGAGAGAAACCATAGAGTTGTGATAGAAAGCTTGATGAGTGCCGGTCATCCTATGCCCGGATTGACCATAAAGATAGGGGTAACCAGTCCCCTACGCTTTGGCGCACCCACTTTTACCCAATTTTGGAATTGACGGTTATATTTGGAATTGACGATTACTGGTGTTTTTGGGGCATGAAAGTGAAAGAGGGATAGCCAATGCGGGTTGATTAGAGGAGCATACTTTCTGAAGGCGTACACTTTATACACGATAGACTTCTTGGCGAATGGCTTGAACCTTGCACTTGTTGAAGATTACACAATATGGATTTATTACTTTTGAGGATAATAACGGTGTATCTTGATCTTGTTATTGCTGAAGACATTTCGGGTACGTTTACTTTTGCATTGGTTGATATTATATTTGAAGATAGACTTACTTGAGGACAAACAAGGTTCAAGTATGGGGGATTTTGATAGTGCTCGATTTATATATATTTTTCTTCGCACTATCAAGTTAGTTGCATTTACTTCGGGTATCATTGGAGGCTAAAGTGTTAAAAAAGGATTGAAGTTAACGCCTTTTATGTCAAATTGGTGTTTTGGTTATGAGTTGATGAACCGGTCGTGTTTGCTGGAGAAATTGAAAGAAAAATGATTGAAAGCTAATTAGTTGATGTCTGGGTATTTGTTCGCGGATCACGAGCTATATAAACGAAACGCATGGTTTGAAAAATAAATGAAGGCTACAAGTTAATTCACAAACGTTTGGACCTAATAAAATTTGGGCCGAATTAATGAGTGATGTCGATGGTTTTGAGACTTGCAATATTGGGCCCGGCACATGAAGTTTAACTATATATACTCCATTACGTTTACATTCAAAGGGGTAATTAGTCTTCATATTTTTATTATTACTCGGTACTTACGAAAACAATAGTTGGAATATTAGGTTTAATATTTTTTATTACTTTGTCTTGTTATCTTGGAGTCACGAAAACATTGAGGCTGGTGGGAATTCGTTTATTGCTATTCTTTGGATATTGTTCAACAAGTATTTAATTGGTACACTTTATTTAATTTCTTTGTTTATTACAATGATTAATAATTTGTTCTTGATTATTTTGTGTATTGTTTCAATTATCTTGAGTAGCTAATTTTTTAGTATTCACTTAGATGCATGAACCTAGGTGATGGATTGCTATTCTTTAGTTAAATACAATTAATTTAATTAAAGGGTTTATGATCTAGCTAAGAACCACATCTATTAAAGTTGATTGATTTGTTAGGTCACGGAAGTTAATTAATTAGCTAACGAGAGTTAGCTGATTGGTGATTTTTACTAGGCTATTGAACGTGAATAATCTAGGAATACGTGAAATTGTATGAGGGACACCGGTAATATAATTGAACGTATAGTGATTTAACTTGATATCTTCTGAAATTGATGTGAGGTTGTAAGGGACACTAAACCAACCTAAGTTTGATCATAATTCTACTAATTGTGATTGTGAATTGTTTAGTAATTCTAGGTTAATTTAACGACAGTTATTCTTAAATTGCTAGTCTTAAACTGTAGGAATCGACAGATAAATACAGTGTCACTTTCGTATTGTTGTTATTTAACGGTCTTAATTGAGCAATCCTAACCTGGGGAATTAAGTCTAAGTGGATACCTTTTTTTCTATTAAATTAAGTTTAATTTACTTTTCGAGATTATTATTTTAACAAACAAACAAAACCCCCATTTTTACTAGAATAATTATTAGTTAAAGTTTCCGATAAAACTGCTCTCTGTGGACGAACTGGTCAATATTACTTATAAATTACTGCACGAACGGGATTAGTTGCCTGTATTGTGTGATAATTATTGGGTAGTTTTACTAGTTATTTTAGAGTAGGAAATTACACATCAGGCTACATCTTCATCTACTTCTCTATTCACCAACCCTATGATCACCCGCACCCGCCTTGGTACCACCAAGCTGGTTCAACGTCTCAACCTTCACATAACCATCATATCTCCTATTTCCCACACTTACCCTGAAGCGCTTCACGACCCTATCTGGAAACAAGCTATGACTGATGAGTATAATGCATCAATTAACAACTGTACTTGGAAACTTGTGCCTCACCCATCAGACACAGACATTGTTCGCTCAATGTGGCTATTCAAGCACAAGTATAAGGCATACGGTAATTTGAGCAGGTATAAGGCTCGACTTGTTGCTAACGGTCGAAGCTAACATGTTGGCATTGATTTTGATGAGACTTTTAGTCCGGTTATTAAACCGGCATCCATACGTACGGTTCTTAGTTTGGAGGTTTCTAGACACTGGCCTGTTCACCAGCTAGAACGCCTTTCTACACGGAAATTTTTCTGAGACTGTATATATACATCAGCCTCCAGGTTTTTGCGATCCTCGATACCCGAATCATGTCTTCTTATTGCAGAAATCCTTATACGGCCTTAAACAGGCCCCTCGCGCATGCTTTCAGCGGTTTGCCAGATATGCTCAGCGGATCGGCTTTGACCAAAGCCGTTGTGACACCTCTCTTTTTATTTATCATCAGGGATCCGATACAGCCTACATGCTTTTGTATGTTGATGACATTGTGTTAACTGCTTCTTCCACACGTTTACTACAGTGGATCATAACTTCATTACATAACGAATTTGCTATGACAAATTTGGGCTATATATGGAATGTTCTTATCTCAGAAACAGTACGCTATTGAGCTATTTAGCGGGTAGGTATGCGCACATGTCATCCCTCTAGGACCCCGGTTGAACTAGGGGCCACACTTAGCAGTCACGGTCCTGCTATGAAAGACCCGACTCTATACAGCAGCCTTGCAGGCGCTTTACAGTATCTCACATTTACTCATCCTGATATCTCTTATGTCGTTCAGCAGATTTACCTCTTCATCCATGATCCTCGTGAGCAGCATATGCATGCCCTCAAACGAATCATTCGCTATATTCATGGCACTACCGATCTTGGTCTACAGCTCTATGCGTCTTCTCCGACTACATTGGTCGCTTACTCTGACGTTGACTGGGATGGTTGCCCCACTACCAGACACTCTACTTTTGGCTATTGTGTTTTTCTCATGGTCGTCCAAGCGGCAACTCACGCCCTCCCGTTCTAGTGCAGAGGCAGTGCAGAATACCGCGGTTTTGCCAACGTCGTTGCTGATACTTATTAGGTTCGTAATCTTTTGCGAGAGCTTCACTGTCCGCTCACTTCAGCCACACTGGTTTATTAAGACAATGTCAGCTCTGTCCATCTCTCTACTAATCCGGTTCAACAACAGCGGACCAAGCACATTGAGATTGATATTCACTTTGTCGCGATCTAGTTGCTCAGGGGCAGGTACGGGTGTTACATGTTCCGTCTAGATATCAGTTTGCCAACATCTTCACCAAGGGTCTATCATTTACATTATTTGATGAGTTCAGATCCAGTTTGAGCGTTCGGAGTATTCCCGCTCCAACTGCGGGGGGATCTTAGCCTATATTTCTTAGTCCAATCTATAAGGTCCCATTATGTCTAGTCCATTAGGTTTATGTATTCAAGTTCTATATATTTGTCAACATGCTTTGTAATTGATCAACACATAAATATCAATAATATCAATTCATATTGTTTCTAACATGGTATCGAGCTATTACTTTATTAGGTATTTATTTTATCCGTCGTTTTTTATTCTTCTCAGTCACCTACATCTACTTCCTCCCACTAAAAAGTTTCACGTGCATTTGCTATTGTTGATGCCATGTGCTAACATCGTCACACCTAATAACAAAATAAATTAATTGATTGTTCTCATCTTGACGACATCTCATTTGATTCGTCAGAAGATTTTGAACTTTGTGGGGATTGTTTATATAACAATTATGTGGACATACTTTTGGTGCATCATATCTGTCTTCCACTGTATAGTCGACTCGATTAATCGAGATACATATTAAACGATCTCAAGTTTGGGACCAGGTAGTTTCATCTCCTAATCTAAGCAATGTGGAATTATGCAGGAAACAATAATTATTAGGGTTCACAATTTCAAGCCCAGTAACCCGCTTCTTTTACTCAGAAGACTATTGTTCCTAGTGCATTAGGTGCAGATTACGGTGCTACCGGGTGGCACGTGGACACGGGTGCGTCTTCACATATTACCCCCGGTATTAATAATCTTAGTACAGTTTTTAATAATTGCAAATATTCATCAGCATCCGTTGGTAACGAGAACACCATTTCCATTACTAACACCGGCCATAGCTTGTTACCCAATGTCCACCGACCATTACTTTTACACAATGTACTTGTAACCCCTAACATCGTTTAAAACCTCATATTCGTTCGTCAATTTACTGTGATAAATGTAGTTTATGTTGAATTTGATCCTATTGTTTTCCTGTGAAAGATTATCTGACGCATCATCTGCTTCTCCGATGTGATATCACCAGGGATCTCTACTCACTTATATCACCCACCTCTCACTCTTCTCAACAGTCCGGTTACATGGCATCAACGTCTCGGACATCCCGGACATGATGTTTTTCGAAGACTCCTTTCTAATAAATATATTATTTGTAATAAATCGTCGCCCCCGTTTTTATCATGTCTGTCATCTTGGCAAACACTTGCGACTCCCTTTTTCTATTTCTAGTTACCATGTTAATGCTACTTTTTATATTATCCATTCGGATTTATGAACATCTCCTACTTCTAGTCTTAGTGGTTTAAAATATAATATTATATTTTTTGATCATTTTTCACATTACGTTTGGGTTTTTCTGTTACGCAATAAATCTGACGCACTTACCACATTCATACAATTTCGTACATTTGTTCGCATTCAATTTAACAAAGAAATTAAAGCTTTTCAATGTGATAATGGGGGGTGAGTTCGATAATACTGCTTTCCATCAACTTCTTCAAACTAATGGTATTCAATTCCAATTCTCCTGCCCTCACAGATCTCAGCAAAACAGAAAGTTTGAACGCATGCTCTGCACCATTAACAATCTGAGTCACACCCTACTCTTTCAAGTTTATCTCCCACCCACTTACTGGGTGGAAGCTCTCAATGTGGAAGCATACCTACTTAACATTCTTTAATCTTACGTCATCAATCATGACATCCCGCACTTTCGTATCTACAATTAAAAACCTAACTACGCCACTCTTCAGGTCTTTGGTTGCCTATGCTACCCTCACATGCCCACCACACACAAACTTGCTCCTCGCTCCACTCCGTGTATTTTTCTTGGATTCCCCTCTAATCATCGGGGTTATCGCTATTTGGATCTTACCACCAATAAAATCATCCTCTCCCGACGATGAGACATGCTTCCCATTCGATTCCATGACACTCACTCAACCTCCATCCTATGACTTTCTGGACCGAGCCCAGAAATACGCATATGTAATAAAGTAATCTTCACGGGGTTCCGCTCTCTAACATTGTTACATATCATAGTTATTTTAAGTCAAAATCAACTTGTAAATCTAACGGTAAATGTATTTGTAATAGTAAATATGTAAGTATATATCTATATTTGTATATTTATATATGTATTTCGGGTGTTAATGTTAAGGTTCGATGGAATGCTCGTAGAGGACCTGAGTTCACCTGGGAACGAGAAGATTAGATGAAGAAGAAATACCCGCACTTATTTCCAGAAGATAAGTCAACACCTCCAACTGCTTAAAATTTCGGGACGAAATTTATTTAACGGGTAGGTACTGTAGTGACCCGAACTTTTCCATGTTTATATATATTAATTGAATTTGATAATTACATAATTAAGTGTTTCCAACATGTTAAGCAATCAAACTTGTTAAGACGTGATTAATTGAAATAGGTTTCATATAGACATTTGACCACCCAAGTTGACCGGTGATTCACGAACGTTAAAACTTGTAAAAACTATATGATGACATATATATGGTTATATATATAGTTAACATGATATTATGATAAGTAAGTATCTCATTAGGTATTTTAACAATGAGTTATATACATAAAAATGAGACTATTGAATTAAGAAACTCAAAAACGATATATATAACGATTATCGTTATAACAACGTCTTACTAAGTACATATGAATCATATTAAGATATTGATACATTTTGTTAAACATGATAAATGATAAGTCAATATATTATTAAGTATATTAACAATGAACTACATATGTAAAAACAAGACTACTAACTTAAGGATTTCGAAACGAGACATATATGTAACGATTATCGTTGTAACGACATTTAATTATATATATATATATATATATATATATATATATATATATATATATATATATATATATATATCATATTTAGATATATTAATACATCATATTATTATGATAATATAATAACTTAACATCTCATTTGATATAATAAACAATGGGTTAACAACATTTAACAAGATCGTTAACCTAAATGTTTCAAAACAACACTTACATGTAACGAATAACGATGACTTAACGACTCAGTTAAAATGTATATACATGTAGTTTTTTAATATATATTCATACACTTTTGAAAGACTTCAAGACACTTATCAAAGTACATCTACTTAACAAAAATGCTTACAATTACATCCTCATTCATTTTCATCAACAATTCTACTCGTATACACTCGTATTTGTACTCGTACAATACACAGCTTCTAAATGTATTTACTATTGGTATATACACTCCAATGATCAGCTCTTATCAGCCCATGTGAGTCACCTAACCATGTGGGAACCATCATTTAACATCTAGCATGAAATATCTCACAAAATAAAAAAAAACTAATGGAGCCTATATGGGAACCCCATATTCACGTGAAAGAGCTCACACACAAACCTATTTTCATTTCAACTTTCATGCATCAAACTACTCTCTCTCAAGTGTTCTTCCATTGTTCTAAGTGTTCTTCATCATCTTCATCAAAATCTAGCTCAATCTAGTTCATAAATCCATACATAAACCAAGTTATAAAACAACTACTCAAGAACACACCAACAATACTTCCAAGTTTGCTAGCTTACTTCTAATCTTGCAAATCCACTTTGAGAGATCATCCAACCTCAAGAAATCTTTCTTATTTACAGTAAGATATATTTCTAATATAAGGTAATACTCATATTCAAACTTTAATTCAATTTCTATAACTATAACAATCTTATTTCGAGTGGAAAGCTTACTTGAACTTGTTTTCGTGTCATGATTTTGCTTCAAGAACTTTCAAGACATCCAAGGATCCTTTAAAGCTAGATCTATTTTTCTCATTTCCAGTAGGTTTATCCACAAAACCTGAGGTAGTAATGATGTTCATAACATCATTCGATTCATATATATAAAACTACCTTATTCGAAGGTTTAAACTTGTAATCACTAGAACATAGTTTAGTTAATTCTAAATTTGTTCGCAAACAAAAGTTAATCCTTCTAAATTGACTTTTAAAATCAACTAGACACATGTTCTATATCTATATGATATGCTAACTTAATGATTTAAAACTTGAAAACACGAAAAATACCGTAAAATCGGATATACGCCGTCGTAGTAACACCGCGGGCTGTTTTGGGTTAGTTAATTAAAAACTATGATAAACTTTGATTTAAAAGTTGTTCTTCTGGGAAAATGATTTTTCTTATGAACATGAAACTATATCCAAAAATCATGGTTAAACTCAAAGTGGAAGTATGTTTTCCAAAATGGTCATCTTGACGTCGTTCTTTCGACTGAAATGACTACCTTTACAAAAATGACTTGTAACCTGTATTTCTGACTATAAAATTATACTTTTTCTGTTTAGATTCATAAACTTAAGTTCAATATGAAACCATAGCAACTTGAATCACTCAAAACGGATTTAAAACGAAGAAGTTATGGGTAAAACAAGATTGGATAATTTTTCTTGTTGTAGCTACGTGAAAATTGGTAACAAATCTATATTAATCATATCCTAGCTAACTCATATTGTATTATACATGTATTCTAATATATTATGTAATCTTGGCATACCATAGATACGAATACAATGTTTTGACATATCATATCGACCCATCTATATATATATTTCGGAACAATCATAGACACTCTATATGCAGTAATGTTAGAGTTAGCTATACAGGGTTGAGGTTGATTCCAAAATATTATATATACTTTGAGTTGTGATCTAGCCTGAGGCTTGTATACACGAGGTCGTGGATTGATTCGAGATAATATATATTGCTTTATTTCTGTACATCTAACTGTGGACAACTAGTTGTAGGTTACTAACGAGGACAGCTGACTTAATAAACTTAAAACATTAAAACGTATTAAAAATGTTGTAATTATATTTTGAACATACTTTGATATATATGTACATATTTGTTATAGGTTCGTGAATCGACCAGTGGCCAAGTCTTACTTCCCGACGAAGTAAAAATCTGTGAAAGTGAGTTATAGTCTCACTTTTAAAATCTAATATTTTTGGGATGAGAATACATGCAGCTTTTTAAATATTTTACAAAATAGACACAAGTACATGAAACTACTTTCTATGGTTGAACGATCGAAGCCGAATATGCCCCTTTTACTTGGTAACCTAAGAATTAGTAAACCAGTCTACTAATTGACACGAATTCTAAAGATAGATCTATTGGGCCCAACAAATCCCATCCGTTGTAGCGGATGCTTTAGTACTTCGAGTTTTTATATCATGTCCGATGGATGTCCCGGAATGATGGGGATATTCTTATATACATCTTGTTAATGTCGGTAGGTGTTCACCATATGAATGATTTTTATCTCTATGTATGGGATGTATATTGAAATATGAAATCTTGTGGTCTATTATTATTACGATTTGATAAATATATAGGTTAAACATATAACTCACCAACATTTTTGTTGACGTTTAAAGCATGTTTATTCTCAGGTGATTATTAAGAGCTTCTGCTGTTGCATGCTAATATATGGACAAGATTTGGAGTCATTATGCTTATATAATATTGTTTAAAACTGCATTCGAAATTTACTTTGTTGTATATTAATATTGTAAACCAATATGTATTGGTAGTGTGTGTAAGTGTGATATTTTTAGATTATCATTTCTGATAATCTAGGTGGTGTCCTTTTAACCTTGTCGATAAAATAAAGGTTATGGTTTGTTTTAGAAACGAATGCAGTCTTTGAAAAACGTCTCATATAGAGGTCAAAACCTCGCAACGAAATCAATTAATATGGAACGTTTATAAACAATATGAACGGGACATTTCATCTAGTAATGCTACAAATTATATTATATTATATCATTATCTAAACGGTAAAAAATATAAATATTATACTTCAACATTTCTAACATTAACCACAAAAGTTTTCATTTTTAAAAAAGATATCACAAAACTTTTCACACAAAACAACCACAAAAGTTACATTTTTTAACTTTTTTAAAATTAACGTCAAAACTTTTCATTTTTTACAAATCAACCAAAATACTTTTCATTTTTTACAAATTAACCACAAAAAACAATTAATAATACACTTTTCACTTTTTCACCTTTTTAACACAAAATTTTTCACTTTTTACAAATCAACCAGAAAACTTTTTATTTTTACAAATTAACACAAACTTTTTACCCATTTCAATTTATATCTTTTTCCTCATCGAATTTAGCTAACGACCGTCACAACGCGATGACACTCACATCTAGGGATGGTATTGAGTCGGGTTTAGGTTGAATTTAAATAATCCTATACCCGAACCCGATTAAAATTACTTAGCCAAATTTCAACTGACTAAGAAGACATAACAAATAAAACACTTGGTTAAATTTCATCTGACTAAGAAGACATATCACGAAAACACTTAGTCAAAATTACGAGTAGACCAAGTCATGACAGTAAATAATGGAATACCACTTTGGGTCCGGATAGTCTATCACTTAATGAGTGTACACTCTGTACCTCCTAACTGAATTATAAGTGTAGATTAAATCACTCAATTACGCTAAATTTTCAACACTATATATTCCCAAATATTAAATTGATTTAAATTTAAATTTCTTAGGAAAAAAACGGAAAGGTAAAGAAATACCGTATATATACCCAAGCCCAAGCCTTTGTTAGAATACTGGATATGACAAGGCATCAAGGTCAAATAACCAAATTTGGTTATGTGACTTAATTAGGATCAGATTATAGAATCACCATCTCCCTTTTTTGGATATATCACAAGGGTCCACAACAGGCCAAAGTAACGGGTCAAAGCAGCCTCTTCCTGCAGAGTTTCCCAAAGTGTATTGAGGGTTCCAAAAGTGAAATTGGATCCTTCCCAATATTAGAATTGGCTGTTAGACTTTCTTTGTGTATAAAATAACATAATTCAGATTCATATAATCAATAAAATAATTATATTGCAATCGATCATACTCTTTCATACAATCATATTATCAATTCAAACATGGTATCAGAGCCAGGTTAAGATCTAGGATCGATTCACACGTTTTTAAGCTTCAATCATTTACCCGAATAAGCTTCCATGTCAAAATTGACAATAGCTTAAGATGCAAATACAGAAAAGTTTATTACACCAAGCTACCATGTCAAATATTGACGGCAGCTTGGCCAATAACCAAGAACAACTTCAAGTCATAAATGATCAGAGTTACCTGAGTGTGCTCTGTAAACCATCAAAAACCATCACCATTAATCACCATCAACCACCACAACTGATAGATTGTGTTTATTGTGGAATGAAAGGACATACAATAATCAACTGCTATAAGCTTCTTGGATATCCCAAATGGTGGTACAAACCGGAACGTGGCAGAGTGGTGATGATAACGGAGACAAACGGCGGCCACCATGGAGTTACCGGTAATGACATCTCTCAATCATCTCAGAAATTAACAAGAGGTACCTCAAACTTTAATTATGTACCTCATTTAAAGAGGAAAAGACACAAATCGATTAGGGTTAATCCCAAATCGATTGAACCTGCAAAGTGGGTGAGGGTTAACCCCTCAAACCCTAAGGCCATTTATTCCCATCAATCGATTCAATTAAAAAAGGAAGATCCCAAATTCATCAAAGAAAACCACAATCGATTTTCATGTCTTCAAAATATTGAAGCAGAAGGGGGATTAAAACCCATTTTTCAATCGAGATCTATCAATAAAGATGATGATAATAATACCAGTAAACATAAACTTTTTTGGGATAATAAAAATAGGGGATTGAACCCATGCGTGATCAGGAAAAAGAATCAAAGGGTTGGGAAAAACAAATATGGGGAAGATGAATCTGGGGATAATCACAAACCAGGGAAAACGATGTGGGGATATACACCAAGGGAAAACCCGACGGGTAATAACCAGAAGGTGGAATTGGGCCAAATTAATAAGGTTGGGCCAACACAAAGGGAAAGTGGGCCACAAAATAAAAATGGGTTGATAAAAGGTATATTTTTTATTGGGCCAGAACAAGAAAATGCTATTAATAAATGTCAGGCCTAAAAGTCACAGTATTTTGTTAAAAAGGTACAAAAGTCTAGTTTTTTCGAAAATGAAAATTTAACTAATAACTCACGTTTTGTCGGAAAAGCCAATACCGTTTCAAATAACGTTAAGAATAACGAATGGATTTTTGATTGTGGTGCTACCCACACCATGAGTTTTGAAAAATCCAATTTTTATGATCAATCTAAACCTCGGGTTAGTAAAATTCAAACGGCCAATGGCGGTGTTGTACAAGTTGAAGGAGGTGGAAAAATTGAATTTACTCCGACTATGAAATTATCTAATTGATTATATATTCCAACCCTGTCCCATAAGTTGTTGTCCGTTAGCCACGTTACAAAGGAACTAAATTGTTCCGTCTTATTACACCCTACCTTTTGTATTCTTCAAGATATTAAAACTGTGGTGATTATTGGGCTTGGTACAGAACGGGGTAGGTTGTAATATGTGAACGAAGTAACCCAACAAGGTACCATGATGCTTGCTCACGGAACACCTACGAGGGAAGCTTGGTTATGGCATAGGAGGTTAGGTCACCCATCTGCCGGATACTTACACTCTTTATTTCTAAGTCTTTTTCCATCCAATGTTACGTTAAATTGTGAAACTTGTATTTTGGCTAAAAGTCACCGAAATACGTTTAAACCTAGTAACACTAGGAAAGAAATTCCTTTTGTTTTAATTCATTCTGATGTGTGGGGTCCTGCACCGGTTGTTGGGGAAATGTTTTTCGATATTTTGTCTTATTTATTGACGATCATACCCGAATGACTTGGATTTATTTTCTAACCCACAAATCAGAAGTTTTTGAGAAATTTTCTCACTTTTATAAAATGGTTCAAACCCAATTTAATAAAAATATACAAATGTTAAGATCCGATAATGGGGGTGAGTTTGTAAACTCATCAATGAAATCTTTTTGCGAAAATAATGGGATTATTCATCAAACCTCATGTGTACATATCCCCGAGCAAAATGGCGTAGCCGAATGTAAGAATCGACTACTTTTAGAAATGACAAGAGCTTTATTAATTGAATCCAAGGCTCCGAAAAGTTTTTGGCCCGAAGCCCTTGCTTCCGATACCTATCTTATCAACCGGTTACCTACTAAGGTTTTGGGCACAAAAACCCCTAAAGATACGCTTTCTCAATTCCATACCCTTCCGACTTCATTTAGCATTGAACCTCGAATATTTGGGTGCTCGGTCTTCGTCCATATTCCAAAACATGAGCGTACCAAACTAGATCCATGTGCGGAAAAATGTGTTATGGTTGTCTATGGAATAAACCAAAAAGGATATCGGTGTTACAGTCCCAAAAGACGTCATGTTTTTACAACAATGAACTGTGATTTTGTTGAAACTGAATATTTTTACAAGAATGCCCAACTCACGAGTGAGGGGGAGAATGAAACGACCCGTTCATATCACTATAAACGCAGTACGTTATTCATTGGTCCCATAGAGAGGTATTTGACCTCTATATGATACGTTTTAGAAATTATTGCATTCGTTTTATAAAAAGCACACCATTATTATACATAATAGATGTTTTAAACCAGTGGGCGATTATTTAAGAAATAATCCCCATAATACATCGGTTTCCAAATACTACACACGTGACATAAAAGTTGAATATAATACATGACGAAAGTTTTATTGAATGCAACACTTCATTTAAACAAAAACATGAGACTCCATGCACAGCTTGCTCAAATAATGCAACAGTGGAAGACTTTTTTAAGGACCTGAGAATAAACATGCTTAAACGGTCAACACAAAGGTTGGTGAGATATATAGGTTTAGCATCGATATAAATATAGACCACAAGATTTCATAGTTATAAATATATGTACACTCGCAAGTGTATAAAAGTATTCTATAAGTTGTTGAGCGCTTCGGTAACCATACTTAACCATTAATGTGGCATATTCCTTTTATTATGAAATCTCCCTACACTGTACCAAGTGTAGTAAATATGAAGTACTATGCAACCATTTACGATACTAGAGCGACTAGCCCGATTGGGGTTGTCAAACCCGATAGATCTATCAATAGGATTCGATCTTACATGTTCTTACAACATGTAAATATTAGTTACCAAGCTATTAGGGAAGATATGCAATGTGGTACAACTCAACGTAGAATATATTTTAAGTACTTGTGTCCATGGCGTAAAACATAAAATGCATGTATTCTCATCCCAAAATATTTTTAGAGTTTAAAAATGGGACTATATACTCACAGTAGTAAAAGTATATTAATAATAAGTTTTCAACTTATTAAAAATATGACCGTCATCCTTGGATTCACGAAACTATAACAATAATAACGATTCAGATAATAATACGACATATGAATAAAATAAAGCAAGTTCATATAATACTTATATAATAATTTTTAACATTTTATGTTAGTAGTCCATTGTTAGTAGTCCTTTGTTAGTAGTCCAAAATAGTCCGAAAAGTCCAACGGTCCAATAATCGGTGTATATATATATATATATATATATATATATATAATCTTAGAATTACCCCATGACGTATTGTATACGTATTGTCTTTGCATCAACCCAGAGATGTATTGTATACGTATTGTCTTAGAATTAACTAAGACATATTGTGTACGTATTGTCTTAGGATTTATCAAAACGTATTGTATACTTATTGTGTTAGGACGTACCAAGAATATTATTATACATATATACAATCACAGAATTAACCAAGATTATAATATTTTGTTATACTACTGATAACATATCCAAATATATATAGGATATAGGAAAAGTTAACAAGGATATGGTTAATATAGTTTTTATAATATAAATTTCATTCATACAACGTTAATTTTAGCCGATTTTGTTTTGCTCGCCAAATATTCATTACAACTCCGTTTAAAGTGAATCAAATTGCTATGGATTCATTAAGAAGTAAATTTTACAAAACCAATTCGAAAAGTTCATCCCAAGTAGTAATTTTTAAAGCTTTACCCTCTTTTTTTGTCGGTGGACAGATTTGGAAAAATCCCGGCATCCACCCAATATATGATTTTTGATAAAATACTTTCACTTTGTCTAAAATTATGAAACAAATACTGGAAGTATTATTTACATATATTAATATATTTCCAAAGTCTTAGCCTCGAAATCAAAGTCTAAGATAGGTTTATAATTCCCAACCCAAAACAGCCCGCTTTTTACCAAATGGAGATTAAAGGATATATGTTAAGTTTCAAGGTGTTCTTCATATGTACAAGTTATAAGTTCTTATATTAACTTAATATAACATCATAATACATATAAATAAGTGTTATTAGAGTTAAGTTAGAAAGATTAGATTATTTTTTCAAACAAGCTTGGTGTTCACCAAAACAAGTTCTTGTTTTTACAAGTTTTATAAGTATAATAAGATAACAACTATACAAGGAATTGAACAAGGATTTTGAGAAGTATTTTACCTTGATTATGAAGAGGAAAGTTGCTGAGATTAAAGTATGATATGAGAGTATTCAAGTGTGTGTTTTTAGTTTAAGAAAATGTGGAGAAAAAATGAGTTAAAATGGTCCTTATTTATAAGCTTATAATTTTGGATTTTCGTGAAAATATCTAAGATAAGTTAAATTGTATTAAGTTATGCATGACATATTAAATTGATTAGGTCATGGATGACATATTACACAAATAATTACAGATTTCTATTGGTATATATCAATAGTAAATACTTCAAGAAACTTTATATAATACGGGTAAAAATACCGTATGAATGCGAGTAGAATTCTTTGAGGAAATTGAACAAAAATACGAGTACAGCTATCCTTTATATGTATTGGTATATTATAAAGTGTATTCAATACTTATAAGGATGTATTTACACTCGTAATACATTATATGTAAATACATTTTAACATAAGTTAATTACGTCGTTTAAATAGTAATATATATATTGTTTGAAAACTCTTTAAATTAGTAGTATGAAAATATATATATAATACTTTGTTAATATACTTAATGAGATATTTAATTATCATATTTTCAAGTTAAATATATATAAATCCATATATATACACAATAATTAAACAATTAAACAATTAAATCAAGTTATGACGTTCGTGAATCGTCGGAATAAAAGGGTGACCAAAAGCTTGTGTAAAACTCTTTTCGGAGGTTCAAGATTTATTAAAATTCATTGCTTATCAAGTCGGAATTATATAAAGATTAATTTTAAATTTGATCGAAAATTTTCGGGTCGTCACAGTACCTACCCGTTAAAGAAATTTCGTCCCGAAATTTGATCGAGATCATCATGGCTAACAATAAGAATGTTATTATGACGAATATAAGTTGATTCATAGGGTTTTATCATGATTGAGAAATATGGATAAAATAATTCAATTACTCGAAACGTATGAGTGAAGCTATCGTAAAAGAGTGAAATGAGAAAATAGGGATTCGTCTTATCTTTTGACATCATCACGGTTGATCTCTGGATTAAAGAAAATCTTTGTAATCTATATAAGATTTGATTCTTCGACGATTAAGAAAATTATGATCCTCTTCGATTTAATGCAATAATCTGTCTCGATTTCTCTGTCAGATATTTTACTATAAATCAACCTCCTACGTTTCCTTATTTTCACATCTCCCATCTTTTATACTTTCTTCCTTCCTTCGTACTTCCAAAACATTCGTCAATATGCTCCATCCAGTTTTAATTCTTGATATATTCTTGACTATCACATCTGTCATTCTTCTTTTTCATCTTCCACCGGAGGAATCCGTTAATTTCTACTATGCTCTTGGGTTTATAGTGTTCTTAGTTTTCCTGTGTCTTTATATTGCTATACGCATCGATATACACGGTTTGTAATTTCTGCGTTGTCTTCGTGCTTATATTTTTCCTTATATTTTGGAGTTTCATGCTTCCATCTTCTTTTCCCGACTTCAAGTCAAGCGAATAATGATCTAGAATTCATATATATGAAATTCGGAATGAACATAGCTAATGCTCTAAGAGAGAAATTGTAATAGCACAATTTGACTTGTGAAATTACCATAATCCAAAGGAAAAGATAGAACTATCAATAGAATATGTTCTTGATATGTTTAGAGATTAGATTGAATGTAAGAGTCATGTAACATGGCACATGATGACGTTATGGTCTGTGAATCATTACGTTCCATTTAGAAACTCAGCATGACTTACTGTAATATAATCACGTTGATCAAGTATCATTATATTATACTAACTCATGCTTCAGTTCCCAACATTACTTCAAAAACATTCTTACTTTACACTCAGAGGTTTTAGATATTTAGAAACTAAAACAGTTTTCTTTATGATGTGATACAGATAATGTGAAGGAATAAATGATTTCAGATAAGAATGGTTATGAAAATATCTTCAAAAATATGAAGGATATTTATAATGGAAGATACGATGATATCTTAGAATATTTAAGATAAGAGGATGATGAAGAATATTGTCCGCAAGGGTTTTAGAGTAAGGAGCAAGTTATTTGCTAAGGATTTTAGCAGACACCGAATCATTTGGATTCTTTGAAGGTAGATTTCGTCCTTGTGATTTGTCCACAGCCTCCTTCAGGGTTTGCACAATCCATTTTCCAGTTCCAAACCTTCTTTTTTTCTGTGCTTTGCTAACACAATATTCTTTATCATCAACTTTTGACTGTTACGGTTGTCTACAGTTTCTGCTACTTCATTTAGCTTTTTCAAAACTTCATAGTACTGATTCGTAGGCTGAAGTGCTATTCCGGATTTCAGAATTATAATTCTAGGAAATAACGTTATATGTATATACAGAAATGATGTGAGATTCAAGAATAATTATTGATGCTTCCTGGGGTTTGGTATGATAATTATTGTACAAGATGTAGATGAGTACATGACAAGGTTTTATAGTGATCTTTCAGAGAGATTTAAGTCAAAGAGCAATAAAGTTGCTGGTAAGCTTACTACTAATGTGGTGGAATATAAAAGGTTCCCCAGTAACGATGGTGAAAAGACAACGTATATATCAAGGTTATAATAAGGCTACTCCGGATGAAAAGTCGAAGTTGTCTTTTTGAAGCTGTGATAAAATTTGCTATTTTGAAAAGGGATTGTAAAGTTATTTTGGGTAATAATAATGCTAAAGGATCTAACACGGATACGTGTTGAACCTTTGCTTAGGTTCAAGTGTCCTCCGAATGCATATCTATATGCATATATTCTTCGTATGTATCATGTGATTGGTTCATTCTCTCGATTGTTCCTTAGTTAAGATGTTTTCAAGAATTTTGAAGGGTTTAGACGCAGGTTGTCATCGTCAATATCCGTATAATGAATTCGTCGTGAATCTTGAATGATACGAATATCTTTATGAGTTCTGTGAATGAAAGTGATGTTCTAGTATAGTTTGAATTTAAAGTATGATTTTGAAGGATGTAGGAATTTAAGATTGATGGCACTTCTTAAATCTTGACTTGGATTTTGATCTGTCAAAATCAGAATATGTAATTGAATTGGTATGTAAAATGGTTGTCTTAAATTTTGTGAAATGATGTATATTGCTATGAAAGGAGAGAGTATAATTAACGATTGTCGAAACATCATTGAAAATGTACAGTGTAACATATTAATGTGAACTTAAGTATTTCTCGGGTATTACCTACCCGTTAAAATAAAATTTCACAAGTAATATTTTGTATAAAAGAATTTTTATTACAGTCTTTATGAAAATATATGTATGTATATTTTCTTCAGATGTAATATGGATTTAATGAGTTAATATTATATTAATCTCATTTGGTTTACGGTTGGAACTAGAAATGAATAATCCCTAAAACTTTAGAGATTACATAATCGCCGCGGAATATTTCTTCAACGTAAATAAAATAATAAATTAATACTTCATCACTCATTATTGTTGGTATCCCTCAGTGCCTGCGATGCGTATGATGTTGATGCTCGTAATGCGGCTTGCGATGTTGAGGCTTGTGATGTTGTTGGTAATGCTGCTGCTGGTGCTGGTAGTGGTTTGATGTGAGTATAGATGATGAGAATTTGCTTTGTTTTGTATTGTGAAAGAAGATGTTTAAAGTTTCTTGAAAAAAAAAGAGAGGTCAAGAGCTTTATAAAGGGAATGAAATGATGTAGGATGCACTTGCTAATGAAGTTTTCCTTTTCATGACAGTAAATTTTTTTTTTTTTTTTTACTAAATAATTCACCATGCAAGATTCGGAGTAAAAGTCGGATAGCCTCAATAATATTAGTAATATATACTCGTTGCGGCATATCCTGGAAAGGAGAGAGAAAATGGTGTTACGAACGGGTTCGCCGGTAAGTGCCTCATGTTCTTCACCAAGAGGGCAATGTGGTGGATGGAAGGGATCACATTCTTCTTGTCTCCAATGATTAAGTAGACTATGAACTCATCCCCAATTCATCCAAAATAGATGATGGCTAATTAGTTGATCCATTCCGGTCACACTGCTTTCAGAGCTAGAGTGAAATTCCATATCGCAATTCGAGGGACTTGAACTAGTGGAGAGTTCCATTTCGTATGATTGAATAAAGGATTTTTCGATATGAAATGATTTTCGGCTATCGGATGGTATTCTAATTACATAGAATATCTATATATAAAGCAAAAGATTTCATAGATTACGGAGGAATTTACGGAATATGTTAGGTAAAGTTTATAGTATCAGATACGCTAAGATATGAATTAGCATATACGCTAAAATATGAACTTTGTCTATACACTATTTATGCAATCAATGCAGTAAGATGTGTCTAGACTAAGAATGATAAGCATGTAATTTTCTAAGGGTGATAAGCAGATGATTTCCGACTAGAAATGATAAGCAAAACTTTTGACATGCAGTTAAGGTCGAAGTCCAGACTCACTAATGCATCTTAATAACTATCCGTTAGACACATTAATGCAAGACATGGTTCGCTAAGACCACCGCTCTGATACCAACTAAAACGACCCGTTCATATCACTATAAACGTATTACGTTATTCATTGGTCCCATAGCGAGATATTTGACCTCTATATGATACGTTTTAGAAATTATTGCATTCATTTCATAAAAGGCATACCATTATTATACATAATGCATGTTTTAAACAAGTGGGAGATTATTTAAGAAATAATCCCCATAATACATCGGTTTCCAAATACTACACACGTGGCATAAAAGTTGAATATAATACATGACGAAGGTTTTATTGAATGCAACACTTCATTTAAATAAAAACATGAGACTCCATGCACAGCTTGCTCAGATAATGCAACAGCGGAAGACTTTCTTAAGGACCTGAGAATAAACATGCTTAAACAGTCAACACAAAGGTTGGTGAGATATATAGGTTTAGCATCGATATAAATATAGACCACAAGATTTCATAGTTATAAATATATGTACACTCGCAAGTGTATAAAAGTATTCTATAAGTTGTTGAGCGCTTCAATAACCATACTTAACCATTAATGTGGCATATTCCCTTTATTATGAAATCTCCTTTGTAGTGACCCGAACTTTTCCATGTTTATATATATTAATTGAGATTGATATTTACATGATTAAATGTTTCCAACATGTTAATCAATCAAACTTGTTAAGACTTGATTAATTGAAATATGTTTCATATAGACAATTGACCACCCAAGTTGACCGGTGATTCACGAACGTTAAAACTTGTAAAAACTATATGATGACATATATATGGATATATATATATAGTTAACATGATACGATGATAAGTAAACATATCATTAAGTATATTAACAATGAACTACATATGTAAAAACAAGACTACTAACTTAATGATTTTTAAACGAGACATATATGTAACGATTATCGTTGTAAAGACATTTAATGTATATATATCATATTAAGAGATATTCATACATGATAATATCATGATAATATAATAATTTAAAATCTCATTTGATATTATAAACATTGGGTTAACAACATTTAACAAGATCGTTAACCTAAAGGTTTCAAAACAACACTTACATGTAACGACTAACGATGACTTAACGACTCAGTTAAAATGTATATACATGTAGTGTCTTAATATGTATTTATACACTTTTGAAAGACTTCAATACACTTATCAAAATACTTCTACTTAACAAAAATGCTTACAATTACATCCTCGTTCAGTTTCATCAACAATTCTACTCGTATGCACCCGTATTCGTACTCGTACAATATACAGCTTTTAGATGTATGTACTATTGGTATATACACTCCAATGATCAGCTCTTAGCAGCCCATGTGAGTCACCTAACACATGTGGGAACCATCATTTGGCAACTAGCATGAAATATCTCATAAAATTACAAAAATATGAGTAATCATTCATGACTTATTTACATGAAAACAAAATTACATATCCTTTATATCTAATCCATACACCAACGACCAAAAACACCTACAAACACTTTCATTCTTCAATTTTATTCATCTAATTGATCTCTCTCAAGTTCTATCTTCAAGTTCTAAGTGTTCTTCATAAATTCTACAAGTTCTAGTTACATAAAATCAAGAATACTTTCAAGTTTGCTAGCTCACTTCCAATCTTGTAAGGTGATCATCCAACCTCAAGAAATCTTTGTTTCTTACAGTAGGTTATCATTCTAATACAAGGTAATAATCATATTCAAACTTTGGTTCAATTTCTATAACTATAACAATCTTATTTCAAGTGATGATCTTACTTGAACTTGTTTTCGTGTCATGATTATGCTTCAAGAACTTCGAGCCATCCAAGGATCCGTTGAAGCTAGATCCATTTTTATCTTTTCCAGTAGGTTTATCCAAGGAACTTAAGGTAGTAATGATGTTCATAACATCATTCGATTCATACATATAAAGCTATCTTATTCGAAGGTTTAAACTTGTAATCACTAGAACATAGTTTAGTTAATTCTAAACTTGTTCGCAAACAAAAGTTAATCCTTCTAACTTGACTTTTAAAATCAACTAAACACATGTTCTATATCTATATGATATGCTAACTTAATGATTTAAAACCTGGAAACACGAAAAACACCGTAAAACCGGATTTACGCCGTCGTAGTAACACCGAGGGCTGTTTTGGGTTAGTTAATTAAAAACTATGATAAACTTTGATTTAAAAGTTGTTATTCTGAGAAAATGATTTTTATTATGAACATGAAACTATATCCAAAAATTATGGTTAAACTCAAAGTGGAAGTATGTTTTCTAAAATGGTCATCTAGACGTCGTTCTTTCGACTGAAATGACTACCTTTACAAAAATGACTTGTAACTTATTTTTTTGACTATAAACCTATAGTTTTTCTGTTTAGATTCATAAAATAGAGTTCAATATGAAACCATAGCAATTTGATTCACTCAAAATGGATTTAAAATGAAGAAGTTATGGGTAAAACAAGATTGGATAATTTTTCTCATTTTAGCTACGTGAAAATTGGTAACAAATCTATTCCAACCATAACTTAATCAACTTGTATTGTATATTATGTAATCTTGAGATACCATAGACACGTATACAATGTTTCGACCTATCATGTCGACACATCTATATATATTTCGGAACAACCATAGACACTCTATATGTGAATGTTGGAGTTAGCTATATAGGGTTGAGGTTGATTCCAAAATATATATAGTTTGAGTTGTGATCAATACTGAGATACGTATACACTGGGTCGTGGATTGATTCAAGATAATATTTATCGATTTATTTTTGTACATCTAACTGTGGACAACTAGTTGTAAGTTACTAACGAGGACAGCTGACTTAATAAACTTAAAACATCAAAATATATTAAAAGTGTTGTAAATATATTTTGAACATACTTTGATATATATGTATATATTGTTATAGGTTCGTGAATCAACCAGTGGCCAAGTCTTACTTCCCGACGAAGTAAAAATCTGTGAAAGTGAGTTATAGTCCCACTTTTAAAATCTAATATTTTTGGGATGAGAATACATGCAGGTTTTATAAATGATTTACAAAATAGACACAAGTACGTGAAACTACATTCTATGGTTGAATTATTGAAATCGAATATGCCCCTTTTTATTAAGTCTGGTAATCTAAGAATTAGGGAACAGACACCCTAATTGACGCGAATCCTAAAGATAGATCTATTGGGCCTAACAAACCCCATCCAAAGTACCGGATGCTTTAGTACTTCAAAATTTATATCATATCCGAAGGGTGTCCCGGAATGATGGGGATATTCTTATATATGCATCTTGTTAATGTCGGTTACCAGATGTTCACCATATGAATGATTTTTATCTCTATGTATGGGATGTGTATTGAAATATGAAATCTTGTGGTCTATTATTATGATTTGATATATATAGGTTAAACCTATAACTCACCAACATTTTTGTTGACGTTTTAAGCATGTTTATTCTCAGGTGATTATTATGAGCTTCCGCTGTCGCATACTTAAATAAGGACGAGATTTGGAGTCCATGCTTGTATGATATTGTGTAAAAACTGCATTCAAGAAACTTATTTTGTTGTAACATATTTGTATTGTAAACCATTATGTAATGGTCGTGTGTAAACAGGATATTTTAGATTATCATTATTTGATAATCTACGTAAAGCTTTTTAAACCTTTATTGATGAAATAAAGGTTATGGTTTGTTTTAAAATGAATGCAGTCTTTGGAAAACGTCTCATATAGAGGTCAAAACCTCGCAACGAAATCAATTTATCTGGAACGTTTTTAATCAATAAGAACGGGACATTTCAGTTGGTATCTGAGCGTTGTTCTTAGAGAGCCAGAATTTTGCATTAGTGTGTCTTATCGAGTTTGTTAGGATGCATTAGTGAGTCTAGACTTCGACCGTGTTTACTTGAAAAATGATTGCTTAACAAATTTTGTTGGAAACTATATATTTTTAACATGTGAATATTATGTGATATATTAATCTCTTAACGCGTTTGATATTATGTGATAGATGTCTACCTCTAGAACAAGTCCCATTGACTCACCTAATAATAATGAAGAGTTAAATGTAAATTGGAATGATTCGTGGACTGATTCACAAGTTCCCGAAGAGGAACCGGAAGAAGAGTCGGAACCGGAAGAGTAATCGGAACCGGAAGAAGAATCGGAACCGGATGAAGAAATAGAACCGGTGGGGGAAATAATAAAACGGTTAAGTAAAAGAAAATCCTCAACCAACCGACCAAGGTTAATTATGGTCAATGGTGTTTCCGCCAAGGAAGCAAAATATTGGGAGGATTACCAATTCTCCGATGAATCGAATTTCGACGAGAATTCCGATGATGTTATAGAAATTACCCCAACTGGATTTAAAAAGGCAAAAGAAAATAATAAGGGAAAGGGCATAAAAATAGAGAAATCTAAATCCAACCCCGATGAACTTTATATGTATCGTCAACCCCCGAAGTCCTTAAGTTGTAACAATGACCCGGGAACCTCTAAACCACCAGGTTTTTCTAAACCAATGTGGAAAACGACGGTTCGTATTAGGGGAACATCATTTATCCCTAGAAACTTGGCAAAACGAACCAAAACTGAAGAAGAAGAAACGAGCGAGTCGGAATAAGATAGTTGTATTCGTGTGGTGTAATATATGTAATATAGTGTGCTTATGCTTTATGATATATGTAAAAATTGCTTGTATTAATAAGTAATTTTTTTTTATGAATCTAACTCTTGTCTATTTTACAGTATAAAAACACAAAATGGATAGACAACCCAATATTTTAAGAGACCTACCCGGAGACATGATTGATGAAATCTTGTCTAGAGTCGGTTAGAATTCCTCGGCACAACTATTTAAGGCGAGATCAGTTTGTAAGACATTCGAAGAACGTTCCAAGAATGCCTTGGTTTATAAAAGGCTTTCGTTCGAAAGATGGGGGATATCACATTGGGAAATCCAAAAGTTACGATGTGTTTACTTTGACGCATATATTGCGGGGAACCCAAATGCTATTTTACGCAATGGGTTAAGAAATTATTTTGACTCAATATATCCGAATATTGGACTTCGTGATTTAGAAAATGCGGCTAACATGCAACATAAAGAAGCATGTTATGCTTACGGATTAGTAATGTTCGCTTCTCACCAAAGTGAGAACAAGAACATCGGGCAACAACTATTAAACAAAACGTTCCCCAAGTGACGGAGTCGGTAATTGGGTTAAGAAATGAGGTTTTTAGGTTATTACGAGACTGTTGGTCATTACGTAACCCTCGTCCCTTTGACGACGTTAAAACACGTTGTCTTATCAACGGACATAATGGTTATGTTCCACAAGACCAAGGATGGGAAGTAGTCCTAGTAAAACCAGAATGCATGACTTGTTTCTGGACGTATGAATTACGTGTCTTTATTGCCTTTGCTGAACGACTTGTGTACTAGCTAGAATTATCTTCACAACTATCTTGTATCAAATTTATTATGTGCTATATTTCATGCTATATGTAAAATAAGCGGTATTGTAAGTTTGTAAAATATTGTGTAAAAGTTTGAACGCGAAAAATTATTATAATCAGTTTTTCATATAGAATTGTAGTAGTTGAATTGTATATTAGCTACTAAGTATGAACTTAACGGGTAGGTACTACCCGAATCTAAACTTATAAAACATTAATATGAAGAAAAAGCTTTTATAAATGAGTTCATATTATGCTACGAAATACTATTAACTACTCTTAATATTCTGTATGATTAACTTGTTCCATTTGACTATTTTGAAGGAAATGGCACCGACTACTCGACACACCGTGAATATGAATGAAGAGGAATTCCGTACTTTTCTAGCTTCAAACATAGCTGCAGTACAGGCTGCGCTACATACCAACAATAACCTTGGATCTAGCAGTACAGGAAATCGTGTAGGATGCACCTATAAAGAATTCACTGCCTGCAAACCTTTGGAATTTGATGGAACCGAAGGACCGATCGGATTGAAACGGTGGACCGAGAAGGTTGAATCGGTGTTTGCCATAAGTAAGTGTACTGAAGAGGACAAAGTGAAGTACGCTACGCATACCTTCGCAGGTTCTGCGTTAACATGGTGGAATACCTATCTAGAGCAAGTGGGACAAGACGATGCGTACGCACTACCGTGGTCAGCATTCAAGCATTTGATGAACGAGAAATACCGTCCCAGAACCGAGGTCAATAAGCTCAAGACAGAACTTAGAGGGTTACGAACCCAAGGATTTGATATTACCAAGTACGAAAGATGATTCACAGAATTGTGCCTATTGTGTCCGGGAGCATTCGAAGATGAGGAAGAGAAGATCGACGCGTTTGTGAAAGGATTACCGGAAAGAATCCAAGAAGATATAAGTTCGCACGAGCCCGCCTCCATACAACAGGCATGTAGAATGGCTCACAAACTAGTGAACCAGATTGAAGAAAGAATTAAAGAACAGACTGCTGAAGAGGCCAATGTGAAGCAAGTCAAAAGAAAGTGGGAGGAAAACGGTGATAAGAATCACCAATACAACAACAACAGCAATTACAACAATAATCGCAACAATTATCCGAACAATCGCAACATCAATCGCAACTACAACAAACGGCCCAAGAACAACAACAACAACAACAACAACAACAACATCAACTACAACAATCATCCCAACAACAATAATAACCGCAACAACAACAACAATCAGAAGCAGCTATGCCAAAGGTGTGAAAAGTATCACTCGGGGTTCTGCACCAAATTTTGCAACAAGTGTAAAAGAAATGGTCATAGCGCGGTGAAGTGTGAGGTCTACGGACCAGGGGTTAATAGAACGAAAGGAACAAATGGTGTCAGAACGAGTAATGGCGGAGCAAGTAGTGTCGGAGCAAGTTATGCCAATGTAGTTTGTTATAAATGTGGAAAACCGGGTCACATTATTAGAAATTGCCCGAACCAGGAGAACACGAATGGACAAGGCCGCGGAAGAGTTTTCAATATTAATGCGGCAGAGGCACAGGAAGACTCGGAGCTTGTTACGGGTACGTTTCTTATTGACAATAAATCTGCTTACGTTTTATTTGATTCGGGTGCGGATAGAAGCTATATGAGTAGAGATTTTTGTGCTAAATTAAGTTGTCCATTGATGCCTTTGGATAGTAAATTTTTACTCGAATTAGCAAATGGTAAATTAATTTCAGCAGATAATATATGTCGGAATCGAGAAATTAAACTGGTTAGCGAAACATTTAAGATTGATTTGATACCAGCAGAGTTAGGGAGTTTTGATGTGATAATCGGTATGGACTGGTTGAAAGAAGTGAAAGCAGAGATCGTTTGTTACAAAAATGCAATCCGCATTATACGAGAAAAAGGAAAACCCTTATTGGTGTACGGAGAAAAGGGCAACACGAAGCTACATCTTATTAGTAATTTGAAGGCACAAAAACTAATAAGAAAAGGTAGCTATGCTGTTCTAGCACACGTCGAGAAAGTACAAACTGAAGAAAAGAGCATCAATGATGTTCCCATTGCAAAAGAATTTCCTGATGTATTTCCGAAAGAATTACCGGGATTACCCCCACATCGATCTGTTGAATTTCAAATAGATCTTGTACCAGGAGCTGCACCAATAGCTCATGCTCCTTACAGACTCGCACCCAGTGAGATGAAAGAACTGTAAAGCCAATTACAAGAACTTTTAGAGCGTGGTTTCATTCGACCAAGCACATCACCGTGGGGAGCTCCTGTTTTGTTTGTCAAGAAGAAAGATGGTACATTCAGGTTGTGTATCGACTACCGAGAGTTGAACAAACTTACCATCAAGAACCGCTACCCACTACCGAGAATCGACGACTGATATAATCAACTACAAGGCTCGTCTGTTTATTCAAAGATTAACTTACGTTCCGGGTATCATCAAATGCGGGTGAAAGAAGATGATATTCCAAAGACTGCACGTTACGGTCATTACGAGTTTATGGTCATGCCGTTTGGTTTAACTAATGCACCAGCTGTGTTCATGGACCTTATGAACCGAGTGTGTGGACCATACCTTGACAAGTTTGTCATTGTTTTCATTGATGACATACTTATTTACTCAAAGAATGACCAAGAACACGGTGAACATTTGAGAAAGGTGTTAGAAGTATTGAGGAAGGAAGAATTGTACGCTAAGTTTTCAAAGTGTGCATTTTGGTTGGAAGAAGTTCAATTCCTCGGTCACATAGTGAACAAAGAAGGTATTAAGGTGGATCCGGCAAAGATAGAAACTGTTGAAAAGTGGGAAACCCCAAAAACTCCGAAACACATACGCCAGTTTTTAGGACTAGCTGGTTACTACAGAAGGTTCATCCAAGACTTTTCCAGAATAGCAAAACCCTTGACTGCATTAACGCATAAAGGGAAGAAATTTGAATGGAATGATGAACAAGAGAAAGCGTTTCAGTTATTGAAGAAAAAGCTAACTACGGCACCTATATTGTCATTGCCTGAAGGGAATGATGATTTTGTGATTTATTGTGACGCATCAAAGCAAGGTCTCGGTTGTGTATTAATGCAACAAACGAAGGTGATTGCTTATGCGTCTAGACAATTGAAGATTCACGAACAAAATTATACGACGCATGATTTGGAATTAGGCGCGGTTGTTTTTGCATTAAAGACTTGGAGGCACTACTTATATGGGGTCAAAAGTATTATATATACCGACCACAAAAGTCTTCAACACATATTTAATCAGAAACAACTGAATATGAGGCAGCGTAGGTGGATTGAATTGTTGAATGATTACGACTTTGAGATTCGTTACCACCCGGGGAAGGCAAATGTGGTAGCCGATGCCTTGAGCAGGAAGGACAGAGAACCCATTCAAGTAAAATCTATGAATATAATGATTCATAATAACCTTACTACTCAAATAAAGGAGGCGCAACAAGGAGTTTTAAAAGATGGAAATTTAAAGGATGAAATACCCAAAGGATCGGAGAAGCATCTTAATATTCGGGAAGACGGAACCCGGTATAGGGCTGAAAGGATTTGGGTACCAAAATTTGGAGATATGAGAGAAATGGTACTTAGAGAAGCTCATAAAACCAGATACTCAATACATCCTGGAACGGGGAAGATGTACAAGGATCTCAAGAAACATTTTTGGTGGCCGGGTATGAAAGTCGATGTTGCTAAATACGTAGGAGAATGTTTGACGTGTTCTAAGGTCAAAGCTGAGCATCAGAAACCATCAGGTCTACTTCAACAACCCTAAATCCCGGAATGGAAATGGGAAAACATTACCATGGATTTCATCACTAAATTGCCAAGGACTGCAAGTGGTTTTGATACTATTTGGGTAATAGTTGATCGTCTCACCAAATCAGCACACTTCCTGCCAATAAGAGAAGATGACAAGATGGAGAAGTTAGCACGACTGTATTTGAAGGAAGTCATCTCCAGACATGGAATACCAATCTCTATTATCTCTGATAGGGATGGTAGATTTATTTCAAGATTCTGGCAGACATTACAGCAAGCATTAGGAACTCGTCTAGACATGAGTACTGCCTATCATCCACAAACTGATGGGCAGAGCGAAAGGACGATACAAACGCTTGAAGACATGCTACGAGCATGTGTTATTGATTTCGGAAACAGTTGGGATCGACATCTACCGTTAGCAGAATTTTCCTACAACAACAGCTACCATTCAAGCATTGAGATGGCGCCGTTTGAAGCACTTTATGGTAGAAAGTGCAAGTCTCCGATTTGTTGGAGTGAAGTGGGGGATAGACAGATTACGGGTCCGGAGATTATACAAGAAACTACCGAGAAGATCATCCAAATTCAACAACGGTTGAAAACCGCCCAAAGTCGACAAAAGAGCTACGCTGACATTAAAAGAAAAGATATAGAATTTGAAATTGGAGAGATGGTCATGCTTAAAGTTGCACCTTGGAAAGGCGTTGTTCGATTTGGTAAACGAGGGAAATTAAATCCAAGGTATATTGGACCATTCAAGATTATTGATCGTGTCGGACCAGTAGCTTACCGACTTGAGTTACCTCAACAACTCGCGGCTGTACATAACACTTTCCACGTCTCAAATTTGAAGAAATGTTTTGCTAAAGAAGATCTCACTATTCCGTTGGACGAAATCCAAATCAATGAAAAACTTCAATTCATTGAAGAACCCGTCGAAATAATGGATCGTGAGGTTAAAAGACTTAAGAAAAACAAGATACCAATTGTTAAGGTTCGATGGAATGCTCGTAGAGGACCCGAGTTCACCTGGGAGTGTGAAGATCAGATGAAGAAGAAATACCCGCATTTATTTCCAGAAGATACGTCAACACCTCCAACTGCTTAAAATTTCGGGACGAAATTTATTTAACGGGTAGGTACTGTAGTGACCCAAACTTTTCCATGTTTATATATATTAATTGAGATTGATATTTACATGATTAAATGTTTCCAACATGTTAAGCAATCAAACTTGTTAAGACTTGATTAATTGAAATATGTTTCATATAGACAATTGACCACCCAAGTTGACCGGTGATTCACGAACGTTAAAACTTGTAAAAACTATATGATGACATATATATGGATATATATATATAGTTAACATGATACTATGATAAGTAAACATATCATTAAGTATATTAACAATGAACTACATATGTAAAAACAAGACTACTAACTTAATGATTTTTAAACGAGACATATATGTAACGATTATCGTTGTAAAGACATTTAATGTATATATATATATCATATTAAGAGATATTCATACATGATAATATCATGATAATATAATAATTTAAAATCTCATTTGATATTATAAACATTGGGTTAACAACATTTAACAAGATCGTTAACCTAAAGGTTTCAAAACAACACTTACATGTAACGACTAACGATGACTTAACGACTCAGTTAAAATGTATATACATGTAGTGTTTTAATATGTATTTATACACTTTTGAAAGACTTCAATACACTTATCAAAATACTTCTACTTAACAAAAATGCTTACAATTACATCCTCGTTCAGTTTCATCAACAATTCTACTCGTATGCACCCGTATTCGTACTCGTACAATACACAGCTTTTAGATGTATGTACTATTGGTATATACACTCCAATGATCAGCTCTTAGCAGCCCATGTGAGTCACCTAACACATGTGGGAACCATCATTTGGCAACTAGCATGAAATATCTCATAAAATTACAAAAATATGAGTAATCATTCATGACTTATTTACATGAAAACAAAATTACATATCCTTTATATCTAATCCATACACCAACGACCAAAAACACCTACAAACACTTTCATTCTTCAATTTTCTTCATCTAATTGATCTCTCTCAAGTTCTATCTTCAAGTTCTAAGTGTTCTTCATAAATTCTACAAGTTCTAGTTACATAAAATCAAGAATACTTTCAAGTTTGCTAGCTCACTTCCAATCTTGTAAGGTGATCATCCAACCTTAAGAAATCTTTGTTTCTTACAGTAGGTTATCATTCTAATATAAGGTAATAATCATATTCAAACTTTGGTTCAATTTCTATAACTATAACAATCTTATTTCAAGTGATGATCTTACTTGAACTTGTTTTCGTGTCATGATTCTGCTTCAAGAACTTCGAGCCATCCAAGGATCCGTTGAAGCTAGATCCATTTTTATCTTTTCCAGTAGGTTTATCCAAGGAACTTAAGGTAGTAATGATGTTCATAACATCATTCGATTCATACATATAAAGCTATCTTATTCGAAGGTTTAAACTTGTAATCACTAGAACATAGTTTAGTTAATTCTAAACTTGTTCGCAAACAAAAGTTAATCCTTCTAACTTGACTTTTAAAATCAACTAAACACATTTTCTATATCTATATGATATGCTAACTTAATGATTTAAAACCTGGAAACACGAAAAACACCGTAAAACCGGATTTACGCCGTCGTAGTAACACCGAGGGCTGTTTTGGGTTAGTTAATTAAAAACTATGATAAACTTTGATTTAAAAGTTGTTATTCTGAGAAAATGATTTTTATTATGAACATGAAACTATATCCAAAAATTATGGTTAAACTCAAAGTGGAAGTATGTTTTCTAAAATGGTCATCTAGACGTCGTTCTTTCGACTGAAATGACTACCTTTACAAAAACGACTTGTAACTTATTTTTTCGACTATAAACCTATACTTTTTATGTTTAGATTCATAAAATAGAGTTCAATATGAAACCATAGCAATTTGATTCACTCAAAACGGATTTAAAATGAAGAAGTTATGGGTAAAACAAGATTGGATAATTTTTCTCATTTTAGCTACGTGAAAATTGGTAACAAATCTATTCCAACCATAACTTAATCAACTTGTATTATATATTATGTAATCTTGAGATACCATAGACACGTATACAATGTTTCGACCTATCATGTCGACACATCTATATATATTTTGGAACAACCATAGACACTCTATATGTGAATGTTGGAGTTAGCTATACAGGGTTGAGGTTGATTCCAAAATATATATAGTTTGAGTTGTGATCAATACTGAGATACATATACACTGGGTCGTGGATTGATTCAAGATAATATTTATCGATTTATTTCTGTACATCTAACTGTGGACAACTAGTTGTAGGTTACTAACGAGGACAGCTGACTTAATAAACTTAAAACATCAAAATATATTAAAAGTGTTGTAAATATATTTTGAACATACTTTGATATATATGTATATATTGTTATAGGTTCGTGAATCAACCAGTGGCCAAGTCTTACTTCCCGACGAAGTAAAAATCTGTGAAAGTGAGTTATAGTCCCACTTTTAAAATCTAATATTTTTGGGATGAGAATACATGCAGGTTTTATAAATGATTTACAAAATAGACACAAGTACGTGAAACTACATTCTATGGTTGAATTATCGAAATCGAATATGCCCCTTTTTATTAAGTCTGGTAATCTAAGAATTAGGGAACAGCCACCCTAATTGACGCGAATCCTAAAGATAGATCTATTGGGCCTAACAAACCCCATCCAAAGTACCGGATGCTTTAGAACTTCGAAATTTATATCATATCCGAAGGGTGTCCCGGAATGATGGGGATATTCTTATATATGCATCTTGTTAATGTCGGTTACTAGGTGTTCACCATATGAATGATTTTTATCTCTATGTATGGGATGTGTATTGAAATATGAAATCTTGTGGTCTATTATTATGATTTGATATATATAGGTTAAACCTATAACTCACCAACATTTTTGTTGACATTTTAAGCATGTTTATTCTTAGGTGATTATTAAGAGCTTCCGCTGTCGCATACTTAAATAAGGACGAGATTTGGAGTCCATGCTTGTATGATATTGTGTAAAAACTGCATTCAAGAAACTTATTTTGTTGTAACATATTTGTATTGTAAACCATTATGTAATGGTCGTGTGTAAACAGGATATTTTAGATTATCATTATTTGATAATCTACGTAAAGCTTTTTAAACCTTTATTGATGAAATAAAGGTTATGGTTTGTTTTAAAATGAATGCAGTCTTTGGAAAACATCTCATATAGAGGTCAAAACCTCGCAACGAAATCAATTTATCTGGAACGTTTTTAATCAATAAGAACGGGAAATTTCATCCCTACACTGTACCAAGTGTAGTAAAAACGAAGTACTATGCAACCGTTTACGATACTAGAGCGACTAGCCCGGTTGGGGTTGTCAAATCCGATAGATCTATCAATAGGATTCGCGCTTACATGTTCTTACAACATGTAAATATTAGTTACCAAGCTATTAGGGAAGATATGCAATGTGGTACAACTCAACGTAGAATATATTTTAAGTACTTGTGTCCATGGCGTAAAACATAAAATGCATGTATTCTCATCCCAAAATATTTTTAGAGTTTAAAAATGGGACTATATACTCACAGTAGTAAAAGTATATTAATAATAAGTTTTCAACTTATTAAAAATATGACCGTCGTCCTTGGATTCACGAACCTATAACAATAATAACGATTCAGATAATAATACGACATATGAATAAAATAAAGCAAGTTCATAGAATACTTATATAATAATTTTTAACATTTTATGTTAGTAGTCCATTGTTAGTAGTCCTTTGTTAGTAGTCCAAAATAGTCCGAAAAGTCCAACAGTCCAATAATCGGTATATATATATATATATAATCTTAGAATTACCCCCACGACATATTGTATACGTATTGTCTTTGCATCAACCCAGAGACGTATTGTATACGTATTGTCTTAGAATTAACTAAGACGTATTGTGTACGTATTATCTTAGGATTTATCAAAACGTATTGTATACTTATTGTGTTAGGACGTACCAAGAATATTATTATACATATATACAATCACAGAATTAACCAAGATTATAATATTTTGTTATACTACTGATAACATGTCCAAATATATATAGGATTAGGAAAAGTTAACAAGGATATGGTTAATATAGTTTTTATAATATAAATTTCGTCCATACAACGTTAATTTTAGCAGATTTTGTTTTGCTCGCCAAATATTCATTACAACTCCGTTTAAAGTGAATCAAATTGCTATGGATTCATTAAGAAGTATACAAAAACAATTTGAAAAGTTCATCCCAAGTAGTAATTTATAGAGCTTTACCCTCTTTTTGTGTCGGTGGACAGATTTGGAAAAATCCCGGCATCCACCCAAAATATGATTTTTGATAAAATACTTCCACTTTGTCTAAAAGCATGAAAAAAATACTGGAAGTCTTATTTACATATATTAACATATTTCCAAAGTCTTAGCCTCAAACTCAAAGTCTAAGATAGGTTTTTAATTCCCAACCCAAAACAGCCCGCTTTTTACCGAATGGAGATTAAAGGATATATGTTAAGTTTCAAGGTGTTCTTCATATGTACAAGTTATAAGTTCTTATATTAACTTAATATAACATCATAATACATATAAATAAGTGTTATTAGAGTTAAGTTAGAAAGATTAGATTAGTTTTTCAAACAAGCTTGGTGTTCACCAAAACAAGTTCTAGTTTTTACAAGTTTTATAAGTATAATAAGATAGAAACTATATAAGGAATTGAACAAGGATTTTGAGAAGTATTTTACCTTGATTATGAAGAGAAAAGTTGCTGAGATTAAAGTATGATATGAGAGTATTCAAGTGTGTGTTTTTAGTTTAAGAAAATGTGGAGTAAAAATGAGTTAAAATGGTCCTTATTTATAAGCTTATAATTTTGGCTTTTAGTGAAAATATCTAAGACAAATTAAATTGTATTAAGTCATGCATGACATATTAAATAGATTAGGTCATGGATGACATATTACACAAATAATTGCAGATTTCTGTTGGTATATACCGATAGTAAATACTTCTAGAAGATGTATATAATACGGGTAAAAATACCGTATGAATGAGAGTAGAATTCTTTGAGGAAATTGAACGAAAATACGAGTATGGCTATCATTTATATGTATTGGTATATTATAAAGTGTATTCAATACTTGTAAGGATGAATTTACACTCGTAATACATTATATGTAAATACATTTTAACATAAGTTAATTACGTCGTTTAAATAGTAATATATATTTTGTTTGAAAACTCTTTAAATTAGTAGTATGAAAATATATATATAATACTTTGTTAATATACTTAATGAGATATTTAATTATCATATTTTCAAGTTAAATATATATAAATCCATATATATATACAATAATTAAACAATTAAACAATTAAATCAAGTTATGACGTTCGTGAATCGTCGGAATAAAAGGGTGACCAAAAGCTTGTGTAAAACTCTTTTCAGAGGTTCAAGATTTATTAAAATTCATTGCTTATCAAATCGGAATTATATAAAGATTAAGTTTAAATTTTGTCGGAAATTTCCGGGTCGTCACAGAGAACGAGGGTAATGACACTCTTAGTTGGATGATATGGGTACCACCTCAAACACAAGATCCCGAACCACTACCAAACCCTGAACCAGTAGACCCTGAACTAATACCAAACCATGAGCTAATAGACCCCGAACCAATACTAAACCCCGAGCCTACAGAAACCATCCCACAAAACCATGAGACCACTGAAACCTCCTCGAATAATGAGCATCAAACTCAAGAGGAACAATGTGACTCAAATTTCGATGAAATCGCCCAACGATATGTCCTACCTCAAAGAGCCAATAGAGGTATCTCTCCAAAATGATATTCCCCAGAAAAAGAAGCGCAAAGATCTAGATATCCTATGGCTAATATAGCACAAGGAAATCTGTCAAAAGAAGCTCAAAAATTTAATTTCGCAATTTACTCTGAAAATATTCCAACTTCTGTTGAACAAGCGTTCAAATCAAAAAACTGGAAAAAAGCAATGGAAGTTGAAATGGAAGCTCTGAATGATAATGACACTTGGGAAAAATGTTTCATACCTCAAGGAAAGAAACCAGTGGGATGTCGATGGGTATTTACGATAAAATATAAACCAGATGGAACTATTGAAAGATACAAAGCTCGACTGGTTGCAAAAGGGTACACTCAGACATACGGGATTGATTACTCCGAAACCTTCTCACCGGTTGCAAAGATTGATACCATCAGAGTTCTCTTCTCTATCGCTGCAAATGAAGACTGGCCACTTCATCAATTTGATGTGAAGAATGCCTTTCTCCATGGCGAATTAAAAGAAGAAGTTTATATGGAAGCACCACCATGATTCACCGACAACTTTAAAAACAGGGAAGTTTGTCGACTTAAAAAGGCTTTATATGGGCTAAAACAATCGCCACGGGCTTGGTTTGGGAGATTTACTTTATTTATGAAAAAATATGACTTTAAACAAAGCAACTCGGATCATACTCTCTTTTTTAAACGAAAATGAAATTTAATTACATGCTTAATCATTTATGTTGATGATATGATAATAACAGAAAATGATAAAGAGGAAATTTCAAATTTAAAAATGAACTTATTTAAAGAATTTGAAATGAAAGACTTGGGCAGACTTAAGTATTTTTTGGGGATTGAGGTTTTACGATCCCAACAGGGAATATTTATCTGTCAAAAGAAGTATGTTCTTGATTTTCTTGCAGAAACAGGTATGATTGATTGCAAACCAGCTGATACTCCAATGATTCCAAACCAAAAGTTATATATGGAAGATAAAGCTGATCTTACTGATAAAAGGCAATACCAAAGGATGGTGGGAAAACTCATCTATCTTGCTCACACTCGGCCAGATATAGCACATGCAGTCGGAGTTGTGAGCCAGTTTATGCATCAACCACAGGTTCACCATATGGAAGCTGTAATGCGGATCATCAGATACTTAAAGAAAACAGCAGGCAATGGAGTTGTATTCAAAAAGAATGGGCACCTTGAAGCACAAGTTTATACGGATGCAAGTTGGGCTGGAGAAATAGGAGATAGACGATCAACTTCAGGTTTCTTCACAATAGTTGGAGGAAACTTAGTTGCGTGGAAGAGTAAGAAACAAAAGGTCGTTTCCTTATCAAGTGTCGAATCAGAATTTAGAGGAATCGTAAAAGGAGTAGTTGAAGCGCTATGGATCAAGAAACTGTTGACAGAAATTGGTTTCCCTCCAAAAGAAGCCATTCAAATTTTATGCAACAACGAAGCCGCCATTGCCATTTCAGAAAATCTGGTTCAACACGACAGAACTAAGCATATTGAAATCGACAGACATTTTTTTAGGGAAAAGCTTGATGATGAAATCATTTCTCTTCCATCTATTAGATCAGAAGATCAACTAGCTGATATTCTCACCAAATCCATCAACGGGAGATTATTCAGTGAAGTTCTTGTTAGTCATTATAGTCCATGTATTAGTCTTTATAGTCCATGTACTTTGTATTGGGCCTGGCCCATGTTTAGCTAGGGCATTTGTATTGTAGTCTATATATTGTACTGAGATCCTAAATCAATGGCAAGTAATATTACACATTCAATACACGATCAATCATGTCACATAACATGGTATCAGCAGCTCACGGTTAGGGTTTTCACCCTACGATCCTACCTTCTGCAAGCTGTATAACACTAATTATTCTCCCTTTCTTTCCCAGCCGATCTCATCTATCTCCTTCTCTATCGATTATCTTCTTCAACATGACCACATCTTATGATAAAATCTACACAGTAACCTCAATATCCCACCTCATACCCGTAAAATTAGTTCTCACTAAACTCAACTATACCCACTGGAAAAAGTTATTTACCACTCATTGCTCCGGATTCGATGTTCTTAAGTTTATTCTGGGCACATCTATGGATGAAGAAAAAGCGTCTCCGGCCTGGTTGAAGGCTGATTCGGTTGTCTTGACCTGGATCTTCAATACTATATCCGAACCTCTGCTTGAACGTCTATTAAACTCAGAACCCACAACTTCAAATGATGCATGGGTGTTCTTGGCTAATTTATTTCAAGACAATAAACTCTCAAAGACAATGGAATTAAATGCTCAGCTACGTGCTCTTTCAATCGGTAATCTAACCATGGAAAAATATCTCCGCAACATCGATCGACTTGCAACTCATCTACGCAACCTCGGCTCGACTGTGGAAGATAGCGATCTTGTTATGTACGCTATCAACGGGTTGCACAACAAGTTTCCTCACGTCACTCACATCATCCTCCATAGTCGACCCTTTCCCACCTTTGACACTATTCGATCCATGCTTTTGATGGAAGAGATGTCAATAAACCGCCATGAACGCCTCACTTCTGATGCTCCATTAAATGCCTCTTATCCGACGTCCCTAGTCACTCAACCATCACCTAAACAGCCGTTCAACCAAACCGAAGTATGCCACAATTTTTCGAAATGTTTTTGCAAGTTTGAGGGTAGATGTCGATACATTCATCAGGGTAATCCAAGAAGACAGAATACTGGATCACACAATCTTCATTCTAATAAATCTCGTGGTATTAGTCAAGCTCAGCTTTTTTAAATCATCGCTGCCCAACTGGCCCAACAGTCCGCCAGCTCTTCTCGGGCTCCCTTCAATACACAAGCAGCCGCATTCATTTACTATGGGTCTAGTCCAGTTAATCGACAAGCTGGACTATTATCGAGCCCACCAGGTTTTCCCAAACTGCCACAATAGATTTCAACTACTGGGCCACAGGCCTATCATGCTGGACAGCCCAATTTCAATAGTAACATTCAGCATACTGGTTTCGATATTGAGCAGCAAGCACAACCAGTTAATTTTGGTTCTTTTATAGTCGATCCAAGGACTCAAACATAGGAGACTGTTCTTCCTAGCGCGTTTAGTGGAATGACTTTACAGGATTATGGCGCTGCCAGTTGGTACATGGATACCGGTGCGACTTCTCACCTTACCTCTTGTGTTAATAATCTTAGTACTGTGTTTAATAATTGCAAATATTCATCTGTCGCCGTTGGTAACGGGAACACCATTCCCGTCACCAATACCGGCAATAGCTTGTTACTTACCATGCACCGTCCCTTACACTTGAACAACATCCTCGTCACACCCAATATTGTTAAAAACCCTCATTTCAGTGCGTCAATTTACTCATGATAATATTGTTTCCATTGAATTTGACCCTTTTGGTTTTTCTGTGAAGGATTACCTGACGCGCCAGCTTCTTCTCCGATGTGACAGCATCGGGGATCTATACCCTTTCACGACACCTAGCTCCTCATCTCAGCAAGCTTTCCTCACCAGTCCCGTTATCTGGCATCAACGTCTCGGTCACCCTGGACAAGATGTTTTTAGAAGACTTATTTCTAATAAAGATATTTTATGTAATAAAATGTCGTCATAACTATTTTGCCATGCCTGTCAACTTGGCAAACATGTACGACTGCCCTTTTTTATTTCTAGTTCCAATGTAACTGATGTTTTTGATATTATTCATTCGGATTTATGGACATCCCCTGTGCCTAGTCTTTGTGGTTTAAAATATTATATTATATTCCTTGATCATTACTCTCAGTATGTTTGGGTGTTTCTGTTACGAAATAAATCTGATGCATTTAATACGTTCTTAAACTTTCGTTCTTTTGTTCGTATGCAATTCAATAAAGAAATTAAAGCCTTTCAATTTGATAATGGGGGTGAATTTGATAACACAGTTTTTCATCAACTCTTTGAAACCAATGGCATTCAATTCCGCTTTTCCTGCCCGCATACCTCTCAACAAAACGAAAAATCCGAACGTATGCTTCGCACCATTAATAACCTAATCCGCACTCTACTCTTTCAAGCCCACCTCCCCCCCACCTATTGGGTCGAAGCCTTACATATGGCAGTCCATCTCCTTAACATCCTACCCTCCTCCGCAATTAATCATGAGATACCACACTATCGCCTTTACCGACAAAAACCTAACTACACCACACTCCGTGTCTTTGGTTGTCTTTGCTACCCTCACCTTCCTGACACTCACAAACTCACACCCCGCTCCACACCATGCATATTCCTCGGTTATCCCTCTGACTATCGGGGATACCGGTGTCTTGACCTCACCTCCAACAGAATCCTCCTGTCTCGTCACGTCACATTTGATGAGACTTCCTTCCCTTTCGGCTCCATGACCCCTACCCAGCCCCCGTCATATGATTTTCTTGACCCTCCACCTAGCCTATTTTCCCGATCTTTCCACCTTCCGACTCAACCCTCGGAGACACAACCTCCTCCCACTGAGGCTACCGCTGATATTCATGCTCCCTCTTCATCGGAGACTCAGCCTCCTCCTATTGAGGCTACCGCACCTGCCATTACTCAGCATCCTCTTCTGGAGACACAGCCACCTCCCACTGTGGCTACATCCTCATCTTCCGTCCATCCTATGATCACTCGTACCCGTGATGGCACCACCAAACCTGTTGACCAACTTAACCTTCACATCTCTACCATCTCCCCAGTTCCTCGCACCTACCCCGATGCCCTTAGGGACCCTAACTGGAAACGAGCTATGACAGATGAATATAATGCTTTAATTAATAACAGTACTTGGACACTTGTGCCTTGCCCATCGGACACGAACATAGTTCGCTCCATGTGGCTCTTTAAGCACAAGTTTAACGCAGATGGTACCTTGAGCAAATACAAGGCTCGACTCGTTGCTAATGGTCGCAGGCAGCAGGTTGGCATAGATTGTGATGAGACTTTTAGCCCGGTTGTTAAGCCCGCATCGATACACACTGTCCTTAGTTTAGCGGTTTCTAGACACTGGCCTGTTCATCAGTTGGATGTCAAGAATGCCTTTCTTCATGGACAACTTTCAGAGACTGTGTATATGCATCAGCCACCGGGGTTTCGTGACCCCAGATTCCCAGATCATGTCTGCTTATTGCAGAAGTCTCTATATGAAAGGACTCGTTCATATACATTATAAACGATTCACAATAGTTGATTACATCGCGAGGTATTTGACCTCTATATGATACGTTTTACAAATATTGCATTCGTTTTTAAAAGACAAACTTTCTTTACATCTAAAATTGACGGCATGTATACCATTTCATATTACATCCAACTATAATTGACTTAATAGTAATCTTGATGAACTCAACAACTCGAATGCAACGTCTTTCAAAGTATGTCATGAATGACTCCAAGTAATATCCTTAAAATGAGCTAATGCACAGTGGAAGATTTCTTTAATACCTGAGAATAAACATGCTTTAAAGTGTCAACCAAAAGGTTGGTGAGTTCATTAGTTTATCATAATCAACCATTTCCGTAATAGTAATAGACCACAAGATTTCATATACATAAACGTTTTAATAAAAATATTCTAAGTGGTTGAGCACTTGGTAACCATACTTAACATTTAATCAACGTCGCATATTCCCTTTATTATGAAATCTCACTACACTGTACCAAGTGTAGTCACTGAAACGAAGTACTGTGCAACCGTTGAACACTGGTCGTCCAGTCCGGTTGGGGTTGTCAGGCCCGATAGATCTATCAACAGGATTCGCATTTACAATACCGTATGTAAATGGTAGTTACCAAGCTATTAGGGAAAAATATGCAAAGTGGTACAACTCAACGTAGAATATGTTTTTAGTACTTGTGTCCATTTCGTAAAACAGTTATAAAATAGTGCATGTATTCTCAGCCCAAAAATATATATAAAAAGGGAGTAATGAAACTCACAATACTGTATTTCATAGCAATTATGTATATGACGGCACTGAACAAGTGCAGGGTTTGTCTCGGATTCACGAACCTATATTAAGTATATATATTTATATGTTGATCAATATCTGTCTAACAATTTAGGTCAAGTCGTAGTGTATCACAATCCTAATGCTCGAGACCGACATACAAAAGTCAACAAAAGTCAACTTGACCCAAAATGACTTCCAAAATCTATACATGTTTATAACTTATATATAGTCGTTTTATATATTTAAATATATTTATCAGATCTTATTATACTAAATAATACAAGTCATTTATTAATAAATAAAAATTTATATTTAAATTCATATATGATAAAAATATACTTTTATATATCTCAAGTAATAAAATTTATAAAATTCACTTAATATCATAAAAATATAGTGGTATGCATTATTAACGTAATTATATTACGTGTGGTAAAAATATCTTTGTACGCATATTTATTTGATAAAATAATATTGATAATAATAATAATGATAAAAATAATAAAATGATAGTTTCAATAAAAATATTAATTTTTAGTAATAAAGATAATTTTAGTAATAACATCAACTGATAACAATTATAATAATCGTTTTAATAATAATATTAAAATTAATAATAATTCAGTTGACCATATCTTTTAATCCGTTCATCGAACCCACACGATTTCTAAATGAAAAGTTATTAATTTTTCTTTAGCTTTTCAACTACATGCATATCATATACCTTATCTCAGTAGCATATGTATCAAATTCGTGATTTATCATAAACTATTTAACGATGAAACTAAGCATACAAACATGCATAATCATATATACTCGAGCACTAGTCAGAGATACACTATTAATATATAAAAGATAAGATATGAATGCTCACGTATCAATATTGTGATTCAATATTGCAGGAAAGTACGTAGACGCAACGAAAATGATAAACGTTAGGTTTACCTCACGAGCAATACCCTCGAACAATACACATAACCTCCATAGCTATAACCCATAATTTCCTTAGCTCTATCCCGTTTGAAAACTTATTTTGAAATCGTCTGAATATAACTCCGTCGTAGTATTTTATGTATACTAATAATATCTTGAAATAATACTAAGTAAATATATATATGTAATTCGATTGAGAGAGTTTAGAGAAATATATTTTCAAGTTTCTATGAAATAATGAAACCTATTGAATTCTATTTATAATAGATTTTTTGAATTATTAAAGTGAATTATTAAAGTATGAATTATTAAAGTGAATTATTAAAGTATGAATTATTAAAGTGAATTATTAAAGTATGAATTATTAAAGTGAATTATTAAAGTGAATTATTAAAGTTAAAGTAAAGTAAAAGTAAAGTAAAAGTAAAGTAAAGGTAAAGTTAAAGTATAGTAAAAGTATAAAACTATGTACGTATAATACGCGTATAAATATATTTAATATTAATTTAAATCGTTATATCATAAAACAATTTAGAAAAGTAGAATTATATATATTCATAATAGGTTTCAAGTTTTTAAATTACAGTCTGTTGGTGAAGCATGGGATAAAGTCCAAAGGTTTAATAAACGTATGAAATCATCTTAATGAAAAATGTCGAGTTACTTAACTTGTCGATATCCAACATCTAAGTTATTTACACTCCACGTTCTTACTTATAGATCACTTTACCATTTTCCGAATATTGTCAAAAAGAATAGATTTCTTAAATCACAGTGGACCTCATAACATTGGCCCGTAATCATATCATAATGTATCTGATAATTCAATCATTTGATATTATCTCTTAATTCTGTCGATAAATATATCGAAACAAATACGTTCATGTAAAGTATCATATATCTAATACTTTGTTAATGTTTTCAGTTAATATTATATATTATATATACATATCTATATACACATAATTGTTCGTGAATCGTCGAACACGGTCAAAGGGTAATTGATTACATGAATGTAGTTCCAAACTTTTTGAGATTCAACATAACAAATTCTGCTTATCGTGTCATAAACATATAAAGGTTAGGTTTAAATTTGGTCGGAAATTTTCGGGTCGTCACAGTACCTACCCGTTAAAGAAATTTCGTCCCGAAATTTGATCGAGGTCGTCATGGCTAACCATAAAAATGTTTTCATGACGGATATGTGTTGATAGATAGGATTTTATTACCATAGAATAATATGGATAAAATGATCCGATTACTCGAAGCGTATGAGTGAAGCTATCACAAAATAGTGGAATGAGGAAAATAAGTTTCGTCATAACTTTTGACGTAGTCATGGTTGAATTCCGGAATTCAAGGGATTCAAAAAAAAATCTTGGAAATCTATAAGATCTGTTTCTTCGAGATTTAAGGAAATTAGGATCTCTTTAATTAAATGCGATGATCTGTCCTGATTACTACGTCTGATATTTCCCTTATATATTTACCTTTTTCCATTCCATTAGTTTTTACCACTTCTATACTCAATTCCAATTTCAAAAGATTGCGAAAATGCTTAATCCAGTTCTAATCCTTGTCCTTATCCTTACTCTCGCAACAATCATTCTCCTTTTCTAACTTCCACCGGAGGAATCTGTTTTCTTCTACTTCGCCCTTGGGGTTATAGTGTTTTTAATTCTCCCGTGTCTTTATGTTGCGATAAACATTGATATACACGGTTTGTAATTTATGTGTTGTTATTGGACTTTATATTCTCCCTTACATTTCGGAGTTTCATACTTTTGTTGTCTCTTTCCGGCTTTAAGTCAAGCGAATAATGGTCCAGAATTAGTAGGTATGAAGTTTTGGATGAACATAGTTAATGTTCTAAGAAGGAAATCGTAATGGTACGATCTTGATTTGGCAAATTACCAGAATATCCGGAAAGATAGAACTATCAAGAAGATATGTTCTTAATATGTTTGGAGATTTGGTAGAATGTAAGAGTCATGTAAATGGCATATGATGACGGTATGTTCTGTGAATCATCACGTTCCATTAGAAACTCAGCATGAATTACTGTAATATAATCACGTTGATCAAGTGTCATTATATTATACTAACTCATGCTTCAGTTCCCAACACTACTTCAAAACATTCATATTTGAATTTTTTTTTCAGAATTTAGAAACCAACACAGTTTCTTTTATGTTGCAGATATTATGGAGAGATAAATGATCTCAGATAAGAATAGTTGTGAAAATATCTCCAGAAATATGGAGAATATGTATAATGAGAGATACGAAGATATCTTATAATATTTAAGATAAGATGATGATGAAGAATAAGGTCCGCAAAGGTTTAGAGTCAGGAGCAAGGTATTCATTAATGACTTCGTCGAAAACAGAATCATCAAGATTCTTTAAATACAGACTTTGGTCCTTGTATTTGTCCTTGGTCTCCTTCACGGTCTGCTCAATCCATTGTTCAGTACCAACTCTTCTCTTTTTCTAGGCTTTACCAACACATTATTCTTTGTCATCAAACTTTTGACTGTTAAAGTCGTTTACAGTTTCTGCTGCTTCACTAGCATTTCGAGAACTAATTCACAGTTTGAGATGTTTTTCAGAAACTTCACATTCGAAGTGTGTAAGTTTAGGAGATAGACGTTATATGTATATATAACTATTGAAGTAGAAACGCTGCGAGATTTCAAAATACCGATTGCTGATTTTCAGTAATTGGTATGGCAATTCTTGTTGCAAGATGCGGATGAGTAAGAGATGGAGTTTCAATGAATAAGTATAGTGACTTTTCGGAGAGGTTTAAGTCGAAGATTAATGAAGTTGTTTATAAGTTTACTACTAATGTGGTGACATATGAAAGGTTCCCCAGTAACGATGGTGAAAGGGCAGCGTATCTATCGAAGTTATAATAAAATTAGTTTTACTGAAAAGTTGAAGTTGACTTGTTGGAGCTGTGACAAAACTGGCTACTTTGAAAAGAATCGTAAGGTTGTTTTTGCTAATAAATGCTAAAGAATTCAACGCGGGTACGTGTTAAACTATGACTTTGGGTTCGAGAGTTTTTCAGGTACAAGACTTCGGGTAATGTGTGATTGGATCATCATCTCGATTGTTCCTTATTTGAAGTGTCTTCCGAAATTTCGAAGCGTTTTAAATGCAGCTTGTCATTGTCAATATCCAAAGGATAAATTCGTCATAAATCTCGATTGATTCTCGTATCCTTTTGAGTGTTACAATTAAAAGTGATATTCTATCACAGTTTTGAAGTCAAAGTATAGCTTTGAAAAAATGTAAGGATCTAAGAGTGATGGTTTTGCTTATATCTCGAGTTGCATTCTGAGATTTCAAAAATCAGAATAGGTGATTGAATTTGAATGAGTATGGTTATTTTGATTTCTTATAAAAGAAGGTATACTGTTGTGAAAATAGGGAGTATAGTTGATGATTTACTGAATTAGAATCGAAGAATGTAATATATTAATTGTGCATTTATATATCTCTCGGGTATTACCTACCCGTTAAAAAAAATGTCACAAATAATATTTTGAACAAGAATTTTTCATTACAGTCTTTATGAAAATATATGTATGTATATTTTCTTCAGATGTAATACAGATTTAATGAGTTAATATCATATTAAGCTCATTTGATTTTCGGCTTGGATTAGTAAAGAATAATCTCTAAAACATTAGAGATTACATAATCTTCGCGGAGTATTTCGCTAATGTAATCAATACTTCAATATTTATTCTTATAGATATTTCCTTAGTGAATTATGTTGATGCTCATAGAACTCTTGCTAACTTCACAAGATACGAATGTTGTTTTCCAGTAAGTTTCGAGTACATTGAAGATGAAAGTGTAAAATCAAACATGTTATTGAATGATACACTTGGTTTATTATGAAACCGAATTCATTTAATTGAATTAAAGATTGTAGTTACGATGGTTAGGTTGTTAACGAAGGATGTACATCATAGCATATTAGTAATATGAATTTAACTGAGTAGTATCTACCCTTTTTCAATTCATATTCGATAGCTTAGTACGAAAGATTTTTATAGTTTCAGCATTCATATATATAAAATATATATATATAATTTCTTCAGAAGAATGAGTTAATACTTCATAACTCGTTGATACAAAATACTCGTTGTTGATCAATGATGACGTCCACGGCGATTCTTGAACTGACGGAACTTGTGATGTTATAGGTGCTGCTAGTGCTGATGATGCTGACAGTACTGACGGTGATGGTAGTGCTGACGATATTGTTTATGCTGATGATACTGCCGGTAACTGCTGGTGATGCTGCTGAAGCTTGTGGTATTGAGGCTTGCGATGTGGATGTTACTGGCGGTATTGGTTATGCTGCTGGTGCTGCTGATGGTGTTTGTAATCCTTGCACCATGTGTTCCAAAGCCACTACTCGGGCGCGAAGTTAGTTAATTTCTGCTAGTACACCGGGATGATTGGCGGTTGGAACGAGAGGATGAATAAGATTCGCAATATGGGATAGTATATAATCATGACGAGATACTCTAGCAATGAGTGAGAAAATGGTGTCTCGAACAGGTTCGCCGGTAAGTGCTTCAGGTTCATCGCCAAGAGGGCAATGTGGTGGATGGAAGGGATCACCTTCTTCTTGTCTCCAATGGTTGAGTTGACTACGGACCCATCCCCAATTCATCCAAAATAGATGATGGAAAATTGGTTGATCCATTCCGGTGATGCTACTTTCGGAGATCAGGTAGATATCCATATCAGAATAGCTGTCGGAATCTGAGGAATTCGAACTGGTTGAGGGATCCATCTCGTAGGATCAGGGAAAGAATTTTTGGTATGAAATAGATTGTAAAATTTAGATTTGGTATTCTTCAATTACATAATTTGCATATCTATATATAATACCAAAATTCCGTAAATTACGGAGAATCTTTGAAAAGATGTCAGTCAAAGTTCACAGTAATAGATGTGCTAAGATAAGAATCTGTCTATACACTATTATGCAATAAATGCAGGAAAACGCGTCTATACTTAAGATGATAAGCAGGTAATTTCCTAAGGATGATAAGTAGATGATTTCCGACTAGAATTGATAAGCAAACTTTTTGACATGCAGACACGGTCGAAGTCCAGACTCACTAATGCATCTTAACAACTATCAGTTAGACACACTAATGCAAGACCTGGTTCGCTAAGACCACCGCTCTGATACCAACTGAAAGGACCCGTTCATATACATTATAAACGATTCACAATAGTTGATTACATCGCGAGGTATTTGACCTCTATATGATACGTTTTACAAACATTGCATTCGTTTTTAAAAGACAAACTTTCTTTACATCTAAAATTGACGGCATGCATACCATTTCATATTACATCCAACTATAATTGACTTAATATTAATCTTGATGAACTCAACGACTCGAATGCAACATCTTTCAAAGTATGTCATGAATGACTCCAAGTAATATCCTTAAAATGAGCTAATGCACAGCAGAAGATTTCTTTAATACCAGAGAATAAACATGCTTTAAAGTGTCAACCAAAAGGTTGGTGAGTTCATTAGTTTATCATAATCAACCATTTCCGTAATAGTAATAGACCACAAGATTTCATATACATAAACGTTTTAATAAAAATATTCTAAGTGGTTGAGCACTTGGTAGCCATACTTAACATTTAATCAACGTCGCATATTCCCTTTATTATGAAATCTCACTACACTGTACCAAGTATAGTCACTGAAACGAAGTACTGTGCAACCGTTGAATACTGGTCGTCCAGTCCGGTTGGAGTTGTCAGGCCCGATAGATCTATCAACAGGATTCGCATTTACAATACCGCATGTAAATGGTAGTTACCAAGCTATCAGGGAAAAATATGCAAAGTGGTACAACTCAACGTAGAATATGTTTTTAGTACTTGTGTCCATTTCGTAAAACAGTTATAAAACAGTGCATGTATTTTCAGCCCAAAAATATATATAAAAAGTAGTAATGAAACTCACAATACTGTATTTCGTAGCAATTATGTATATGACGGCACTGAACAAGTGCATGGTTTGTGTCGGATTCACGAACCTATATTAAGTATATATATTTATATGTTGGTCAATATCTGTCTAACAATTTAGGTCAAGTCGTAGTATATCACAATCCTAATGCTCGAGACCGACATGTAAAAGTCAACAAAAGTCAACTTGACCCAAAATGACTTCCAAAATCTATACATGTTTATAACTTATATATAGTCGTTTTATATATTTAAGTATATTTAACAGATCTTATTATACTAAATAATACAAGTCATTTATTAATAAATAAAAATTTATATTTAAATTCAGATATGATAAAAATATACTTTTATATATCTCAAGTAATAAAATTTATAAAATTCACTTAATATCATAAAAATATAGTGGTATGTATTATTAATGTAATTATATTACGTGTGATAAAAATATCTTTGTACGCATATTTATTTGATAAAATAATATTGATAATAATAATAATGATAAAAATAATAAAATGATAGTTTCAATAAAAATATTAATTTTTAGTAATAAAGATAATTTTAGTAATAACATCAACTGATAACAATTATAATAATCGTTTTAATAATAATATTAAAATTAATAATAATTCAGTTGACCATATCTTTTAATCCGTTCATCGAACCCACACGATTTCTAAATGAAAAGTTATTAATTTTTCTTTAGCTTTTCAATGACATGCATATCATATACCTTATCTCAGTAGCATATGTATCAAATTCGTGATTTATCATAAACTATTTAACGACGAAACTAAGCATACAAACATGCATAATCATATATACTCGAGCACTAGTCAGAGATACACTATTAATATATAAAAGATAAGATATGAATGCTCACTTATCAATATTGTGATTCAATATTGCAGGAAAGTACGTAGACGCAACGAAAATGATAAACGTTAGGTTTACCTCACGAGCAATACCCTCGAACAATACCCATAACCTCCATAGCTATAACCCATAATTTCCTTAGCTCTATCCCATTTGAAAACTTATTTTGAAATCGTCTGAATATAACTCCGTCGTAGTATTTTATGTATACTAATAATATCTTGAAATAATACTAAGTAAATATATATATGTAATTCGATTGAGAGAGTTTAGAGAAATATATTTTCAAGTTTCTATGAAATAATGAAATCTATTGAATTCTATTTATAATAAATTTTTGAATTATTAAAGTGAATTATTAAAGTATGAATTATTAAAGTGAATTATTAAAGTATGAATTATTAAAGTGAATTATTAAAGTGAATTATTAAAGTTAAAGTAAAGTAAAAGTAAAGTAAAAGTAAGGTAAAGTTAAAGTTAAAGTATAGTAAAAATATAAAACTATGTACGTATAATACGAGTATAAATATATTTAATATTAATTTAAATCGTTATATCATAAAATATTTTAGAAAAGTAGAATTATATATATTCATAATAGGTTTCAAGTTTTTAAATTACAGTCTGTTGGTGAAGCATGGGATAAAGTCCAAAGGTTTAATAAACGTATGAAATCATCTTAATGAAAAATGTCGAGTTACTTAACTTGTCGATATCCAACATCTAAGTTATTTACACTCCACGTTCTTACTTATAGATCACTTTACCATTTTCCGAATATTGTCAAAAAGAATAGATTTCTTAAATCACAGTGGACCTCATAACATTGGCCCGTAATCATATCATAATGTATCTGATAATTCAATCATTTGATATTATCTCTTAATTCTGTCGATAAATATATCGAAACAAATATGTTCATGTAAAGTATCATATATCTAATACTTTGTTAATGTTTTCAGTTAATATTATATATTATATATACATATTTATATACACATAATTGTTCGTGAATCGTCGAACACAGTCAAATGGTAATTGATTACATGAATGTAGTTCCAAACTTTTTAAGATTCAACATTACAAATTCTGCTTATCGTGTCGGAAACATATAAAGGTTAGGTTTAAATTTGGTCGGAAATTTCCGGGTCGTCACACTATATGGCCTCAAACAGGCCCCTCGTGCTTGGTTTCAGCGATTTGCGGGTTATGCTCAGCTGATTGGCTATCACCAAAGCCGCTGTGACACTTCCCTTTTTATCTTTCCACAGGGATCGGACACCGTGTACCTACTTATGTATGTTGATGATATCATTCTGACTGCTTCTACCACAGGTTTACTTCCGCGGATCATTGCCTCGTTACATCAGGAGTTTGCTATGACTGATTTAGGTCCCCTAAACTACTTTCTAGGGATCCACGCTACTCGCACCGCCTCTGGTATGTTTCTCTCACAGAAACAGTATGCGACTGAGATTATTGAGCGGGCTGACTTGCCCCCTTGTCCTCCATGCAGGACCCCGGTTGAACCCGCGACCAAGCTTACGTCTCATGGTCCTCCGGTCAAGGACCCCACTCTATATCGGAGCCTAATAGGAGCCTTACAGTACCTCTCTTTCACTAGACCGGATATATCTTATGCGGTTCAGCAGATTTGCCTCTTCATACATGATCCCCGTGAGCAACACTTCCATGCGCTCAAACGGATCATTCGGTAGATTCAGGGTACTACCGACCTTGGCCTTCAGTTATATGCATCCTCTCCCACCTCGTTGGTCGCCTACTCAGATGCTGATTGGGCAGGTTGCCCCACTACTCGACGCTCTACATCAGGCTACTGTGTGTTTCTTGGCAACAATCTCCTATCGTGGTCTTCTAAGCGGCAACTCACTCCCTCCCGCTCCAGTGCTGAAGCGGAGTATCGTGGAGTTGCCAATGCCGTTGCCGAAACATGCTGGATTCGTAATCTTCTTCGCGAGCTTCACTGTCCTTTCACCTCTGCTACTTTGGTCTATTGCGATAATGTCAGCTCCGTCTACCTCTCCAACAACCCGGTTCAGCATCAGCGGACGAAGCATATTGAGATTGATATTCATTTCGTTCGTGATCTTATTGCACGGGGACAGGTACGGGTGCTTCATGTCCCGTCAAGATATCAGTTTGCGGACATCTTCACCAAGGGCCTTCCGTTCCCACTTTTTGACGAGTTTCGCTCCAGTTTGATCGTCCGGCGCACTCCCGCTCCAACTGCGGGGGGATGTTAGTCATTATAGTCCATGTATTAGTCTTTATAGTCCATGTACTTTGTATTGGGCCTAGCCCACGTTTAGCTAGGGCATTTGTATTGTAGTCTATATATTGTACTGAGATCCTAAATCAATGGCAAGCAATATTACGCATTCAATACACGATCAATCATGTCACATAACAGTTCTGAGCAAGTTGAATATTGGAAATCCCACTATTCAACTTGAGGGAGAGTGTCAGAATACTGGATATGACAAGGCATCAAGGTCAAATAACCAAATTTGGTTATGTGACTTAATTGGGATCAGATTATAGAATCATCATCTCCCTTTTTTGGATATATCACAAGGGTCCACAACAGGCCAAAGTAACGGGTCAAAGCAGCCTCTTCTTGCAGAGTTTCCCAAAGTGTATTGAGGGATCCAAAAGTGAAATTGGATCCTTCCCAATATTAGAATTAGCTGTTAGACTTTCTTTGTGTATAAAATAACACAATTCAGATTCATATAATCAATAAAACAATTATATTGCAATCGATCATACTCTTTCATACAATCATATTATCAATTCAAACAGCCTTATCCAAACAAAACTTCAACTTGACCCATTTGAGACATTGGGCCACATCAAACCAAGTTACCTTTGACAATAACAAATGTATATATGATGATGTCCAGTGAATTTCATGAATAATCTATTCCCGATCCCCATCTAATCTAATTAATTGTAAAATAAACACTTACGAAATTTAATCCAAGTTCGGAAATTCTGACTAAGGATCAAATTAGATACACAAAGAGAGTGTTAGAGTATAGTTAGGCTCCTGGACGATTTAATTTTTCAATAGTTTTTAATTTTAAAAGAATATCCTGAGTTATTACGGAGTATCTTATTATAATGTCCTACAATTAGTCATCTTTATTAACCACCAGATACCAATATTACACCGAGATATAAATTTGATGTCTACTTAACTGCTAACAAACTTTATATTTGACAATTATTAGTATTAGTATTATATTAATATTAATATTATACAATATATTATTATTGAATATTAGATATTTTGATATTAGATTAGAAGAAGAATCAATGATTGCTCCACTTGTATTCATAATTTGAGATAAAATACATATATCTAACAAAATAAACATATAAATTACATTTTTAATTTTTTATAATCTCTGTTTAATAGTAAATTTAAAAAATTGTATGCTATCTTCGACAAAGATTATATGTTCTTGTGAATAGATTTAATTATGTCATGTTATATTTATTTATGTTATAATGTGTTTTTGTTTTCATCTCACACTAAAAAATATTATTTCATTTTTTTAATATCCAAATTGATATCCATTAATCCGCGTAATTAAGTGAATATGAATATGAGTGTCAATTATTTCATAATGTGTTTGGATTTAGTGTCAATTATTGCAATGTACATTACTTTTACTTTTATGCAAATTAATGATTAACGATATTGTTAAGGTTTTCGTTAGACAAATATATTAAACATAAAAATGAACATTGATTTAAAAAATGAGGTGATTCTCACACATCACTTTTTTATCTATTTACACTTTTGTCTTATAAATTAGCAGTTTTACCTCTAAATTAATTTAGGGAATTGAACTTATATTATTATTGTAAGTATAATTAAAAGTATAATAATAAATTAGATGTAAATAGATCAAAAAGTGATGTACGAAAATCACCTCCCATTTAAAAAAAAAAAGAAAAAAAAAAGGTAGAGAGACAAAAAAGATATGTTATGTTGGAGTAAAGCAATAAGCAACTATTTGTGTGCATCATTACATGGACTAACCAAACGGGCCTAACCACATGACAACACGTCTCGACCCAACCAACTTCAAGTGGTTAGGTGTCTTTGATTTGTTAACTTGTTGCAAGGGTTAACCAACCCCTTTACTAACTTATCTTACGCCATAAAACAAAATTGGATGCAACCATTTACTTCGTAGCATTATATATATATACTAGGTTTTTGAGCTCGTGCGTTGCACGGGTGTGTAAAAAATCGTGCAAAAAAATGTAATTTGCAGTTCATATTGGGATGTAAATAGCGATATCAAAAAATAGAAAAAGTATAAGAATTATTTAAGAGCCCGTGGTGTTGAAAATTTTAAAAATTATTTTGAGTTTAAGAGCCCGTGGTGTTGACAAATTTTAAAAATTCCTTTTGAGTTTAAGAGTTTGTGGTGTTGACGAATTTTTAAAACTCTTTTGAGTTTAAGAGCCCGTAGTGTTGACAAATTTTAAAAGGTTATTTTGAGTTTAAGAGCCCGTAATATTGAAAAATTTTATACGTGGCTTTTAGTGATGTTAGTAACTTAACGTCCACAATTTTTTTTTTATTTTTCACCATTAATATCCATTTAGTGATGTTAGTTACTCCCTTCGATCTATCTATATCATCTTTTATCATTTGATATAAACACAAAAAAAAATATATTAGAAAATGTGTATACGTATCTTATCTATCTATATATTATCTTCGAGTTATATTGTATTTCACGTATATTATCAATTTAATTTAAATATTTTAATTTAACGTATATTTAGAGAGGTACGGGGATATTTTGTTTAGATTTTTTATTTATTATTTTATATATAATATAATAATTGTAATAAATAATATATATAATCTATACATATAACAATTCATAAATAACTTTCAACTACAATCAAGAATAACTTTTTCTTTTATATATATGTAGAGATATATCTATACATAATTAATTAATTAATTAATTTAAATTAATCATAAAATAACACATCAGCAATTTTTTTTTCAGGTTTTTATATGTATAGATAGGAGCATTTAAATTAAAAAATGAGCCACTAATTTAAAATTAAGAAGTTTTCATAAAATAACCTTTACTTTAAATGAAAAGCTGTTATAAGGGTAGGATGGGTAGATGACTAAAAATATGTGTTTCTCTTTTCAGTTTCCATTATAAATGTACGCATCCATGCTAAATGTTACAGAGTATTGATCAAGCGTATATTTATCCATGCATCCCTCTTATTAATAAATTTACGGAGTATATGCATAAGTTAAATTCTGAAGCAGCAATTCCAATATATTAACTTAGGAATAAAATAGGAAAAGATTTAGCATACCATAAAATAATAATAACGTGACCAATTTATCAATTCATAAAAAATTATATATCTTTTAATAATTATTTAATTTAGTTTAATTAAGAAAATTACACGTAAGATTATTTGATTTACTTTAACTGAGAAATTGACACGTAAGATTTAAAGCACGTGCTTTATAATAATGTATAGATATATATATATATTGGTAGGATCAAGAGGGAAGTAACCAATCGGGGGGAAGCGGGGCCGCGGAGGGGAAGCAAATTTTTTTTTTTCGTTTTTTGAAAAAACTTTGTTCACGAACATTATAGATTGGATGAAAATATGAACATTTAATAAAGATACTTTGTGATAAATGTTTTTATTTTGGCGGAAAAACGCTCGAAGAAGTAATATATAACAATTATCGTGTTTTTCGAGCGTATGTTGAGGTTTTAGATATTAGGGTTTATATATTAAGGTTTAGATATTAGGGTTTATAGGGTTTAGATATTAGGGTTTAGAAATTTAGGATTTAGGGTTTAGATTTAGGATTTAGATTGAGTTTTTAACACGAACGGTTTAGAGTTTAGGGTTTAGGGTTTGGTGTTTTAGGTTTATGGAATAAACCCAAAACACCAAACCCTAAACCCTAAACCCTAAACTCTAAATCGGGCTAAATTTTACTTCACAAAACATGAAGAAAAAAAACGTTAATATTCTTCACGAACAATATTATCTTGAATGTTATTTTTGTCGATCGTTTTCCCGCCAAAATAATAATATTCATCACGAAGTGTCTTTTCTAAATGTTCATATTATCATCCAATCTATAATGTTCTTGAACAAAGTTTTTTCAGAAAACAATTTTTTTTTGCTTCCCCCCGCTCTCCCCCGATTGGTTACTTCCACATTGATCATGCCCCTATATATATATATATATATATATATATATATATATATATATATATATATATATATATATATATATATATATATATATATATATATATATATATATATATATATATATATATATATATTGGACCAATCCATGGATAAGCACTAAATGGGGCACAAACTGGATAAGTAAAATTTCAATTTTTTTTTTTAAAAAAAAAACGATCCTTTAATATGCAAATAGAAGAAAACGAAAAAATTTTAAAAAGTTTTTGAACAAAATCGTTCGAAAATCGATGATGAATGGTAAACATCGATGATGAATGGTAAAAATTGATGATGAATGGTAAAATTAACCATTCATCTGGTTAATTTATCATTCATTTTTGTTCGCGATGAATGATAAAATTAATCAATGCTAAAAAAAAGCAGATGAATGGTTAATTTAACCATTCATCTGTTTATGATGAATGATAAAAAAAACAGATGAATGGTTAATTTAACCATTCATCTGGGTTTTTTTAGCATTGATTAATTTTATCATTAATCGTAAACAAGATGAATGATAAATTAACCCGATGAATGGTTAATTTTACCATTCATCATCGATTTTTGAAAGATTTTGAACTTTTTTTTTTATGAAAAAAATTGATTAGAGGTGCATTTTAATGCAGATTTATGAATGTAAAAAAAAATTCAAAAAAAAAAAATTTATTTTGCTTATCCGGTTTGTACTCCTTTTAAGCTTATCCATGGATCGTGCCCCTATATATATATATATATATATATATATATATATATATATATATATATATATATATATATATATATATATATATATATATATATTGTCAAAAGTTCAAACGAGAACCACAAAAAGGACGAGAACTGCGAGAACTTTTAATTTACAAAGATTTTTACATGTGGATAGATTGAATCACCCATAAATGTTGATGGAAACTAAAAATTAACATAAAATAGTTTGAAAAAACTTATATTTTATCTATATAATCAGATATATAGTTTCTGGTTCACATTGCATATTTGTTTATATAACATGTGAACATTTTATATAATTAATAATTTAACATGTAAATTGTGGAAATGGACATATGTTTGTTAATGATTTGAGCATTAATAAACATTTGCATGTAATTTGTTGCATTTAAATGCATAAAAATTATAAAATTAAAAAGTTCTCGCAATTCTCGTCTTTTTTGTGGTTCTCGTTTGAAATGCCCATATATATATATATATATATATATATATATATATATATATATATATATATATATATATATATATATATATATATATAACGACTCTCATTTTTCCATTCTATATTTTTCCAATATTAAATGCCCAAACAATATAAATAAAAACTTAATAATTAAACTTTAATCAATAGTTGTTAAGTATTAAGAATTATAAAACATATTAATTAACTTCGTACAATAATTTACAAGTTAATAAAAGATGGAAATAATAAGCTAATTAACTTCCATGAACAAGATGTAATAAACTAAAACTTAATGTATGTAACTAATTAATCTTAAACAAGTTTGGAATCATTTAAGCTAATCTAATGTACAAGGACTAAAACGAAAAAGTTCCAAACCCTTCCTTGATGCCCTAGCCGAAAATTAAAGGGATAAAATGACCCTTTTGCCCTCCCAAAATTGGCCACCATCACCACCCATGCAAACCCTAACTTGTTCCCTAAGTACTCTTAACAAAACCCTAATTCTAGATCTTTCTAACCTCACATATAAATAGAGGCCTAGGCTAAAGCTATTCTTGTACCAAAACATACTTACAATCCTCTCTCAAAAAAAACCAAAACCTCTCTCTCTCCCTCTCTTGGATTTTCGGCCAAGAAAACACACCACCACCACCATCTTCAAGTAATCTTCAAGGAATCTTAAAGTAATCTTCATCGTGTTCTTCGTGTTCATCAAGATATTCAAAGTGTTCTTGGTTTGCAAGTGCTTTTGATCTTCATCTTCAAAGTGTTCTTCTTTTCTTATTGTTAATCTTCATCATACATTATCAAGGTATAACCCTAGATCCAAAACTTTTAAATTCTATCTTTCAATTCATGTTTATATTCATAATCATATTCATGCATGATCTTAACATTTATATTGTTCATGTAAAAAAAAATATATAAATATATATATACATACATACCTACGGCTATATATAAAAAAAAAAAAGTTTTGATCTTCAAAACCTTAAAACCTAATCATGTTTATGTTATCACATATGTTTATTAATTGTAAAAAAATGTATATACATATATACATATACATACGGCATATACATACATATATTTAAAAAAAAAATTATACATACATACATATACATGATATATATATATATATATATATATATATATATATATATATATATATATATATATATATATATATATATATATATACGGTTTATATATATATACATGAAAAAAAATATTTTTTTCTATATATACATACATACATGCGGATATATATATAAAAATATATAAACTATATATATATATATATATATATATATATATATATATATATATATATATATATATATATATATATATATATATATATATATATATATATATATATATATATATATATTAATTACTTAAACCCCTAATTAACGTAACCCTAATTTATTAAAACCCTAATACAACTTAAACCCTAAACATTAATTATATAACCCTAATAATCATTACCTAATCATTACCTTACTAAACCCTAAACATTACCAATTATTACTAAACCCTAATTATTAATTAATTATTAAACCCTAATATTAATACTACTCTAATTAATTAAAACCCTAATACTACTTATACTACATACTACTTAACATTTATACACCTATACTACTACTAACACTTATAGGGTACTACTTATATTATAACACTTATGTTATAAGATTAAAACATGGACAATATTGTGAATTTGCTCGAACGTCAACGCTACTTAAGGCCTAGGGTGATCCTTGGTACCACTATGGGACGCTTGTGGATTTCGAATGCCAAACCTAGATTTTGGTCAAGAAATCTTGGGCCAACCGGTAACAATTGATCATTCAAGTGACTCGACGGTGGCATAGATGTTTGAGTATGGTGCACAATGTCAAACCCGACTATAGTGATCATACACTCGCTTGCACACTTAATAAGTGGTGGACTTATTAAGGATAACTCACTAGTGTTCAACACTAACTTACTAAAAGTGGAAACTTACTAAAAATGGAAAACTTACTAAGAATGGGAACTTAGTAAAACAAACGTAAACACTTGCATACTTAAACTTAAACTTGGGCAAAATATTTAACTACTCTTAAATGTCATTAGGTTGACTTTCTGCTAACATTCATCTAAATCTTCTATTCCAAGGAATAACAATCTCTCTCTACTTACTAAGGTGAACTTCATAGCCCCGCTTTATATTGTGCACAACTTATTTAACTCATTGGGGTGAGACACGTGCTACTTTTACTATTTACAATTTAGACACAAGTACCAACTGTTAAACTATGCTATACCTGGCTATGTCCTGCTAAGTCCCTACAGTGATATTTTTAATTGCTCGTTAAATGCATTCTTAATTATTGGGGGTAGGCCTATCGGGAGTAACGTCCCCGATACATTTGACTAAGTCTTTGTATTACTTAATAATGAAAATAAACCGACAAAGACAGAACAACTTGTCATTGGGGCAAACTTTAAACGTTTAGTCTAAATATCACGAATTGGCATAACTTTTTGATCTGCGAGATCAACTTTATAAACAAAAATCTTGTGGTCTAAAACAACGGTCAAACATAATTGTTAAACCTATGATTTCACTCAACCATTTTTGGTTGACACTTTAGCATGTTTTGTCTCAGGTGCTGATTGATCAAGTTTACTTATCTACTGCTTATGTGATGCTACTTGGACTTAGGATCAAGAACTATCGCATTTATTATTCTTGCATTTGAAACATTTTACTTTATTGTAATTTCAATTCTTGTAACGACATTCTATTTTCCTCTGCGTAATCAATAAAGTTTGTTTTTATCATATAGTATTGTTCTCGTTTTATAATATGTTGGTTTATTTGATATTAAGTCACATTTCACCCAGGCCCTAACTGGGGGTGTGATAGATTGGTATCAGAGCATAACCAGGCTGTTATAGAGAACCAGGATTGCATCTTTATGTGTGCCTTACTTGCTAGCTAGGGTGCCATAGCAATCTAGGAAACTATAACCTTTTCTGCCTTAGACTTAAAGCACTTAAGATTGTCTTATAATCTTAACAATTTTGCCTTAATAATCTTGGCTTAAGATTCTAATCAAAGTCTCTTTCCTAATGTTAGGATGTCAAGCTCAAGCGTTAATCAACCAAATAAAATGACTCTTCAAACCATCTGAAGAAATGGCTCACTTCAAACCTACCACCGAAGTAGTACTGGATACTCTTCAACTGCAAGACCAGTCCGAAGCCCTCTTTATGGTCCTGCCTCACCACCCTTGAACTACAGCCCAAACTCTCTTCAAGATCCATCTAAGTCTCCCTAATACCACCCGACTCCAAGACTGGAAAGTAAAGGGAAATGCCCTGCTAATTTTATAGAAGATGTCCCGTCTAAGAAAAGAGCCCGATCTCCTTTTTATGATGATGATGCTAAGTATGAGATCATGAACTTGTGAAAGACTACTGAAAGAAACTTGGAAGGTTTGCTTCGCCATGTGGCGAGAGTTGAGGTTCGAATGGACGAGAAAGATTGAGAAGTTAAGAAACTGGTGGAAGAGAATGCCAAGCTGTGGAAAGAGTTGGTAATGCTGAGATATGAGGAAGAACGCAACACCCGCTGGGGAAAACAGTCACTTTCTTATCTAAAGGAGGATGTTGACTTCCGGATGAAGATGGAAAGAAGTCTAGTTGATAAGCAGCTTGCTCTAAAGGAGTACGACAACAACACAGTCAACAACCGTGTTACTAACCTATATGATAACCTTGAGTATCTCTATGAGAAGCAAAAAGAGAAAAACGAGAAAGTAGAGAATTTTATGAAGGAGGCTGAGAAGAAGAAGTGAACCCGCCCTTTTGTTTTGCTTTGTTTTATTTTTCCATTCTTTTATTTCCCAAATATGTAAAGGCTTTGCCTACAAACTATTCTTATATTCAACTCGTGAAAAGCTTATTTAATGCCTCGTTTCTAATAATATAAAGTGTTTTATTTATATCAAGTTGATATTAATGCTTTATCTTTATCATACTTGTAATTGCTCAAACTTATAACTTGTCAAACTTATCAAACTTATGTTCACTTCTATGTAGTGCCATCATGGTTCGTCCAGCTGCACCTACCTTTAACAACATTGTGTTGACCAATGAGCAATTTCAACAGTTACTTGCTGCCGCCCAAGTCAATGTCCAACCTAATCATGCTAATAATCAACCGAAACCTTGTTCTTACAAGGACTTTATGAACTGCAATCCTCCCGCTTTCAAGGGAAGTGAAGAGGCCATTGAACTAGTTCGATTGTAGAGACCCGTCCTAATCCATCTGGACGAAGTCCATATCGATTATAAACGATTCACAACAGTTGATTACATCACGAGGTACTTGACCTCTATATGATACATTTTACAAACATTGCATTCGTTTTTGAAAAGACAATCTTTCGTTACATCGAAAGTTGACGGCATGCATACCATATCATAATATAACCAACTATAATTGACTTAATGATAATCTTGATGAACTCAACGACTCGAATGCAATGTCTTTTGAAATATGCCATGAATGAATCCAAGTAATATCTCTAAAATGAGCAAATGCACAGCGGAAGATTTCTTTCGTACCTGAGAATAAACATGCTTTAAAGTGTCAACCAAAAGGTTGGTGAGTTCATTAGTTTAACATAAATAACCATTATCATCATTTTTAATAGACCACAAGATTTCCATATTCAGTTCTCATAAATATACGTCCCATGCATAGAGACAAAATATCATTCATATGGATTGAACACCTGGTAACCGACATTCACAATATGCATATAAGAATATCCCCATCATTCCGGGATCCTCCTTCGGACATGATATAAATTTCGAAGTACTAAAGCATCCGGTACTTTGGATGGGGCTTGTTGGGCCCGATAGATCTATCTTTAGAGTTCGCGTCAATTAGGGTGTCTGTTCCCTAATTCTTAGATTACCAGACTTAATAAAAAGGGGCATATTCAGTTTCGATCATTCAACCATAGAACGTAATTTCGATTACTTGTGTCTATTTCGTAAAACAGTTATAAAAATTGCGCATGTATTCTCAGCCCAAAAATATAAAGAGTAAAAGGGAGCAGATGAACTCACTCAATGTATTTTGTAGTAAAAATACATATGACTATATTGAACAATTGAACGATGCAGGGTTGGCCTCGGATTCACGAACCTATACCATTTGTATATGTATTAAAATATATACTCGTAATCGAATAAATCTATTTGTTATTTTAGAATATATCTGTTATGTTAATACTTTATAAGTTTTATTATTTATTTATATTTCCATCTAATATATATATATATATATATATATATATATATATATATATATATATATATATATATATATATATATATATATATATATATATATATATATATATATATATATATATATATATATATATAGATTTTACTATAGTTAAGTTATGTAATATATTTTTGTATATAAAAATCTATATTTTTATACTAATAACTTTAGTAACGTCATTAATACTTTATTTTCATAATCGTAATTATTTTAATAATAATGATATAGCTAATACTATAAATGTTAGTTTTATAATAATATTCCTTATGATAATAATAGTAATTTTAATAAAATGAAAAGTTTATTAATAATGATAATGAAAGTAAAAGTTTTTATAGTGATACATAATACTTAAGAATAATTATTATAGCAATTTCATTAATCGTGATAATATTAATAACAATACTTATTTTAATCATAATCAAAATCTTCACGTTAAATTTCTAAACTAATAACAAAAGCTTTTATAAAAATCGATTTGTAATGCTAATCATAATAATAATTGTAATACTTATATTAATAATAGTTATACTACTAATAATATTCAGTGATGATACTAGTGCCAGAAAGGTTAATGATACTAATATTAGTGATAATAGCAATAATACTAAATAATATTATTTTTTATTAACATTGTTAAAGGTAACTATAATATTAATACTTAAGTGACAAACTTAACAATAATAAATACATTAATAATACTTATAAGATTAATAATAATGATAATGATTATAATACTTATAATTATGATAATATTAATAATAATAATATTAATAATAATAATAATAATAATAATAATAATAATAATAATAATAATAATAATAATAATAATAATAATAATAATAATAATAATAATAATAATAATAATAATAATAATAATAATAATAATAATAATAATAATAATAATAATAATACTAAAAGGAGTTATACCTCAAAGAATAGGATTTAAAAAAAAACCAGCAGCAGGGTTTGAACCCATGACCTCCAGTTCACATATAAACCCTCCTAACCATCCGGCCACTTCTATTTTTCTGAAATTAAATCATAACCCAATGTATATAACCCGTTCTATCTATTCGGCCCAACTGAAAGAATACGGCCCAACACAGATTAATAACCCAACATCTAATTAAACTCGATTAAAGATGTAAAGAAGCCCAATCGAAAAAAACTGAATTATCTTAGCCCACTTAACAATCCATGGGGTATCCTGGATTTTTAAAGAAGTCGATAGCAGCAAAAAAAAAAATAAAGTGAAGGGTTTTCGTGGTTTACAGTTGTCGACCACCAACAATAAATAATTAGAACCGATCGTTGTCTTCTCATTGTCATCGTGTCCTTCATTAATCACCCTCATTAATCAAGTTCATCATCTTCTTTCTTAAATTCATTATCAACGTTCACCTTTTAATAATTGTGTTTCGATAGGGAGCAGAAGTAATTTGTTGGGTTTCTTTGTTGGGTGATAGTATTCAACAGAAAGAAAAGAAAAAAAATAAAACAACCAGAATAGAATGGTTATAAGTTGATGATGGTTGTGTACAAGTTCGATCCAGAATAGAAACAGGAAGCAAGCAATTAGTGAGTAACATTTTAATCATCTTTATCACCTATTAAAATCATCGTCTAAATTACGTCCATTATCAATGAATTTTTATCCTCATTCACCATTCATGAATCATCATTAAATCGGAACAATAGCAGCATGTATAGCAGTTGTAAGTTAAGGGATTTTGTTTGGATGAGATTTGAATAACAGAAAAATAAAATATATATATATAGCAGTAGGCGAACATGAGAAGAAGAACATGGCAACTTGGGAATGGTTTGTTGTGATCCTGTTTAATTGCAACAAAAAAATAATAATCGTGGCAGTGGTGGTTGATTGTTCACGAAAAGAAATCCAAGAGAAAGAAGGAGAGGGAGATAAATGAAAAAGAGAGAGAGAGAGAGAGAGAGAGAGAGAGAGAGAGGTGAAGATGAGATGGCGTGTGATTGTTTAACACAATTAGAAACAGTAACATAGGCTGCAGTAGCAGTAACGAAAGAAATAAAAAAAATATATAGAAGGTGGTATTTGAGGTGGCTGTTGTGATGGGTTTTATAGTAACCCGAAACCAAACTCGTGCAGCAGCAATTTTAATTAGGTTTGAGTTATAGATTGTGGTTACTTTGATGGTGGTGATGAGAGTGGTTCACATAGCTAGGTGTATGGTGGTGATGTTTTAGTCCGTAACAGCAATCGTATTCGTTTGCAATCGATAGTTCATGGTTTGAAAAGGGTTTGTCAAATAGTTGTAAGTATTTACAGCAACATAAAGAGTTGTTCTTGGGTTGGGATCACAAGCGTTTGTAGCAGTAGTCAGGAGGGATTTGCAGTAGTTCCAGTTGATCAAAACAAAAGAAAAACAAATAATCAGCATTAGTATCGAACAGTAGAAGTTTGTAGGTTTAGGTGGTTTTGATTGGTGTTGTTGAAATGGGTATGTGGGTCTCGGATACAACCAGGAAAACACAAGAGATATCAGCGTGTATTGGGACAGTTGTGTTTCGTTGGTAACAGATACATAAGAATAACAATTGCAGTTGCATCGAATTAAAACAGAAAATAAGAGTGATGGTTTGTCTAGTTGTTCATGGTTATGTTTGTTGAAGAGTTAAGAAGAAAAAGGAGTTGGTGAAAGATGAATATGATCATGGAGTACGTATGTATAGTATATAGAAAAGAAAGATAGATAAAGATGGAAATTGATGGCTAACAGAAAGGTGTTATTAATTCAACATGTCAATCAATTTAACACAGTGACCTATGATTCATTATTGAAAATATTACGGATGGAAATTTGAGGTAGGAAACAAATTTAATAAAGTTTGAAAGTGATGCTAAACTCCATTTGATTTCTGTCTGATTCGTTTTGTATTGATAATGGAATCATTGGTTTAATCTAAGAGAAAAGAATCAATTACTAGTAATAAAAGGAGAAAGAAAATAATCAGATAAGATAAATTCTGTTATTTGTCATTGTTTTTGTAATTAATTAATATTAATAACTAATAATAATAATAATAATAATAATAATAATACTTTAAATAAATAAAAAAATATAGTATTATTGATAAAGACACTAATAATAATAAATTCTAAAAATAGTGATAATAGTAAAAAATAATGAAACAAATTATAGGTATTAAATTTTATATCTATGTATTATAATTTTAATAGTATTATTAATATTGATATTAATATTAATATAAATATTAATATTTATCTTAATATAACTACTATATCTTAACTTGTTTAAATAACCATTAAGTGTTACAATCGTTTACTAAATGAATTCGAAATCAAATATATGTATTTTCGATATACTGTTTATATATATATATAATTTAAGTACCAATTATTTGTTTTTAAATCAATAGATTTATTATTATTATATATTTACAAATAATACTCATATATATATAAATAATTGTTCGTGAATCGTCGGGAATGGTCAAAGGGTAATTGATTATATGACTATAGTTTCAAACTTTTCAAGACTTAACTTTACATAATTTGCTTACCGTGTCGAAATCATATAAAGATTAAAGTTTAAATTTGGTCAGAAATTCCCGGGTCATCACAGTACCTACCCGTTAAAGAAATTTCGTCTCGAAATTTGAGTGAGGTGGTCATGGTTAACAATAAATATGTTTTCATGACATATACGAGTTGAGATTTAGAGTTTTATCACATTGAGAAATATAGATAAAACAATTTGATTATTCGAAGAGTACGAATGAACTATTGCAAAAGAGTGAAATGAATATCTGCAGATTCATCATATCTTTTGACGTAGATAGGATTGATTTCCAGATTTTTAAGAGATTTGGGGAAGATCCTAGTAATAAGATTTGATTCTTCGAGAATTAAGGAAATTTAGGATCCGCTTTAAATGCGATCATCCGTTTGGATTGCTCTGTCGGATATGTTACTATAAATCCACCGTCTTCGTTTCCTTACAACTCACACCTTCTATTCTTACCCCCTCAATTCATACTTTAAAGCATTCATTAATATGCTTCATCTAGTACTGATTCTTGATATACTTTTAACTTCCATATCTGTCGTTCTTCTCTTTCATCTGCAGCCAGAAGAATCTATTTACTTCTACTATTAGCTTGGGGTTATGGTAATTTTAATTTTCTCGTGCCTTTACGTGGCAATACGTATTGATATACACGGTTTATAATTTATGTGTTGTTGTCGAGCTTTATATTTTCTTTTATATTCAAGAGTTCTATACTTTTATTTCCTCTTCTCGACTTCGAGTTAAGCGAATAATGGTCCGAAATTCATAGGTATGAAGTTTTGAATGAACATAGTTAATGTTCTAAGAAGGAAATTGTAATGGCACGATCTTGATTTGTCAAATTACCAGAATATCTAAAAAGATAGGACTATCAAGAAGATATGTTCTTAATATGTTTGGAGATTGGGTATAATGTAAGAGTCGTGTAAATGCCACATGATGATGGTACTGAGAATCATCACGTTTCATTAGAAACTCAGCATGAATTACTGCAATATAATCACGTTGATCAAGTGTCATTATATTATACTAACTCATGCATCAGTTCCCAACATTACTTCAATAACATTCATATTTTAAGCTCGAAAGTTTACAGAATATAGAAACTAATAGTTTCCATATGATGTAATACTGATAGCACGAAGAAATTAATGATTTCAGATAAGATTAATTATGAAAATATATTTAGAAATATCAAGGATATTTATAATGAAAGATACGATAATATTTCAGAATATCTAAGATCAGAGGATGATAGAAACTATTGTCTGCAAGGGTTTAGAGTAAGGAACAAGATATTCACTAAAGACTTTAGCAGACATTGAATCATTTGGATTCGTTGAAGTCAAACTTATTCTTTGTGATTTGTCCACTGCTTTCTTCATAGTTTCGCATAATCTGCTTTTCGGTACTAAATTTTCTATTGAATGTTTCCAATATAATGATACACAGGAAGCACGAAGAGGTATATAATTTTGAACGAGAATATTTATGAAAATATCCTCAGAAATATCAAAGATATTGATGATGATATTTTGGAATTTCTAAGTTCGATGGTTGATGAGGAAGATTTTCCGCAAGATTTTAACATGAGTACGGAGCAAGATATTTGTTGAAGGTTTCATCGGATCTAGAATTACCTGGATTCTTTGAATATATGGTATGGTCCTTGTATTTGTCCTTGGTCTCCTTCGTGGTTAGCTCAATCCGTTTTCCAGTTCCAACTTTTCTGAGCTTTTCTAACATACTATTCTTTATCATCAAACTTTCGATGGTTAAGGTCGTTTGCGGTTGTCTATGGTTTCTGCTGCTTCATTCAGCTTTTTCATCATTCGGAGTATTGATTTGTGAGAGAGTGCTTTTCAGAATTTTAGAATGAGAGATCATAATTCTAAGAGATAAATGTTATATGTATACATATAACTATTGATGTAGAAATGCTGCGAGATTCAAAATACTGATTGCTGATTCTCGATAATTGGTATATCAATTCTCGTTACAAGATGCGGATGTGTATATGATAGGGTTTTAATGAACAATTATAATGGTTTTTCGGAGAGTCTTAAGCCAATGAGTAATGATGTTGCTGGTAAGTTTACTAATAATGTGATGGGGTGTAAACGGTTCCCCGATAACGATGAAGAAAGGCAAGCTTATAAATCAAGGTTATAATAAGTCTTATCTGAATGAAAGTCGAAGCTGACTTGCTGGAGCTGTGACAAAATTGGCTAATTTGAAAAGAAATTGCGTTGTTATTTTCGGAAATAACAATGCCAAAGAAGCTAGCACAGATACGTGTTAAACATTTATACAGGTCCTGAGGATTTTTTTTTCTTCAGGTGCATAACTATATGAGTAAATCTTTTCTTCCGTAGATGAAGTGCGGTTGATTCATCCTCCCGGTTGAGGTGTTTTCAAGAATCACGAAAGGTTTGAACGCAGATTGTAATCGTCAAGATACAAATGAGGTTTAAGATGAAAATCAAGTGGCAAACTTGAAGAATTGTTTAGTTTCATATGTTATAATCAATATTTTAATTCATTTTAATTGTTCACTGTTGGTAGTCCTCAGTTGATTAGTCCACAGTTAGCTAGGAACAGTTAGCTAGGATTTTGTTAGCGTGGTTTCTTAACAAAATTTCTCATAGTTAATTCGTTTGTTTCTAACAATTTTATTCCGTCAAATGTTTTCTTCATTATGCCACTTGTTAGATTATGATAGGTCAAAATCCAATGCGAAATTTGAATGGAAATAGTTATTCTATGGTGAACGGATTCATATATCTGTGGATGTAAGTAGGATAGGAAATGACTGTTGGATCAGATTTGAAGAATGTACAATGTAACTCATTAATGTGAAATCTTAAATACTCCTCGGGTATTACCTACCCGTTAAAATATTTTCATCATTAACAGTTTGTACGAAAGAATTTTTAATCACAATCTTTATGGAAATATATATACATATTTATTTTCTTCAGATGTAATTATGAATTCAATGAGTTAATATAATATTAGACTCATTTGATTTTCGATTTGAGCTAGAATAAGTAATCTCTAAAACTATTAGGATTCACATATTCTTCGCAGAATATTAATGAAGTTATGGTTCAATACATCATCATTAGTTGCTGTTGATACTCCTTGGTATCCATGGTGCGTATAATGTTGATGTTCGTGGAACAGATAGTGATGTTGAGGTGTGAGATACGGATGTTGATGTTGGTGGTACTGTTGGCGCCGGTAATGTTTCTGAAGCGGGTACATTTTGCACCATACTTTTCACGGCTACAACTCGGGTGCGAAGCTCGTTGACTTATTACTCCGGGATGATTGTCGGTCAGAACGAGCGGATGAATAAGGTTTAGAATTATGGATAGAATATAATCGTGGCGAGATATTCGGGCAACGAGAGTGAAAATGGTGTTTTGAACAGGTTCGCCAGTAAGTGATTCTGGTGCTTCACCAAAAGGTGAATTCGGTTGGTGGAAGGGATCGCCTTCTTCGCGTCTCCATTGATTGAGTAGACTACGAACCCATCACATGAATCGAGGATAGATGATTGGTTGGTTCATTCTGGTGACACTGCTTCCGGAGCTGGAGTGGAAATCCATATCAGAATTGCTGTCGAAATCTGAGGAACTTGAACTGGTTGCAGAATTTATCTAGCATGGTTAGATAATGGATTTTCGATGTGAAATGATTTTCGAATATCGGATGATATTCTACTTACATAGAATATCTATATATATATATATATATATATATATATATATATATATATATATATATATATATATATATATATATATATATATATATAGAACAAAAGATTTCGTAGATTACGGAGGAATTTACGAAATATATCAGGCATAGCTTATGGTAACAGATACGTTAAGATATGGATTAGCAGATACGCTGGGATATGAATTTTGTCTATACACTATTCATGCAATCAATGCAGTAAGATGTGTCTAGACTAAGAATGATAAGCAGGTAATTTTCGACACGAAATGATAAGCAAAACTTTTGACATGCAGACATGGTCGAAGTCCAGACTCACTAATGCATCCTAACGACTATCAGTTAGATACACTAATGCAAGACCCGGTTCACTAAGACCACCGCTCTGATACCAACTGTAGAGACCCGTCCTAATCCATCCGGACGAAGTCCATATCGATTATAAACGATTCACAATAGTTGATTACATTGCGAGGTACTTGACCTCTATATGATACATTTTACAAACATTGCATTCCTTTTTGAAAAGACTGTGACGACCCGGGATTTTCCGACCAAATTTAAACTTAATCTTTATATGATTTCGATACGATAAGCAAAGTCTGTAATGTTGAGTCTTAAAAATTTTGATCTGTTTTCATGTATTCATTTACCTTTCGACTATTCCCGATGATTCACGAACAATTATTTGTAAATAAAATGTATATATATAAATATATATGAATATATAAGTATATATGATAATTTGAATTAATAAAAAATAAAAATTAAACATTAGAACTAAATATGTAAAATAGGATACAAAATAATTACGTGTAAATTTAAAATAAATTTATATATAAGTATATATATGATTTATATGAATAAATATTATTATACGAGTATTGTAATATATATAAAATTTATAAATATTCAATAAAGGTTATCCTATTATTTATGATTATTAAATATTACATAAATGATAATATATAATACAAGTTAAAATATAGATGTTATATTAATATTAATAATTTTATTATCATTATAAATATTAATATTATTATTAATATAAGTAATATTAATAATATTATAAGAAAGTTGATACATTTGAATTGTTACATTATTATTAATATTATTATCATTATTAATAACATTATTATTATAACTAGTAGTAAAATTTTAATTTTAGTTATTACGATTTATGGATATAAAAATTTAGTACTCATTAGGATATAATACATATTATATAATAATATTACATTTAAGTGCAAGATTTAAAATAATTGTTACATTAATATTATTATTATTATTACTTTTACAGATACTAAGATTTGCATAATTAATATTATTATAACTATTAAGATTGTATTATTTTTTTTAATAATATTATTAATAATTAAATTATTTAAAATTATCACTTTGTTTTTTTATATATAATATTATTATTAATATAAATATACTTGTTAAATATCAAGAATTAAAGAATCTAATATATATATATATATATATATATATACAAATAAATACAGATGTATAAAAATAAATATATATACATCCTAATATATATACAGATACCCTATATTATATATAAATTCGTATATTTATAATAATAATATAATTATTAATTAAATTAGATTTTAATTATAATTATTAATTTATAATATCATATGTACCTGCATAGACTCAAATCAGTTTTATATACCTATCATACTGTATCTAATTGGACTCTTGTCATTGATTTAGTACAAATCACGAATTCAATCAAGGAAACAATCCAAAAATCTGTTTGACATCTCTTTCACTCTTATTTTTTTTGTTTTTCTCTTCTGTCCTTGAGAATAACTTTTGTCGATCAATTAGATCATATAATAAACGACTTATTCGCTGTTTTTGGGGAGCACATTCAATACTTTCTTTATTCTTATCAATTGAAAGCATTACAGTCTGTAATTGGATCGATTTTAAAAAAAAAAAAGGCAAGGAACAGACCCTGCTCTGTTTGTGTATTGTTTTCTTAAAAAGCTCAATTTCAAATTTAACTTCAAAATGTGGTAAAACAGTTTTGTTAGGAATCACTTGAACAAAATTTCTGCAAAGTATCAAATTACAATTCCTCATAACGAATCTAAATTTTTGAGTCAAAGTTATTTAAAAAAAAGTCAAGGATTGTGTTCATGAGGAAATTCGTAAATGTTTGGGTGTTACAGATTCAATTAAAGGACCAGAAAGCTTCTAATGACGATTGTAAACCTTTTTCATGTTATAATTGAAGTCTAAAACAATCTTAATTTCAAAATCAAAGTTAGAGTTCATAGGTGTTCAAAACGTGACTTATTAATTGATTATGATTTTTTTGTTATGCAATTGAATTCAATTGGATTATAAAACGTTTCTGTATTGTTGGAAAATCCTAAAACTAAAGGAATCAAGTATTATTAACTGTGGTAAACCTCTGATTGAATTCCGAGTTGATGAAGAAGAAGAACTATTTAAAATCGGGTTATATAAATTGGTTTCTGTAATAAATCAGAAAAACTAATCAGAGCAGTTGGTTAAGGGCGATGCCGGTGAGCGGAAGGTCGTAGGTTCGAGCCCGGGCGTGGGTGTCTATATTTTTTTTAAAGCCTCATTACATTGAGGTAGTTTTCTAACATATTTATTATTATTATTATTATTATTATTATTATTATTATTATTATTATTATTATTATTATTATTATTATTATTATTATTATTATTATTATTATTATTATTATTATTATTACTATTATTATTATTATTATTGATTTGTAATTGTTATTGTTATTATAGTTATTGTATTTATAATTGCTATTGTTAAAATTATAATTATTATTATTATTATTATCATAAGTATTATAATCATTATAAGTATTATTAGTAATCTTATAATTTTAAGTATTATTATGATTATTATCATTAGTATTATTAATAACATTATTAGTATCATTAGTATTAAAAACTATTATTATCGTCTTTGTTATCAGTATTATCATAATTAATAAAGTCATTATTATTATTGTTAATAACTCATTTATTATCAAAAACTAACGTTTTAACAAATAGATATCTTGTTCATATATTACATATACTAGGAACTACCCAATGATATATCAAAAATATTAACTTACTTATATAAATACTTACATTTAACAAACTAATGACACTTTAAATATAATACTAATCATATATAAATATATATATAATATATAATTTAAAATATAAAATAAACATACATTTTTAAATGGAAGTTATTATAAAAATCTATAAAACTAAAAATATATAAATATTATATATTAGTAAATGAAATTATGTGATTCTACGATTATATGTTTTAATATATATATATATATATATATATATATATATATATATATATATATATATATATATATATATATATATATGAATGATATAGGTTCGTGAATCGGAGGCCAACCCTGCATTGTTCAGTTGTTCAATGTCGTCATATGTATTTTTACTACAAAATACAGTATTGTGAGTTTCATTAATCCCTTTTTAAATGCTTTTGCAATATATATTTTTGGGACTGAGAATACATGCGCTGTTTTTATAACTGTTTTACGAAATAGATACAAGTAATTGAAACTACATTATATGGTGGAATGATCGAAATCGAATATGCCCCTTTTTAGTCTGGTAATCTAAGAATTAGGGAACAGACACCCTAATTGACGCGAATCCTAAAGATAGATCTATCGGGCCCAACAAGCCCCATCCAAAGTACCGGATGCTTTAGTACTTCGAAATTTATATCATGTCCGAAGGAGGATCCCGGAATAATAGGGGATATTCTTATATGCATATAGTTAATGTCGGTTACCAGGTGTTCAATCCATATGAATGATATTTTTGTCTATATGCATGGGACGTTTATTTATGAGAATTGGGAATATGAAATCTTGTGGTCTATTAAAATTATGAAATGATTATTTATGTTAAACTAATGAACTCACCAACCTTTTGGTTGATACTTTAAAGCATGTTTATTCTCAGGTACGAAAGAAATCTTCCGCTGTGCATTTGATCATTTAAAAGATATTATTTGGAGTCATTCATGACATATTTCTAAAGACGTTGCATTCGAGTCGTTGAGTTCATCAAGATTATTATTAAGTCAATTATATTTGGATATATTATGAAATGGGATGCATGTCTGTCAACTGTCGATGTAAATGAAAGTTTGTCTTTTAAAAACGAATGCAATGTTTGTAAAATGTATCATATAGAGGTCAAGTACCTCGCGATGTAATCAACTGTTGTGAATCGTTTATAATCGATATGGACTTTGTCCGGATGGATTAGGACGGGTCCTTTCAGTTGGTATCAGAGCGCTGGTCTTAGTGAACCGGGTCTTGCATTAGTGTGTCTAACTGATAGTCGTTAGAATGCATTAGCGAGTCTGGACTTCGACCGGGTCTGCATGTCAAAAGTTTTGCTTATCATTTTTGTCAGAAATCATCTGCTTATCATTCTTAGGAAATTACATGTTCATTATTCTTAGTCTAGACACGTTTTACTGCATTGACTGCATGAATAAGTGTATAGACAAAATTCATATCTTAGCGTATATGTTATTGTAGACCTTGCCTGATATCCCTCGTAAATTTCTCCTTAATTTAAGGGATCCTGGTACTATATATATCTATGTAAATTATGCATTGAGAATACCATCCAACAATCAATTACTGTCACTAAACTCTTCATATCAAAAATCTTTTCGGAGATCGCGTAAGATGGCCTCTACGAATCGACCAAGTTCCTCTGACTCCGAAGACAGCGTGACAGGAGCACATCAATTAATCAACTATCGTGATTACTGGAAAAAATGGGGGTGGGTTCGCGACATACTCACCCTGTGGAGAAGGGAAGAATGTACTCCATATCATGAACCGAATCTACCACCTAACCTTGGAGTACTCGACCCGCTCACCGGCGAACCTGTTCGCAACACCGTTTATACCCTTTTTGCCAGAATTTTTCGTCTTGAGACTACCATTAACGGAACTAGAGAAGATATCCAATCTCTACCTCACACTGATAACCAACCAGGGTTAGTAGAAGAAGTTAAAGAACTCCGAGCTCGAGTGTTAACTTTAGAGAGCACGGTACACAGTTTGCAAACACCATCAGTATCACCAACACCAGTCACATCACCAACAGCACTAGTTCCACCAACAACAACATCCGCATCACCAGCTTCGACACCTCATTCTGTACCTCGAGTATAATTATCATTCTACATAAACTATCTTCGTTCTACATGACAATTATGTAATCTCTAATGTTTTAGAGATTATGTACTCTAGTTCTAACCGTAAATCTGATGAGTTTAGTATCACATTGACTCATTAAATCCATGATTACGTCTGAAGAAAATATATGTGTATATATGTTTTCATAAAGATTGTAATTAAAATTTTTATTGTACAAACTGTTAATGGTGAAAATATTTTAACGGGTAGGTAATACCCAAGGAATATTTTGATTTCGCATTAATAAGTTACACTGTACCTTCTACGAATCTGATTCAACTGTTATTTACTATCCAACTTACAACCACAGCTATACGAATCCGTTTACCACAAAATAACCATTTTCATTCAATTTTATATTTGGATTTTAACCTATCAGAATTCAACAAGTGGCATAATGAAGAAATAATGGACACAATAAAAATTGATTAGAAACAGAGTAATTGACAATATGAAATTTTGTTAAGAAACCGCGCTAACAAGATCCTAACTAACTGTTCCTAACTAACTGTTCCTAACTAACTGTTAATTCCATATTATATTTTATTTATCGCAATTTATTTATCGCAATTTAATTATCGCAATTTACATTCTCGTAATTTTATTTATCATCATTTAATTTCTGTTATTTACTTTACGCACTTTATTTATCATTATTTAAATTCTGTTATTTATTTTACGCACTTTAAATATCGGGACACGTATACAAGGTTTTGACATATCATATCGACGCATCTATATATATTATTTAGAATCACCATAGACACTCTATATGCAGTAATGATCGAGTTCTCTATACAGGGTTGAGGTTGATTCTACAATAATATATATACTTTGAGTTGTGATCGAGTCTGAGATGTATACGGGTCACAATACATATTAATTAATTCGAATATTATATATTGAGCTATATATGAATTATTTGACTGTTAATTGTGGACTATCAACTGTGGACTGCCGACATTGGACAATTAAAATGAATTAAAATATTGATTATAACATATGAAACTAAACAATTCTTCAAGTTTGCCACTTGATTTCATCTTAAAACTCATTTGTATCTTGACGATTACAATCTGCGTTCAAACCTTTCATGATTCTTGAAAACACCTCAATCAAGAGGATGAACCAACCACACTTTATCTACAGAAGAAAAATATTGATGCATATAGTTATGCACCTGAAAAACTCTCGGAACCTGAGTAAACGTTTAACATGTATCTGTGATAGCTCCTTTGGCATTGTTATTACCGAAAATAACTTTACAATCCCTTTCCAAATTAGCAAATTTTGTCACAGCTCCAACAAATCAACTTCGACTTTTCATTTGGATTAACCTTATTATAACTTTGATATATATGTGTGCTCTTTTGTTGTTACCGGGGAACCTTTTATATCCCACCATATTATCAGTAGACGTACCAGCAACCTCGTTGCTCCTTGGTTTAAATCTCTCCGACAAATCACTACATTTATCTATTGAAGTCTCATCATATTCTCATCTGCATCTGGTAACGAGAATTGCCATACTAATTACCGGGAATCAGCAAATCTGTATTGTGAGCCTCGCAACGTTTCCACATCAACAGTTATATGTAAACATATAACATTTATCTCTTAGAATTATGATCTTTCATCTGAAATCCTGAAAAGCACTCAGTTTACAAATCAAATACTCTGAATGTTGAAAAAGCTGAATGAAGCAGCAGAAACCGTAGACAACCGTAAACGACCTTAATCGTCGGAAGTTGATGATAAAGAATTGTAGATTGGCAAAGCTCAGAAAAAGTTTGAAACTGAAAAAAAAAAAACTGATTGAGCAAACTATGAAGGAAGCCGTGGACAAATCACAAAGAATAAGTTTGACTTCAAGGAATCTAAATGATTCAGTACCTGCTGAAGTCATTAACGACTACCTTGCTTTTGACTCCAAACTCTTGCGGACAAATTTTCTTCACCATCCTTCAATATTAGAAATTCCAAGATATCATCGTATCTTTCAGTATAAATGTCCTCCATATTTCTGAAGATATTTTCATAACTATTCTTATCTGAAATCATTAATCTCTTCGTGCTATCAGTGTTACATCATATAGAAACTGTTAGTTTCTATATTCTGTAAACTTTCGAGTTTAAATTATTAATGTTTTTGAAGTAGCGTTGGAAATTGATGCATGAGTTAGTATAATATAATGACACTTGAACAACGTGATTATATTACAGTAAGTCATGCTGAGTTTCTAAATGGAATGTGATGATTCACAGATCATAACGTCATCATGTGCTATGTTACACGACTCTTACGTTCTGTCTAATCTATAAACATATCAAGAACATATTTTTCTTAATAATCCTATCTTTCCTTGAATTCTGGTAATTTGACAAGTCAAATTGTGCTATTACCGTTTCTTTCTTAGGACATTAACGATGTTCATTCTGAAACTTATATCTGCGAATTATGGACCATTACAAGAGATGCCCAAACCGCAAGAAGAAGAAACGAAGGGACAAAGCTCAGGAATAGAAATTGGAGTATAAATCACAGCAAATAGGGGGAGTATTAACTGGGAATGACAATGATTATGGAAAAACAGAAGCAAGAACTTCGAAGTATAAGAGAAAATATAAAGCCCAATGACAACACCGAAATTACAAACTGTGGATATCAGTGCGTATAGCAATATAAAGACATGGGAGGATTATAAATACAATAATCCCTAGAGCATAGTAGAAATAAACAGATTCTTCCGGTGGGAGTTGGAAAAGAAGAACGATCATTGCGATAGTCAGTATAAGAACAAGGATTAGAACCAGATTAAGCATTATTATAATCTTTTGGATATATGAACTGAGAAAGAAGGTATAGAAGCGGTGGAAACTAATGAAACGAAAAAGGTAAATTTATAATGCAAATATCAGACAAAGTAATCGAGGCAGATCACCGTATTTAATTATAGAGATCTTAATTCCCTTATTCGTCAAAGAATCAAATCTTTTAGATTTCGAAAATTTTCTTAAAATCCCTTGAATTCCGAAATTCAAGCAAGACAACGTCAAAAGCTAAGACGCACCTTATCTTCTAAAATCAACCGTGATTACGTCAAAAGTTAAGATGAATCTTTACTTTCCTATTTCACTCTTTGGTGATAGCTTCATTCGTACTCTTCGATTAATCGAATTCTTTTTATCCATATTACTCAATGATGATAAAACTCAAGTTATCAACTCATATTCGTCATGAAAACATTTTTATTGTTAGCCATGACCACCTCACTCAAATTTCTGGACGAAATTTCTTTAACGGGTAGGTACTGTGACGACCCGGGAATTTTCGACCAAATTTAAACTTAATCTTTATATGATTTCGATACGATAAGCAAAGTCTGTAATGTTGAGTCTTAAAAATTTTGATCTGTTTTCATGTATTCATTTACCTTTCGACTATTCCCGATGATTCACGAACAATTATTTGTAAATAAAATGTATATATATAAATATATATGAATATATAAGTATATATGATAATTTGAATTAATAAAAAATACAAATTAAACATTAGAACTAAATATGTAAAATAGGATACAAAATAATTACGTGTAAATTTAAAATAAATTTATATATAAGTATATATATGATTTATATGAATAAATATTATTATATGAGTATTGTAATATATATAAAATTTAAAAATATTCAATAAAGGTTATCCTATTATTTATGATTATTAAATATTACATAAATGATAATATATAATACAAGTTAAAATATAGATGTTATATTAATATTAATAATTTTATTATCATTATAAATATTAATATTATTATTAATATAAGTAATATTAATAATATTATAAGAAAGTTGATACATTTGAATTGTTACATTATTATTAATATTATTATCATTATTAATAACATTATTATTATAACTAGTAGTAAAATTTTAATTTTAGTTATTACGATTTATGGATATAAAAATTTAGTACTCATTAGGATTTAATACATATTATATAATAATATTACATTTAAGTGCAAGATTTAAAATAATTGTTACATTAATATTATTATTATTACTTTTACAGATACTAAGATTTGCATAATTAATATTATTATAACTATTAAGATTGTATTATTTTTTTAATAATATTATTAATAATTAAATTATTTAAAATTATCACTTTATTTTTTATATATAATATTATTATTAATATAAATATACTTGTTAAATATTAAGAATTAAAGAATCTAATATATATATATATATATATATATATATATACACAAATAAATACAGATGTATAAAAATAAATATATATACATCCAAATATATATACAGATACCCTATATTATATATAAATTTCGTATATTTATAATAATAATATAATTATTAATTAAATTAGATTTTAATTATAATTATTAATTTATAATATCATATGTACCTGCATAGACTCAAATCAGTTTTATAAACCTATCATACGGTATCTAATTGGACTCTTGTCATTGATTTAGTACAAATCACGAATTCAATCAAGGAAACAATCCAAAAATCTGTTTGACATCTCTTTCACTCTTATTTTTTTTGTTTTTCTCTTCTGTCCTTGAGAATAACTTTTGTCGATCAATTAGATCATATAATAAATGACTTATTCGCTGTTTTTGGGGAGCACATTCAATACTTTCTTTATTCTTATCAATTGAAAGCATTACAGTCTGTAATTGGATCGATTTAAAAAAAAAAGGCAAGGAACAGACCCTGCTCTGTTCCTGTATTGTTTTCTTAAAAAGCTCAATTTCAAATTTAACTTCAAAATGTGGTAAAACAGTTTTGTTAGGAATCACTTGAACAAAATTTCTGCAAAGTATCAAATTACAATTCCTCATAACGAATCTAAATTTTTGAGTCAAAGTTATTTAAAAAAAAGTCAAGGATTGTGTTCATGAGGAAATTCGTAAATGTTTGGGTGTTACAGATTCAATTAAAGGGCCAGAAAGCTTCTAATGACGATTGTAAACCTTTTTCATGTTATAATTGAAGTCTAAAACAATCTTAATTTCAAAATCAAAGTTAGAGTTCATAGGTGTTCAAAACGTGACTGTATTAATTGATTATGATTTTTCTGTTATGCAATTGAATTCAATTGGATTATAAAACGTTTCTGTATTGTTGGAAAATCCTAAAACTAAAGGAATCAAGTATTATTAACTGTGGTAAACCTCTGATTGAATTCCGAGTTGATGAAGAAGAAGAACTATTTAAAATCGGGTTATATAAATTGGTTTCTGTAATAAATCAGAAAAACTAATCAGAGCAGTTGGTTAAGGGCGATGCCGGTGAGCGGAAGGTCGTGGGTTCGAGCCCGGGCTTGGGTGTCTATTTTTTTTTAAAGCCTCATTACATTGAGGTAGTTTTCTAACATATTTATTATTATTATTATTATTATTATTATTATTATTATTATTATTATTATTATTATTATTATTATTATTATTATTATTATTACTATTATTATTATTATTGATTTGTTATTGTTATTGTTATTATAGTTATTGTATTTATAATTGCTATTGTTAAAATTATAATTATTATTATTATTATCATAAGTATTATAATCATTATAAGTATTATTAGTAATCTTATAATTTTAAGTATTATTATGATTATTATCATTAGTATTATTAATAACATTATTAGTATCATTAGTATTAAAAACTATTATTATCGTCTTTGTTATCAGTATTATCATAATTAATAAAGTCATTATTATTATTGTTAATAACTCATTTATTATCAAAAACTAACGTTTTAACAAATAGATATCTTGTTCATATATTACATATACTAGGAACTACACAATGATATATCAAAAATATTAACTTACATATATAAATACTTACATTTAACAAACTAATGACACTTTAAATATAATACTAATCATATATAAATATATATATAATATATAATTTAAAATATAAAATAAACATACATTTTTAAATGGAAGTTATTATAAAAATCTATAAAACTAAAAATATATAAATATTATATATTAGTAAATGAAATTATGTGATTCTACGATTATATGTTTTAATATATATATATATGAATGATATAGGTTCGTGAATCGGAGGCCAACCCTGCATTGTTCAGTTGTTCAATGTCGTCATATGTATTTTTACTACAAAATACAGTATTATGAGTTTCATTAATCCCCTTTTAAATGCTTTTGCAATATATATTTTTGGGACTGAGAATACATGCGCTGTTTTTATAACTGTTTTACGAAATAGACACAAGTAATTGAAACTACATTATATGGTGGAATGATCGAAATCGAATATGCCCCTTTTTAGTCTGGTAATCTAAGAATTAGGGAACAGACACCCTAATTGACGCGAATCCTAAAGATAGATCTATCGGGCCCAACAAGCCCCATCCAAAGTACCGGATGCTTTAGTACTTCGAAATTTATATCATGTCCGAAGGAGGATCCCGGAATGATAGGGGATATTCTTATATGCATATAGTTAATGTCAGTTACCAGGTGTTCAATCCATATGAATGATATTTTTGTCTCTATGCATGGGACGTTTATTTATGAGAATTGGGAATATGAAATCTTGTGGTCTATTAAAATTATGAAATGATTATTTATGTTAAACTAATGAACTCACCAACCTTTTGGTTGACACTTTAAAGCATGTTTATTCTCAGGTACGAAATAAATCTTCCGCTGTGCATTTGATCATTTAAAAGATATTATTTGGAGTCATTCATGACATATTTCTAAAGACATTGTATTCGAGTCGTTGAGTTCATCAAGATTATTATTAAGTCAATTATATTTGGATATATTATGAAATGGGATGCATGTCTGTCAACTGTCGATGTAAATGAAAGTTTGTCTTTTAAAAACGAATGCAATGTTTGTAAAATGTATCTTATAGAGGTCAAGTACCTCGCGATGTAATCAACTGTTGTGAATCGTTTATAATCGATATGGACTTCGTCCGGATGGATTAGGACGGGTCCTTTCAAAGACAATCTTTCGTTACATCGAAAGTTGACGGCATGCATACCATATCATAATATAACCAACTATAATTGACTTAATGATAATCTTGATGAACTCAACGACTCGAATGCAACGACTTTTGAAATATGCCATGAATGACTCCAAGTAATATCTCTAAAATGAGCAAATGCACAGCGGAAGATTTATTTCGTACCTGAGAATAAACATGCTTTAAAGTGTCAACCAAAAGGTTGGTGAGTTCATTAGTTTAACATAAATAACCATTATCATCATTTTTAATAGACCACAAGATTTCCATATTCAGTTCTCATAAATATACGTCCCATGCATAGAGACAAAATATCATTCATATGGATTGAACACCTGGTAACCGACATTCACAATATGCATATAAGAATATCCCCATCATTTCGGGATCCTCCTTCGGACATGATATAAATTTCGAAGTACTAAAGCATCCGGTACTTTGGATGGGGCTTGTTGGGCCCGATAGATCTATCTTTAGAGTTCGCGTCAATTAGGGTATCTGTTCTCTAATTCTTAGATTACCAGACTTAATAAAAAGGGGCATATTCAGTTTCAATCATTCAACCATAGAACGTAATTTCGATTACTTGTGTCTATTTCGTAAAACAGTTATAAAAATTGCGCATGTATTCTCAGCCCAAAAATATAAAGAGTAAAAGGGAACAGATGAACTCACTCAATGTATTTTGTAGTAAAAATACATATGACTATATTGAACAATTGAACGATGAAGGGTTAGCCTCGGATTCACGAACCTATACCATTTGTATATGTATTAAAATATATACTCGTAATCGAATAAATCTATTTGTTATTTTAGAATATATCTGTTATGTTAATACTTTATAAGTTTTATTATTTATTTATATTTCCATCTAATATATATATATATATATATATATATATATATATATATATATATATATATATATATATATATATAGAGAGAGAGAGAGAGAGAGAGAGAGAGAGAGAGAGAGAGAGATTTTACTATAGTTAATGAAAAGACCCGTTCATATACATTATAAACGATTCACAATAGTTGATTACATTGCAAGGTATTTGACCTCTATATGATAAATTTTACAAACATTGCATTCGTTTTTAAAAGACAAACTTTCTTTACATCGAAAATTGACAGGCATGCATACCATTTCATAATATCCACTATCCAACTATAAATTGATTTAATAATAATCTTTGATGAACTCAATGACTCGAATGCAACGTTCTTCGAAATATGCTATGAAAGACTCCAAGTAATATCTTTAAAATGAGCAAATGTACAGCGGAAGATTTCTTTAACACCTGAGAATAAACATGCTTTAAAGTGTCAACCAAAAGGTTGGTGAGTTCATTAGTTTATCATAATAATTTATTTCCATCATTTTAATAAACCACAAGAATTTCATTTCCAGTTCTCATAAATATACGTCCCATGCATAGAGACAAAAATAATCATTCATATGGTGAACACCTGGTAACCGACATTAACTAGATACATATAAGAATATCCCCTATCATTTCGGGATCCTCCTTCGGACATGATATAAATTTCGAAGTACTAAAGCATCCGGTACTTTGGATGGGGTTTGTTAGGCCCAATAGATCTATCTTTAGGATTCGCGTCAATTAGGGTGTCTGTTCCCTAATTCTTAGATTACCAGACTTTAATAAAAAGGGGCATATTCGATTTCGATAATTCAACCATAGAATGTAGTTTCAATTACTTGTGTCTATTTCGTCAAACATTTATAAAAGCGCATGTATTCTCAGTCCCAAAAATATAAAGGGTAAAAAGGCAAATGAAACTCACCATACTGTATTTCGTAGTAAAAATACATATAACGTCATTGAACAAGTGCAAGGTTGGCCTCGGATTCACGAACCTAAATTAATTATATATAATTATGTGTTGGTCAATATTTGTCTAACAAATTAGGTCAAGTCATAGTGTACCACAATCCTAATGCTCGAGATTAATATGCAAAAGTCAACAAAAGTAAATTTGACTCAAAATAATTTTCAAAAATCTATACATGATTAATATATAGTTTAAATATCGTCGTTTTATATTTTTAAATATTTTTAAAAGATTTCTTAGAGTAAATAATATAATTTATTTATTAATAAATAAAATTTTATATTAAATTTATATAATATAATATACTTTTATATATATTAAGTAATAAAATTTATGGTTCATTTAATATCATAAAGATAATATGATAGGTATTATTAAAGTAAGTTATTACACGTAGTAAAATATGTTTGTATCACATATTTATTTGATAAAATAATATCTATAATGATAGTAAGTAAAAGTTGTATTATTTTGTAATAATAATTATTATTATAAAAATATCAATATTTATAATTACTAAGATGACATTATGATAAAACGATAATTCTAATTATGATAACTTTAATATTTACGATAATTTTTAATATTATCTTTAAAATAATAATTCTATTTAAAATAATAATAATAATGATATTTTATAGTAACAATGACATTTCTATTAAAATGATAATTTTTGTTAAAATGATAGTTTTAATACTAACGATACTTTTAATAATAATAGTAATGATAAAAATAATAAGAACGATAATTTTATCTAAATCAATATCTTATAATATTTTAATTTCATCATGATACTCTTACTCATTATTTCCTAATCGTTTCGTTTAATAGCTTTTAATCGTCTTTTATATCGTGTTCATAATAATGATAATAATAGTAATCAAAATAATTAGGTGTTACAAATATTTGTTTTAATTACACTAATATTAATAATGATAGTTACTATAACATTATTAACGATAATACTAATAATTATCTTAATGATAATATAGTAATAATAATAATAACAATGACAATAACCATTTTTAAATAATGATATATATATTAATAATGATAATAATAATAATAATAATAATAATAATAATTGGATAATAATAATAATACTAATTATAACTTTAACGATAATAACGATAGTAATAATAAAAAAAAAATAATAATTTTTAATGATAAATCCCTTTTATTGATAAAGATAATAATAATGATAATAATAAGATAAAACTAGAACGACGATAAAAACGACGATAATAATAATCATTTTTAATAAAAATATCGAAAATTCAATTGATTATAACTTCTAATCCGTTCATCAAAACCATTCGATATCTAAAGGAAAAGTCCTTAATTTTTTGCTAGCTTTCTAAGGACATGCATATCTTATACCTTATCTCAACCGCAAATGTAACTAATTCAAGATTCAACCTAACCCGTCTAAGGGCAATATCAAAAGTACAAGCATGCATAATCCTAAATACTCGAGCACTAGTCAGGGATACACTATTAGTATGTAAAAGTTAAATTATGAGTACTCACGTATCAATATTGAGATTCAATATTGCAGGAAAGGTACGTAGACGCAACGAAAATGATAAACACTATATTGACCTCACGAGCATACCCATGAACCATACTCAATCACCTCCATAGCTATAACCCATAATTTCCTTAATCCTATCCTACTCGAAAAACAATTTCGAAATCACTCGAACAGCACTCCGTCGTAATATTTTATGAATTATTAAAGTAAATTATTAAAGTATGAATTATTAAAGTGAATTATTAAAGTATGAATTATTAAAGTATGAATTATTAAAGTTAAAGTAAAGTAAAAATAAAGTAAATGTAAAGTTTAAGTATAGTAAAAGTATAAAACTATGTACGTATAATACGCGTATAAATATATATAATATTAATTTAAATCGTTATATATATTTAATAAAATAAAATATAAATATCGTTATCTTTATCATACTAGTTAAGTAATGAGTTGTCAAAAGTGGTTTTAGATATTTATATAAGTTATATACGTTTTAATAATAAAGTTCTTTTTAAACTGAAAACGTTTTTGAATCGAGTCTTTATGAGATTCAATCTTCCACTATCCTTTGTCTAGTTCTCAATGATTGACAATTTGTTCTTATTTATAAATCACTTTACCATTTTCCGAATATTGTTAAAATTGAAAGATTTCTTGTGATGACCCGGGAATTTCCGACCAAATTTAAACTTAATCTCTGTATGATTTCGACACGATAAGCAAAAATCTGTAATGTTGAGTCTCGAAAATTTTAGAACAGATTACATGAATGCAATTGCCTTTTGACTATATCCGACGATTCATGAACAATGATTTGTATAATAAATATGTAAATATATATGTATAACGAAATTCTATACACAAGAAATATTATTAATAAATATTAAAGATTCAATAAATTATATAAATTGTAGATATGATATAATAAATGGAAATATATTAAACCTAATTACAAGCTGAATATAATTATTATATTATTATCGTTATTAGTATTATTGTTAAATAACATAATCAATAATGTTATTGTTATTGTTATTATTATGGTATATATATATATATATATATATATATATATATATATATATATATATATATATATATATATATATATATATTGTAATGTGTAGATATTAAATACTAAATATATAATATTATAGATATAATTATTAAATATTACATAACTAATAAGTCATAATATTAAATGTAACAACAAGTTAAAACATAATATTATATTATTATTTTCATTAAAATAAATATTAATATTAAAATCTATTAAGAAGATTATATATATAGAAATAAAATACATGTAAATTGTTATATTAATGTTATTATTATTAGAAAATAATAAATTATATTATTAACATTAATAATAGTATAATTATCTTTTTTTTTAGTACAATCTTTATTATTATTATCATCCTTATTATTACTAATAATATCATTATTAACATTATAATTAACAATTAATTTATCATTTAAAGGATTACTATTAATAATATAATTATATGTATTAGTTATTAGTAAAAATATTATAAAATCACCAATTTATTCAAGATTCGATTCATGTAAATCTAACTGAATGATTTTCGTTTCCTATTTCAAATTGCTTCCAGTACCAATCTATTACAGTACACAACAAATACAATTAGTCCTTGATTTGCTTTTATATATTTTTTTATTTTATTTTTCAGTTCTTGACTATGAATCCTGTCGGACTTTGTTAGATGTCCAACTCAACTCTTAATACAAACAAAATCACTAATATTATTACAGCATCTATCAACAACCTGTACCATGTATATACCTACTACAAATTCATTGTTTAAACAAAAAAAATGGAGAAAACCCGTCGCCTGTGCTGCACTTTTATCATTTTATACATAATTCGATTTTGAATGAATTTTTGAAAACTAAAAATGCAGGCTTGTTATAAATCTATAGCTTAAACTATCTGCAAATTTCTAGTTTTCAATTCCTCAAATTGATGTCGAATTCACGAGTCAAAGTTTAAAGGTAAAAAGTCAACACTTTTGTTTTTCATGAAATTCAAGATCGTTCTTATGTTGTGGTTTCAATTGAGGATGAATAAAGATTTAAAGGGTGATTTGAAACTTGTTTTGTGTTGAAACTTTTTGCTAAAATGTCCTCAATTCATTAATCAATTTTTTTTTCTTCTTAATCACGAACGAGCAGCAGCGATAATTTTCTTCTTTTTATATATTTTTTTTCAAAGCAATTAATCACATATAAGTGATTATATATTGGATATTAAGTCTTAAATCGATTTTGTAATCCATGATCTTGTTTTGGTTGAGTATGGAATTCGTATGGCTGAGTATTGAAGAAGGAGGAGATAAACAGAATGGTTTATAATTAAATTTGGGTCGTACTATAACAGAAAGACAATACAGCTTGTATGGTTTGAGTGTTGGGTCGGTTAACGAGAAGTCACGGGTTCAAGTCTCGAATGGGACAATCCTTTTTAGAAAACTTTTCAAATGGTATACACTTTTATTTTCTTTATTTCAATTATTATTATTATTACTATTATTATTATTATTATTATTATTATTATTGTTATTATTATTATTATTGTTGTTGTTGTTATTGTTATAAATTATGTTAGTTATGTTATTATGATATTAGAAATAGAATTATTATTATTATTATTATCAATACAATTAGTATTACTATTATAATTATCGTTATTAGTAATATCATTATTATTATTATTATTAGTATTATTATTGGTATTATTACTAATACAAGTAGTAAATATTATATTTTTATTATTATTATGAAAATAACACCAGTTATTATTTTCATTAGTATTAGTATAGTATTAGTAATAAGTTATTACCATTAATATTATTATTATGAACATTACTTATAAAAATATCTACTTATAACAAAACTATCGGTTCTAAATAAAGAACTAAACATATATTTATAAATATACTAATATAACCAAATGAATATAAAAAAAATCATTTTTAATGAATATATATATATATATATACATAATAGATATATAACATAAAATTTGAGTTATTATACATATAAATAAAGTATATAAATAAGATATTTAATATATGTAACTTAACAAAAATCTATATTTTCATATATAAAAATGAATATATATATATATATATATATATATATATATATATATATATATATATATATATATATATATATATATATATATATATATATATATATATATATATTAATGACGAAATACATAAGTTTCTAATATAAAAACTATATCATTAAAAATAATATATATATATATATATATATATACATATATATATATATATATATATACATATATATATATATATATATACATATATATATATATACATATATACATATATATATATATACATATATATATATATATACATATATATATACATATATATATATATATACATATATATATATATACATATATATATATATATATATATATATATATATATATATATATATATATATATATATATATATATATATATATATATATATATATATATATATATATATATATATAATTGTTCGATTACAAGAATACGTTTTAATATATATACAAATGATATAGGTTCGTGAATCCAGGGCCAACCCTGCATTATTCAGTTGTTCAATATAGTCATATGTATTTTTACTACAAAATACATTAGGTGAGTTTCATTTGCCTTTTTACCCTTTATATTTTTGGGCTGAGAATACATGCGCAATTTTTATAAATATTTTACGAAATAGACACAAGTAATCGAAACTACATGATATGGTTGAATTATCGAAATCGAATATGCCCCTTTTTAATCTGGTAATCTAAGAATTAGGGAACAGACACCCTAATTGACGCGAATCCTAAAGATAGATCTATCGGGCCCAACAAGCCCCATCCAAAGTACCGGATGCTTTAGTACTTCGAAATTTTATATCATGTCCGAAGGAGGATCCCGGAATGATGGGGATATTCTTATATACATATTGTGAATGTCGGTTACCAGGTGTTCAATCCATATGAATGATATTTTTGTCTCTATGTATGGGACGTGTGTTTATGAGAACTGGAAATATGAAATCTTGTGGTCTATTAAAATTATGAAATGATTATTTATGTTAAACTAATGAACTCACCAACCTTTTGGTTGACACTTTAAAGCATGTTTATTCTCAGGTACGAAAGAAATCTTTCGCAGTGCATTTACTCATCTTAGAGTTATTACTTGGAGTCATTCATGACATATTTCAAAAGACGTTGCATTCGAGTCATCGCGTTCTTCAAGATTATTATTAAGTCAATTATAGTTAGATATATTATGAAATAGTATGCCTGCCGTCAACTTTTGATGTAATGAAAGATTGTCTTTTCAAAAACGAATGCAATGTTTGTAAAATGTATCATATAGAGGTCAAGTACCTCGCGATGTAATCAACTGTTGTGAATCGTTTATAATCGATATGGACTTCGTCCGGATGGATTAGGACGGGTCTCTACAGTTGGTATCAGAGCGGTGGTCTTAGTGAACCGGGTCTGCATTAGTGTGTCTAATTGATAAGTCGTTAGGATGCATTGGTGAGTCTGGACTTCGACCGTGTCTGCATGTCAAAAGTTTTGCTTATCATTTTGTGTCAAAAATTATCTGCTTATCATTCTTAGAGAATCACTTGCTTATCATTCTTAGTCTAGACACGTGTTACTGCATTGACTGCATGAATAGTGTATAGACAAAATTCATATCTTAGCGTATCTGCTACTTCATATCTTAGCGTATCTGTTACTGTAACTTTGCCTGACAACTTCCGTAGATTCCTCCGTAACTTATGGGATTTTAGTATTATATATGCATATGTAAATTATGTATTGCAGGGCACTAATCTACATCCCATAATCTATTTCTTATCGAAAATCCTTCATCTGATCATACGAGAAGAATCCTGCAACCAATTCGAGTCCCTCATATTCCGATAGCTATTCCGATAGTTATTCCGACAGCTATTCCGACATAGATGTTCACTTAAGCTCCGAAAACAGCGTCATCGGCATGAATCAACCAATCAGCCATTATCAATTCATCTAATGGGTTCGTAGTCGACTTAATTAATGGAAACGCGCAGGAGGCAATCCCTTCTACCAACCGGATTCACCTCTTGACAATGAACCTGAAGTGTTTACCGGCGAACCTGTTCGAGACACCATTTTCAGTCTCATTTCCAGGGTAATTCGACAAGATTATATTCTATCCATAATTCTGAACCTTATTCATCCGCTCGTTCAGACCGATAATCATCCTGGAGTAATAAGTCAACGAACTTCGCACTCGAGTAATCCATTCGGAGAATATGGTGCAAAATGTACTAGCTTCAGCAACATCACCGGCACCAACAGTACCATCAATAACAGCACCAGTACCATCAACAATCCATGCCTCGACATCTCATTTTGTACCTCAAATATAATTATTGTTCTACGAATCGTTCTACATCATTTATCTTCGTTCGACATGGTGAGTATGTAATCTCTAATATGTTAGAGATTATATATTCTTGTTCTAACGATAAATCAAATGAGTTTAATATCATATTGACTCATTAAATCCATGATTACATCTGAAGAAAATATATATGTATATATGTTTTCAAAAAGGTTGTAATTAAAAATTCTTTTGTACAAACTGTTAGTGGTGAAAATATTTTAACGGATAGGTAATACCCGAGGAATATTTAAATTTCACATTAATAAGTTACACGGTATATTCTTCGAATCTGATTCGACAGTTGTTCACTATCCTATTTACAAACAACCACCGAGATACGTATCCGTTCACCAAAGAATAACTATTTTTATTCAAATTCAATTTCATATTTGGATTTTGACCTATCAGAATCCAACAAGTGGCATAATGAAGAAATAATGGACACAATAAAAATTGATTAGAAACAGACTAATTAACAATATTAAATTTTATTAAGAAACCACGCTAACAAAATCCTAGCTAACTGTTCCTAGCTAACTATTAATTCCGTATTACGTTTTATTTATCGCAATTTAATTATCGCAATTTATTTTATCGCAATTTATATTCTCGCAATTTTATTTATTGTCATTTAATTTCTGTTATTTACTTTACGCACTTTATTTATCGTCATTTAATTTCTGTTATTTATTTTACGCACTTTAAATATTGGGACACGTATACAAAGTTTTGACATATCATATCGACACATATATATATATTATTTGGAATCACCATAGACACTCTATATGCAGTAATGATCGAGTTCTCTATACAGGGTTGAGGTTGATTCTATAATAATATATATACTTTGAGTTGTGATCGAGTCTGAGACGTATACGGGTCACGACACTTATTAATTAATTCGAATATTATATATTAAACTATATATGAATTATTGGACTGTCAAATGTGGACTATCGACTGTGGACTAAGAACATTGGACAATTAAAATGAATTAAAATATTGATTATAACATATGAAACTAAACAATTCTTCAAGTTGCCACTTGATTTCGTCTTAAACATCATTTGTACCTTCACGATTACAATCTGCGTTCAAACCTTACATGATTCTTGGAAACACCTCAACCGAGAGGATGAACCAACCGCACTTAATTTACGGGAGAAAAGATTGATGCATATAGTTATGCACCGGAAAATACTCGGAACCTGAGTAAACGTTTAACACGTAGCTGTGCTAATTCCTTTAGCGTTATTATTACCGAAAATAACTTTGCATCTACTGTTCGAGATAGCCAGTTTTGTCACAGCTCCAGCAAGACAACCTTGACTTTTCGTACGAAACAAACTTATTATAACCTTGATGTATATGCGTGCTCTTTTATTATTACCGGGGAACCTTTCATATTCTACCATATTACCAGCAGACTTACCAACAACTTCATTATTCATTGGTTTAAGTCTCTCCGAAGAACCATTATAGTTGTTCGTTAAAACCTATTCATATACTCATCCGCATCTTGTAACAAGAACTGCCATACCAATTACCGGGAATCAGCAATTAGTACTTTGAAAACTCACAGCATATCCACATCAACAGTTATATGTATAACGTTTATCTTTTAGAGTTATGATCTTTCATTATGAAATTCTGAAAAACACTCAGTCTACAAATCAATATTCTGAATATTGAAAAAGCAGAATGAAGCAGCAGAAATCATAGACAACCGTAAACGACCCTAATCATCGGGAGTTTGATGATAAAGAATAGTATGTTGGAAAACTCAAAAAAGTTGGAACTGGAAAACGGATTGAGCTAACCACTAAGGAGACCAAGGACAAATACAAGGACCATACCCTATATTCAAAGAATCCAGGTAATTCTGGATCCGTTGAAATCTTTAGAGAATATCTTGCTCCGAAGTCATGTTAAAATCTTGCGGATCATCAACCTTCAAACTTAGAAATTCCAAAATATCATCATCAATATCTTCGCTATTTCTGAGGATATTTTCATAAATATTCACGTCCGAAATTATAAACCTCTTCGTGCTTCCTGTGTATCATTATATTGTAAACATTCAATAGAAAATTTAGTACTAAAAAGCAGATTATGCGAAACTATGAAGAAAGCCGTGGACAAATCATAAAGAATAAGTTTGACTTTAAAGAATCCAAATGATTCAATGTCTGCTAAAGTCTTTAGTGAATATCTTACTCCTTACTCAATACCCTTGCAGACAATATTTTCTATCATCCTCTGCTCTTAGATATTCTGAGATATTATCGTATCTTTCATTATAAATATCCTCCATATGTCTGAAGATATTTTCATAACTATTCTTATCTGAAATTATTAATCTCTTCCTGATATCAGTGTTACATCATATAGAAACTGTTAGTTTCTATATCCTGTAAACTTTCAAGTTTAAAATACGAATGTTTTGAAGTAGTGAAGGGAGTTGAAGCATGAGTTAGTATAATATAATGACACTTGATCAACGTGATTATATTACAGTAAGTCATGCTGAGTTTCTAAATGGAACATGATGATTCACAGATTATAACATCATCATGTGCCATGTTACATAACTCTTTCATTCAAATTAACTTCTGAACATATCAAGAAAATATATTCTTGATAGTTCTATTCTCAGTGATTCTGGTAATTCGACAAATCAAATCGTGCCATTACGATTTCCTTCTTAGAATATTAACAGTGTTCATTTTGAAGTTTATATCTGCGAAATTCTGAACCATTACAAGCGATGTTTAATCTCAAGAAGAAGAAACGAAGGGACAAAGCTCCAAAATATAAGAGAAAATATAAAGCCCAATAACAACACCGAAATTACAAACCGTGGGTATCAGTACGTATAGCAATATAAAGACACGGGAGGATTATAAATACAATAATCCCTAGAGCATAATAGAAATAAACAGATTCTTCAGGTGGGAGTTGGAAAAGAAGAACGATCATTGCGATAGTTAGAATAAGAACAAGGATCAGAACAGGGTTAAGCATTTTCATAAATCTTTGGAATTTGGGAATTGAATATAGAAGTGATGAAAATAAATGGAACGGAAAAGGTAAATTTATAAAGGAAATATCAGACGTAGTAATCGGGGCAGATCACCGTATTTAATTATAGAGATCTTAATTTCCTTATTCGCCGCAGAATCAAATCTTTTAGATTTCCAAGATTTTCTTTTAAATCCCTTGAATTCCGGAATTCAACGAAGACAACGTCAAAAGTTATGACGCACCATAAATTCTAAATTCAACCCTGACTCTGTCAAAAACTAAGATGAATCTTTACTTTCCTACTTCACTTTTTGGTGATAGCTTCATTCGTACTCTTCGAATAATCGAGTTATTTTTATCCATAGTGCTCAATGATAATAAAACTCTAATTTTCAGCTCGTATTCGTCATGAGAACAATTTTATTGTTAGTCGTGACGACCTCACTCAAATTTCGGGACGAAATTTCTTTAACGGGTAGGTACTGTGATGACCCGGGAATTTTCGACCAAATTTAAACTTAATCTCTGTATGATTTCGACACGATAAGCAAAAATCTGTAATGTTGAGTCTCGAAAATTTTAGAACAGATTACATGAATGCAATTGCCTTTTGACTATATTCGACGATTCACGAACAATGATTTGTAAAATAAATATGTAAATATATATGAATAACGAAATTCTATACACAAGAAATATTATTAATAAATATTAAAGATTCAATAAATTATATAAATTGTAGATATGATATAATAAATGAAAATATATTAAACTTAATTACAAGCTGAATATAATTATTTTATTATTATCGTTATTAGTATTATTGTTAAATAACATAATCAATAATGTTATTGTTATTGTTATTATTATGGTATATATATATATATATATATATATATATATATATATATATATATATATATATATATTGTAATGTGTAGATATTAAATACTAAATATATAATATTATAGATATAATTATTAAATATTACATAACTAATAAGTCGTAATATTAAATGTAACAACAAGTTAAAACATAATATTATATTATTATTTTCATTAAAATAAATATTAATATTAAAATCTATTAAGAAGATTATATATATAGAAATAAAATACATGTAAATTGTTATATTAATGTTATTATTATTAGAAAATAATAAATTATATTATTAACATTAATAATAGTATAATTATCTTTTTTTTAGTACAATCTTTATTATTATTATCATCCTTATTATTACTAATAATATCATTATTAACATTATAATTAACAATTAATTTATCATTTAAAGGATTACTATTAATAATATAATTATATGTATTAGTTATTAGTATAAATATTATAAAATCACCAATTTATTCAAGATTCGATTCATGTAAATCTAACTGAATGATTTTCGTTTCCTATTTCAAATTGCTTCCAGTACCAATCTATTACAGTACACAACAAATACAATTAGTCCTTGATTTGCTTTTATATATTTTTTTATTTTATTTTTCAGTTCTTGACTATGAATCCTGTCGGACTTTGTTAGACGTCCAACTCAACTCTTAATACAAACAAAATCACTAATATTATTACAGCATCTATCAACAACCTGTACCATGTATATACCTACTACAAATTCATTGTTTAAACAAAAAAAAATGGAGAAAACCCGTCGCCTGTGCTGAACTTTTATCTTTTTATACATAATTCGATTTTGAATGAATTTTTGAAAACTAAATATGCAGGCTTGTTATAAATCTATAGCTTAAACTATCGGCAAATTTCCAGTTTTCAATTCCTCAAATTGATGTCGAATTCACGAGTCAAAGTTTAAAGGTAAAAAGTCAACACTTTTGTTTTTCATGAAATTCAAGACGTTCTTATGTTGTGGTTTCAATTGAGGATGAATAAAGATTTAAAGGGTGATTTGAAACTTGTTTTGTGTTGAAACTTTTTGCTAAAATGTCCTCAATTCATTAATCAAATTTTTTTTTCTTCTTAATCACGAACGAGCAGCAGCGATAATCTTCTTCTTTTTATATATTTTTTTTTCAAAGCAATTAATCACATATAAGTGATTATATATTGGATATTAAGTCTTAAATCAATTTTGTAATCCATGATCTTGTTTTGGTTGAGTATGGAATTCGTATGGCTGAGTATTGAAGAAGGAGGAGATAAACAGAATGGTTTATAATTAAATTTGGGTCGTACTATAACAGAAAGACAATACAGCTTGGATGGTTTGAGTGTTGGGTCGGTTAACGAGAGGTCACGGGTTCGAGTCTCGAATGGGACAATCCTTTTTAGAAAACTTTTCAAATGGTATACACTTTTATTTTCTTTATTTCAATTATTATTATTATTATTACTATTATTATTATTATTATTATTATTATTATTATTATTATTATTATTATTATTATTATTATTATTATTATTATTATTATTATTATTATTATTGTTATTGTTGTTGTTATTGTTATAAATTATGTTAGTTATGTTATTATGATATTAGAAATAGAATTATTATCATTATTATTATCAATACAATTAGTATTACTATTATAATTATCGTTATTAGTAATATCATTATTATTATTATTATTAGTATTATTATTGGTATTATTACTAATACAAGTAGTAAATATTATATTTTTATTATTATTATGAAAATAACACCAGTTATTATTTTCATTAGTATTAGTATAGTATTAGTAATAAGTTATTACTATTAATATTATTATTATGAACATTACTTATAAAAATATCTACTTATAACAAAACTATCGGTTCTAAATAAAGAACTAAACATATATTTATAAATATACTAATATAACCAAATGAATATAAAAAAAATCATTTTTAATGAATATATATATATATATACATAATAGATATATAACATAAAATTTGAGTTATTATACATATAAATAAAGTATATAAATAAGATATTTAATATATGTAACTTAACAAAAATCTATATTTTCATATATAAAAATGAATATATATATTAATGACGAAATACATAAGTTTCTAATATAAAAACTATATCATTAAAAATTATATATATATATATATATATATATATATATATATATATATATATATATATATATATATATAATTGTTCGATTACAAGAATACGTTTTAATATATATACAAATGATATAGGTTCGTGAATCCAAGGCCAACCCTGTATTGTTCAGTTGTTCAATATAGTCATATGTATTTTTACTACAAAATACATTGGGTGAGTTTCATTTGCCTTTTTACCCTTTATATTTTTGGGCTGAGAATACATGCGCAATTTTTATAAATATTTTACGAAATAGACACAAGTAATCGAAACTACATGATATGGTTGAATTATCGAAATCGAATATTCCCCTTTTTAATCTGGTAATCTAAGAGTTAGGGAACAGACACCCTAATTGACGCGAATCCTAAAGATAGATCTATCGGGCCCAACAAGCCCCATCCAAAGTACAGGATGCTTTAGTACTTCAAAATTTTATATCATGTCCGAAGGAGGATCCCGGAATGATGGGGATATTCTTATATACATATTGTGAATGTCGATTACCAGGTGTTCAATCCATATGAATGATATTTTTATCTCTATGTATGGGACGTGTGTTTATGAGAACTGGAAATATGAAATCTTGTGGTCTATTAAAATTATGAAATGATTATTTATGTTAAACTAATGAACTCACCAACCTTTTGGTTGACACTTTAAAGCATGTTTATTCGCAGGTACGAAAGAAATCTTCCGCTGTGCATTTACTCATCTTAGAGTTATTACTTGGAGTCATTCATGACATATTTCAAAAGACGTTGCATTCGAGTCATTGCGTTCTTCAAGATTATTATTAAGTCAATTATAGTTAGATATATTATGAAATAGTATGCCTGCCGTCAACTTTTGATGTAATGAAAGATTGTCTTTTCAAAAACGAATGCAATGTTTGTAAAATGTATCATATAGAGGTCAAGTACCTCGCGATGTAATCAACTGTTGTGAATCGTTTATAATCGATATGGACTTCGTCCGGATGGATTAGGACGGGTCTCTACATTTCTCAAATCGACGTGGGCCTTTCAACAGGGACTTGTAATCATAATTCAATATATCTGATAATTCAATCATTTGATCTTATCTTCTAATTCCATTGATAAACATTTTGAAACAGATACAATCATATAAAGTATTTAATCTAATATTTTGTTTACGTTTCAAGTTATAATATATATATACACATATACATATATAATCATATTCGTTTAATGGTTCGTGAATCGTTGGAACTTGGTCGAGGTTGAATGAATGTATGAACATAGTTTAAAATTCTTGCAATTTAACTTAACAAATATTGCTTATCGTGTCGGAAACATATAAAGATTAAAGTTTAAATTTGGTTGGAAATTTTCGGGTTGTCACAGTACCTACCCGTTAAAGAAATTTTTTCCCGAAATTTGAGTGGAAAGGTCGTGAATGATAATAAGTATGTTTTCATGATGCATACGGGCTGAAAATTAGAGTTTTATCATCAGCAAATAATTTGGATAAACAATCCATTTATATGAAGAGTATGAATGAAGCTAACATAGAAGAGTGAAATGAGTAAGTGTAGATTCATCTTATCATTTGACGTAGATATGATTGATTCCCAGATTTCAAGGGATTTGAAGAAAATCTTCTTAATAAGATTTGACTCTCCGGTAATCAAGAGAATTAGGATCCGCTTTAAATGTGATCGTACATTTTAATTGTTCTGTCAGAGATTTTCTTATAAATTCACCTCCTTCATTTCCTTACAACTCACACCTTCTGTTGATGCATTTTATGCAAGTCCTTAGACATCTACCCACGTCCATTGCAGGTACAACAGTTTACAGGCCACCATGATTGCTCGTTATTATCCTATCCGTGTTTGTATGTGGTTACAGGAACTGCAGGAACGAGATTTAGATGTTTGACTATGTTAGACTTAGTCAGACGTACGAGTGACGCCTCACTAGTACGGCTGACAGGCTCATACGCACAGTTGATGCTGAGCTAAGTCACAATTACCACCTAAATGAGAAGACACGAGTGAGTGATCACCCGTACGGCTGATGAAGCCAACTCGTACGTGTGATGAATGAATCGTATGGGTGAGTCAACAGCAGGGGTATATAAAGTCTTATGTTCTTCATTTTAGGTTAAGCCTCTCATTTGTTACACACACTCAGATCTAGTGAGCTCCTCCGATTATCTCTCAGTCCAAATCACCCAGGTGGTGAATAATAGCTCTAGGTGTTGATCTAATCACACTTAATTTAGTTGTGGTTTGACTAAATTAATCAAAAAAAACTTAACCTATTCACTAGAGGGTTTGATTCACTTATTCCGCCATTGTGTGAGTTAAATCTGTTGATTTTTAAGTTCATAGTCATGTTTCATCACCATCTATTATTTCCCCCTCAACTCATATTTTAAAGTATTCATCAATATGCTCCATCCAGTTCTGATTCTCGATATACTTCTAACTTTCATATCGGTCATTCTTCTTTTTCATCTACCGCCGGAAGAATCTATTTACTTCTACTATACTTTTGGGTTTATAGTGTTTCTAGTTCTCCCGTGTCTTTATATTGCTATATGCATCGATATATATGGTTTATAATTTCTGGTTTGTCGTTGGGATTTATATGTTCCCTTATATTTCAAAGTCTCTGCTTCTGTCTTCTATAATCATTATCATTCACAGTTAATGCTCTCTTTTATTTGCTGCAATTTATACCCCAATTTGTATTTCGGAGTTTTGTCCTTTCGTTTATTCTTCTTGCAATTAAGCACCGCTTGTAATGGTCCAGAATTCACAGATATGAATTTCGGAATGAACATTGTTAATGTTCTAGGAAGGAAATTGTGATGGCACGATCTTGACTTGTCAAATTACTAGAATACCTTGGAAAAGGCCGAATCATCAAGAAATATTTTCTTGATATTTTAGAGGTTAAATAGAATACAAGAGTCGTATAACATGGCACATGATGATGTTATGATCTGTGAATCATCACGTTCCATTTAGAAACTCAGCATGACTTACTGTAATATAATCACATTGATCAAGTGTCATTATATTATACTAATTCATGCTTCAGTTCCCAACACTACTTCAAAATATTCCTATTTTAAACTTGAATGTTTCATAATTTAGAAACTAAAATAGTTTCTTTTATGATGTAATACAGATAGCGCGAAGAGGTAAATGATTTCAAATAAGAAAAATTAAGAAAATATCTTCAGAAATATGGAGGATATTTATAATGAAAGATATGATGATATTTTAGAATTTCTAATATCAGAGGATGATGAAGAATATTTTCCGCCGGGGTTTAGAGTCAGGAGCAAGGTATTCGTTAATGACTTCAGCAGGTACTGAATCATTTGGATCCTTTGAAGTCAGGTTCAGTCTTTGTAATTTGTCCACGGCCTCCTTCCTACTTTGCTCAATCCGTTTTCCAGTTCCAAAACTTCTCTTTTTCTGCGCTTTGCCAGCACACTTCATCATTATCTCCAGCTTTTACCGTTTAAAGTCGTTTATAGTTTTTGCTGCTTCATCAGCATTTTTTCCATTTTCGGAGAACCAATTCGTAGTTCGGAGTGTTTTTCAGAAATTTCACATTCAAATTAAGTCCAGAAGATAGACGTTATATATACACATATAACTGTTGGCGTAGACATGCTGCGAGATTTCAAAATACTGATTGCTAATTCCCAATGATTCGTATGGCAATTCTCATTACAAGATGCGAATGAGTAAATGATGGAGTTTCAATGAATAATTATAATGACTTTTTGGAGAGGCTAAAGTCAAAGGGTAATGAAGTTGTTAGTACATCTGCTAATAATGTGGTAGAATGTAAAAGGTTCCCTGGTAACGATGGTGTATATCTCAAGGTTATAATAAGGTTAGTCTGACTGAAAAGTTAAAGTTGACTTGCTGGAGCTGTGACAAACTGGCTATTTTGAATAGGAGTCGCAAAGTTATTTTTGCTAATAAATGCCAAAGAATCTGACGCGGATACATTGTTTAAACTTTTACTTTGGTTTCAAGAGTTTTTCGGGTACATAACTGTGGATAACATGTGGTTGGATCATCATCTCGATTGCTCATCATTCGAAGTGTCTTCAGAAATTTTCGAAGGGTTTGAACACAAATTGTAATCGTTAACATACATTTGATATTCTAACACAGTTTTGAAGTCAAAATATAGCTTGTGAAAGATGTAAGGATCTAAGAGTGATGATTTTGGTCATATCTCAAGTTGAATTTTGAGATTTCAAAATCAGAATATGTAATTAAATTTTGAATGAGTATGGTTGTTTTGATTTCTATAAAAGAATGTATATTGTTGTGAAAGTAAGGAGTATAATGGATGATTTGCTGAATCAGATTCTAAGAATGTAACATATTAATTGTGAATTTATATATCTCTCGGGTATTACCTACCCGTTAAAAAAATTCACAATTAATATTTTGTATAAAAGAATTTTATTACAGTCTTTATGAAAATATATATATGTATATTTTCTTCAGATGTAACATAGATTTAATGAGTTAATGTTAAATTAAACTCATTTAATTTACGGTTGAAACTAGAATTGAATATTCCCAAAAGGCTTTAAAAAGTACATAACTTTTATGCAGTATTTCTTTAATGACATTGAAATTATGAATCAATACTTCGTTATTTGTTGATGTATGATGTTCGGTTCTTGGAATTCTTGTGAATTTCGCAAAGTACGAATGATGTTATCTGAAAAGTTTCGGGTACATCGATGATGAAAGTGTAAAATCAAATATATACTTGATTTATTATGAATTGGAATTTGTTGAATTGCGACAGAGATTGTAGTTAACGCTGGTTAAGTTGCAGCCGAAGGACGTACATTATTGCATATTTGTAATATGAATTAACCGAGTAGTTAAGATTCACACACAATAGCTTAGCACGGAAAGATTTATTTCAATATATATATATATATATATATATATATATATATATATATATATATATATATATATATATAATTTCTTCAGAGGGAATGAGTTAATTCTTCATAACTCGTTGATACAATATACACATTATTGATTCGTAATGATGTCCACAGTGATTCTTGAACTGACGGAGTTTGTGATGTTATCGGTGTTGTTGATTCGGATGTTGACTGTACTGATGATGCTGGTAACGCTGACGGTACTGTTGATGCTGTTGGTAAAGCAAGTTTAGCTTGTTAATCACACACCATTTTTGTCAGGGTTTCTACTCTTCCTTCTATCATTTTGGTTCGCTTAACTGATTTATGGTTAGGGCTAGATTAGATAATCTCTAAGACTTTAGAGATTACATAATCGCCGCGGAATGTTTCTCCAATGAAGTTATGAATTAATACTTCGTCAGTTATTGTTGTTGGTACTCCTTGATATTTATGGTGCGTATGACGTTGATGCTCGTGGGACAGATTGTGAAGTTGAGGTTTACGACGCGGTTGTGGTTGGAGGTGGTAATGGTACTGTTAGCGTTGATGATGGTGGTACTGGTTATGCTGCTGATGCTGCTGCTGGTGTTTGTAATCTCTGCACCATATTCTCCAAAGCCACTACCCGAGCGCGAAGCTCGTTGACTTCTTCTATTACACCGGGGTGATTGTCGGTTCGGACGAGCGGATAAATAAAATCTAAAATTTGATGTATTATATAATCGTGACGAGATACTCTGGAAATGAGCGAGAAAATGGTGTTTCGGACAGGTTCGCCGGTAAGTGCTTCAGGTTCTTCGTCAAGAGGGCAATGTGGTGGATGGAAGGGATCACCTTCTTCTTGTCTCCAATGATTGAGGAGGCTACGAACCCATCCCCAATTCATCCAGAATAGGTGATGACTGATTGGTTGATCTATTCCGGTCACACTGATTTCGGAGCTTGAATGGGATTCCATTTCGGAACCTGAGTAACTTGAACTGATGAAGAATTCCATTTAGTACGATTGGATAAAGGATTTTTTTTTCCGATATGAAATGATTTTGGATAACGGATGGTATTCTAATTACATAGAATATATATATATATATATATATATATATATATATATATATATATATATATATATATATATATATATATATATAGATCAAAAGATTTCGTAGATTACGGAGGACTTTGCGGGATATGTCAGGCAAAGTTTAAAGTAACAGATACGATAAGATATGATTTAGCAGATATGCTAAGATATGAATTTTTGTCTATATACTATTCATGCAATCAATGCAGCAAGACGTGTCTTAGACTAAAAATGATAAGCAGGTAATTTCCTGAGGATGATAAGTAGTTAATTTTTGACACAAAATGATAAGCAAAACTTTTGACATGCAGACACGGTCGAAGTCCAGGCTCACTAATGCATCCTATCGACTTATCAGTTAGACACATTAATGCAGACCTGGTTCGCTAAGACCACCGCTCTGATACCAACTGAAAGGACCCGTTCATATACATTATAAACGATTCACAATAGTTGATTACATTACGAGGTATTTGACCTCTATATGATACATTTTACAAACATTGCATTCGTTTTTAAAAGACAAACTTTCTTTACATCGAAAATTGACAGGCATGCATACCATTTCATAATATCCACTATCCAACTATAAATTGATTTAATAATAATCTTTGATGAACTCAATGACTCGAATGCAACGTTCTTTGAAATATGCTATGAAAGACTCCAAGTAATATCTTTAAAATGAGAAAATGTACAGCGGGAGATTTCTTTAACACCTGAGAATAAACATGCTTTAAAGTGTCAACCAAAAGGTTGGTGAGTTCATTAGTTTATCATAATCATTTATTTCCATCATTTTAATAAACCACAAGAATTTCATTTCCAGTTCTCATAAATATACGTCCCATGCATAGAGACAAAAATAATCATTCATATGGTGAACACCTGGTAACCGACATTAACTAGATACATATAAGAATATCCCCTATCATTCCGGGATCCTCCTTCGGACATGATATAAATTTTGAAGTACTAAAGCATCCGGTACTTTGGATGGGGTTTGTTAGGCCCAATAGATCTATCTTTAGGATTCGCGTCAATTAGGGTGTCTGTTCCCTAATTCTTAGATTACCAGACTTTAATAAAAAGGGGCATATTCGATTTCGATAATTCAACCATAGAATGTAGTTTCAATTACTTGTGTCTATTTCGTCAAACATTTATAAAAGCGCATGTATTCTCAGTCCCAAAAATATAAAGGGTAAAAAGGCAAATGAAACTCACCATACTGTATTTCGTAGTAAAAATACATATAACGTCATTGAACAAGTGCAAGGTTGGCCTCGGATTCACGAACCTAAATTAATTATATATAATTATGTGTTGGTCAATATTTGTCTAACAAATTAGGTCAAGTCATAGTGTACCACAATCCTAATGCTCGAGATTAATATGCAAAAGTCAACAAAAGTAAATTTGACTCAAAATAATTTTCAAAAATCTATACATGATTAATATATAGTTTAAATATCGTCGTTTTATATTTTTAAATATTTTTAAAAGATTTATTAGAGTAAATAATATAATTTATTTATTAATAAATAAAATTTTATATTAAATTTATATAATATAATATACTTTTATATATATTAAGTAATAAAATTTATAGGGTTCATTTAATATCATAAAGATAATATGATAGGTATTATTAAAGTAAGTTATTACACGTAGTAAAATATGTTTGTATCACATATTTATTTGATAAAATAATATCTATAATGATAGTAAGTAAAAATTGTATTATTTTGTAATAATAATTATTATTATAAAAATATCAATATTTATAATTACTAAGATGACATTATGATAAAACGATAATTCTAATTATGATAACTTTAATATTTACGATAATTTTTAATATTATCTTTAAAATAATAATTCTATTTAAAATAATAATAATAATGATATTTTATAGTAACAATGACATTTCTATTAAAATGATAATTTTTGTTAAAATGATAGTTTTAATACTAACGATACTTTTAATAATAATAGTAATGATAAAAATAATAAGAACGATAATTTTATCTAAATCAATATCTTATAATATTTTAATTTCATCATGATACTCTTACTCATTATTTCCTAATCGTTTCGTTTAATAGCTTTTAATCATCTTTTATATCGTGTTCATAATAATGATAATAATAGTAATCAAAATAATTAGGTGTTACAAATATTTGTTTTAATTACACTAATATTAATAATGATAGTTACTATAACATTATTAACGATAATACTAATAATTATCTTAATGATAATATAGTAATAATAATAATAACAATGACAATAACCATTTTTAAATAATGATATATATATTAATAATGATAATAATAATAATAATACTAATAATAATAATAATAATAATAATAATAATAATAATAATAATAATAATAATAATTGGATAATAATAATAATAATACTAATTATAGCTTTAACGATAATAACGATAGTAATAATAAAAAAAAATAACAATTTTTAATGATAAATCCCTTTTATTGATAAAGATAATAATAATGATAATAATAAGATAAAACTAGAACGACGATAAAAACGACGATAATAATAATCATTTTTAATAAATATATCGAAAATTCAATTGATTATAACTTCTAATCCGTTCATCAAAACCATTTGATATCTAAAGGAAAAGTCCTTAATTTTTCGCTAGCTTTCTAAGGACATGCATATCTTATACCTTATCTCAACCGCAAGTGTAACTAATTCAAGATTCAACCTAACCTGTCTAAGGGCAATATCAAAAGTACAAGCATGCATAATCCTAAATACTCGAGCACTAGTCAGGGATACACTATTAGTATGTAAAAGTTAAATTATGAGTACTCACGTATCAATATTGAGATTCAATATTGCAGGAAAGGTACGTAGACGCAACGGAAATGATAAACACTATATTGACCTCACGAGCATACCCATGAACCATACTTAATCACCTCCATAGCTATAACCCATAATTTCCTTAATCCTATCCTACTCGAAAAACAATTTCGAAATCACTCGAACAGCACTCCGTCGTAATATTTTATGTATACTAATAATATCTTGAAATAATACGGAGTAAATATATATATGTAAATCGATTGAGAGAGTTTAGAGAAAAATATTTTCAAGTTTCTATGAAATAATGAAACCTATTGAATTCTATTTATAATAGATTTTTGAATTATTAAAGTGAATTATTAAAGTATGAATTATTAAAGTGAATTATTAAAGTATAAATTATTAAAGTAAATTATTAAAGTATGAATTATTAAAGTGAATTATTAAAGTATGAATTATTAAAGTGAATTATTAAAGTATGAATTATTAAAGTGAATTATTAAAGTTAAAGTAAAGTAAAAATAAAGTAAATGTAAAGTTTAAGTATAGTAAAAGTATAAAACTATGTACGTATAATACGCGTATAAATATATATAATATTAATTTAAATCGTTATATATATTTAATAAGATAAAATATAAATATCGTTATCTTTATTATACTAATTAAGTAATGAGTTGTCAAAAGTGGTTCTAGATATTTATAAAAGTTATATACGTTTTAATAATAAAGTTCTTTTTAAACTGAAAACGTTTTTGAATCGAGTCTTTATGAGATTCAATCTTCCACTATCCTTTGTCTAGTTCTCAATGATTGACAATTTGTTCTTATTTATAAATCACTTTACCATTTTCCGAATATTGTTAAAATGGAAAGATTTCTCAAATCGACGTGGGCCTTTCAACAGAGACTTGTAATCATAATTCAATATATCTGATAATTCAATCATTTGATCTTATCTTCTAATTCCATTGATAAACATTTTGAAACAGATACAATCATATAGAGTATTTAATCTAATATTTTGTTTACGTTTCAAGTTATAATATATATACACATATACATATATAATCATATTCGTTTAATGGTTCGTGAATAGTTGGAACTTGGTCGAGGTTGAATGAATGTATGAACATAGTTTAAAATTCTTGCAATTTAACTTAACAAATATTGCTTATCATGTCGGAAACATATAAAGATTAAAGTTTAAATTTGGTTGGAAATTTTCGGGTTGTCACAGTTAAGTTATGTAATATATTTTTGTATATAAAAATCTATATTTTTATACTTATAACTTTAGTAACGTCATTAATACTTTATTTTTCATAATCGTAATTATTTTAATAATAATGATATAGCTAATACTATAAATATTAGTTTTATAATAATATTCCTTATGATAATAATAGTAATTTTAATAAAATGAAAAGTTTATTAATAATGATAATGAAAGTAAAAGTTTTTATAGTGATACATAATACTTAAGAATAATTATTATAGCAATTTCATTATTCGTGATAATATTAATAACAATACTTATTTTAATCATAATCAAAATCTTCACGTTAAATTTCTAAACTAATAACAAAAGCTTTTATAAAAATCGATTTGTAATGCTAATCATAATAATAATTGTAATACTTATATTAATAATAGTTATACTACTAATAATATTCAGTGATGATACTAGTTCCAGAAAGGTTAATGATAATAATATTAGTGATAATAGCAATAATACTAAATAATATTATTTTTTATTAACATTGTTAAAGGTAACTATAATATTAATACTTAAGTGACAAACTTAACAATAATAAATACATTAATAATACTTATAAGATTAATAATAATGATAATGATTATAATACTTATAATTATGATAATATTAATAATAATAGTATTAATAATAATAATAATAATACTAAAAGGAGTTATACCTCAAAGAATAGGATTAAAAAAAAACAAGCAGCAGGGTTTGAACCCATGACCTCCAGTTCACATATAAACCCTCCTAACCATCCGGCCACTTCTATTTTTCTAAAATTAAATCATAACCCAATGTGTATAACCCGTTCTATCTATTCGGCCCAACTGGAAGAATACGGCCCAACACAGATTAATAACCCAACATCTAATTAAACCCGATTAAAGATGTAAAGAAGCCCAATCGAAAAAAACTGAATTATCTTAGCCCACTTAACAATCCATGGGGTATCCTGGATTTTTAAAGAAGTCGATAGCAGCAAAAAAAAATAAAGTGAAGGGTTTTCGTGGTTTACAGTTGTCGACCACCAACAATAAATAATTGGAACCGATCGTTGTCTTCTCATTGTCATCGTGTCCTTCATCAATCACCCTCATTAATCAAGTTCATCATCTTCTTTCTTAAATTCATTATCAACGTTCACCTTTTAATAATTGTGTTTCGATAGGGAGCAGAAGTAATTCGTTGGGTTTCTTTGTTGGGTGATAGTATTCAACAGAAAGAAAAGAAAAAAAATAAAACAACCAGAATACAATGGTTATAAGTTGATGATGGTTGTGTACAAGTTCGATCCAGAATAGAAACAGGAAGCAAGCAATTAGTGAGTAACATCTTAATCATCTTTATCACCTATTAACATCATCGTCTATATTACGTCCATTATCAATGAATTTTTATCCTCATTGACCATTCATGAATCATCATTAAATCGGAACAATAGCAGCAGGTATAGCAGTTGTAAGTTAAGGGATTTTGTTTGGATGAGATTTGAATAACAGAAAAATAAAATATATATATATAGCAGTAGGCGAACATGAGAAGAAGAACATGGCAACTTGGGAATGATTTGTTGTGATCCTGTTTAATTGCAACAACAACAAAAATAATCGTGGCAGTGGTGGTTGATTGTTCACGAAAAGAAATCCAAGAGAAAGAAGGAGAGGGAGATAAATGAAAAAGAGAGAGAGAGGTAAAGATGAGATGGCGTGTGATTGTTTAACACAATTAGAAACAGTAACATAGGCTGCAGTAGCAGTAACGAAAGAAAGAAAAAAAATATATAGAAGGTGGTATTTGAGGTGGCTGTTGTGATGGGTTTTACGGTAACCCGAAACCAAACTCGTGCAGCAGCAATTTTAATTAGGTTTGAGTTATAGATTGTGGTTACTTTGATGGTGGTGATGAGATTGGTTCACATAGCTAGGTGTATGGTGGTGATGTTTTAGTCCGTAACAGCAACCGTATTCGTTTGCAATCGATAGTTCATGGTTTGAAAAGGGTTTGTCAAATAGTTGTAAGTATTTGCAGCAACATAAAGAGTTGTTCTTGGGTTGGGATCACAAGCGTTTGTAGCAGTAGTCAGGAGGGATTTGCAGTAGTTCCAGTTGATCAAAACAAAAGAAAAACAAATAATCGGCATTAGTATCAAACATTAGAAGTTTGTAGGTTTAGGTGGTTTTGATTGGTGTTGTTGAAATGGGTATGTGGGTCTCGGATACAACCAGAAAAACACAAGAGATATCAGCGTGTATTGGGACGGTTGTGTTTCGTTGGTAACAGATACATAAGAATAACAATTGCAGTTGCATCGAATTAAAACAGAAAATAAGAGTGATGGTTTGTCTAGTTATTCATGGTTATGTTTGTTGAAGAGTTAAGAAGAAAAAGGAGTTGGTGAAAGATGAATATGATCATGGAGTACGTATGTATAGTATATAGAAAAGAAAGATAGATAAAGATGGAAATTGATGGCTAACAGAAAGGTGTTATTAATTCAACATGTCAATCAATTTAACACAGTGACCTATGATTCATTATTGAAAATATTACGGATGGAAATTTGAGGTAGGAAACAAATTTAATAAAGTTTGAAAGTGATGCTAAACTCCATTTGATTTCTGTCTGATTCGTTTTGTATTGATAATGGAATCATTGGTTTAATCTAAGAGAAAAGAATCAATTACTAGTAATAAAAGGAGAAAGAAAATAATCAGATAAGATAAATTCTGTTATTTGTCATTGTTTTTGTAATTAATTAATATTAATAACTAATAATAATAATAATACTTTAAATAAATAAATAAAAAATAGTATTATTGATAAAGACACTAATAATAATAAATTCTAAAAATAGTGATAATAGTAAAAAATAATAAAACAAATTATAGGTATTCAATTTTATATCTATGTATTATAATTTTAATAGTATTATTAATATTGATATTAATATTAATATAAATATTAATATTTATCTTAATATAACTACTATATCTTAACTTGTTTAAATAACCATTAAGTGTTACAATCGTTTACTAAATGAATTCGAAATCAAATATATGTATTTTCGATATACTGTTTATATATATAATTTAAGTACCAATTATTTGTTTTTAAATCAATAGATTTATTATTATTATATATTTACAAATAATACTCATATATATATATATAAATAATTGTTCGTGAATCGTCGGGAATAGTCAAAGGGTAATTGATTATATGACTATTGTTTCAAACTTTTTGAGACTCAACTTTACATAATTTGCTTACCGTGTCGAAATCATATAAAGATTAAAGTTTAAATTTGGTCGGAAATTCCCGGGTCATCACATCGATGGTTCTAGAAACTATAGTCCATCTTCCGTGTTTGCAATTGCGGGGACAATGACCGAGTTAAATATGCCACTAGCTCATTAGCTAGAAATGCTATGACTTGGTGGACCACTCATGCTAAGTCTGTGAGAATCGATAATGCTAATGCAACTCCATGAGATGAACTTAAAAGCATGATGGTTAATAAGTTTTGTCCTAGAAGTCAAGTTCAAAAGCTTGAAGCCGAGTTCTGGGAACTCAAAGTGAAGGGTACCGACATAGAAAGCTACACTAATCGTTTCCTTGAGCTTTCGACCTTCTGCCCCGAAATATTTCCTACTGAGGCAAGAAGGATCGAAAGGTACATTGAAGGTCTCCCTGAGGATGTTCAGGAAAATGTTATCGCTGCTGAGAAAGTTACCCTTGATGCCGTGATTCTCATGGCTCAAAATCTGATGATGGCCAAAAGAAGAAGAGCTTTGGCTAGTAAGCAAGTTGATACTAAGAGTAGTGATGGTAAAAGAAAATTTGAACCATCTCAAGGTTCGACTCAAAATGTTAGTAAGAAGCCTGCGGATAGTACAAGGATGAATTATAAAGGTACCTATCCTTTTTGTGTTCGTTGTGAGAGGCACCACCCAGGGCGGTGCACAGCTACTTGTTCTTTATGTAAGAAAGTGAGACATGTAGCTAAGACTTGTAAGACTCCTCCGAAAGATAAAGCTGCTGTTCCTGCTAAAGCTCCTCCTACTTGTTAAACTTGTGGGGAAAAGGGACACATTAGTCCAAATTGCCCTAAGAAGAAAGATACTCCCACTACTGGAGCCAATACTACTGCTGCAAGGGCCCGTGCATTTGTTATTACTGCTGCTGAAGCCCGAGAAGAAGATGAGGTCATCACGGGTACGTATCTTGTCAATAATTGTTACGCAACTATTTTATTCGATACGGGTGCCGATAAGAGTTACGTGTCTAGTGAATTTTGCACCTTATTCACTGAAAAGCCTCAATCCTTAGAAACTAAACGATTAGTGGAAGTAGCCAATGGAAAGATCATGAAAGTCGATAAAATCTATTAAAACTGCAACCTACTCTTAGCCAACAAGGAATTTAAGATAGACCTTTTACCGGTCGAGCTAGGAAGTTTTGATGTCGTAGTTGGAATGGATTGGTTACGTCCAATAAGAGCTGCAATCATGTGTTACGATAAAACCGTTCATGTTCCATTGGGAAATGGAGAGACTCTTATTATCCAGGGTGAAAAGAGTGGTTCCAATCTCAACATTATCTCCTGTATTAAAACCCGCAAATACCTTGTGAAAAGTTATCCCGCTATTCTAGCCCACGTTAAGATGATTGAATCGAAAGAGAAGTGTATTGAAGATGTACCAGTGGTTAAAGACTTTCCCGATGTGTTTCCCGAAGATCTTCCTGGTCTACCACCTCCTCGACAAGTCGAATTTTAGATTGATTTATCTCCTGGTGCTGCTCCTGTTGTTAAAGAACTATACCGTTTAGCACCTTCCAGAATGAAGGAAATTTCCAACCAACTCCAAGAACTATTGGATAAAGGTTTCATTCGTCCAAGCTCATCCCCATGGGGAGCTCCTATTCTATTCGTTAAAAAGAAGGATGGTACGTTGAGAATGTGCATTGATTACCGCAAACTCAACAAACTTACTATCAAGAACCGTTATCCATTACCACATATTGATGATCTATTTGACCAACTTCAAGGGTCGAGTGTTTATTCAAAGATTGATTTGAGGTCCGGTTACCACCAACTCAGAGTCAAGGAATCCGATATTCCTAATACTGCTTTTCGCACTCGTTATGGGCACTATAAATTCTGTGTCATGCCTTTTGGTTTGACCAACGCTCCTGCAGTGTTCATGGATCTTATGAATCGTGTCTGCAAACCATATCTCGACAAATTTGTCATTGTGTTCATTGACGACATCTTAATCTACTCAAAGAGTGAGAAAGAACATGAGCAGCATTTGCGCATGATTCTTGAACTCTTACGAAAGGAACAACACTACGCTAATTTTTCAAAGTGCGAGTTTTGGCTCAAAACCGTGCAATTTCTCGGACATGTTGTTGATTGTAACGGAATACATGTCGATCGAGCTAAGATTACCGCTATTCAGAACTAGGAGATACCAAGGACTGCGAAGCATATTCGTCACTTTTTGGGACTTGCCGGTTATTATCAAAGATTCATAAAAGATTTTTCTCTCCTTGCTAAACCCCTTACAAAGTTAACTCACAAAGGGAAGAAGTTTGAGTGTTCCGAAGAACAGGAATCTGCTTTCAAGATTCTAAAGAAGAAATTGACCACAGCCCTGATTCTATCTTTACCTGAAGGTACTGACGATTTTGTTGTTTACTGCGATGCCTCAAAGCAAGGCTTTGGTTGTGTTTTAATGCAACATGAAAAGGTTATTGCCTATGCATCTAGACAGTTGAAGAAACATGAGAAGAACTATACCACACATGACCTTGAGTTAGGTGCTGTGATATTTGCATTAAAGATATGGAGACATTATCTATATGGTACTAAGTTTACGGTGTACACTGACCATAAAAGTCTTTGATACATCTTTGATCAGAAACAGCTGAACATGAGGCAAAGCCGATGGCTCCAGTTATTGAACGATTATCACTGTGAGCTGAAATATCATCCTTGCAAGGCGAATGTAGTTGCCGATGCCCTTAGTTGAAAAGACGATGTCAAACGTGTTCGTGCTTTAAACCTGAAAATCAAATCGAATCTTATATCACGAATCTGTGAAGCTCAATTGGAAGCTATTAAACCGACACTTATTGAAGGTGAAGGACCTATCGGTTTCGAGAACCAACTCCAAGTGAAAGCTAATGGTACACGGTACTTTGGCAACATAATTTGGGTTCCTCGCTTCGGTAATCTCCGTGAACTAGTCTTGGATGAAGCACATAAGACTAGGTACTCTATTCATCCCGGTTCCAGCAAGATGTATCACGATGTGAAGGAATTCTACTGGTGACCTAACATGAAAGCCGACATTGCTACTTATGTTAGTAAGTGTCTTACTTTTTTGAAAGTCAAGGCTAGACATCAAAAGCCTTCTGGTCTGTTGACACAACCCGATATTCCGCAGTGGAAGTGGGAATGTATTACTATGGATTTCGTTGCTAAGTTGCCTAAGACTTCAAACGGTAACGATACTATTTGGGTCATAGTTGATCGTCTTACTAAATCTGCACATTTCTTACCGATCAAGGAAACTGACAAGATGGAGATATTATCACAACTCTATATTAAGGAAATTATCTCACGTCATGGAGTTCCTATCTCAATTATTTCTGATCGCGACAGTCAATTCGTTTCTAGATTCTGGAAAACTTTGCAATCTGCTCTTGGAACTCAACTCGACATGAGTACAGCCTACCATCCGTAAACTGATGGTCAAAGTGAACGAACCATTCAAACAATGGAAGATAGGCTACGTGCTTGTGCAATCGATTTCGGCAAAGGATGGGATAGACATCTACCTTTAACTGAATTCTTCTACAACAACAATTATCACTCTAGCATTAAAGCTGCACCTTTGAAGCCTTATACGGACGAAAATGTAGATCCCCTTTGTGTTGGGATGAACTCGAGGATAGACATTTAACTGGTCCTGAAATTATTCACGAAACTACCGAAAAGATCGTCTAGATTAAGCAACGATTAGAAACTGCCCGCAGCCGATAAAAGAGCTATGCCGATAGAAAGCGAAAGGATATAGAATTCCAAGTTGGAGATAAAGTCATGTTGAAAGTATCCCCTTGGAAAGGTGTTGTCCGCTTCGGTAAATGAAGTAAACTCAGTCCACGATATGTTGGACCTTTCACAATCACTCAAAGAGTCAGTCCCGTGGTCTACCGATTAGAACTACCAACTGAACTTAGCCAAGTACATGATGTGTTTCATGTCTCGAATCTTAAAAAGTGTCTTACTGATGACACATTTGTTATTCCTTTGGATGATATCCGCATTGATGAGCAAATGCACTTCGTTGAAGAACATATAGAAATCATGGAAGGAGAGGCCAAACAAACGCGTAAAAGCAACATACATATCGTTAAAGTCCGTTAGAATTCGCGTAGAGGCCCCGAATATACATGGGAACGTAAAGACCAAATGATACGGAAATATCCCCATCTCTTCTCAAACGCTGATGCATCCGAGAAGTCTACCTAAAACTTCGGGATGAAATTTCTAATAACGGGGAGGTACTATAACGACCCTCATTTTTCCATTCTATATTTTTCCAATATTAAATTCCCAAACAATATAAATAAAAACTTAATAATTAAACTTTAATTAATAATTGTTAAGTATTAAGAATTATAAAACATATTAATTAACTTTATATAATAATTTACAAGTTAATAAAAGATGGAAATAATAAGCTAATTAACTTCCTTGAACAAGATGTAATAAACTAAAACTTAATGTATGTAACTAATTAATCTTAAACAAGTTTCGAATCATTTAAGCTAATCTAAAGTACAAGGACTAAAACGAAAAAGTTCCAAACCCTTCCTCGATGCCCTAGTCGAAAATTAAAGGGATAAAATGACCCTTTTGCCCTCCCAAAATTGGCCACCATCACCACCCATGCAAACCCTAACTTGTTCCCTAAGTACTCTTAACTAAACCCTAATTCTAGATCTTTCTAACCTCACCTATAAATAGAGGCCTAGGCTAAAGCTATTCTTGTACCAAAACATACTTACAATCCTCTCTCAAAAGAAAAACCAAAACCTCTCTCTCTCTCTCTCTCTCTCTCTCCCTCTCTTGGATTTTCGGCCAAGAAAACACACTACCACCACCATCTTCAAGTGATCTTTAAGGAATCTTCAAGTAATCTTCAACGTGTTCTTCGTGTTCATCAAGATATTCAAAGTGTTCTTGGTTTGCAAGTGCTTTTGATCTTCATCTTCAAAGTGTTCTTCTTTTCTTATTATTAATCTTCATCATACATTATCAAGGTATAACCTTAGATCCAAAACTTTTAAATTCTATCTTTCAATTCATGTTTATATTCATAATCATATTCATGCATGATCTTAACATTTATATTGTTCATGTAAAAAATATATATATATAAATATACATATACATACATACCTACGGCTATATATAAAAAAAAGTTTTGATCTTCAAAACCCTAAAACCTAATCATGTTTATGTTATCACATATGTTTATTAATTATAAAAAAAATATATATACATATACCTACATATATTTAAAAACAAAAACAAAAAAATTTATACATACATACATATACACGATATATATATAAAAAAGAGATTTTGTTTGATCTTTAAACCCTAAAAGATTTATCAAAAGATTTGTTAAATATTTAAAAAAGGAAACAAATAAGTATGTACCTAATATATATATATATATATATATATATATATATATATATATATATATACACACACATACATACATGTGGATATATATATATATATATATATATATATATATATATATATATATATATATATATATATATATAATATAAACTATATATATATACATATACACGATACATATACATATATATATATATATTAAATACTTAAACCCCTAATTAACCTAACCCTAATTTATTAAAACCCTAATACAACTTAAACCCTAAACATTAATTATATAACCCTAATAATCATTACCTAATCATTACCTTACTAAACCCTAAACACTACCAATTATTACTAAACCCTAATTATTAATTAATTATTAAACCCTAATATTAATACTACTCTAATTAATTAAAACCCTAATACTACTTATACTACATACTACTTAACACTTATACACCTATACTACTACTAACACTTATAGGGTACTACTTATATTATAACACTTATGTTATAAGATTAAAACATGCACGATATTGTGAATTTGATCGAACGTCAACGCTACTTAAGGCCTAGGGTGATCCTTGGTACCACTATGGGATGCTTGTGGATTTCGAATGCCAAACTTAGATTTTGGTCAAGAAATCCTGGGCCAACCGGTAACAATTGATCATTCAAGTGACTCAGCGGTGGCATAGATGTTTGAGTATGGTGCACAATGTCAAACCCGACTATAGTGATCCTACACTCGCTTGCACACTTAATAAGTGGTGGACTTATTAAGGATAACTCACTAGTGTTCAACACTAACTTACTAAAAGTGAAAACTTACTAAAAATTGAAAACTTACTAAGAATGAGAACTTAGTAAAACAAACGTAAACACTTGCTTACTTAAACTTAAACTTGGGCAAAACATTTAACTACTCTTCAATGTCATTAGGTTGACTTTCTGCTCACATTCATCCAACTCTTCTATTCCAAGGAATAACAATCTCTCTCTACTTAATAAGGTGAACTTCATAGCCCCACTTTAGATTGTGCACAACTTATTTAACTCATTGGGGTGAGACACATGCTACTTTTACTATTTACAATTTAGACACAAGTACCAACTGTTAAACTATGCTATACCTGGCTATGTCCTGCTAAGTCCCTACAGTGATATTTTTAATTCCTCGTTAAATGCATTCTTAATTATTGGGGGTAGGCCTATCGGGAGTAACGTCCCCGATACATTTGACTAAGTCTTTGTATTACTTAATAATGAAAATAAATAGACAAGGACAGAACAACTTGTCATTGGGGCAAACTTTAAACGTTTAATTTAAATATCACGAACTGGCATAACTTTTTGATCTACGAGATCAACTTTATAAACAAAAATCTTGTGGTCTAAAATAATGGTCAAACATAATTGTTAAACCTATGATTTCACTCAACCATTTTTGGTTAACACTTTAGCATGTTTTGTCTCAGGTGCTGACTGATGAAGTTTACTTATCTACTGCTTATGTGATGCTACTTGAACTTAGGATCAAGAACTATCGCATTTATTATTCTTGCATTTGAAACGTTTTGCTTTATTGTAATTTCAATTCTTGTAACGACATTCTATTTTTCGCTGCGTACTCAATAAAGTTTGTTTTTATCATATAGTATTGTTCTCATTTTATAATATGTTGGTTTATTTGATATTAAGTCACATTTCACCCAGGTCCTAACTGAGGGTGTGATATATATATATATATATATATATATATATATATATATATATATATATATATATATATATATATATATATATATATGTACATACATATATATATATGTACATATATATATGTATATACATATATATACATATATATATACATATATATACATATACATATATATATATATACATATACATATATATATATATACATATATGTATATATATATATATGTATATGTATATGTATATATATGTATATATATATGTATATATATGTATATACATATATATGTATATACATATATATATATATATATATATATATATATATATATATATGGTGAGGATCTAGAGAGAACCAATGGTAGGAGGGAACTCAGAGAACTCACATACTAAACTCAATCTTTGGTGCAGATTGAGTCAATCTCTGTGCAGATTGAGCTCAATTTGTGGGTTCTATAGGTTCTCTCACACCCTTATTTCTCTATGGATCCCTTCACACAGTGAATGTTATCAGGAACATTTATTGATGAATGTTATTTCTTTGAGCATTTTCTGATTAAAATAATAATATATATCACAAAGTGTCTTTTTTAAATGTTCAAATTTTCACGTGATCTTAATGTAAGTAAAAAAAATTATACTTTCCCACTAAAAAAAGCATTTTCATCATGATTAAAACACTATATATATATATATATATATATATATATATATATATATATATATATATATATATATATATATGTATGTATATGTATGTATATGTATATGTATGTATATGTATGTATATGTATATGGTGACAATCCTCATAAAACTCTCCAGAGGAAAAAAAAAACTCAAAGAACTTAGCTCAGACTGAGCTAATTTCAAAGCAGACTAGCAAAGTCTTTGTAAAAAAATTAAAACATTTTTTTTTCACGTGGCTCAGTTTGAAAAAAAAAATGTTTAAAAAGTTACACATACTAACACATGGTACGTAGAAAAAAAGTTGGTTGCTTTCCAACGCTTGAAGCAATAGGCGGTAGATCCAGGTGACAAATAATGATTGGTTTGAATTTTTTTGGTCGTTTGTTATTGTTGATGTACTGATAGAAAAATAGAAATTTTTATGGTTTTGATGAAGAGAGGGTGTAGAGGTTAAAGGACATGCGAAGATGATGACATTCTATCAAGTCTTTTAAGAGAATTTAATTACCTCTAAGCATCATACACAGGTAACACATAACCTCTTTAAGTTTTATATTAACATTCTAGCTTCTTATTTAATGTAGAAATGGAGTAAGTATTACAGTTTGGATGACTATATATATTTATATAATATAAAATTTCGATTGTTATTTACTTATCTTATTTCTGGAAATTATAAGGGCAAATGGTCCGAAAGGTAACATAAGTTACCCAATTTGACAATCAAGGTAACCCTCAATTTGCACAAGCCCGAAAAGGATTTCAATTTTATTTTTGCGCAAGAAAAGGATTACGTGTTCAAAAATTTTAAAATTGAGGTAATCTTCGTCAAATTCATTAACGGTCGTTAGTTAAAATACATGATTGGTCCCTGAAGTTTCTTAAACAATAGCACCACTCATCCTCTTCATCACCATCTTCATATTACCTGATGGAGACCTTCATCTTCTTCATATTACCTCTGTTTTTAGTGGATTTAGTAGGGCGGCCGGCGGTGGTTGTGTGGTGGTGGACAGCGGCGGTGGTTGTGTGGTGGTGGACGGCGACGACCATGGAAAACAACTCAAATCACCATGAAAATGCATGAAATTTTGCAGAAAGTTGCATTCAAACCCGTTAAACAACATTCCATTCTTAGATTCTCCAAATTCACAACAAAAATCGAGCAACAATTCAATTTCAGTGAAATTTTTTTCAAAATTAAAAAAATTTCTGGATCTCGATGACTATGAATCAGAGGCTCAAATGTTGGAAAAATGCTCACCAAGTGATTACCAAGCTTTCTATTTAAACACATTTCCAAGATTTTCTCTAAATCTCCAAATCCAATAAAAAAAATACAAAAGGTCGAAATAGAAGCAAATGCACAAATAGAATGATGGAATCTGATGAAGGAAGGGTACCTGCTGTTCTAGTACCTGGTGAAGGAAGGACTATATCCACTTCAGATTCAGAAAAACCAAGTAGCCCATTCTTGAGAGCTCTTTCGTATTTGTCTCCTTAATATTGTTGACGTTTTAGAAAGCAAAGTTGTCAGTTTATGTGTACATATACGTAGAGTGTAATATACTGTACCACAATTGTAAAATTCATATATAAGTCAACATGGTTGGCATTTGGATGATTAAACTTTGAAAAGTCAATACGCTCAAATGTAACACTTATATGAGTTTATAAAGTTTGGATGATTGAATTTTTAAATTTTGATAAGTTGATACTGTGACAACCCTGAAATTTCCGACCAAATTTAAACTTTAATCTTTATATGTTTCCGGCACGATAAGCAAAGTCTGTAATGTTGAAATCTAAAAAAAAAACTTTGAACTGTGTTCATGTAATCAATTACCCTTTGACTGTTCTCGATGATTCACGAACATTTATGTGTATATAGATATGTATATATAATATATAATTATATCAAATGAAAACATTAAACAAAGTATTAGATGTGTAATACTTTACATAAATGTAATTGTTTCAATATATGTTTAATATATTTATCGATAGAATTAAAAGATAATATCAAATGATTGAGTTATCTGTTACATTGTGTTATGATTACGGGTCTCTGTTGTAAGGTCCACTGTGATTTAAGAGATCATTTCATTTTTAACGGTATTCAGAATAAATGGTAAAGTAATTTACAAGTAAGAACAAATGTGTCAATTGACGAAGGTTAGACAAAAGTTAGTGGAGAACTGGATTTCATAATATTCGACTGATCTATTTGCAAACGTATGAAAACGATTTCAAAAACTGAATTATCGTAATCTGTTATTTATAAAGGTAAATTGATTATATAGAATTAGAAGAATTTAATTAAAGCTTTATATATATATATATATATATATATATATATATATATATATATATATATATATATATATATATATATATATATATATATATATATATAATGTTTCAAAAACGTAAACGTGATACGACATAGTAAATTCTATTATTTAAACGATTATATATAATAATCTTTGAAATATAATTAGTTTTGAAAAGCTAAATATTATATTATTAGATAAATATTTCAAACATATATATTATGTATAAATTTATAATTCTAAATGAATATATATATATATATATATATATATATATATATTAACTTAGTTTGATTTAAACTAATATTATTAAATATGCTTTGATAAATAACGAGGCATTGATTTAAAGAAGCAAATGACCAAAACACTCAAATGAATAAGTTACATTTCAATTAGTATAATTATTGATGATATAAGTCTAAATATTGATAAAGGTACGTGTCGCGAAAAGTAAAGTACAAGTTTTCTAAGCGTACGAAAGGGCGTTCGAAAAACCGAAACCGGTACATAAGTCGAGTGTCAACGAACAATTCATCGGTGCTAAAATTACAAATCAACTATGCACGAGAATATAATATAATATTTAATTAATTCTAAAGATTAAATATATTATATATTAAATAATATATATATATATATATATATATATATATATATATATATATATATTATATGTACCAAAAAGTGTCGGCAGAAGATCGTGAGCTGTAATTTTAAGCCATGCGATCGCATGGCTATATAACTTGAGCCCCATGCGATCGCATGAGGAGTGGTAGGCTGAGAGGTCTATAAATCCAACTTGAATTCATTCAGTTTTCATTCAATTCTCATTCATTCTTCACGTAGTATTGTTATTTATATTATTATTATTATTATTATTATTATTATTATTTAGATTAATATTATTATTAATCTTATAGTTAGGAGTATAATTATTAGTATTATACATAAAATACTACGACGAGGTCATGAGCAAGTGATTTCAAAATAGTTTTTTGAGCGGGATAGAGCTAAGGAAATTATGGGTTATAACAATGGAGATTATGGGTATTATTCGGGGGTATGCTCGTGAGGTCAATCTAGTGTTTATCATCTCTGTTGTGTCTACGTACTTTCCTACAATATTGAATCACAATATTGATAAGTGAGCATTCATATCTTATCTTTTATATATTAATAGTGTATCCATGTCTAGTGCTCGAGTATATATGTTTATGCATGCTAGTACGCTAAATTTCGTCGTTAGATAGTTTTATGATGAATCACGAATTTAACACATATACTACTGATATAGGTATATGATATGCATGTTATTGGAAAGCTGGCAAAAAATTAATAACTTTTCATTTAGAAATTGTGTGATTTCGATGAACGAATTAAAAGATATGATCAGCTGAATTATAATTGAATTTAATTGAAATTGCTTTTGAATCTACAATTAATATTTAAACAACTTGTTTGTAAGATTGCTAAATTGGTTTTTTAGATATTACTAATCGAGTAAATAAATTTCTATATAAGGCACGTTTTGTTTTGTTGATCAATTGTCAAAGTTGACTGTCTTATCATGTTTTAAATCTTTAAAAATACTATAATCTGATTTTACAAGTATAGGAAAACTATGTGAAATAATAAAATATGTTTGATTGCCATGATAATTCAAATACAATATAGCTCCTGAAATAAATAATATTTTGAGTTTGATAAACTATAAATTCGTTCAAATTATCAAGACTTATACTATGCTAATATTATAAACATGCATAGATTTAAAGATCATATTGGGTCAGGTTGACTTTTTAGATGACTTTCGTTAACTTTTGCATGTCGGTCTCGAGCATTAGGATTGTGATACACTATGACCCGACCTATCTTGTTAGACATGTATTGATCAACATATATTCTCTAGATTGAGATCTACGGTTATTTTGCATTCCGAGTTTCGATCACATTTCGGTGAATGACCTTATGTGCTGCTAAGGTGAGTTTCATTTGCTCCCTTTTTAATTGCTTTTGCAATCTATATTTTTGGGCTGAGAATATATGCACTTTATTTTAAACGCAATGGATACAAGTACATACTAAATTCTACACTGAGTTTGAACCGAAAATCCCTTAGCTTTGGTAACTAGTAGCTACCGGTTATAAGAACTGGTGAGCGCGAATAGTTGTATATGGATCCATAGAGCTTGACATCCCCGTCTGTTCCAGGTATAGAAACCCTAGCCTGAACTATAAAACAGATGTATGCTATTTGAGGTTAGTACACGTTGGTTTGCGTGTATTGTACATGTTGGTTGCATGTATGTTAAAACATGGGTACTTATTATATAGACGTTAAAGTTTAGTTACCAGGGTGCTCAATTTCGTAGAATATTTTGATAAACGTTTCTGGATGAAACAACTGAAATCTTGTGATCCACCTTTATATACAGATTATGCGCAACATTAAAACTATGAACTCACCAACCTTTGTGTTAACACTTTTAAGCATGTTTATTCTCAGGTTCCTAGAAGTCTTTCGCTGTTTGCTTATATGTGATACAAGCTATGTGCATGGAGTCATACATGCTTTATAGAGAAAACGTTGCATTCACAAAATCATCACCATGTATCTTATTTTGACTGCATTATCAACAGATGTAGTATTGTAAACTATTAATTACGGTAATTTTCTATATGTAGAAATCATCAAATGTCAAAAACCTTGGAATTTGATATACAATTATGGTGTGCCTTTTCAAAAGAATGCAATGTTTACAAAACGTATCATGTAGAGGTCAGTACCTCACTGTGAAATCGATGAATGATGTATTCGTCCAAAGGGATTTGGACGGATCATCACAGTTGGTATCAGAGCTTGAGGTCATAGGAAACCAGAATTTGCATTAGTGTGTTTAACTGGTAATTGTTAGGATGCATTAGTGAGTCTGGACTATGACCGTATCTGTTTTTACCGAGTTTTGCTTATCATTTCTTATCAGAAATTACTTGCTTATCGTTCCTAAGTCTAGACGCGTTTTCTTGCATTTATTGCATAGATAGTGTACATACAAATTCATATCTTGGCATATCTATTACTGTAAACTTTACCTGACATTTTTCAAACATTCCTCCGTGATTTATGGAATTTTGGTATTATATATACATATGTAAATTATGTATGGAAGAATACCAATCTAAATCCTATAATCTATTTCATATAAAAAAAATCATTTCCCTGATTATACAAGATGGATCACGTATCTAGTTCAAATTCCTTAGACTATTCGGATATGGATTCCCACTCGAGCTCAGAAAGCAGTGTAATCGGAATGGATCAACCAATCAGCCATCTCCTATTCTGGATGAATTGGAGATGGGTTCGTAGCCTACTTAATCATTAGAGACAAGAAGAAGGTGATCCCTTCCATCCACCACATTCCCCTCTTGGCGAAGAACCTGAAGCACTTACCGGCAAACATGTTCGTAATACCATTTTCTCTCTCATCTCCAGAGTATCTCGTCATGATTATATACAATCTCAAATTCTGGATCTTATTCATCCGCTCGTCCGAACCGCCAATCCCCCCGGTGTAATAGAAGAAGTCAACAAGCTTTGCTCTCGGGTAGTGGCTTTAGAGAATATGGTGCAAAGGTTACAAGCACCAGCAGCACCACCGGCATCAACAGTATCACCATCATCAATGCCAACAGTACCATTACCACCACCAACCACAACTGCATTGTAAACCTCAACTTTACAATCTGTCCCACAAGCACCAATGTCATACTCCCTATAGATACCAAGGAATACCAACAACAACAAACAATGAAGTATTGATTCATAACTTCATTGGAGAAACATTCTGCGGCGATTATGTAATCTCCAAAGTCTTAGAGATTATTTATTCAAATCGCAAATCAGATGAATGGATAGAAATAACAGAGAATAGAAACCCTGACAAGAAAGGAGCGTGAATTAAAAACTAGACTTATTTTACCAGCAGCATCAACAGTACCGGCAGCATCGTCAGCATCAGCAGCAGCTACAACATCACAAGTTCAACTAGATCCATAATCACCACAAACATCATCACTAATCAACAATGAGTATATTGTATCAACGAATTACAAAGTGTTAACTCACTTCCACTGAAGAATTTATATCTTACATATATAGAGTTTTGAAACCACAATAAATCTTTTCGTACTAAGCTATTACGCGTGAAATTTTAAAGAGTAGATACTCGGATAATTCATGTTACTAATATGTTATGAAGTACATCCTTCGGTAATAACTTAACCATCGTTAGCTACAATATCCATTTCAACTCGACGAATTCCATTTCATAATAAACCAAGTGTATTATTCAATTATAAGTTTGATTTTACACTTTCATTTTCGATATACTCGAAAATTTCTAAGAATCATCATTCGTGTCTTGCGAAGTTCACAAGAATTTCCACCAACACCAACATCATTCATCGAAGAAATATCAATAGATGAATAATGAAGTAGTAATTCATAATTTCATTCAAATAGAAGAAATACTCAGTGAAGATTACGTAACTTCTGAAGTTTTAGGGATTTCTCAATCATAATTCCAAATCAAATGAGTTTAATTTAATATTAACTCATTAAATCTGTATTACATCTAAAGAAAATATACATATATATATTTTCATAAAGACTGTAATAAAAAAATTCTCTTGTATGAAATATTACTTGTGAAACTTTTAACAGGTAGGTAATACCCGAGAGATATATAAATTCACAATTAACATGTTACACTATACAATCTTTGATTCTGGTTCAGCAAATCATCAACTATACTCACTACTTTCACAACAATATACATTCTTTCATAGAAATCAAAATAACCATACTCATTCAAATTCAATTACATATTCTGATTTTGAAATCGCAGAATTCAATTCGAGATATAATCGGTATCATCACTCTTAGATTCCTACATCTTTTAAGGCTATACTTTGACTTCAAAACTGTGCTAGAACATCATATGTATATTAACGATTACAATCTGTGTTCATACCCTTCGAAATTCCTGAAGACACTTCAAATAATGAACAATCGAGATGATGATCCAACCACATGTTACCCACAGTTATTGTCATAACCCGTCCTTAACCATAAGAACGAGTTAGATAACGTATGATTTCATTGCGAGGTATTGACCTCTATATGCGACATTTTTAAAAGAACAACTGCATTTATTTTACATTACAAACCATAACTCTTATTTTAATACAAGCTTTAGACAATAAAAAGATGATTATCGTTTAGCGATAATCTTAGACTTACAAACTTTACATGTGATGATAACAATACGATTTCTAGCATATTTTACATTACAAATCCTCCGATATGCAGTTTTATTTTTGACACAAATATGCATACTCAAGATCTTGTTTAAATTCAACATGTTGCAGCGGAAGCTTTTAGTTATCACCTGAGAATAGACATGTTTAAAACGTCAACATAAAGTTGGTGAGATATAGGTTTAATGCCGGCAGCGATATAAATATATAGACCACAAGATTTCATATATAAACATTTTAATAAAAATATTCTAAGTGGTTGAGCACTTGATAACCATACTTAACATTTAATCACGTCGCATATTCCCTTTATTATGAAATCTTACTACACCGTACCAAGTGTAGTCACTAAACGAAGTACTGTGCAACCGTTGAATACTGGTCGTCCAGTCCGGTTGGGGTTGTCAGGCCCGATAGATCTACCAACAGGATTCGCGTTTACAATACCGCTGTAAATAACAGTTACCAAGCTACAGGGAAGTATGCCAGTGGTACAACTCAACGCAGAATATATTTTTCAGTTACTTGTGTCCATAACGTAAAACATAAAATACATGTATTCTCATCCCGAAATACTTAGAGTTTAAAAGTGGGACTATATACTCACTTTTGTCTTGAAGATATGTAATTTCGACTTGGTCTCCGATTGATATCACGAACCTATCCATATATAGTTTATCAATATATTTCCATTTTAAACAATCGTCACATATATATACTTATTATACTTTTAATACTTTTAATAATTCCTTAGTCCGTAGTTAGCAGTCCGATGTTAGTAATTCAATTTTAATGGTTCATTTTTAGGTGTTTAATAAACCCCCAATGAAATAAATAAAAACCCCCATCGTATATGTATTGGTCGAGATTAATCTTGACCCACGGTACCGGTGTTGTCAAATGACGTGTTGCGTACATAAAGTACCGGTGTTGTCAAATGACGTGTTGCGTACAATCATGGGATCTTATGATTAATCTTCTCGTATTGTTTACGGGTGATCCTGAACCATATAAAATTAAATTATGAGTACATATATATGAAATATCATGTTATTTTAAAAATATGTGATTTATTTAATTTTCTCCAATTATTTTCGTAGCTAAACTAGTCTTAGATATCCGATCTCGTTTTGGTCATAGTTTCTTCGTTACAACTCCGTTTTCGTTGGTTCAACTTGCCACTTCCTTGGATCGAGTCCCTCTTTAAGAATATGAACTGTAAATACCTTAGTTTGTATTCGAAATCACAGGTCATAGGTCAAACTTTAGTGAAACTTATGAAGTTAATCATTTTTGTTACAAAAATATCATTTAATGACCATTTTTCTAAAAATACTTATACTTTGAATTAAATCATGAAATTTTTATGTGTTAACATATTCATAAGAAATATCATTTTTCCAGAATATAAACCTCCAATTCAAAGTTCAAGATGGTTTTTAATTATCCAACCCAAAACAGCCCCCGGTTACACTCCGACGTCGTAAATTTAGTTTTTAAGGTGTTCTTTGAAAAACCAAGTTATACCTTGTTAAATTAGCATATATTTATGTTATATTATAGGTCTTGAAGTATTTTAAAAGTTAAGTTAGAAGGATCTATTTAGTTTGCAAACAAGTTTGAAAACATTCAAACTATGTTCTTGTTGTTAAAATTTTATACCATAAAATAAGATAGCTATATATATATGAATCGAATAAGGTTATGAACAAAGTTACTACCTCAAGTTACTTGGACAAGATTGCTGTAAAAGAGGAGTAAGAACCTAGAACCAAAAGGGTGATGGAATTGGATGAAAGATTGGAAGTAAGTTTGTGTTCTTGGAAAGGATTCTTGAAGTGTTTTTGTAAGGGTTTTCTTATGGTGATTAAGTAAGGTTTTTATGGCTAGATCTTCTTGGTAACTTGCTGGATTGTTATGGAGTTTAAGGTTCTTGAAAGAGTGTGTGTTTTTAGCTAGAAATTGGAAGTTAAAATGAATCAAAATGATGATCCATGAGTCTCCTTAAAAACGTGATATGGGGGGGGGGGCAAGGACAAAATTTTCAAGCTTGTAATCTTGTGTATTTGTCAAACAATCATACAAAAGCAATTACCTTATACCTAGGGTAGTAACAAGGGCTGGTTAGGTGGTGATTTGATGTGTATATACCAATAGTAAATATGTATAGGAGCTAGGTATGATACGAGTACATATACTCTAGATATACGTATAGAAATTTTGTGAAAAATGGAATGAGGATTCAAATATAGCTATCTTTTGTGAATACACTTATATTGTTTTATGTATTTAAGTCTTTAAAAAGTGATTAAATACATTACTTATACGATATATGTATAAACATTATAGATTATAAGTATTTATGTCAATTAACGTTACGTATGGTTATCGTTTTGAAAACTTAAGTTAGTAGTTTCAAAATATACTTATAACTTATTGTTATTAATACAAAATGAGATATTAAAACATTCTTAGGTCATGTTAAATATATATATATACATATATATACACAAACGTATAATTATCATATGTTATATAGTTCGTGATATCATCGGTTAAACTAGACGGTCAAACGTTGTGTAAAACTCTTTTCAAAAACATAAATCTCAACAATTTGGATTGCTTATCATGTTGGTAAGGTTTAATTTATGTAAATATTAATCTTATAAGTATAAATTGATCGAAAAAGTCCGGGTCATTACAGTACCTACCCGTTAAATAAATTTCGTCCCGAAATTTTAAAATCGTACCTATTTTGCGTCATCGGGAAACAAATGCGGGTATTTTTGTTTCATTTGATCCTCTCGCTCCCAAGTAAACTCGGGACCTCTTCGTGCATTCCAACGAACTTTAACGATCGGTATGTTGCTCTGCTTGAGCCGTTTAACTTCACGATCCATGATCTCGATTGGTTTTTCTATGAATTGTAGTTTCTCGTCAACTTGAATTTCTTCAAGAGGAATGGTGAGATCTTCCTTTGCAAGACACTTCTTGAGGTTCGAGACGTGAAATGTATTATGTACTCCGGCGAGTTGTTGCGGTAACTCGAGTCGATAAGCTACCGGTCCAATGCGTTCGATGATCTTGAACGGGCCTACATATCTTGGGTTCAGTTTACCTCTTTTACCGAAACGTATTACACCTTTCCAAGGTGACACCTTTAGCATAACCATGTCACCGATCTGAAACTCTAATGGTTTCCTTCGGACATCGGCGTAGCTCTTTTGGCGACTACGGGCTGTTTTCAATCTCTCCTTGATTTGTACTATCTTTTCAGTAGTTTCATGTATGATCTCGGGACCAGTTAATTGTCGATCTCCTACTTCATTCCAACAGATAGGAGATCTGCACTTCCTTCCGTACAATGCTTCGAATGGTGCAGCTTTAATGCTCGCATGATAACTATTATTATACGAGAATTCTGCTAATGGTAGATACTTATCCCATCCGTTTCCAAAATCGATCACACATGCCCTGAGCATGTCTTCAAGAGTCTGAATTGTTCTTTCACTCTGCCCGTCCGTTTGCGTATGATATGCGGTACTCATATCCAAACGAGTTCCTAGTGCCTCCTATAGTGATTGCCAGAACTTTGAGGTAAATCTACTATCACGATCAGATATAATGGAAATAGGTATTCCATGCCTTGAAACTATTTCCTTTATATATAATCGTAATAATTTCTCCATTCTATCTGTTTCCTTTATAGGCAAGAAATGTGCAGATTTGGTAAGACGATCAACAATTACCCAAATGGTGTCGTATCCCCAGGCAGTCTTTGGTAACTTCGTGATGAAATCCATGGTAATACCGTCCCATTTCCATTCTGGAATTTCTGGTTGTTGAAGTAACCCTGACGGCTTCTGGTGTTCTGCTTTGACTTTGGAACAAGTTAAACATTCCCCAACATATGTTGCAACGTCTGTCTTCAAATTAGGCCACCAATAATGCGTCTTAAGATCTTGGTACATCTTTCCAACTCCAGGATGTATCGAATATCTTGTCTTATGTGCCTCGTTCAATATCAACTTCCTTAATCCACCCAACTTCGGTACCCAAATACGATTTGCAAAATATCGAATTCCATCTTCCCGCATAACGAGTTGCTTCTCATACTTCTTCATTATTTCATTTCCTATATTTTCTTTAGTAAGTGCTTCTCGTTGAACTTCTTTGATTTGTGAGTTGAGATTCATGCGAATTTTTATGTTCATCGCTCGTACTCGAATTGGTTCTCGTTCCTTTCTACTTAGAGCGTCGGCCACCACGTTTGCTTTCCCGGGATGATAACGAATTTCACAATCATAGTCATTTATTAACTCAACCCACCTACGTTGCCTCATGTTCAGCTATTTTTGATCGAAAATATGTTGAAGGCTTTTATGATCAGTAAACACAGTGCATTTAACCCCATACAAGTAGTGTCTCCATATCTTCAATGCAAACACGACTGCTCCCAGTTCTAGATCATGCGTCGTATAATTCCGCTCGTGAATCTTTAATTGTCGGGATGCGTATGCAATAACTTTCTTCCGTTGCATAAGAACGCAACCAAAACCTTGTCGCGAAGCGTCACAATATATTTCAAAATCATCGTTCCCTTCTGGTAACGATAAAATAGGCGTCGTAGTTAACTTCTTCTTTAGTAATTGAAATGCACTCTCCTGCTCAGAAGTCCATTCATATTTCTTCCCTTTTTGCGTTAACGCTGTCAACGGCTTAGCTATTCGGGAAAAATCTTGAATAAACCTTCTATAATAACCGGCTAAACCCAAAAATTAGCGTATCTGCGTTGGTGTCTTAGGAGTCTCCCATTTTTCAATGGCTTCAATTTTTGCTGGATCAACCTGAATTCCTTTGCTACTAACAACGTGGCCAAGAAATTGCACTTCTTTCAACCAGAAAGCACATTTAGAAAATTTAGCATATAGCTGTTCTTTTCTCAACAACTCTAATATCAACCTTAAATGCTGCTCATGCTCTTGCTCACTCTTGGAATAGATAAGAATATCATCAATGAAAACGATAACAAACTTATCTAAATATGGACTACAAACTCGATTCATGAGGTCCATGAATACAGCTGGCGCATTTGTCAACCCAAACGGCATGACCAAAAATTCGTAATGACCATAACGTGTCCGAAAAGCAGTTTTCAGAATGTCCTCTTCTTTGACACGTAATTGATGATAGCCCGACCTTAGGTCAATTTTTGAGTACACACATGATCCTTGGAGTTGATCAAATAAGTCGTCAATTCTCGGTAGTGGATACCGATTCTTGATAGTTAACTTATTTAATTCACGATAATCTATACACATCCTAAAAGATCCATCTTTCTTTTTAACAAATAGAATCGGAGCTCCCCACGGTGAAGTACTTGGTGGTATGAATCCATGATCCAGTAATTCTTTTAACTGACTCTGAAGTTCTTTTAACTCGGACGGTGCAAGTCTATATGGAGCACGAGCCACTAGTGCAGTTCCTGGTACTAAATCTATTTGAAATTCTACAGATCTAAATGGAGGTAATCCCGGCAACTCTTCCGGAAAGACTTCAGGAAAATCTCTTGCCACAGGCACGTCATTGATGCTCTTCACTTTTTCCTTCGTTTCGACTTTATTAACATGTGCTAAGATAGCATAGCACCCTTTCTTCAAGCGCTTTTGAGCTTTCAAATAACTAATGAGTTTTAGCTTTGAGTTACCCTTCTCTCCATAAATCATTACTGGCGTTTTATCCTTACGAGGAATGCGAATTGCCTTCTTGGCACACACAACTTCAGCTCCTATTTTGGACATCCAGTCCATGCCGACTATTACATCAAAACTTCCTAATTCTACGGGTATTAAGTCAATTTTAAACGTTTCTCCGGCTAAATTTATTTTACAATCACGGCAAATTTTATCGGCTTTAATTAGTTTACCATTAGCTAACTCAATCATGTACTTAGCATCTAGAGGTAATGATGAACAATTCAATTTAGCGTGAAAGTCTCTACACACGTAACTTCTATCAGCACCAGTATCAAATATAATAGATGCGGATAAGTTATTAATGGTAAACGTACCCGTAACAAGCTCCGGGTCTTCACACGCCTCTCTAGCATTAATAACAAATGCTCTCCCTCGTGCAGGTCCGATATTCTTCTCTGGATTCGGGCACTGGCTCTTATAGTGACCTTGTTTTCCACACCCATAACAAGTAATGGTAGCCAAAGCAGTTCTATTTGCATTGGTGGCAGGAGTCTTGGTACCATTTGTATTTGTAACGAGAGCCCTACAATCTTCAGCAAGATGACCCTTTCGATTACATTTGTTGCATACCACATTACAGTAGCCAGAGTGATGTTTGTGGCATCGGTTGCATAAAGGATTTTGTCCTTTGTAACCAAAGCTTGAACCACTACCTGCACCTTGCGTGGTTTCTTGTTTCTTAAAAGATTGTTGTTGGTTACCTCGATCATAATTTCCATTCCACTTTCTTTTGTTACCTGATACCTTCACATCAGTATTGGATGCTTTCTTATCCATGATGACCTGATCCATTAGCTCGTTTGCCATGGTTATAGCTTCATGAATTGTCTTAGGTTTCGATGCTGTAACGTTTGCCTTGACCTTTTTGGGCAAACCATCTTTGTACATTTCAATCTTCCGTTCTTCGGTTGGAACCAATTCAGGACATAGCAAAACTAATTCCATGAATCGCTGATTGTAGTTGGTGATTTCAGTACCAACAACCTTCAGACTTCGTAATTCATCTTCCAACTTCCTAACCTCGTTCCTTGGACAATATTCGTTGATTAACATTGTTTTGAATTCTTCCCATGGAGTATCATAAGCTACATCTCCTCCTACAGCCTTCACATAATTTTTCCACCACGTGAGTGCACTATCTTGTAAAGTGCATGATGCATACTTGGTCATGTCCTTTTCAACACAACCACTGATTTTAAACACAGTCTCCATCTTTTCTATCCATCGGGTTAAACCGATCGGTCCTTCTGTTCCACTGAATGATGAGGGCTTGCAAGCTTGAAAAGTTTTGTAAGTGCACCCCACACGAGGATTTGGGTTAACTGCAGCACCTCTTGCAGCCTCGACCCATAACATTCTGTCGTTCACTCGCTGATTGATGAGTTCCTGGATTTCTTGTTCCGTCATTCGGTTCAATCGCGCCATATTATTCTATAAGAATGAAAAGAAAATAATTATTCACATGGAATATTATAGATGTAGTGTATATTTACAGTACATTATAGCTTATTAATAATATGAACCAGGTATTATTATAAAAGCCTTTTCTTCTTATTAGCGTTTTATAATTATATCTAGGGTAGTACCTACCCGTTAATGTCCATACTTAATAGCTTAGTACAGAATCAATTACTACCATCTAAATAATACTTAACCATGGAAAATTATTGCATTTCACACTTCACTATTTTACATATGCTTATCTTACATCGAACATTAAGCAAACCACACTAATAATATTATACAAAACATTATATGATCCCATGGTTTAATACGGCAGCGCATCGTTTGGTCTATTTTCTAGGACGTTTAGGTTCAAAGAATCGCTTAACGCTTATCCTGGCTGTCTGCCTATATTTTGGCTGTGGGACTGAAGAACTGGATGCCGGGATAGAACGAATAGAAATAGCGGGAATAGGGGTGGTAGTGTCTAGTGGAGTTGGTGCCACATCATCCTTACTAAACTCGGGATTTGAATTTTCTAATTCATTAGCCTTTCGTTTCTTTCCTAGTTCGAACTCGTCTTTTGTAATTTCCTGTATTTCTTCCTCGGGTTCACTTTCCTCCTCGGGTTCACTTTCCTTCTCGGGTTCACTTTCCTCCTCGGGTTCACTTTCCGGGTTCTCTATAGTCGGTTCATCCGGAATTTGTGAGTCTTCCCCAAAGATATTATTTTCGTCATCGGATAGGTTAATGACTGGAACACCATCTGAAGATTCTGGTTAGGAGTCGCTGAACGTGATAACAAGTTTTGAGCCCGACATCTATCACACAACAACTAACCCATTAGTACTACATAATATTTACATATAAATTTTAACCAACAATGATAAGCAATGGTTTTTAAATCAGACCCGGTCAAAGTCCAGACTTACTAATGTATCCTAACGACTTATCAGTTAGACACACTAATGCAAACCTGGTTCGCTAAGACCACCGCTCTGATACCACATGTCATAACCCGTCCTTAACCATAAGAACGAGTTAGATAACGTATGATTTCATTGCGAGGTATTGACCTCTATATGCGACATTTTTAAAAGAACAACTGCATTTATTTTACATTACAAACCATAACTCTTATTTTAATACAAGCTTTAGACAATAAAAAGATGATTATCGTTTAGCGATAATCTTAGACTTACAAACTTTACATGTGATGATAACAATACAATTTCTAGCATATTTTACATTACAAATCCTCCGATATGCAGTTTTATTTTTGACACAAATATGCATACTCAAGATCTTGTTTAAATTCAACATGTTGCAGCGGAAGCTTTTAGTTATCACCTGAGAATAGACATGTTTAAAACGTCAACATAAAGTTGGTGAGATATAGGTTTAATGCCGGCAGCGATATAAATATATAGACCACAAGATTTCATATATAAACATTTTAATAAAAATATTCTAAGTGGTTGAGCACTTGATAACCATACTTAACATTTAATCACGTCGCATATTCCCTTTATTATGAAATCTTACTACACCGTACCAAGTGTAGTCACTAAACGAAGTACTGTGCAACCGTTGAATACTGGTCGTCCAGTCCGGTTGGGGTTGTCAGGCCCGATAGATCTACCAACAGGATTCGCGTTTACAATACCGCTGTAAATAACAGTTACCAAGCTACAGGGAAGTATGCCAGTGGTACAACTCAACGTAGAATATATTTTTCAGTTACTTGTGTCCATAACGTAAAACATAAAATACATGTATTCTCATCCCGAAATACTTAGAGTTTAAAAGTGGGACTATATACTCACTTTTGTCTTGAAGATATGTAATTTCGACTTGGTCTCCGATTGATATCACGAACCTATCCATATATAGTTTATCAATATATTTCCATTTTAAACAATCGTCACATATATATACTTATTATACTTTTAATACTTTTAATAATTTCTTAGTCCGTAGTTAGCAGTCCGATGTTAGTAATTCAATTTTAATGGTTCATTTTTAGGTGTTTAATAAACCCCCAATGAAATAAATAAAAACCCCCATCGTATATGTATTGGTCGAGATTAATCTTGACCCACGGTACCGGTATTGTCAAATGACGTGTTGCGTACATAAAGTACCGGTGTTGTCAAATGACGTGTTGCGTACAATCATGGGATCTTATGATTAATCTTCTCGTATTGTTTACGGGTGATCCTGAACCATATAAAATTAAATTATGAGTACATATATATGAAATATCATGTTATTTTAAAAATATGTGATTTATTTAATTTTCTCCAATTATTTTCGTAGCTAAACTAGTCTTAGATATCCGATCTCGTTTTGGTCATAGTTTCTTCGTTACAACTCCGTTTTCGTTGGTTCAACTTGCCACTTCCTTGGATCGAGTCCCTCTTTAAGAATATGAACTGTAAATACCTTAGTTTGTATTCGAAATCACAAGTCATAGGTCAAACTTTAGTGAAACTTATGAAGTTAATCATTTTTGTTACAAAAATATCATTTAATGACCATTTTTCTAAAAATACTTATACTTTGAATTAAATCATGAAATTTTTATGTGTTAACATATTCATAAGAAATATCATTTTTCCAGAATATAAACCTCCAATTCAAAGTTCAAGATGGTTTTTAATTATCCAACCCAAAACAGCCCCCGGTTACACTCCGACGTCGTAAATTCAGTTTTTAAGGTGTTCTTTGAAAAACCAAGTTATACCTTGTTAAATTAGCATATATTTATGTTATATTATAGGTCTTGAAGTATTTTAAAAGTTAAGTTAGAAGGATCTATTTAGTTTGCAAACAAGTTTGAAAACATTCAAACTATGTTCTTGTTGTTAAAATTTTATACCATAAAATAAGATAGCTATATATATATGAATCGAATAAGGTTATGAACAAAGTTACTACCTCAAGTTACTTGGACAAGATTGCTGTAAAAGAGGAGTAAGAACCTAGAACCAAAAGGGTGATGGAATTGGATGAAAGATTGGAAGTAAGTTTGTGTTCTTGGAAAGGATTCTTGAAGTGTTTTTGTAAGGGTTTTCTTATGGTGATTAAGTAAGGTTTTTATGGCTAGATCTTCTTGGTAACTTGCTGGATTGTTATGGAGTTTAAGGTTCTTGAAAGAGTGTGTGTTTTTAGCTAGAAATTGGAAGTTAAAATGAATCAAAATGATGATCCATGAGTCTCCTTAAAAACGTGATATGGGGGGGGGCAAGGACAAAATTTTCAAGCTTGTAATCTTGTGTATTTGTCAAACAATCATACAAAAGCAATTACTTTATACCTAGGGTAGTAACAAGAGTTGGTTAGGTGGTGATTTGATGTGTATATACCAATAGTAAATACGTATAGGAGCTAGGTATGATACGAGTACATATACTCTAGAAATACGTATAGAAATTTTGTGAAAAATGGAATGAGGATTCAAATATAGCTATCTTTTGTGAATACACTTATATTGTTTTATGTATTTAAGTCTTTAAAAAGTGATTAAATACATTACTTATACGATATATGTATAAACATTATAGATTATAAGTATTTATGTCAATTAACGTTATGTATGGTTATCGTTTTGAAAACTTAAGTTAGTAGTTTCAAAATATACTTATAACTTATTGTTATTAATACAAAATGAGATATTAAAACATTCTTAGGTCATGTTAAATATATATATATACATATATATACACAAACGTATAATTATCATATGTTATATAGTTCGTGATATCATCGGTCAAACTAGACGGTCAAACGTTGTGTAAAACTCTTTTCAAAAACATAAATCTCAACAATTTGGATTGCTTATCATGTTGGTAAGGTTTAATTTATGTAAATATTAATCTTATAAGTATAAATTGATCGAAAAAGTCCGGGTCATTACAGTTATGTACCTGAAAAACTCTTGAAACCAAAGTCATAGTTTAACACGTATCCGTGTCAGACCCTTTGGCATTTATTAGCTAAAATAACTTTTCAATCCCTTCTAAAAATAGACAGTTTTGTCACAGCTCCAGCAAACCAACTTCAATTATTCATTCGAATAAGTCTTATTATAATTATTACCCTTTTATCATTGTTATCAAGGAACTTTTTATATCCCGCCACATTAGCATTAAACTTACCAACAACTTCATTGATCTTAAAGCCTCTCTGAAAAATCACTATACTTATTCATTGAAACCCTATTATGTACTCATCTGCATCTTGTAATGGTAGTTGCCATACCAAAAAGCTTGAATCATTACTCTCGAATTTCGCAGCAATTCTACGCCAACAGTTATATATACATATAACATCTATCTCCAAGACTTACATACTTGGAATGTAAAGTTTCTGAAAAACACCCTAAACTGCGAACTAGTTCTCGAAATTTTGAAAAATACTGATGAAGCAGCAAAAACTGTAAATGACTTTAACAGTTAAAAGTTTGATGATAAAGAATAGTGTGTTGGCAAAGCTCAGAAAAAGAGAAGGTTTGGAACTGGAAAACGGATTGAACAAACTATGAAGGAAGTTGTGGATAAATCACAAAGACTAAACCTGCCTTCAAAGAATCCAAATGATTCAGTATCTGCTGAAGTCATTAACGAATACCTTGCTCCTGACTCTAAACCCTTGCGGACAATATCCTTCATCATCCTCTGATATTAAAAAATTCTAGGATATCATCATATCTTTCATTATAAATATCCTCGATATTTCTGAAGATATTTGCATAACTACTCTTATCTAAAATCATTTATCTCTTGGCGTTATCTGTAGTACATCATAAAGGAAACTGTTTAGTTTCAATATTCTATAAACCTTCGAGTTTAAATTATGAATGTTTTTGAAGTAGTGTTGGGAACTGAAGCATGAGTTAATATAATATAATGACACTTGATCAACGTGATTATATTACAGTAAGTCATGCTGAGTTTCTAATGGAACATGACGATTCACAGACCATACCGTCATCATGTGCCATGTTACACGACTCTTGTATTCTATTTAACCTCTAAAAATATCAAGAAATTATTTTCTTGATGATTTGGTCTTTTCTGAATATTCTGGTAATTTGACAAATCAAGATCGTACCATTATAATTTCCTTCTTAGAACATTAACTATGTTCATTCCGAAATTCATATCTGCGAATTCTGGACCATTACATGCCGTGCTTAATAGATAGAAGAGAAAACAGAGCATGAAGCTCCGAAATAGAAATGGGGGTATAAATCGCAGCAAATAGGAGAGAGCATTAACTGTGGATGTCAATGATTATAGAAAAACAGAAGCAGAGACATCGAAATATAAGGGAAGATACAAAACCTAACAACAAAATTACAAACCGTATATATCGATGCATATAGTAATATAAAGACACGAGAGAACTAAGAACACTATAAAACCAAGAGTATAGTAGAAGTAAATAGATTCTTCCGGCGGTAGATGAAAAAGAAGAATGACAGATATGAAAGTTAGGAGTATATCAAGAAGCAGAACTGGATGGAGCATATTGATGAATGCTTTAAAGTATGAGTTGAGAGAGAAAGAATAAAAGGTGTGAGCTGTGGGAATAAGGAAACGAAGAGGGAGAATATATAGTAAAAATATCCGACAGGGCAATCAAAACAGATTATCGCATTTAATCAAAGCGGATCCTAATTTCCTTAATTGTCGAAAAACCAAATCTTATTACGAAGATTTTTTCTAAATCCCTTGAATTCCGAAAATAAACCATGACTACGTCACCGGTTAAAACTAACCTACATTTACTCATTTCACTCTTTTGTGATAACTTCACTCATACTCTTCACATAAACGGATTGTTTTATCCATATTACTCAATGATGATAAAATTCTATTTATCAACTCATATTCGTCATGAAAACATTCTTATTGTTATCCATGACGACCTTGATTAAATTTCGGGGACGAAATTTCTTTAACGGGTTGGTACTGTGACAATCCGGAAATTTCCGACCAAAATTAAACTTTAATCTTTATATGTTTTCGACACGATAAGCAAAGTCTGTAATGTTGAAATCTAAAAAAAAACTATGAACTGTGTTCATGTAATCAATTACCCTTTGACTGTTTCGATGATTCACGAACATTTATGTGTATATAGATATGTATATATAATATATAATTATATCAATTGAAAACATTAAACAAAGTATTAGATGTGTAATACTTTACATAAACGTAATTGTTTCAATATACGTTTAATATATTTATCGACGGAATTAAAAGATAATATCAAATGATTGAGTTATCTGTTACATTGTGTTATGATTACGGGTCTCTGTTGTAAGGTCCACTGTGATTTAAGAGATCATTTCATTTTTAACGGTATTCGGAATAAATGGTAAAGTAATTTACAAGTAAGAACAAATGTGTCAATTGACGAAGGTTAGACAAAAGTTAGTAGAGAACTGGATTCATAATATTCGACTGATCTATTTGCAAACGTATGAAAACGATTTCAAAAACTGAATTATTATAATCTGTTATTTATAAAGGTAAATTGATTATATAGAATTAGAAGAATTTAATTAAAGCTTTATATTATATTATATTATATTATATATATATATATATATATATATATATATATATATATATATATATAATGTTTCAAAAACGTAAACGTGATACGACATAGTAAATTCTATTATTTAAACGATTATATATAATAATCTTTGAAATATAATTAGTTTTGAAAAGCTAAATATTATATTATTAGATAAATATTTCAAACATATATATTATGTATAAATTTATAATTCTAAATGAATATATATATATATATATATATATATATATATATATATATATATATATATATATATATATATATATATATATATATATATATATATATATATATATATTAACTTAGTCATAAAACGTTTTGATTTAAACTAATATTATTAAATATGCTTTGATAAATAACGAGGCGTTGATTTAAAGAAGCAAATGACCAAAACACTCAAATGAATAAGTTACATTTCAATTAGTATAATTATTGGCGATATAAGTCTAAATATTGATAAAGGTACGTGTCGCGAAACGTAAAGTACAAGTTTTCTAAGCGTACGAAAGGGCGTTCGAAAAACCAGAACCGGTACGTAAGTCGAGTGTCAACGTACAATTCATCGGTGCTAAAATTACAAATCAACTATGCACGAGAATATAATATAATATTTAATTAATTCTAAAGATTAAATATATTATATATTAAATAAGATATATATATATATATATATATATATATATATATATATATATATATATATATATCTTATATGTACCAAAGAGTGTCGGCAGAAGATCATGAGCTGTAATTTTAAGCCATGCGATCGCATGGCTATATAACTTGAGCCCCATGCGATCGCATGGGGAGTGGTTGGCTGAGAGGTCTATAAATCCAACTTGAATTCGTTAAGTTTTCATTCATTTCTCATTCATTCTTCACGTAGTATTATTATTTATATTATTATTATTATTATTATTATTTTTATTATTCTTATTATTATTATTATTATTATTATTATTATTATTATTATTATTATTATTATTATTATTATTATTATTATTATTATTATTATTTAGATTAATATTATTATTAATCTTATAGTTAGGAGTATAATTATTAGTATTATACATAAAATACTACGACGAGGTCATGAGCAAGTGATTTCAAAATGGTTTTTTGAGCGAGATAGAGCTAAGGAAATTATGGGTTATAACAATGGAGATTATGGGTATTATTCGGGGGTATGCTCGTGAGGTCAATCTAGTGTTTATCATCTCCGTTGCGTCTACGTACTTTCCTACAATATTGAATCACAATATTGATATGTGAGCATTCATATCTTATCTTTTATATATTAATAGTGTAACCATGTCAAGTGCTCGAGTATATATGTTTATGCATGCTAGTACGCTAAATTTCGTCGTTAGATAGTTTTATGATGAATCACGAATTTAATACATATGCTACTGATATAAGGTATATGATATGCATGTTATTGGAAAGATGGCAAAAAATTAATAACTTTTCATTTAGAAATTGCGTGATTTCGATGAACGAATTAAAAGATATGATCAACTGAATTATAATTTTATTTAATTGAAATTGCTTTTGAATCTTCAATTAATATTTAAACAACTTGTTTGTAAGATTGATAAATTGGATTTTTAGATATTACTAATCGAGTAAATAAATTTCTATATAACGCACGTTTTGTTTTGTTGATCAATTGTCAAAGTTGACTGTCTTATCATGTTTTAAAGCTTTATAAACACTATAATCTGATTTTACAAGTATTGGAAAACTATGTGAAATAATAAAATATGTTTGATTGCCATGATAATTCAAATACAATATAGCTCCTGAAATAAATAATATTTTGAGTTTGATAAACTATAAATTCGTTCAAATTATCAAGACAAATTATCAAGACTTATACTATGCTAATATTATAAACATGTATAGATTTAAAGATCATATTGGGTCAGGTTGACTTTTGAGATGACTTTCGCTAACTTTTGCATGTCGGTCTCGAGCATTAGGATTGTGATACACTATGACCCGACCTAGCTTGTTAGACATGTATTGACCAACATATGTGTAGCGACCCCGTCAAATCGTCAAGTGATGGCGTCGGCTACGTGGGTCCCATTACCTGATTATAAGTCTTTAAGATAACGTTTGACCAAAATATGTCGCCTTCATTTCAAAATAAAGGTTGTTTCAAAGTTTACAAGAATTGTTCAACCAAAAGTTAAGTTACAACGTTATAGATACGATTGAAATCTAGGCGACACGGTTTAAAGTAAAGTCAAAAGACGCTCCATGAAATGCATGTATACTCGACATCCAATGCAAGTATCAAATAATGAGCGGAAGCATGTATCACATATCGTGCAAGACCTGAGAAAAACATAGAAATCTGTCAACGAAAAACGTTGGTGAAATCATAGGTTTAGTAAGTAAATTGTATTGAACCACAAGGTTCTTTAAGAATTGCTCAACCAGAATCATTCACATTCCAAAATAGTATTTGTATCACGAGCACCCAATTATCAAGGCTTAACCGAATCTTCCCTCTGAATTTTGAATTTAGTGTTAGAACTTACACTATACATTGTTGAAATTATATTTCATTCACTAACGGTAGCGAACCGTCTGAATGAGGGTTTGTTAAACCCGTATGGCCACACAACATAATTACACGCTTACACTTACACCCTGCAAGTGGAACTAATGATAATTGGATTGAGGACTTTTGTTCAAACTCGTATGCATCTTTGTATTCGTATTTGTTCACAATGTAAAAGCATGAAAAGTAATTAAGTATGAAATGTATGTATTTCTCAGCCCACGATGTAAAGAATAAAAGTGATTAAAAAGTGGGACTATGATCTCACCTTGAGTACAAGAGTTAATAAAGTACTTCAACAAGTAACCATGTGCAAGGACAAGGCTAGTCTTGACCTAAACATATAGGTTATATCAATAACGGTAAACACAAACGGTCAAAGATGTTCAATTAGTCCTATGGCTCGTTACGACTCGATTATGAAGCATGTGAGTCAAATTGTCAAGTTTCATGCAAGATACAAGTATAGAATCATGTTAGAAAGATTGCATAATTAATTGGTTAAGTTTGACAAAAAGTCAAACTTGGTCAAAGTCAACGAAAAAGTCAACATGTTCGGGTCGGGTCTCGGACAAATTTTCTATGCTAGTTATTCATATATAAGCATGTTAGAACAAGTTGCATGCGAATTGGAAGTCTAAAACATGGCAAACATTTCACGTGAAACGGACATTGGAGACAGAAGCTGGGCACGGCTTATGCCGCGCCGCGGCCAGGCCTGTCGCGCCGCGACAATGGCCGTGGCCTGGTCCCAGGCCTGTTTCACTTGTTCAAGACTTGGTCAATTTTCAAACAAACGCAAAACTCAAACCGTAAACAACTAGAAGACGTATCTTATACCGTTGGAAAGCTCTTTTGACAAGGAACACAACTAAACATGTTTCACCAAACAAAAACATCATTTATAATAGCCGAAAACTCATCAAGTGATCATTAAACGTTTATTTTTAAGGTTTCAAGTTCTTCAAATGCAATTTGAGTTTCGGGAAACCAATTCACACATATAATATGCCGTTTTGAAGGTAATGAAACATACATTACAACTAAACACTAATAATTAACATTCCATGGCATTCAAGCATCTAAAAATTCATGTCAAGAACTATCAAACCCTAGTCAAACATCTCAAAATCAATAATCATGTTTTTGGAGTTTCCTTAATCAACCTATACATCAAAATGAAGCTAATGATACTAGTAACACTTTTAAAACATGCACTTTAACAATCTAACAACATTTGTTCATCCAAAATCAAGGATTTAGCAAGTAATTTCATATTGAACTAGTTACACCAAAAATAACGAATCGAGCATACAAATTACATACACGACATCACAATGAGCCATAGACACTAATTAACAACTTTATAACTCAAAAATCTCAAGAACACCTAAAATTAGTGATTTTAGAAAATTACCCAAATGAGATGAAGTTGGTATCAAATTGAAGAGGATGAAGAGAGGATTCCAAATATGTAATTTATTTTGTTGTAAGCCTCCTAGATCGAATTTAGATGATGAATGATTGAATTGGGTGTTTGTGTGTGTGTTCTTGCTAGAGAGAAAGAGAGAGAGATGGAGGTGATTGAATGGTGGTGATTGGGGTGGACTAGTTGACCTAGTCAACTAGTTTGCCCCGTGTCAATTTTAGTCCCTCGAGTTTAGAAGCGGGTGCGGGATTTAACCGATCGAATATTTTTAAAACGCAAGTTAACGAGAGATGTTATAATTAAATAACGAGAATATTATGAACGTTCGTCAACGGAGTCGACGAATTTAAATACGAAAGATATTATTTAAAAAAAAAAAAAAGACGGTGTTAAAATAAATTTAACGGAAAAACGCGGGATGTTACAATATGTTCTCTAGGTTGAGATCTACGGTTATTTTGCATTCCGAGTTTCGGTCACATTTCGGTGAATGACCTTATGTGCTGCTAAGGTGAGTTTCATTTGCTCCCTTTTTAATTGCTTTTGCAATCTATATTTTTGGGCTGAGAATATATGCACTTTATTTTAAACGCAATGGATACAAGTACATACTAAATTCCACACTGAGTTTGAACCGAAAATCCCTTAGCTTTGGTAACTAGTAGCTGCCTGTTATAAGAACTGGTGAGCGCGAATAGTTGTATATGGATCCATAGAGCTTGACATCCCCGTCTGTTCCAGGTATAGAAACCCTAGCCTGAACTATAAAACAGACGTATGCTATTTGAGGTTGGTACACGTTGGTTTGCGTGTATTGTACATGTTGGTTGCATGTATGTTAAAACAGGGGTACTTATTATATAGACGTTAAAGTTTAGTTACCAGGGTGCTCAATTTCGTAGAATATTTTGATAAACATTTCTGGATGAAACAACTGAAATCTTGTGATCCACCTTTATATACAGATTATGCGCAACATTAAAACTATGAACTCACCAACCTTTGTGTTAACACTTTTAAGCATGTTTATTCTCAGGTTCCTAGAAGTTTTCCGCTGTTTGCTTATATGTGATACAAGCTATGTGCATAGAGTCATACATGCTTTATTCGAGAAAACGTTGCATTCACAAAATCATCACCATGTATCTTATTTTGACTGCATTATCAACAGATGTAGTATTGTAAACTATTAATTACGGTGATTTTTCATATGTAGAAATCATCAAATGTCAAAAACCTTGGAATTTGATATACAATTATGGTGTGCCTTTTCAAAAGAATGCAATGTTTACAAAACGTATCATGTAGATGTCAGTACCTCACTGTGAAATCGATGAATGATGTATTCGTCCAAAGGGATTTGGACAGATCATCACAGATACGATCATCATAGTGGAGTAAGATTAGTATGTTTGATTGGCTGGCTTTGATAAGAGATATGGTGGTGGTGGTGGTGGTGGTGGTGGTGGGAATGAAGATATTAATGAAGATGGTGATGAAGAGGATTATAGGTGAAATTTTTAAGAAACTTTGGGGACCAAACGTGTATTTTTGACTAACGATTGTTAATGAATTTGACGAAGATTACCTCAATTTTAAATTTTTTGAACACGTAATCTTTTTTTTGCGCAAAAATAAAATTGAAATCTTTTTCTGGCTTGTGCAAATTGGGGGTTACCTTGATTGTCAAATTGAGTAACTTTGATTACCTTTTCGGATCATTTGCCCAAATTATAATTATATTACCTTTAACATTAAATTTGACATTTTTATTTTAAGGTTTTTTACATAAATAATATAAAACACATTAATATAACATAAAAAAATAAAATAAAATAAAAAACTCACACCACCCAACCGTTAGAAATGGTGTTTATCAAGTTTAAAAGTAAGCAAGATTATTGGAGTATACCAAATTCTATGGTGGAGCCAGTTCTACAAACTTAAACAAAAAGAGAGATAATAGGACCCACTTCAATCTGTATAAAGAAGTTGCTCAACTTCTTGAATTCAAGCATAGCAACATAACTCTCTACCCCCAGCCCCCTCTCTAGGGAAAAAAAAATAGAAAACAACCTTTATATGTGTATGTTTTATAATTCAAAAGCAGGAAAAAAGCTCATATAAACAAGTTCCTTTCTCTGAACTTAAAGTGGTTTTCAAGAATGTGGAGAATGCCCAGAATCAAAATACTATTGTTACTTGTTATATTTTCTTGTATTTGTTCATCTATAAATGCAACTGTATCTTATGATGATAAAGCCATCATCATCAATGGCAGAAGAAGAATCCTCATGTCTGGTTCAATTCATTACCCAAGAAGCACCCCTGAGGTATTTCACTCCATCCTGTTAGAGATTCTATTATTTTAACGTGAGTTTATGTTTTTTACATCATTTGTCTGAATCTTGATCTTGGTTCTTGGTTATAGTCTTTGTAAGTTAGAAGTTTGATTTTTAATATGGTCTTTCTCGGTTTCACCATTTTGGGTGATTGTGGTGTTTATATCTTCAATGTCTCAAAAAGTTATTGCCTTTTAATGTGTTGAATCATTTTAGGATGTTTTTGTCCCAATTTTCAAAAGTTTCTTATATTTTCCTGTAATTTGGACAGATGTGGCCAGACCTTATAAAAAAGGCCAAAGATGGTGGCTTGGATGTCATACAAACTTATGTATTTTGGAATGGACATGAACCATCTCCTGGGAAGGTATAAATTAGTTAAATCAAAAATAAATTATTACTCAATATTTATGTCGTATGATGTAAATTTTTGTGCTTAAACATTACATCTGATGGATTCTCATATTTCCAGTACAATTTTGAGGGGAGGTATGATTTGGTCAAGTTCATAAAATATATACAAGAAGCAGGCCTTTATGTTCATCTGCGCATCGGCCCTTATGTTTGTGCTGAATGGAATTTTGGGTAACCACTAAATATTTTCATGTTTGATCAAAATTTACACTTTTGTAGTGGCGACTTTTGTGTTGTATGCATAGTCCAAATAAGAAAAAAAAAAAAAGACAAATATTGTGGAACCTGTGGTCCATGTAAATGTGGCTAAAACCAATTGTATAGCTATGCATGATATCCTTGTGTAGACATCTAAAAGAGAGAAAGAAAAAAAAAAAACACATGTGATTTTATCAATTTAGGATGCATCAACTTAAGTACGCTCTGTTTTGGATTCAGGGGATTCCCTGTTTGGCTTAAATATGTACCCGGGATATCTTTTCGAACAGACAACGGACCTTTCAAGGTTAGTAATTTAGATTTTAATAGTTGTTTTGACTAAACTTAGTGAAGTAATATAATTTTTCTAGTTCTTTCTGTTTTTATCATGATAAAGATTGCGATGCAAGGATTTACGACAAAAATAGTCAACATGATGAAATCAGCGGAATTATTTGAACCTCAAGGAGGTCCAATTATCATGTCTCAGGTTTTGACTTTACCTAATTGACACAAGTAGTTAACTAACTACTTAATCCTACTTCTTAGAATCTATTCTAAATGGTGGTGGTTGTGTTTTTAGATAGAAAACGAGTACGGTCCAGTTGAATGGGATATCGGTGCGCCAGGAAAAGCTTACTCTAAATGGGCTGCAAAAATGGCTGATGGTCTAAAAACCGGCGTCCCATGGATCATGTGCAAACAAGAAGATGCCCCTGATCCAATGGTAAGAAATTTCTAAAAGATGCATACCTTGAAATTATATAACGCAATATGATGTAGATGAGGTAAATAAAAAATTAAAAAGATATATCTGGTGCAATTATCGAAATCATGCAGAAGCCACGCAATTTGGGTACCACTAATTGTAGACGCTGAAAGAGAGGATCTTAGAATCAACCTAACACGATCTAGAGGCGGAATAACAATAGAAAGAGCTTAAACGAATATCTATGGGTTTTCGGGTTCGTACAAGTCAAACCAAGACTAGATCTTGATAAACACGAAGCCTAGACTGACATTCTGTGGTATTTGGACATGAAGATTGAGAGAGACTCGACCCAGAAGAGTTTTTCGTGTGTGTGTAATGTGCTAAGTCGTTAACCCAATTAATGAAGATTAATTAGGCTTAAATACCTCAGTTCCTATGTCGGTCGACAGTGAATGACAGTCGGTCGACTGACCATGTCAGTCGGCCGACTGTCGAGTAATATTACGAATTATATTTAAACGTTTACAAATATAAAATAACACATCGACAATCAACGTTTAACAATATTACAGGTTACAACATGATCGAATAAAACGTTAAAGTTCATGGAACTAGGGATTACAAAATATGCACTAACAAACTCCCCCTAAGACCTAGTTCCTCATAAGTCTTCGATCTGCTTCAATCTCTGTACGGATCTGTAACCATATTATTCAAATAGCAAACCTTTGCAACACGAATGTACTGTTGTGCTTGAACTCTATTTTCTGGCCTGTACAGCATCCGATTGTAGTACAATGTGAAGATGTCAGCTTCACAGCAATTTCTCAACCAAACGGGATCTAAAACCCGTATCGAGTCTGTCTCATCTTCCTTCAATTTGTCCAAAACGATGACTGCCTCCTCTGAGCGTTCATTGTAGTACCACCAGCGAAAACGTGGGCTAAAGTTCTGCGGCATTTTCATCACAGGAACCTTTCTCATATAATTTACTGGCTTGTATTTGACAATCTTTCTTCGTTCGCCCGTTTTCTTGTTTGTTCGATAAGTGATCGTGGGAAATTGAGGGCCGAATCCCTCAAAGTTCTTTGACAAGTACGAGTGTCTTATCTTCTTGCAGACAATATTAGGAATTCCGTCATAATCCCTATATAACATTTTGAGCCTAGCCACCTGCATAAATTCAAAGTACGGTAGAGACGTGAACTCGTATCCATGTTTGATGTAATCCACTCCGTACTCCTTCTTTATTGCGTATATATTCAACTCTTTAATGTAGGCCCACGTAATTATTTTTCCTTTAGCCAAAAGATTCGCCGGTCTATTAATATAATTCATCCATTCAGGTTCCGGCGCTGGCTTCTCACAATATTTTCTGATCCTCAACAGGATCTTCCACTCAGCTTCTAGAACTTCTATCTTTTCTTTATTTATCTTGACCGGTAAAAACCCTGGAGGCAAATCTTCGGTCTTTTCTTTTTCTTCGCATTTACGGTTTAGAAGCTCTTCATTCATTTTGAAGTAGTCTTGAAATGTAGGTAGATCTTTATCGTTATTACATTCGTACTCTGGAAAATCACCTATTGGTTCATCTTCAATAATTACTTCATCAAAATCTTTGTCGTTTTCATTACTTACGACAATTTCCTCAAAATCATCACTAGAATAGTAACGATTCTCAAAAGATGAGCTAGCAGTTGCGTCAGCTGAAGTACTTGCTTGTTGCCCTTGACGCACTAGCTCGGCCTGCTCCTCAGTGCTTAGATCCGGCGGGATCTCCCCTTCTTCTAAATCATCAAATACAACTGAGTGATTCAGACGATCCTGCTTTGCCAAAAAATCACGTAAAGAATAATCAATATTTAGAGGAATTACTGACAGTGGGTTCTCGCTTGTGCCTTTAGCAATATCCAAACCTAGCTCATCCTCGCCTTGATCGTTAAAATTACCAAAGTCTATATCCTCCTCGAGATCAACAGCCTCAATATCGAAATTATTTTCCCACTCAAGCACCTTCGAAAGTGCCTTGTTCGCTGTAGTCTCAGCCTTTACAATCAGCAAATTCTGAGCATCAAACTTAGTTTGTAACTTCTTCAATTCAACCTGTTGATCTTCAACCTGCTTGGTCAGTTTGGCAATCTCAGCATCCTTTCTTCTCTCTCTTTCATCAGCTTTTTCTTTAAACTTTTCAAATTCAGAAGCCATATTGACAACCTTCTCACTTAATATAGAAACCGCAGCATCTTGTGTAATAGCAGTCGTGGATGCAGCAGCATGAACTCCTGTATCAGTTTCAGCACGTGTTTCTTGAGTAGCAGCAGCTGAAGGTTGTCGTTGTGGTTGTGATTGCTGTGATTGTTGCTGTTCAGTGGCGGAGGACGACTCAGTCCTTTTTGCCTTCTTAATGAATCTTATGCGCCTCTGCTTCGGCTTTGTTGTAACCGAAGGACCCTCAGATTGTTTTCGCTTTCTCAGCTCGAATTGATCAGGGTCAAGGTCATCTCCTTCATCGTCTTCATCAACCAGTATCTGTTCAATTGGAACAACTGGCGGTGGCTGATTAACCTCTTGATCGTCTTCACCAACTGCGACGATATCATCTTCATTACCAGACGTACTGTTCTCATGATGACAAGCAGCACCTGGTGGACATACATAGTTTTCATTTGCGAGGTGGCCAACCAATCTCTTGAATGGTTCATCCGGACCTCTCTTTTGCTTGACTCGATTGAAAGTCAAATCGTTCAGATGATTCAGCTTAATCTCATCCTCCCAAACCTTATTCAAACCTTGCACTTGCTTTTCAATCATCACCTGCAAGAACCTAGGAAACATTAAGTGGCTCTTCTTTTTCACGTTCACCAACATGCTTCTGAAAATTACTTCGGAGAAGTTGAAGTCCGCATGAAGAACTAGTGCTGCAAACATTGAGCTATAAGTCTCATTCAGCTCATCAAAACCGCCTACCATTGGACTCATGCATCTCAACAACACCAAAGTTAGGTATTTGTATTGATGACAGAATCGAGTTCTCTTAACAGCTCCTTTCATTGGATCACCAGAGTATCCACATCTTACTAGACACCTTCGGACCTTAGTTCTATTCAGTGTGACTGGCATAGAATCATTATCTGGAAAACCTAAGTCTTCACGAACTGTCTGTGCCGAGATCTTTACAATTGTACCACCAACGCTGCTTCGTATTACCTTTCTTCCTTGTTCAGTGACGATAGAAGCATTGTTCCAGAATTCTCGTTGGTGTGAGTAGTATGCTTTGCATTCTAGAGTTATTGCAGTATGAATCCTGGACCTTTTCAAGAATTTGATAATATCAACGAAGCCTTCCTTTGCTTCAGGTCCTTCCTCGTTTAGACATGCCTTTAGATTGGCATTTTCGCTTGCCGTCAGGCCTGGAAGATTCTTGGACAGAATCACCTCTTCCTCATGTACATCTTCGTTCACTGGACTACCTAGTTGAGCCATTTATTCTGCTATACAAACATATATACAATAATCGAAAAGCGTTAAATCGAAAAATTTAAAAAAATACAGGAAACAACAGTCGGTCGACATACTATGTAATTCGGTCGATTTTCAAGGACAGTCGACCGACATTTCGTACAAATCGATCGACTTATAAAGTCACCCGACATAGGGTAAATCGGTCGACTTAGGAAGTCAATCGGTCGATTTAGGAAGTCAATCGGTCGATTTATCTAACGAAGCAAAAACGCAGATCCAAACTCAAATCCACCGATTTTATGGTGTTTTGTTTCAATCAAAGACTAATAAAGATCCAGAGAAAGCCGATATACATGATCTAGTATTCAACTAACTCTAACAGATCCTAATTCGTACCAATTTAATCGAAAATGAAAAATAAATAAGAAAACTTCAATAACTTTCGATTGAAAAAGAATTACCTAGATTGGTTAACGGCGCTGGAATCACAATTCAAAGATGTATACGAAAAACACGATCAAAAACTCTTTGTCGTAAAATTCGAATTTTTGGTAAATCAACACAATCGCACGAGATAAAGAAAATCGGCCGTTTGAGGCCTTTTTATACTCAGCTCGACAATCGGTCGACTTTGGTGTTATGTCGACCGACATATGTGACAATCGGTCGATACACGTGACAAACGATCGACATATGTAACAAGCAAGTAAGTCGGTCGATTTTTGTTCAATGTCGACCGACTTATAGTACAAATCGGTCGACTGTCTCCTAATTAAAAAATTATTTTTCGATACATAACCCCCGATAATTCCCTCTATTCACATCCACTGGCTGATTTTACACGCAAAATATTTTCGTTTTGAAGACTTTAACAAGTTTATGATTTGAGATGTGTAGTTCGTTTCTTTTTGACGTTGAGACACTATTTTTAACTTCAAGGAAATATATACATATTCACATAAGCAAACAAATAAAATGTTTTTGTATTTTTCAAAATAAATATCAACACACTGAAAAATCTTTTTGTAGTTTTTAGGATTTTAAAACATTTCACAATAACAATGCAAATGAAGTACAATTCATGTAAGAAAGTCAATGATCAAGGTTAAGAAAGATCCAAGATTGTATGGCATAAAACATGTTATTTACAGGAAGCAGTTTCTGTAAGTCATAAACCTAAGGAAGCTAAATTATCAAAAAGTATACATGAATCTCACAAGTAAAAGCAAATAAAACCAGAGAAATTGATCTTAACATGGTATCTATCTTCATTAACCTTTTACAGACTTTCCTCTTAGACATTTTGATGATCAAGTTAATTAATTACATTAACATATTGCTATGTTAGATTCAATCATTGACTTAGACATCATTTGAGATCGCACGATTTATTAGGTAGTCAATTGAGCACAAGTCTATTGACGCTTTCCGTTACCACAAGCACATCCGATAGGTCTAATTGAACAGGAAGATTCTCATAGTAATTTTGGAATATCCCTGTCAGCCATTAGCTTCTATCGTAACGTATACTTTTCAATTCATATGATTCTGATGGATCTCATAGTATATTCAATATTCTATCAATCGTGCAATCAACCAACTGCTATCAATCTCATTCCTTCTTTATTATTAAAGTTATTGGAGGAAACGGAATGAAAGACGTATCTTTCTTAATAAGTGAGTATTCAGAATATCTCTCTGAAGACATCTTTCGCTATCTAGGCCTTAATGGGTACAGTCCCATATCACAGACAATGATAATAAGTCCAATAGAATGGTTTTGTTGAAGTATGAATGATTTAAGTTCTTCTTGGTAATCTTCACACTCATTTGTATTCTTGCAAAGACTTCTCTTCTCGATTTCATCATTATCTTGACCTTGATATTTTCGTCTTCCATGATTTCACTTCTGTTTTCATGATATAATAACTTGATATGCAATGTGCCATTTTTTTTATTATTTTTTTTTTTTATAAAACAACACATTGCAGTCTTGACTTTGATTTAGTTCTCGAATTGACTTCCTTGCGATGAAGATCTCTTTTCTTCATGGTATCTATTAACTTAAATCATTCATTCATGGACTGTCTGTAATATAGAACCACACTTTTCAACCCGTTCACAGGAAAGACACTCTTATTGAGATAAACTTACTATTTTGGAGTTTAGTTACGATTCAAGAATTAAAGTTTGATAGAAGTCGGTATGAATAGTCAAATAGAACATTTTCAACGCTTATTGATCGCTTGAATATCCCAATTAGTCGTGAGACTCAATGGTGCAGCAATTTGGAATTTGCTTGGGGATATTCTACATCATGTGTTTCTAGATTATACGTCATGATAGGGGATACCCTCACCTTTTGTTGATTTCCTCAACAATTTTCTTTAAAGTATGCACCTGTGGTAATTAAGTGACTACCCTCAACCGCTGTAAACCTTTCCATGAGTTCCTTATCAAGATATTTACATGATTGTGATTATGATCATCTCATTCTATGATTAAGTCCGTATCCCATTTTTATATAGATCAAACTCGTTTTTTTTTTATTTTCTGAAAATCTGATGTTGCATGTTGCATTCATTACTCCCCCTAAAATACTAAAAATCTAAAATCTTTTTGGTTTTTTTTTTGGATTTTAAACACACAGAAACAATCAGAAAGAAAAGAAATATAACCACACAGTATATACAGGTATGCAAGCAGAACACATAAATTGAAGTTACTCGTTGGTCTCTTCGTCAGAAATGACATCTGACAATATTTTGACACTTAACTCAGTTAACAAGAAATCAAAACGCGGTTTATCAAAAGCTTTTGTGAAAAGATCAGCCCTTTGCGTAGTTGTGCCAATTTGTATAACATCAATTAGCCTTTTCTCATAACAGTCTCGAATAAAATGATATTTAATCCCTATGTGTTTGGTCTTAGAGTGATTCACAGGATTTTTCGTAACAGCTATGGCAGCAGTATTATCAACAAAAATAGGAGTATTAGAAATATGCAAACCGTAGTCACGAAGCTGCTGTTGTATCCACACAACCTGAGATGCACAGCTTGCTGCAGCAATGTATTCAGCTTCACAAGTGGACAAAGCCACTGCTGTCTGCTTCTTGCACTGCCATGTAACTAGTCTGATTCCAAGGAATTGACAACCTCCTGATGTTGACTTAAAATCTTTCTTGCATCCACCATAGTCGGAATCACTATAAGCCGTCAGTACAAAATCATTATCACAGGGATACCATAGGCCCAAATTCGGAGTTTGCTTTAAATAACGCATAATCTTTTTCACCACAAGCAAATGATGTACATTCGGATTTGCTTGATAGCGAGCACATAAACAAACTGCGAACATGATATCAGGGCGAGACGCTGTTAGATACATCAACGAACCAATGATGGCTCTATATAAGGTTTGATCAACCTTATCACCTTCCTTATCCTGTGTAATCCCGTGATTCACCGATAGCGGCGTCCTTGCAGGACGCTCATCTTCCATTTTGAATCTTTTCAGAATATCTGATACATATTTTGTCTGATGTAAAAAGATACCCTGATTTGTTTGTACAACCTGAATACCAAGGAAGAATTTGATAGTTCCCATTGAACTCATCTTGAACCGTTTCTGCATTACCTCCTCAAAATCATCCACCATCGTCTTATCTGTAGATCCAAAGATAATATCATCCACGTACACCTGTACTAGCATTATATGCTTGCCCTTTTCTTTGATGAAAAGTGTCTGATCGATGACACCTCTTCTGAAACCATTATCAATCATATAGTTGGACAACGTACCATACCACGCTCTTGGAGCTTGATGAAGCCCATACAGTGCTTTTTCTAGACGATATACCTTTTCTGGAGAGTGTGGATCTGTAAAACCCGGTGGTTGTTTAACAAACACGGTCTCATTGAGAGTCCCGTACAAAAAGGCGCTTTTGACATCCATTTGATAGACCTTGAAGCCTTTAAAAGATGCGAATGCCAAAAATATTCGAATTGCCTCAAGTCTAGCCACTGGTGCAAATACTTCATCATAATCTATATCAGGGATCTGCTGATATCCCTTCACAACCAATCTAGCTTTATTTCGAATTACAATACCTTGCTCGTCCTTTTTATTCTTCCATACCCATCTAAGCCCATAAGGTTTGCAACCATGCGGCGGAGTCACTAGTTTCCATACTCCTAAATGCTTGAATTGCAAAAGCTCTTCTTGCATGGCATTTACCCAATCATCATAAAGAAGAGCTTCCTCAACAGAATTTGGTTCAATTTGACACACAAAGCATGAATATGCATGTAAGAAGAGTTTGCCTGACCTATTTAGTGAAGAATAGAAAGCTTGCATAACATTCTCAGTTGAAGCTTTCTGATTTTCAGACGTTGAGGCATCATTTGATGGTGCTCCAGAAACTCCTTTCGAATCAACAATAAAATCATCTAAGTGTCGAGGTAGGACAACTGTTCGTGATGATCTACGAACACCTTCAGGTCCTGGTTGTTCTTCCTGAACTTCTACATTTTGTGGCAGATTATGAACACTTTCGCCACTGTCTATAGGTTGTGAGTCCTCTTCAGAATCAGATCCATCATAAGATGGATCATCTTGATAATCACCGGATTCTTCATCATCTTGAACAAGTTGTTGTTGCGGCACTGGGTGATGTTGTGGTGCCGTTTGAGATTTCGGAACCATTTGTGATGGAGACGTCTGCATTTCATTCAGTAATCTTGCAATAACTTCATCATCAGTAGCAACAGACGGAAGACCAAAAGAATCAAACAAATTTTCATAATCAAACTGCCATGAAAAACCTTTCCCAGCAGGAATAGCAGCATTTCTTTGAACATCTACTTCAAAATGTTCTTCAACACGTTTAGATACAGTGTTGAAAACTCTTTTGTTTGGATTCCCATAACCAAGAAATATACCAGGAACAGCCTTAGGATTAAATTTTCCTCCAGTATCTCGTATCATGATTGAACACGGTGCACCAAAGGGTTCGAAATGTTTAATGTTAGGCTTCCTTTTATGTAGCAATTCATAGCAAGTCTTTCCATGTCTCTTGACTACTAACAATCGGTTCATTGTATAACATGCTGTAGCCACAGCTTCACTCCAGAAGTTAACCGGTAAACTTGAGTCGGCTAACATAGTTCTAGCAGTTTCAATTAACGTTCTATTACGTCTTTCAGCAACACCATTTGATTGCGGAGTATAAGCTGGACTGAACTGTTGTTGAATGCCTTTCTCATTGCAGAAACTCTCCATCTGCTGATTCTTGAATTCAGTACCATTATCTGTTCGAGTCTTCCTAACCTTTAACTTGTACAAAGATTCCAGCTTCAAAAACAACAACTTTATATTGTCAAACGTGTCAGACTTCCTTTTTAACATCACTACCCAAGAGTATCGTGAGTATTCATCAGTCACTACCAAACAATATGAATCTCCAGAGATGCTTGTTCGATTAATCGGACCAAAGAGATCCATATGTAACAACTCTAGAGGAACAACAATTGAATGATGTTTCTTTGTTGCATGTGACTTTTTAGTCTGTTTCCCTTTCTTACACGGAAGACATCCTTCAGGAATTTGAAAACTCTTAACATTTACTCCCTCAATCATATTATTATGAACAAGATTGTTCATCTTTCTCAAGCTCAAATGACCCATATGCTTGTGCCATGAAATTGATTCTTGTTCTGTAGCTTTGGATATGAAAGCTTGATGACCTGTTGCAGCTTTAACATGGGCTGTTGACATATCCAAAATATACAAATCTTTATTTCTGGGAGCTGTCATAAGAATCATCTCTTCCGGTATTACATACTCTTTCTTCAAAATGTAGCATCTTTGATCATCAAAGGCAACCTTATGCCTTTTATCTGCTACTTGCGAAACAGACAGCAGATTATTTGACATCTGCTTCACAAAATTCACTTTATCAAAACTAACATTAGCATTAGCAATCACACCCTGAGCTGTAATAAAACCTCCTTCATCTCCTGCAAAAGAAACAGATCCTCCATTTACTGATTTGACATTAGAAAGTAAGGACATATTTCCTGTCATGTGCCGGGACGCCCCACTATCAACAATCCATGTATTTCTACTCGGATCGTAGGTGACCTGCACAACAAGAAAAGAAGTTAGTTTGAGATGGACACCCATGCCCAAATGGCAGTGGGTTTCCCATCGACACCAATAACTTGCACATCCATCCATTGACCCTTTGATCCCGATGGATCATTGGACTTGTCAACAACCTTTGTCTCGGTTTTAGGCTTCCAAACGGTACGTTTACCAACAGATTTCTCATAATAGTCATTCGTTTGAAAAATTTTATTCACACCTGACTGTACCCTTGTGGATGAATTAGCAATAGAATTTGACTTTGGTTTATAAAAACCTTTTGAACTATTACTTGAAGTACCTATGGAACTGGAACTAGAAGCATAGTGTGTAGTTTTCTTTTCAGTGTCAGATTTTCTTTTTGGTGTTTTCCAACGCTGTTGACAGTTAACAGCACAGTGACCCTTTTTCCCACATTTATTACAGTTTTGAGTTTCTTTTGTACGTGTTTTTGAACTCAGATGCTTATTGGGAAAAGACTGTTTCATGGGTGGCATAGGCTTCTCAACATGATGTTTCAAGCCTGGTCGACGGTTAGGATGCACATATTTAGGCACATTGTTAGTATTAGGGCTCCTTTTATTAAATAGTTCTTCAGGTGCTTGTGTAAGAACATATTCTTTATCTAGGTTGAGTCCCTGCTGATACTTGACAGGTGTCTGAAATATTTTCTTTCCATTAGCGTTCCTAGAGTTTACTTGTTTTCTAGGTGTGGGTTGTCCGCTTTCACTAGCCTTACTAGCATTCAATGGATTTTTCAGGATAGTAATTGGTTTGGATTTTGGTGTCACAAACTCTGAAACTTTTTCATACACTGAATCAGATTTACTGTCCTCAGCTAAGTAGTCAACAATCGGCTTAGTGCTGTCTGATTTTTCATTCTCTACAGGCTTAACACTTAGGATTTCACTAAGGCAAGAATCAGAAGGTTTATTAATGTACTCATTCCTAAGAGGAGGAGGACACTCTTTATAACCTAAACCCTTTTTACCATCATTCTTGTTATAGACAGTATAGTCAATGACATATGACATTCGCTGCCAAGTGTCATTTCTAGCCTTTTCTGACTCATACTTAATCTTAAACTCTTCCTTTTCTCTCTTAGTACATTCAAGTTGATTTAAGTACATCATTATGGCCTTTTGGTCACCTGAAATTGTAGCTCTTAAATCATGAACTTGATTTTCTAGAGTTTTGATTGTCTCCCTGAATTCCTTTTTATTGTTAAACTGAGTTAAATTAGTCTCGTATAGGCCTTTTACCTCAAGATAAGCTGCTTTAACAATCCTAAGTTCCTGTTTTACTTCGGGACAGTATATACATCCTAAGGGAATATCATTCAGTTTAGAAACTATGGATTCAAGTTTAGCAATTTCTAACTTATGATCAGCACAATCGTTACATACCAAAGGAAATTCAGTTTGTACCTTAGAGTCACTTGATGTGTTTGCCATGAACGAATACTGCTTTTCTTCAGTCTCTGATTCAGGTTCAGATTCTGAACTAGAACTGGAACAGTCAGAATTATTCAACTCAACTGAAATCTTGACATCATCTATTACAATAGTTTCTCCATCTGATGAAGACGAACTACTGTAATCCGTCCATACATCGCCATCATTGTGCATTTCGTATTTGAACTTCTCATACACTCTCTTGTTAAGAACACCTCTTCTAACATATCTGATCATTGCATAAGTTCGCTCAATTCTTGCTTCCATCTTGCAGATGTAACACATGCATTCTTTCGCAGTACCAACACAACCAGCTTTCTCTCTTTCTTGTTTCTCACTTTCAGTTTCTTCTTCGGTCTTAGGCATTCTAACAACGTTAGCATGATTTTCATCATCAGCAAATACTGTCCAATCACAACCTTCGTCTGAATATGTTGCAATTAAGCCTTTTTCTTTATCATTTCTGATAGTATCACCGCTCGTTGTTTCAACTGGCACATTAACCTTTGTCTTATTATACTGATTGTGAAATGGGTTGTGAAAACCAGTTTTCTGTGGCCTGGTACATGTTCTTTTGAAGTGTCCTAACTCATTGCAATTAAAACATCTCACTTTTGACATATCAAAACCTAACTTAGTATCTCTAGTAACACCTAAGCTCTGTTGACCTGTCCTTTTTAGAAATTTCTTCGCTCGTCTAATCACACTACCCATAGCCCAGAGGATATCCATCTTTTCAAGTTCATCCTCATCAATCTGCTCATAATCTTCTGCTTCTAAATGAGCATTACCAATTTGACCACCAACCATTTCATTATAAGAATTAACTACCAAAGCAACTAAAGCCATATCTTCCTCTACAACTGAAAGGGGCCTAGTTCTTAAATTCTCAGTGTTGAGAACTACAGTTTTTGGCTCCTGTCTAATGGTGGACTGATTTGTATTACTAGGCTTATTTACTTGGGTTGGAAACATCACATTTTGAGCAGGTTGTGATCTATTTACAGCACTCTCATTAGAAACAAACGCTGTTTGTAGGGGAGCATGAACATTTCTCAATCCAGAAGTACCAGCTTTGTAAATTATAGGACTCTGTTGACCCTCAAGACGTTTCTTCTTGGTTTCCATATCCAAGTCCTTTACCATCAATTTTGATGTGAATTTATCTAGGGTCAGTGATTCACCAGCAGACGAAGCTCTGTCCTCTATCTGTTCAATAAACGCATCCCACTTGTGTGGTAAACCATCTGTTAATTGTTTGATAGCTTTCTGTTCTGTAACTTCTACACCTAAGTTACCCAATTCAGAGACAAGATGACGATAGCGAATGATTGTCTCTTCTAACGTTTCATGACTTAGAGCAGCAAACCTTTTCCATTCACTTTTGATTACTTTAGCTTTCTTTTCACGATACGCCTTATTTCCTTCGACACCTATCTTAATAGCATTCCAAAGAGAATATGAAGTTAAGTGCATTTGATATTGATGATAAATATCACCGTCTAAACCCTGGGTCAATTGAGCATAACATCTACATTCTAAGGCGAATCGGTCGACTGTCAATGATTACTTGGTCGAAGTTCTGTTTACATTTAGGCAAATGGTAGTACTTTTTCAATCGGTCGATGTTACTTCAATCGGTCGGTTTAGAACTTAAGTCGGTCGGTTTACAACGTAAGTCGGTCGGTTTATCATATGTCGGTCGGTTTAAAGACAATCGGTCGAACTAATGATAATCGGTCGAAATACACGAAAATCGGTCGATTGTCTACTAAGTCGGTCGACTGTACTTTCTTTCAGAGCCAGAATCAAAACCGAAGGTTTAACGTAAAAGTATACAACATTCAATCCAAAACCAATTTTTTGACCCAAAAATATACCAAGAACTCGTTTAAAACAATTGATTCAGCAAGCCATTGCTCTGATACCACTTTGTAGACGCTGAAAGAGAGGATCTTAGAATCAACCTAACACGATCTAGAGGCGGAATAACAATAGAAAGAGCTTAAACGAATATCTATGGGTTTTCGGGTTCGTACAAGTCAAACCAAGACTAGATCTTGATAAACACGAAGCCTAGACTGACATTCTGTGGTATTTGGACATGAAGATTGAGAGAGACTCGACCCAGAAGAGTTTTTCGTGTGTGTGTAATGTGCTAAGTCGTTAACCCAATTAATGAAGATTAATTAGGCTTAAATACCTCAGTTCCTATGTCGGTCGACAGTGAATGACAGTCGGTCGACTGACCATGTCAGTCGGCCGACTGTCGAGTAATATTACGAATTATATTTAAACGTTTACAAATATAAAATAACACATCGACAATCAACGTTTAACAATATTACAGGTTACAACATGATCGAATAAAACGTTAAAGTTCATGGAACTAGGGATTACAAAATATGCACTAACACTAATTTTGCGAATACTACAATCAATGAAGCTCACAACACGTTTACTTGGTTGTACATACAACTTAGCCTGAAGTCCTAGCTCTGTATCTCTCTAACATGTTAATTACATGACAGATTGATACATGTAATGGTTTCTACTGTGAGAAATTCACTCCTAACAGGCCATACAAACCTAAAATGTTTACAGAACTTTGGACTGGCTGGTGAGTCCTGTAAATGTTATAACCCTTATTTCGTAAATGATTCGAAACCACTTTCCAACATTTGAAAGTTTTTCAAATTATTTTGGTATTGAAGGTTCACGGAATTTGGTGGCCCAATTCCTACCAGACCTGTAGAAGATATAGCATATTCAGTTGCAAGGTTCATACAGAATAACGGCTCTTTTGTTAATTACTACATGGTAAGTCGCTATCAAAATGGGGTAAATGGTCATATTTTTTTACTTTTTCTTCAGTTATATTTTTATACATGTTTTGGCTCTAGTATCACGGAGGAACAAATTTTGGGCGCACAGCAGGAGGTCTCTTCATTACTACGAGTTATGATTATGATGCTCCCATAGATGAATATGGTATGCAATAAGATCATATTTCTAATCTTCTTTATATATGTGATATATCTAAAGATTATGACTTAGCTAATGATGGTTTATCCATGTAAAATTTCAGGATTACTGAATGAGCCCAAATGGGGCCATTTAAGGGATTTACACACAACCATTAAACTAGTTGAGCCTGCTTTAGTTTCAGCTTATCCTACTGTTATATATCCTGGAAAGAATCAAGAGGTTAGACTAGTGAAATGCTCAAAATTATTGTGTTTAAATAACTTAATTATCGTGATCTTATTATATCCATGTATGTTAATGTTACCCAACTACAGATACATGTATTTCAACCGAAAACTGGGAGTTGTGCTGCATTTCTCTCGAACTATGATCCACATTTTTCAGCAAAATTGATGTTTAGAAATGTACAATATAACCTCCCTCCTTGGTCAATTAGCATTCTTCATGACTGTAAAAACGAAGTATTCAACACCGCAAAGGCAAGAAATTACTATTTTACACTTTTCTTATTACTATCTATATACTTACAAATTCCAAACGTAGCTGCCAACTGGGTTAAAAACAAGTGAAAAAAACTCAGGCCAACTAAGTTGATACAGGTTAAAGCTTCAAGCACACAAAAAAAGATGACAGTTGTTGAGACCTTCAAGTGGGAATCATACAATGAAGAAGCTCCAACTTCTGATAGTGGTGATGGTGATACTCTTTCCATGGAAGGGTTATATGAGCAGTTAAATGTTACAAGAGATGCATCTGACTACTTGTGGTACCTTGCAGAGTGAGTAAAAGACTGACTTCTTTTATATATAGCTATAATCCTATATATACAAGACACGATTATAAAAATATTGAACAACTTACTGTATTATTTTTGACTTTCCAGCATAAATGAACATTTTTTGAAGAATGGGCAGTTCCCTACACTCACAGTTATGTCAGCAGGGCATGCTTTGCATGTTTTTATCAACAATCAACTGTCAGGTAAATCTCACATTTAACAAGATGCATGAATCAAGAAACATGTAAATTTTAGTTCCGGTTAATATGGATCAGTTCACGTTGACTTGAGTCGCAAACACTTTCTTTTATCATAACTATACAAAAATAAAAAATAAATGTTTAGAAGGTTATCATAAAACAAAACCAGAGTTTCAACCCATTTGACCGATTAAAATAAAGCACGTGCCATTCTTAAGTAGACTGGGTGAAGTTTCCACCTTCACAAATGAAGCACACTTGACTCTCAATTGTGTTGTCCTATTACAGGAACAGTCTGGGGATCACTCAAAAATCCAAAGTTGACTTTCAGTCAAAAAGTAAAGTTGAGAGCAGGTGTTAACAAGATCTCTTTGCTAAGTGTTTCTGTGGGACTTTCGGTTCGTTCTTACACTCAGTGTGATTTATTTAAATCCATTTTTTCCACCTGTCAACATACACAGTTTATTTTACCAAGGTATAATTTTTTTGTATCAAATCACTTCAGAATGTCGGCACACACTATGAGACGTACAACGTGGGGGTACTAGGGCCAATTACCTTGAAAGGTCTAAATGAGGGTACACAAGACTTGATGAAGCATAAATGGTCTTATAAGGTTAGTTCAGTGACGTTGATGTTTACATAGAGTGTATTTTCGTAAAACTAGCTTGCAGTCGGAGGTGAAAGCTTATATAGCTGGAGCTTATATTAAAAGCAACCAAAGCTTTTTTGTTTTTGTTTTTTTGTGTTTGACTCAAAATAGCTAGAGTTGGAGCTTAAAAATATGAATTAACGTAAATAGTACAAACAAACACATCATGCATAATTATATAAGGGGTAGTTATGTAATTTACATTCCATAAGCTTATAATTTATTTATAAAAGCTACTTCAACTAGCTTTTTTAGAGCTTAGTTTTTCAAAAAGCTCTTAGAAGTTTGTCTACTACACAATGCTAGAAGTTGGAGCTTATAGTTATAAGGTTTGGTTGTCCAATAACTTGAAAAACATTGCTCATGGCAGGTTGGGTTAAGAGGTGAAAGTTTGAGTCTCCATACACTCGATGGAAGTTCCTCTGTTGAGTGGCTACAAGGATCCTTGGTGGCTCAAAAGCAACCTCTTACTTGGTACAAGGTAATTTTGTTGCTCATTTTTATAGTGAAATGCACCACTACTTTGTGGGTCAATTCCATCTGACCCGACCTACTGATAAATAATTTGTTTTGACACAAACCCATTTTGACCTGTTACCCAAACCCATCTTGACTTGTTACCCAACCCGACCACCCCATCCATTTCTACATCTAACATCAACACTTTCTGTAAACGTCTTTACTTCAAGACTACGTTCAATGCTCCTGAAGGAAATGAACCCACTAGCTTTAGATATGAACAGCATGGGAAAAGGTCAGATATTTCTCAACGGAGAAGGGCTCGGGAGACACTGGCCCGGAAACAAAGCTCATGGTAACTGTAATAAATGCAGTTACACAGGGATCTACAATGAAAATAAATGCAACCAATATTGTGGAGATCCTTCTCAAAGATGGTAACACTTTTTCCTTTCTTTCATCATGTTATTTTTGTTAGTACTGATTAATGCATGTATCAGAATGTCTTCCAGATTTAATAAAGGATTCTAATTGTTTCAGGTATCATGTTCCCCGCTCATGGTTAAGGCCAACCGGTAACTTCTTGGTTATCTTCGAGGAATGGGGAGGCAACCCAGATTGGATTACTTTAGTCAAAAGAACAACTTAAAATCAGTATCAGTTACACCTCTCAATGGATATCATAGTAGTAAATACACGTAAAGAAGATATATAAAAAGGATGAAAATAATGCTATTGGTTACTATGGGCAGTGGACATGTAAAGGCATATCAATTGCCATATTGGCCAATTTAAGAGCAGTACATTTGTATTTGTTTGTATATAATATGATCCAACAGCCTACTTTTATTAATAATAGACTGGATCAAAATGTTGTCCTGTACTCATGCATAGCTTGAACCGTAACAGACTTTAAGAATTGATAAATATCTAAATGCATGTACTAAAGATAAGCACAAAAAAGAATGATATACAACAAGCAAACATTTTAAGATAACTTACTAGCAATCTCATTGATAGCATCATCAAAGTCTTTGTAACCGTGAAATATATCATTTCCTTGATATCTCCACTGCAACATTCTTCTTTTTAGATCCTTAATCAAAATATCATTGTTTTGATGAAATTCAAACTCCAGCAGTCTCTTGACACACTTAAGCAGGTATTTAACGGTCCTTAATTTAATTGAGCAAATAAAATCAACTGCAACTTCTCGAGTCTCGAATATTGTATCTGACATCCTTTCTGCAATATCGGTTAGATAAAAAACAGTACAAGCACCTGCAACTGCCTCCTTTAGACTGCTTCCATCAATGAATTCGAAATTCCTTCTTTTATGCTTTAATCCAGCACACCGACTTTCTTTTGTGTGTAGAATTGTACCAGTTGAAACATAATGAAGAATCGATTCACATTCATCATCGTTTATGGAACCAGAACATCCAATCAAGATGCCCAATGTAATCCTTCTAAACATCACGTTGTTTTTTATATCAACCGTTTCAAACTCTTCAAGCCAAAGTCGAAAAGGTTGAAACTTATGAAATGCATCATTTGTCTTGTCATTAGGTTTAGGTTTCTTAAGTTTTATCTCATCAGAACTTGTTCTTTCTCTGTATTCATATGCGCTTGTATGCTTATTGATCAATGTTGTTGACAACTTTTCTAACTTTTTAGCCAATAGACCAGAAGCAGATTCATCAACTGGATCTAGAACCCATGCAATGTACCAAGCTGCAGCAACTGAACACAATGATTTCTGCAGTTGATTGTCCTCATGTAACCGACAAAAAAAGTTGTCACTAGAATTCTTTCCATTAAGTAGTAATGCAGCAAAATAAAACCAACTCGGGAAATTCATTGCCATGGCCCTGTTCATTTAAAGAGCAAGTATGTAAGCCTAAAATAGTTAAGTGATAAAAGTTGAAAAAAGTATAATCCTTTCGGTAGAGGTGGCACTATCAACCCATTTACACCCAAATGAGTCAATTTGGTTTATGTCTTACATATAATGGTTCAAATAGTTAATGATTGAAAAATTAGGTAAAAAGGAACCGTGTCTAATATGTTATCGAAAGTAAATTTTTAATGCATACAACCTGCTAGATAACTATACCATCAATTTCATATTTTGATAACATATTTCGCAATCATTACTTAGCAAACTGATTCAATTGTGGAAAATGAGTAAAGGTGTTTTCAGGTAAATCCACAGCACAAGTTTTGACTAGCCCATTTAGCCCCCTCTACCTTTCAGTGTCGGGTGCAATACCATGCAGCTTTGTGATCCACCATGGAAGTTGTTGCAGAATGTTTGAGCTTTTTCTTCGTCTGTGAAATGGACTTTTTTATTTTATGAACCAAGTTGAGAAATCCATCTAATGACAAGGGTCCAGCAAAAGCTCTGAATAGTTGGTGTTTGTAGAGAAAATATGCATAAGAAAACGGCAGCTTTGATCCTACTTCTAGGGATAAACCCCACTTCATTGGACTTGAAAGTAGATCTAGTACCATTGAAACCAGTTCAACTTGAAGCTCCAAAGTAGAAGCAAGTCCCCTGTTATTAGTAGTCAAATCTAACAATATGTGACCCACAAGCTTAACTAAGGATAAGTGTAGTAATAATGAAAACTAGAATTAAGAGTAGCTAGTTACGTTAGCAGAAACCACTGATGCAGTAATGCACGAGTTTCAATAAACATTAATGGAGAAAGTGCCAAGCAAATTATTATCGATCGCCATTCCAGCTTTTCATACAGTTCTAAACTCAGACACATAAAGGGTCTCCCAATAGCATCCTGCAATACTTGTAACACATCTTTTACAAGATTCTGAGGGTCAAGAGACCATGATAGCAACCTGCAAACGGATTAAATAGCAAAGTAAATCACGTAAAGAAGATAATTTAATAACATTTGGCAATGTTGGTAATAGTACCTTAATTCTAATTCTTGTTTCTCAAGAGAGATACTTTTTGGGATATAATGCATTAACTTTGTCATTGCATGATGGCTTCCTTCAGTTGATTGAACATCAACAACTGGAGTGACACGCATTATGTATCGGAATTGAGTAGTCATTGCAGCTAATCTTACAACAGAATACAGTATTGGACGATAATACATCCCTTCAAAAGTTCAGAAATACTAGTCAGTATCGACATCACCAATTAGCTAAATTACAATTAATCTCTTGACTAATTTCTAATTCCTGGCTTTCTAGGTACTAGCATGATTAAATAAACCTAGATAATAACAGTACTACAAAAATATGATGATAACAGTAAGTTACAATAGATATAGATATAACTATATATGATAAGCATCGAAAACATATGATAGATCTTTTACAAGTACTACAAACATGAAACACAATTGATAATAAATTAGTAACAATACTCTATACAGACATTGTAGTTGAAAATCATCATCATCGTCGTATATATATAACAAACTAGTCCAAAAACAATCATTATTTCAAAACTAATTAGTATATAAAGTATCATGTAAGCTCACTTTTGCAACTTAATATTACCCAAAATCAGCTTTATAAACTTACCCTGTTCACTTAATTTTCCCAAAACATCAGCACAAGCTTCCATCACTCCCTCACAGTCCCTACACGAAAGTGAGCTACCAATCCGAAAAATTTCTTTTTTATCCATTCTTGTTACTTTACAATCGATCAAAGACGATAAGACGGATACAAGTGTGTTCACTGAATAATCTATTACTGAATCAAACACCTAAAAACCACAAAACACTTTAACATATAATATAGGATTAATTATTATACATATCGAAATTGCTAAAAATTTATCTCAATTGACGTTTACCTGAGGCGCTGTGAAGCACATTATAGATAACGCAGAGTCCAAAACCCTAACCCTAGGCACTTCGTTCAAATTAAGTGATTGATTTAAAACAGTGACCAAAACATCGTCGGATTGATCACTGTTTATAGCTTCGTTTTGAATTTGAGATGCGAGTCTCGCGAATAGAACAGTAACTTCCGGCAAACTTGACATCGGCGGAAACAGAAGACCGATGAAGACGGTAACGAGAAATGAGTTTTCGCGCCAAATCATATAGACTAGTTTTTAATAGTGATGATGATGGATGGTTAGTTTTGGCCACAGGGCCAACCAAAAGTAGGCCCATAGAATTAGAAAACTACAGCCCAATTATATTTGCAATTATAAATGAATATATATGTTTGAAATACACATTTTAAATGAGAAGTGATCTTCACACATACAATTTTTTGATCCTTTTACACATTTGTAGGCCTGGCAAACAAGACCCAATTACTAAAAAAAGGGTCCACTGGGTCTGCTATGAAGACCCAATCGGGTCCAACCAAATAACAGAAATAGAAACGATGGGGTCCAAACTTAAGAGCCCAACAAAGCCCAGTTGATTTTAAAAGATTATTGGGTTTAAAGCCTGACCCAAACGGGTCTTACTAAAATAGATCTGTCATCTGTACGTGTACGATCTACAATCTCAATCTGAATCAGATCTGTACAATACGTATCTCACAAATCACGTAATCTCATCGTTTGATCTCTAACAATCGTTTGATTCACATCGTTTGATTCACAATCACACAATCTCACAATCGTTTGATTCACAATCGCGCATAAAACCCTAATTGATCGTTCCAGTTTCACGACTAACGAGTAATGAATTCAAGTTGAAGTTTCACAATCGTTCATAAAACCCTAATCCACAATTGGTGTTTAACAATAACATAAATAAGAGCTTAGAGACAAACAATTGATCGTTTGATTTCGCTATCAGGAGTGTTCAAGTTGAAGGCAAAGTTATTAATCAGATTGATTTTTTAACAAGTGAAAGGTAAATTACTGCTTTATTTGTTGACTTTTTTTTCTCTATTTAAGCTATTTGTTTGCTTTAATTTCTTCTTTGTGTTATAATGGTGATAGTAGATGTTGTTTTTGAATGACTGATTTGGGTTATCAATTGGATGGCTGTTTTTGCAGCTGATTAAGGCTGATAACGTTAGTAACTTGGTGTTTATTCATGATAAAATTAAGGCACGGATAGGCAGGCATGGTAACCGGTCAATAAGGGTTTGGGTCCTATATGGTCATTTTTTTATGCGAGTCAAAATGGAGTGGGTCAAGCCAGATTAACAGTTTGTCTTTCTATTGTAGTAATTTATGGTTATACTTTTATTAGTCTAAATTCCTAATTGGTTGCTGTATTTGCAAGAAAAAGTTACATATACTATAATTAGTATGTGGGCATATGCTAGCTTAAAAGGGATGGACTGTATCATTAATAAGCTAAGATAGCTATGTGATTGTGTATCCCCTTCATGCACAACTCCTATCAACTGTGATTTTTCTTTTATAGATGGTGACTTATTGTGGTATGTGATTGCCAATGTGTTATGTACTTATGTGTATTGCACATTATGTTTGTGATGAACTATAATAAACTATGTTTATATATGTATGTAGATCATGTTCTTTGTTGGTTTTTAAGTCGTTGAAATTTTTTTTTTTTTTTTATTTTTTATTTTTTTTGCTGTAACATGTGAATGTAGGAAAAAAGTTGGTGAATATGTCCGAGAGTGTTCAACGGGAAGAACCCGTGGATAATGCAGAGAATGAAGAGATTGAAGAAGATGCCACTTCATCTACCAGCAGACAACGTTCTCGTGTGTGGGATTACTTTGATAAATTTGAACACGAAGGAATTGAAAAGGCGAGATGTACTAATTGTGGTACATTGATTAAGACTCAAGTGTTTTAAGGTTGTTGAGTCTGATCCACCACAAAAACGTATTCGTTTAGACCAATCGGTTTATCGAGAGTTAGTGGCAACTTCAATTATCGTACACGGTTATCCATTTAAATATGTTGAGCATAAGATAACACGAAGGGTACATAAGTTTTTACATCCGAGTACACAGGCCATCACAAGAAACACGGCAAAGGCAGATGACCACTTTATAATTTCCTTATATTTTTGTTTTTAGTAAATCAAGGATGACTACTTGTTTCGTGGACTCGGTGTCAACGTCTGCCGGATCTTGAGAAGAGATTCATATATATTTTGTAAAACGAATTAAAGTTCACTTTTATTTTGTTTATGGAAACTTTGTTTCAAGTCAAGTAGAAGTTTATTTTGTTTATGGAAACTTTGTTTCAAGTCAAGTAGAAGTTTATTTTGTTTATGGAAACTTTGTGAATCTTTATTATGGTTGTGGAAAGAACTATTGTTGTCAATGATTTTGTTTGTGTTGGTACATGTTTATATCATTGGAAATTATATCTAATTAATCAAGCTGTTGTAGCCACCGAAGAATGCATGTGAAAACTTGTAAGTTCATATCCACGTTTCTGTATGATTTCCCCATTAGCATTCATGATATCATCATTGCGTTGTGTGACGACCCGGAAATTTTCGACCAAATTTAAACTTAACCTTTATATGTTTCCGACACGATAAGCAGAATTTGTAATGTTGAATCTCAAAAAGTTTGGAACTACATTCATGTAATCAATTACCCTTTGACCGTGTTCGACGATTCACGAACAATTATGTGTATATAGATATGTATATATAATATATAATATTAACTGAAAACATTAACAAAGTATTAGATATATGATACTTTACATGAACATATTTGTTTCGATATATTTATCGACAGAATTAAGAGATAATATCAAATAATTGAATTATCAGATACATTATGATATGATTACGGGCCTATGTTATGAGGTCCACTGTGATTTAAGAAATCTATTCTTTTTGACAGCTCAATACTTAACCAGTATGATAAAGATAACGATATTTATATTTTATTTTATTAAATATATAAAACGATTTAAATTAATATTATATATATTTTTTTATACGCATATTATACGTACATAGTTTTATACTTTTACTATACTTTAACTTTACCTTTACTTTACTTTTACTTTACTTTAACTTTAATAATTCATACTTTAATAATTCACTTTAATAATTCATACTTTAATAATTCACTTTAATAATTCATACTTTAATAATTCACTTTAATAATTCATACTTTAATAATTCACTTTAATAATTCATACTTTAATAATTCACTTTAATAATTCATACTTTAATAATTCACTTTAATAATTCAAAAATCTATTATAAATAGAATTCAATAGGTTTCATTATTTCATAGAAACTTGAAAATATATTTCTCTAAACTCTCTCAATCGAATTACATATATATATATATTTACTTAGTATTATTTCAAGATATTATTAGTATACATAAAATACTACGACGGAATTATATTCAGACGATTTCAAAATAAGTTTTCAAATGGGATAGAGCTAAGGAAATTATGGGTTATAGCTATGAAGGTTATGGGTATTGATCGAGTGTATTGCTCGTGAGGTCAACCTAACGTTTATCATTTTCGTTGCGTCTACGTACTTTCCTGCAATATTGAATCACAATATTGATACGTGAGCATTCATATCTTATATTTTATATATTAATAGTGTATCCCTAACTAGTGCTCGAGTATATATGATTATGCATGTTTGTATGCTTAGTTTCGTCGTTAAATAGTTTATGATAAATCACGAATTTGATACATATGCTACTGAGATAAGTTATATGATATGCATGTCGTTGAAAAGTTGAAGAAAAAAAATTAATAACTTTTCATTTAGAAATCGTGTGATTTCGATGAACGGATTAAAAGATATGGTCAACTGAATTATCATTAATTTTAATATTATTATTAAAACGATTATTATAACTGTTATCAGTTGATGTTATTGCTAAAATTATCTTTATTACTAAAAATTAATATTTTTATTGAAACTATCATTTTATTATTTTTATCATTATCATTATTATCAATATTATTTTATCAAATAAATATGCGTACAAAGATATTTTTACCACACGTAATGTAATTACATTAATAATACATACCACTATATTTTTATGATATTAAGTGAATTTTATAAATTTTATTACTTGAGATGTATAAAAGTATATTTTTATCATATATGAATTTTAATATAAATTTTTATTTATTAATAAATGACTTGTATTATTTAGTATAATAAGATCTGATAAATATATTTAAATATATAAAACTACTATATATAAGTTATATAATAAACATGTATAGATTTTGGAAGTCATTTTGGGTCAAGTTGACTTTTGTTGACTTTTGCATGTCGGTCTCGAGCATTAGGATTGTGATACACTACGACTTGACCTAAATTGTTACACAGATATTGACCAACATATAAATATATATACTTAATATAGGTTCGTGAATCCGAGACAAACCCTGCACTTGTTCAGTGCCGTCATATACATAATTGCTACGAAATACAGTATTGTGAGTTTCATTTGCTCCCTTTTTAATTGCTTTTGCAATATATATTTTGGGCTGAGAATACATGCGTTGTTTTATAAATATTTTACGAAATAGGCACAAGTACTAAAACTAATTCTACGTGAGTTTAAACCAGAAATATACCCTTAGCTTGGTAACATTAAACTACTTGTCTATGTACGGTAGGCGCGAATCCTAAAGATAGATCTATTGGGCCTGACAAACCCCATCCTGACTATGGGATGCTTTAGTACTTCGAGGTTATATTAAACACACCTGATCTGGTGTACTTCAGAGGGTAAAACATGAACGTTAAGGCTTGTTACCGGGTGCCTACAACTTATAGAATACTTTTATACACTTGCGAGTGTACGGATATTTATAGAAACTGAAATCTTGTGGTTTATTACTATTACGGAAATGATGGATTATGATAAACTAATGAACTCACCAACCTTTTGGTTGACACTTTAAAGCATGTTTATTCTCAGGTATTAAAAAAATCTTCCGCTGTGCATTAGCTCATTTTAAGGATATTACTTGGAGTCATTCAAGACATACTTTGAAAGACGTTGCATTCGAGTCGTTGAGTTCATCAAGATTAATATTAAGTCAATTATAGTTGGATGTAATATGAAATGGTATGCATGCCGTCAATTTTTGATGTAAAGAAAGTTTGTCTTTTAAAAACGAATGCAATGTTTGTAAAACGTATCATATAGAGGTCAAACACCTCGCGATGTAATCAACTATTGTGAATCGTTTATAATCTATATGAACGGGTCCTTTCACGTTGCTCTATTGAGTAGGCGAAATGTTCTTTCAGAAGTTTAATGCGCAAACGATGGGCTTCTTTTGCATACGTAAGAGCCTAAATAAAAATATATATTAAAACTTGTAAGAAAACATTTAAGTTCTTCTAGGTGAATAAAGTAATCCACTGAGAATATAATAAAACGTAAGGCTAAATACATAAGAGTTTACGCATAAAAATAAGTTATTCTAGAGCGATAATAGTAATTTGCATAAAAAAAAAATTACTAGTCCGACCCACCCGACCCGGGTCTCGACCCAACCCATTCGACCCATTTTATTTCTGACCCATTTCGACCCAAACCCATTTGATCTTCGACCCAACCCGACCCATCTCGACCCGTTTGCCAGGCATACACATTTGTGAGTTGTCTCATGTACTCACAATTATATTCCTAAACTAATTTAAGGAGTTGAACTTATATTATTATTCTAAATATAATTAAGGATATAATAAGTTTTTAGGTGTACATGAATCAAAAAGTGATGTGTGAAGATCACCTTCCATTTTAAATGCTTGAATAATAATAATAATAATAATAATAATAATAATAATAATAATAATTATTATTATTATTATTATTATTATTATTATTATTATTATTATTATTATTATTATTATTATCTTACTTAACTTCATAAACATCACATTTTTAAGCATTAGATCAAATTGGAAACTGTTATAATTCAGTAGGCTTATAACTACCTTTAGTGGTTTGATTCTTGATATTATAATTCAGTAGGCTTATAACTACCTTTAGTGGTTTGATTCTTGATGTTATAATTCAGTAGGCTTATAACTACCTTTAGTGATTTGATTCTTGATTTAGAATACTAATAATGAAGTGTAAGAACAAAGATGATAATGGAGAGAAAGAAAGAAACACTTTGTAAGTGTGAGAAATGGTGCAAGTTTAATGCTTGCATTCATGAGTATTTATAGCCTAAAATCTCAATATAAAAATACATACTTTGTGTACCAAAATTGACTATATGTATACACCAAAATTGACTATCCATATCTATATTATTATTATTATTATAACACTCCCCCTTGGATAGCAATTTTATTTTGTTGAAGATCAACTATAAATTACTGCCTCGTTAAAAACCTTGCTAAAGAAAACCCAGTGGGAAAAAACTTTAGCTAAGGGAAAAAGAGTGCAGCATGGAGTTGACTCCCCCTCAAGTAGACATCGCTTCAGCTGTTACATCTTTTGAACATGTCTCATGCCAATGTTATGAACGTGTGTTCTGAAAATAGCAGTTGGAAGTGCTTTCGTGAAAAGATCAGCAGAGTTTTTGCTAGATTGCACATATCTCATTTCAATCTGGTTGTCCTTAATGAGATTTTGAGTGTATGAGAAGAATCTAGGTGGTATGTGTTTTGTTCGGTCACTTTTGATATACCCTTCTTTCATCTGTGCTATGCAAGCTGCATTATCTTCATAGATAGTTGTTGGACTTTTATCGCGTTCTAGTCCACAAGAATCAGTAATGAGTTGTGTCATTGATCTCAACCAAAAACATTCTCGAGTAGCTTCATGTAATGCAATCACTTCGGCATGATTTGACGATGTAGCAACAAGTGTTTGTTTTTGAGAACGCCATGATATTGCAGTACCTCCATTTAGGAATACATATCCAGTTTGAGATTTAGCTTTATGTGGATCAGATAAATAACCTGCATCTGCATAACCAACCAAATCTTGTTTTGATTCGTTAGAATAAAATAATCCTAAATCAGTAGTTCCTCGAAGGTATCGAAATATGTGTTTGATCCCATTCCAGTGTCTTTTGGTAGGAGCAGAGCTGAACCTTGCCAACAAATTAACTGCAAAAGAAATGTCAGGTCTTGTACAATTTGTAAGATACATAAGAGCTCCAATTGCACTAAGATATGGTACTTCTGGTCCAAGAATGTCTTCTTGATCTTCACATGGACGAAATGGATCAGCTTCAACATTGAGTGATCTAACAACCATAGGAGTACTTAATGGTTTTGCCTTGTCCATATTGAAACGTTTCAAAATCTTTTCAGTATATGTTGTTTGATGTACAAGTAAACCATTAGGCATATGCTCAATTTGTAAACCAAGGCAATACTTGGTTTTTCCGAGATCTTTCATTTCAAATTCTTTCTTTAGAAGTTGAATGGCTTCATGGATCTCTTTATTTGTACCTATGATGTTAAGATCATCAACATAAACAGCTATGATCACATATCCGGATGTTGTTTTCTTAATGAAAACACAAGGGCAAGTAAGATTATTTGTATACCCTTTGCTTATCAAGTAATCACTTAATCGGTTATACCACATACGTCCCGATTGTTTTAACCCATATAAAGATCTTTGTAATTTAATCGAATACATTTCTTTGGGTTTTGCATTTGATGCTTCTGGTACCTTAAATCCTTCAGGTATCTTCATATATATATCACTATCAAGTGATCCATATAGATAAGCAGTCACAACATCCATGAGATGCATTTCTAAATTTTTAGAAACTGCCAGACTGATTAAGTACCTAAAAGTAATTGCATCCATAACAGGAGAATAAGTTTCTTCATAATCAATTCCCGGTCTTTGAGAAAAACCTTGAGCTACAAGTCTAGCTTTATACCTTGTAACTTCATTTTTCTCATTTCTTTTTCGGACAAAAATCCATCTGTATCCTACAGGTTTCACATCTTTAGGAGTGAGAATGATGGATCCGAAAACTTTTCTTTTATTGAGTGATTCTAATTCAGCTCGTATTGCTTCTTTCCATTGAGCCCAATCATGTCTATTTTGACATTCAACCATAGATGTTGGTTCTGGATCATCATCATTATTCATGATGTCATATGCAACATTAAATGAAAATTTCTCATCAAGATTTTTCATTTCATTTCGGTTCCATAATATTTTTGAATATGCATAATTGATTGCAATTTCTGTATTGACATCATCAATCTCCTCTGCAGTAGGAGTACTGATTTGTGGTTCTTCTTGAACACTTTCTTTTACTTCATTATCAGCTGATTTTCTTTTTCGAGGATTTTTATCCTTTGAACCGATTGGTCTTCCACGTTTCTGACGTGGCAAAGATTCATGAGTGACGTTATTGCCAGCTTTTGGAATTTCAATTCGAGCTGGAGTATTTACTGCTGGTATATATGATTTTGTCACCGTTTTTGTATCTGTAAATGCATCAGGCAATTGATTTGCAAGTTCTTGTATATGCATTATCTTTTGAACTTCTGTCTCGCATTCTTTTGTGCGAGGATCAAGATACTTTAATTGAGGTTCACACCATGAAACATCATTTTCTTTATTTTTCATTTCTCCCCCTAATCTAGGGAACAATGTTTCATTAAAATGACAATCAGCAAAACGTGCTGTAAAAACGTCACCTGTCATAGGTTCAATATACCTTAATATTGAAGATGTTTCATATCCAACATATATTCCCAACCTCCTTTGAGGACCCATTTTTGTACGTTGTGGTGTCGCAATTGGAACATACACTGCACAACCAAATGTTCTAAGATGGGAAATATTTGGCTCTTGACCAAAAGCAAGTTGTAGGGGGGAATATTTATGACTTGCACTTGGTCTGATGCGAATCAATGCAGCAGCATGTAAAATTGCATGACCCCATATAGATACAGGGAGTTTTGTTCTCATTATCAATGGTCTAGCGATTAACTGTAAACGTTTAATCAATGACTCGGCTAAACCATTTTGTGTATGCACATGAGCAACAGAATGTTCAACAACAATTCCTATAGACATGCAATAGTCATTAAATGCTTGAGATGTAAATTCACCAGCATTATCAAGTCTCACCCTTTTAATGGTGTAATCAGGAAAATGAGCTCTCAATTTAATAATTTGGGCAAGAAATTTTGCAAATGCCACATTACGGCTTGATAACAGACAAACATGAGACCATCTGCTAGATGCGTCTATTAGAACCATGAAATATCTAAATGGTCCACATGGTGGATGAATTGGTCCACATATATCACCTTGAATTCTTTCAAGAAACATTGGTGATTCTTTCTCAACCTTAAGTGGTGAGGGTCTAGTTATCAATTTTCCAAGAGAGCAAGATGTACATGGAACCATTGTATCATGATGGATTTTTCTATCCTTTAGTGGATGTCCATGAGTACATTCAATAATCCTTTTCATCATTGTTGATCCTGGATGGCCTAATCTGTTATGCCATAAACTGAATACACCAGGATCAATATATTTTTCGTTAACTACCATATGTATTTCTGGTACATTTATATGTGTATAATGTAATCCAGAACTAAGTCTTGGCAGTTTTTCAACCACATGACTCTTGTCAGTGATACTTAAATATTTCTCATTTTCTGTTGTCACTGACTGATAATCATACCCGTTAAGGTATATGTCGGAGAAACTCAATAAATTTCTGCTTGACTTGGGAGAAAATAAGGCATCATTTATTAAAAATTTTGTACCATTTGGTAGTATGAAATTTGCCTTTCCTATCCCTTTTATCAAGTTAGCAGGTCCTGATATTGTATGTATAGTTCCTTCCGTTGGTTTTAGATCAATAAAATATTTCTCGGATTTAAGTATAGTGTGTGTAGTTCCACTGTCTGCTATACAGAGATCTCCACCACTTGATTGATGTTGTATTCCAGCAAAATTCATATTGAACTTCATATATAAGAAATAAATAGTGAGTACATTAATATTACACAATATTTTAAACGCAAATAGATAGTACTGAAACATTTAGCAAACATAATGACAAAGACAGACGATATTAAATCGTTTATTTTTCAAAAGACACACAACTTAAACATTCAAGAAATCTTCATATAAATCAGATGGTTTCTCAGTGACTGTTGGATCAATATTATCCACAAAATTTACTTCCTTTTCTTTACCTTTCAGCGAATCCTGATACATCTTAACAAGATGTTTAGATGTTCGGCAAGTATTAGCCCAGTGGCCCATTCTACCACATCTGTAGCAAGATTCTTCAGAATTTTTAGAAGAATTTTCTTCAACATCTTGTTTAATGGGCTTGTTTTGTGGTTGATATTTATATTTTCGTAGATTACTATTTCTTTGACCACCACGGCCACGACCACGACCACGTCCACGCCCATTACCATTACCATAAGGATGGTTTCTACCATAGTTATGGCTTTTGGCATGATGATGGTGATGGTTATTATAACCACGACCTTGCCCGCGTCCTTGTCCCTGTTTATAATTATTTGCAGTATTTGCTTCAGGGATTGCAAGTGTACCAGTAGGACGGGATTGCTGATTTTTCATTAATAGCTCATCATTTTGCTCTGCAACTAAGAGATATGAATTAAGTTCAGGATATGTTTTGAACTTTAGCATTCTCAAATTTCTTTGCACTGTGATGTTTGCAGCATTCATTGTGGAGAAAGTTTTCTCCATCATGTCTGCATCACTAATTTCATGTCCACAGAATTTAAGTTGTGAACATGTATTATACATAGCTGAGCTGTATTCATTTACTTTCTTAAAGTCTTGGAACCTTAATGTTCTCCATTGTTCCATTGCAGCTGGAAGTAAAATTTCTCTTTGATTATTGAATCTGCTTTTGAGACCTTCCCATAAAACATGGGGATCTTCTACAGTCACATAATTATTTTGTAAGCATTCATCAATATGTTGATGAATAAAGCAACATGCCGTAGCTTGTTCTTTTTCAGAACAAGTGTTGTTTTCATTTATGGTTTCAAGAATGCCCATTGATTTAAGATGCATTTTTACTTTTATAACCCATGGCATGTAGTTGTTTCCAGTTGATTCTAAAGGAGTAAATTTAAGCTTTTCCAGATTCGACATTTTCTATTATCAAAAATTAAAACAAACATCATGATAAATTAGAGTCAATTTATATTCATAAGTATATAAACATTAAACATAAATTTAATATAACATAAATGATAAGTAGGTGACAGTGTCGACCATGTGTAAGCAATCATAAATAAATGTTATATAACAAAAATATAAATATTAGTAAACATAAATGAAAATTTGGCGACAGTGTCGACCATATATTTTTTCAGGTGGTATAACCGACCTATATCATTCTGGTGGTATAACCGACCATATATCATTTTGGTGGTATAACCGACCATATATCATTTTGGTGGTATAACCGACCATATATCATTTTGGTGGCAGAGCCAACCATATTTAGTATTAAGATTATCGTGCTGATAACGTGTTATAATTCAGTAGGCTTATAACTACCTTTAGTGGTTTGATTCTTGATGTTATAATTCAGTAGGCTTATAACTACCTTTAGTGGTTTGATTCTTGATGTTATAATTCAGTAGGCTTATAACTACCTTTAGTGATTTGATTCTTGATTTAGAATACTAATAATGAAGTGTAAGAACAAAGATGATAATGGAGAGAAAGAAAGAAACACTTTGTAAGTGTGAGAAATGGTGCAAGTTTAATGCTTGCATTCATGAGTATTTATAGCCTAAAATCTCAATATAAAAATACATACTTTGTGTACCAAAATTGACTATATGTATACACCAAAATTGACTATCCATATCTATATTATTATTATTATTATAACAGAAACTGTAAAATAAAATAAATTCAGAATTATATTTAGGCGTGCTCATCAAAGGAACTCTTTATATTTGGATATTTTGAAAGGATTGGGGAAACTTAATAACTTATATTTAATTGTTTATTTATAAATTTAATTGGTTATGACTCATATGAGTAATTTGAACTAGTATAGTAATTCAATCACCGTTGTCAACATAATTGGATCAGACAGTAACCAATAATTATTGATGTGTTTGTGTATGTTTGGGTGAAATATTGATGTGTTTGTTTATGAAGGACATGTTTGTTGTCAAGTTCATCAATTATGCTCAATTATAGAGTAGTCGTTATCACCGAACTATTAGTTGAGTTGTAAAAAGCCTCAGTTGGTTGTGAATCTGTATTCTTAAGAAAATAGGTGCAGGTTCAAATCTTGAGGGGGAGAATTTTCTCCAAGGTTGTGCCTCTGATATCCTTCACTCTGTGCGGGCCAAGCAGTTAACCTAAAGCATTCCGGGTACGCTTTGCACAATGATTGCGAGGAGTTTCTTGCTAACGGGTGCGTTTGTGACAAATGAGAAGATTCGATCCCAAATATTAACTTTAAAAAAAAATTATAGAGTAATCATTGCCTCAGTGGACCATAGATAAATGTGTAGTGATCCGTATATCACTAGAAGTTATCAATAAACCTATACACTACTAAAACTTATTTAGAGGGTTGTAAAAAATATAATCTTATAATGCATGTTTAGTGCTATATGGATAATTTCATTGGTGCTAGAATCATCACCATAATCACCATAAGTAAATACATTTGAAGGTCTTTTGTATCTACAAACTGTCATAATGTATTGTATGTCTTTTACATAAAATCTTGATATGGAACACTTGTTAATTTTGAAGGGTTAAAAAAAATTGTTTTTAAATATTAGTTACCATATATAGAAATATGTGTTGTTTTTTGGATGGTAACCACGGTTATAAAATGAAAAATAAAACTGTAAGTAGGACCACTGAATGATACGTATGATAAGTGCAGTGGTGGACCATGTTTCATTGGATTTACATGTGGGCGTTCGGTGAGACTCGAGAGACATCATCATCCTGTTATTGACCCTTATTATTATGTGGTTAAAAGATACAAGATGGGGAAATCAATAGATCTGCTATATTTCTTTTCTTTTTTTTTTCTTTTTTTTTTTCTTTTTTTTTTTTTAAATATGTAGCTATTTGTTTTTTTTTAGAAAAAACTTAAATGCTCTACATGTCCGTATCATGTAATCAGCAATGGTCGATTTGCATGTTGCGTCGATCACCGACAAATGCAAGTTGCGATCGATAAAATGTTCAGTCATTACCGAAAAATTCAAGTCGCGCTTTTTGTCATGACCGGGACACGTGTTTAGTGGATGACCGAGTCATATAACACGCAAGCCCGATCATTGTGGGTGACGATTTGCTATCTCAGTCATGTCCCAGTCTTGTACCGGATGGCAACTAGGTTACTATGTCACGATTTTGATAGATTGCTGTGCACACTATGTGTTTGACAAAATGCCTAGACGAATTTTCGCCAACATTGGATACAATTCATGACAAAGACGACTTGCATTTTCTTTAAGGTTTAATAATCAGCCACTTTTTAACGCCTTATTCATGTTCGAAAATTCGTAATAATAACCTTTTATTATCATAAAATATGCTATGTAATTTAGAGGTTAGGTTACTTGACACATACAACATGACATAATAATGGCTCTCATTGAGAACTCTGTAACCTACTGCTTTATATCACATGAATTTGTCCATCTACACACTAACAAATCGTATCCTTTTTGTCTCTGTAGATTTTAAGCATCGGTTATGGTCTATGCACGGGATCATATGCTTTGCTAACAACTTGTTTGGGGATCAAAATGATGCAAAGGCTGTAGTCAGTTAGTCACATCTTCAATCTAGACATAGTCTAATGCAAAGGGTTCCAATGTAAGTGATTATTGCATTCAAATATTTTTGTACTTTTCATTCCGTAAATCCAACTATAAATGCACCAGTCTTGGTGTAAATATTATTAACCTTCACTTGATGAGTTTGTTGTATTTGTTTGTTTGTTTGTTCTTTGAGTTGTTTTACACGGAGTTAGGTTTGTTTGTTTGTTAGAGTTTCGGGTAATGGTTATTTCATGTTGGTGGTAGTGTTGGTTAGTTCAAGTGTTGTACCTCAATTGATCTTCACGCCTTTGTCTTAGATAGTTATATGTGACTTTGACAAAAATATTGTTAAGCTATTTTGTCGAATACGTATGTGGTGTGCAGGGTATTCCTTGTCGAGGCCTACACCATGACTGGGTGACCTAGTCGCGATCTGGTCCATGACCTACACGCACACACGCGCGCGCGTGCGCGCGCGCACACACACACACAATGACACAATATACAAATTTTACATGATAATTCCAACATGATTTGCACATCATCATATGGGTACAAGGTTGTACTTAGAAATATATCATTTGTAAATCCATAGTGAAAGATGCATTAAGCGCCACATTACATAATGAATTTTTAATCTTAAAGAATATACAACAATAATTTAACAAGATTATTTATATTTATGCTCCACAATAAATTAAAAAAAGTAACTGTCTCAAATTATGTTCATGACACTTTCTAGATTGAAACATAAAAACAAAACAATATTGATATTATTATGATTGACAACTAACAGATTATCATTATGTACTAATTTACATATAATCCGGTTAAAAGAATCAAATGAAAACATATGTAAAACGACTTATGTGATTTAAATAAATATCAGATCGACGGTCAGATTTGGGATTACCTCACTAACATACTCATATCTGGTTTTATTCGTTTAAGATGACTATATGCTTATATTATATATCCTTTACTAACCACGTAATACGCATGTCCATATAGTTAATGACAGTAAATTCATAGTAAAAAAACAAAACTATGCATCGAACCAAAGTTGATACAGTCATGCATTCCCTACCTTTGTTGTATGCATATGTCAGGATCTTACTGGAACTGTGGGTGTTAATTCGGCTACACATGGTGGAAAATTTTGAATGTGGTGTATATTTTTATAGCAACCGTAATCTTTATCCTAGTAATATTTTTATGTTTCTTAAATGTGGTGTCTTTATTTTTTTATATAAACAGACAATGAACTTGATGGTTGTCATAGATTATTTATTTATAAAATAATGAAAGTAATTAGGTACATACAACATTTTTTAGTCCCATGGGGCTTCACCAACAGAAACCTTTTTTTATATATGCTTTCTTCTTTAGTTAAAAACTACTCCAACCTTATCAGTCAGCCACCATTCCCTCTCACTCACTTGATTCTTTGTACGTTGAAAGCATCCTAAGCTCAAACCCACAATATTTTCTGCAAAAAGATTCTGTCTTTCTTAAGAACCCACAAGTATTTTTAGCAAATAAAAATGGTTTTAAAGAAACCAAGAATAGTAATAATTGGAGCTGGAATGGCAGGGTTGACAGCTGCAAATAAGCTGTACAAATCTGGTGTTAAAAAAGGTGCTTTTGAGGTTTGTGTTGTTGAAGGTGGAAACAGAATTGGAGGTAGGATTATTACCTCAGAATTTGCAGGTGACAGAATTGAGATGGGAGCTACTTGGATCCATGGAATTGAAGGTAGCCCAATTCACAAGATTGCTCAAGAAATCAATTCTTTGGAATCAGAACAACCATGGGAGTGCATGGATGGGTTTAGTGATGGGTATGTTTTAAACCCAATCACCATTGCTGAAAACGGATATGTTATAAATCCATCTCTTGTTGACCCAATTTCAAATCTTTTTAACAATTTAATGGATTTTGCTCAAGGTAAAAGGAAATCAATACTGGGTGGTGGGATTGAAGCTGATAGTTATGATAGGAATTGGAAAGAAAATGAAAATGTTGGGTCTTTTCTTAGAAAAGGTCTTGAATTTTATTGGAAGATGGAATCCAGCAGAAATAAAAGAGAGGAGATTAGTGGGTGTGGGGAATGGAATAGGAAATTATTAGAAGAATCAATCTTTGCAATGTATGAAAACACTCAAAGGACTTTTACAGCTGCAAATAATTTGCATAATCTTGATTACTTAGCAGAGAGTCAGTATGTTATGTTTCCTGGTGAAGAGATCACCATTGCTAAAGGTTATTCAAGCATTATAGAATCATTAGCATCTGTTTTACCACATGGGGTTATTCAATTAGGCAAGAAAGTGAATAGTATTGAGTGGCAGCCTGAATGTGTGATGGGATTAAGGGGAAAAAAGCATGGTGGTAGTTCAAGACCAATAAAGATTCACTTTCTTGATGGTACTAGCATGACAGCAGATCATGTTATTGTTACAGTTTCATTAGGAGTTCTTAAAGCAGGAATCTTTAACAACAACAACGATTTGGGTATGTTTAAATTCAATCCTCCACTTCCTAATTACAAGATTGAAGCAATTTCAAGACTTGGGTACGGTGTGGTTAACAAGCTTTTCTTGAAATTAAGTCCTGATTTTGATCTTGAACGATTTCCGTTCCTACAGATGTTGTTCCATAAATCGGATCATCAAATGACGAACCCAAAGATACCATGGTGGATTAGAAAGACAAATTCTTTGTCACCAATTTATGAAACATCAAAGGTGTTATTGTCCTGGTTTGCAGGCGAAGAAGCACTTGAGTTGGAAACACTTCGGGATGAAGTGATTCTCAATGAGGCTTCTACGACTATTTCTAGTTTTTTGCAGAATGAGAAACATAATGAAGTGATCAAAAGTTCAGTGAAATTTGATAAGATTTTAAAAACTAGATGGGGTAGTGATCCCCTGTTTATGGGATCATACAGTTATATAGCAGTCGGATCAAGTATCGCAGACATCGATTCACTGGCTGAGCCGTTACCAAACACAATGGTTTTCGAGTCAACAAGTGGCTCACCGCCGCTTCAGATTCTTTTCGCAGGTGAAGCGACACATAGAACTCATTACTCTACAACTCATGGTGCTTATTTCAGTGGTCTTAGAGAAGCAAATAGGCTTCTTCAACATTATCATTGTATTGATGTATGATCAGAGGTATGCTTGTTTGGATTATTAGATCATTAGTCTTTTGATTATCTATTTTTTTTAACCACCCTTTTCTCTAATGATTCGTCATACTCGAAATTTGGAAAAATGAAAGGGAGAGGTGGGAACATTTTCAAGAAGCTTTTTTAAATTTTCTATTGCTATTTGATAAGCTCCCTAGTTATATTATCCTTTTCTTTTTAATGTTTGAGATTGTCTTTGTCATTGAATATATGTTATATTGATATTGATTTGCTTATAAATAAAGCTTTGGATCCAATAAATTCATTTATTTATGTGAACCTCTTCATGACTTTATCAACAACATTCAAATCACCCATTAAAAGGCATGAATATTGGAGTAGTAGAAATTAAGGTAAACAAGTGCATATTCTAAATGCTTGCTTCTACAATTAAAAATTTAAAAGTGAGCATTTTGTTTTCTTATTGTAATATGCATCCAACAGAAAATCTTATCATAACGATAAATGCGTACTTGATACAAAATATTGCATCTACCACCACCCATGTGGGCGTGCATAAGTGAAGGAGGTTGTTTTGTTTTGCGAAAATGTTCCAAGTAATGAGACAAGTAAGAATGGTTATGGTCGTTTAATTGCCTTGATCTTTTAGTGCTTTTATAAGTTTAAATTGGGCCCTTCCATTTTTAAAACCGTAGATTTCCATTTACTGTTGCAGCGTCCGGCAACCAGGGCCGGACTTTGGGCGGGGCTGAAGGTGCAATCGCACCTGGGCAACACAATCAAAAGGCCATCATAGTATTAGTCTAGTTTCATATATACTAGGTTCATTAAGCCCAAAATTTTAGCCCATATAAATAATAAATTGTTTTACAAAAACTAAAAAAAAGAGCCCACTATTCCATATCATTATATCAATCGGAAAGTTAAAAATTAAATACGGAGTAAAATTGATTCGTCGTATCATTGGAGCATTCAAACGTCCTCTACTCCTCTGTCTCCTCATCAATTCGACGATTCCCAAATCCTAAATCAAGATAATCAATTTCTTTTTATCTATTCTATACAGTACCATAAATCTTCTCCAAATCGGTGTGGGGATGAGTTGTCTATCTTGACTAGGTTCCAAACCCCTAAATATTTGTGTTGTGCTATTAATATATTTTGAGGGGGGGGCATATTTTTTAGATGTTCGTACTGGGCATCCAAATTCATAGGACCGGCTCTGCCGGCAACCGGCCTCACACCGGAGGTTTGGAGTGGCTACGAACCTTAACTTTTCCTTTTAACTCATGTACAACCATCGTCTTTGTTAGATATAGGGTTGTAAATTGATAATCCCGGATTGATTCTTGAATCGTGAAACACTTTCCTAATTAAGTATTTCGACCCTACTTGCCTCGGGTTACACGAAATCTTAATTGGGATAAGACAAGAATGCAATTTGATTCTAGGCAAGAAGAGATCAAATTATAGTATTAGCGAGAATGTGAATGTTTCTGTATGTTTGTTATGAAAACAAAAATCATATTCCTGTATTTATAGGAAGTGAAAAGGTGCTAGAGAAAGGACCCATTGATCGGTTTCATACTTTCATTATAAAAAGTTGAGTCCTCCGATTATTCTTCCCATACCTCGCTAAATCACCACCCAGCCCGGATTGCGTTGATGCCGCGGTTCTTTGTTCACATCAGCATTCAGTTTCGAAGCATACGTCCTCCTGCTAGGAAGGTTTGTCTTTTCTATTTGGTGACTCTAAATCTCATGACCTGTTTTGGCTTTAAGGTTTCAACTCATTGAGGTTCCGAACCGAGTTGATTTATATTTTTATAGGTTCTATAGGGTATGTTTGAGGTTTGGTTTCGTTTTGCCAATTTAAGTGTCTCCATGTTGGGTGTTCGCCTTTATTTGTGAGAAGGTGTCGGTGAGTTTGATGATGGGGGAATTTGCATCTTCCTGTTTAGGTTAATTTTTTCGTTTTCATCAGATTTGTCACATGTTCTCGCCATCACGTGCAAGTCGGCTAATACTTTCTTTGGTTCAAGTTGGCTGAAGATGCGGGTTTTGATGTTTCAATAGTTTGTGTTTGTTTAGACCATTTATATTGGTGTGCGTTGGTTGTTTTTTTGCAATTTTTTGATGAGTAGGATGTGTTGGTTTTTGGTGTGTAGTATTGGTGGTGTTGATTTTTAGTGTGGGTTAGGAATATTGTGATGATGTGTTAAAAATTTAATTGAGTAAGTATTAAAAGGGATAAAAATAATATTTTTAAATTAATATAATCAAACCAACACCCGTTGGTTTTGGTGTTGGATTCCAACCAACCTCATGAAACGCCTCAACCCAACGCCATAATACGGGAGCTGTCTGGCGTTGCTTAGTTGCCAACTAGGCAAAAAACGTCGTTGCACAATGCCGATACAATACGTCTTAGTGGGTTTTGTGTGTTACGGTTTAGTGTTTTTAGCAGTGTTGCAAAACTCGGTCGACTTGGCCGACGTTGGATGACACATGTAGTGACCCGAACTTTTCCATGTTTATATATATTAATTGAAATTGATATTTACATGACTAAATGTTTCCAACGTGTTAAGCAATCAAACTTGTTAAGACTTGATTAAATGAAATAAGTTTCATATAGACAATTGATCACCCAAGTTGACCGGCGATTCACGAACGTTACAAAGTTGTAAAAACTACATGTTGTGGTATATATAGACACACACACACACACACACACATATATATATGGTTGACATGAGATTATGATGAGTAAGTATCTCACTAAGTATATTAACAATGTGTGATATACATAAGAAATGAGATTACTAAGTTAAGAAACTCGAAATGATATAGATAACGATTATCGTTATGATAACGTCTACTAAATACATATGTATCATATTAAGATATTGATACACTTTATTTAACATGATAAAATGATATTTAAATATATCATTAAGTGTGTTAACAATGAACTACATATGTAAAAACAAGACTACTAACTTAATGATTTCGAAACGAGACATATATGTAACGATTATCGTTGTAACGACATTTAAATGTATATATATATATATATATATATATATATATATATATATATATATATATATATATATATATATATCATATTAAGATATATTAATATATCATAATATCATGATAATATAATAATTTAACATCTCATTAGATATAATAAACATTGGGTTAACAACATTTAACAAGATCGTTAACTTAAAGGTTTCAAATCAACATTTACATGTAACGGCTAACGATGACTTAACGACTCAGTTAAAATGTATATACATGTAGTGTTTTAATATGTATTCATACACTTTTGAAAGACTTCAAGACGCTTATCAAAATACTTCTACTTAACAAAAATGCTTACAATTACATCCTCGTTCAGTTTCATCAACAATTCTACTCGTATGCACCTGTATTCGTACTCGTACAATACACAGCTTTTAGATGTATGTACTATTGGTATATACACTCCAATGATCAGCTCTTAGCAGCCCATATGAGTCACCTAACACATGTGGGAACCATCATTTGGCAACTAGCATGAAATATCTCATAAAATTACAAAAATATGAGTAATCATTCATGACTTATTTACATGAAAACAAAATTACACATCCTTTATATCTAATCCATATACCAACGACCAAAAACACCTACAAACACTTTCATTCTTCAATTTTCTTCATCTAAGTGATCTCTCTCAAGTTCTATCTTCAAGTTCTAAGTGTTCTTCATAAATTCTATAAGTTCTAGTTTCATAAAATCAAGAATACTTCTAAGTTTGCTAGCTTACTTCCAGTCTTGTAAAGTGATCATCCAACTTCAAGAAATCTTTCTTATTTACAGTAAGATATCTTTCTAATACAAGGTAATACTCATATTCAAACTTTGATTCAATTTCTATAACTATAACAATCTTATTTCGAGTGGAAATCTTACTTGAACTTGTTTTCGTATCATGATTCTGCTTCAAGAACTTTCAAGCCATCCAAGGATCCTTTGAAGCTAGATCCATTTTTCTCATTTCCAGTAGTTTTATCCAGAAAACTTGAGGTAGTAATGATGTTCATAACATCATTCGATTCATACATATAAAGCTATCTTATTCGAAGGTTTAAACTTGAAATCACTAGAACATAGTTTAGTTAATTCTAAACTTGTTCGCAAACAAAAGTTAATCCTTCTAACTTGACTTTTAAAATCAACTAAACACATGTTCTATATCTATATGATATGCTAACTTAATGATTTAAAACCGTAAAACACGAAAAACACCGTAAAACCGGATATACGTCGTTGTAGTAACACCGCGGGTTGTTTTTGGTTAGTTAATTAAAAACCATGATAAATTTTGATTTAAAAGTTGTTCTTCTGGAAAAATGATTTTTCTTATGAACATGAAACTATATCCAAAAATCATGGTTAAACTCAAAGTGGAAGTATGTTTTTCAAAATGGTCATCTAGACGTCGTTCTTTCGACTGAAAATGACTACCTTTACAAAAATGACTTGTAACCTGTAATTCCGACTATAAACTTATACTTTTTCTGTATAGATTCATAAACTTAAGTTCAATATGAAACCATAGCAATTAGATTCACTCAAAACGGATTTAAAACGAAGAAGTTATGGGTAAAACAAGATTGGATATTTTTGATCTTTTTAGCTACGGGAAATGTTTAACAAATCTATACAAATCATATCCTAGCTAACTTATGACACCCCAGATTTTTTATTTATTTACAGCGGAAGACCTGTTTCTCAAATAATTAATGTAAAATCCATTTGAATATAATATACACGTTAACATTTAAAAGTCCGGGTGTCATGTTAATCATTAAAACATCTTTTAATATAAAGGATACGACATCAGAGTTTCCGGCTTTGTCAAACATATCTTCTAGCATCCCATCTTCACCCTGATAACTAGCATACAACAAATCCATAACCTGCAGGGAAGATGTGAGGGATTAGCACGAAGCTAAGTGAGTGCAACTAACTACAGACAATAGTATACAGGAACCGTTATACTACTCATGTCACATAGTCTAACACATAACCATCACCCAAGTGCCGTCTACAGAGACTCTGGCGGCTCGGCCAAACCATTAACCACCAGTTGATCGGGCTGGGGCTTACCAAAAGTTCCTCTACCACCGTATGTATATATATAATCCACACGCGACGGACGCGTCATTCACATATATATACACCACGGCTGTCTAGGCCACCACATGAGGAACCCAACCAGCATGTTGATCTCTCCTACCGAGGCCACCACACAATAGGGACGCACTGGGCTCCAGCAGACAAGCATCAACCAACATGCAGTCATCACAAGGTACTAACTAACTGTATCAGTAAGTATAACTAACAAGCATGGCAGTCATAATATAACATGCTACTCTATACTATATTCCACAGTTAGTCCCACTCACCGATACCGGCATCACTCGGTAGTTTAATGTCACCGAGTCTTCTCCTCTTCTGTATCACCTGAAAACAATACTCACAAGTTAGCAAATCATATTCCAAATGCTAACAATATTATAATCACAATATATATATACATATATTCATGCACACATATTCCATCAATATACAAACAGGCAGCACAACGGCTAACACTCAACACTTAGGTAAAAATATACTGCCCTGGATACTCAGTCGGTCGACTGACACTGACAGTCGGTCGACTGTCTACACAATCGGTCGACTGACCTTCTCAGTCGATCGACTCATCTGGTATAACATCAATCGGCCGAAGGTAAATCTCAGTCGGTCGGTTGACTCGACAATCGGTCGGTTCAACACTCAGTCGGTCGACTGTCGAACGACAGTCGACCGACTGTGTTCATCTTCTTTAGAAACTGAACACAGGTTACGGACTTCAAGCTAAATTCACCAAAACTCGAGCTAGAGCTCGTTTTCGACACCAAAACTTACCACAATTCGATTACTACATGTTATAGACTATAAACCCACAAAGTTTTGACCATAACAACATAAAATCCATGGATTTTGACACAAAATCAAGCTTTTTACAAAACTTACACAAAACCATGAATTTAACCATGAATTGAACACAAAAACACATGTTTCTTACCTTTTTAGAATCAGTAGACAACAAAAAACACGATTCCAAGATCAATTTGAGCTCAAGAACAAATTTTGATGATTAGGGTTTCAAAGGAGAAAGAATTAGGTATGGGGTATTATTTGGGAAGGATCTGGAAAGTGAGAAGAACACAGCTCACTAGTCATCTAAAGTGGGTTAAAATCCCACACTGTGCAACGCACGGGTATTTATCAGTTATCTGATATCTTTCGTACATCATTTGGCAACCCAAACGAAGTCCAAATTAAATAAACAAACCTGTTCTGTGACCCTTGTCACAAACTGGTCCTATCCACATCATTAAATAATAATAAATATAAAATTAAAATAAAAGCATATAATAACACCACACAACCAGAGGGCAAAATAGTAATCTAACAGCTAGGCCCGCTTCGAGGGTGTTACAAATCTACCCCCCTTAAAGAGATTCCGTCCTCGGAATCTGATAAGTCATAGCCAACACAGGTTACAGGTAACAGATACTAACACAATTGGTCGCCGATAACTACACCAAAACACGTCTAAGGATCACAAATATTAGTAAGATTCATTAATTTTCTCATCTGTCAACCTATAAGCAAAATTGTCAATTTGAAAACTCACCGTCACTAAGTCAATACCAATCTTTTCTGTTACGACCAACTCTAATGACGCAACACAACATTCAGATAATATAAGACTACCCAAAAGTATAATATATACCCATCATCAACTTAAATTATTTCCACAAAATGGTTCACAACGATTTTCCGCTTACATGTCATATTCTTGAATCATATATAACTATCCATCATTTAGTCCTCCAATTTACATCAAACTGTCTGATTTTCTGGGTTTTCCACGAAAAGTTTCACGTCAAACTGTCACTACGCCCCACTTTCTGAAGATACCAACAGTTATACACTATCAACTTCATCGAATCGGACTGATCCATCAAATTTCGAGATTACCCATAAAGTAAATTCAACAAATCTCCTATTCAGTTTAATCTAAGTCCTCTGTCTGTTGTCAACGTGTCACATGAAGACACAACCTAGTAAAGCCCTCAACTCTACATCACCAAATCAACAATGGTCATGGGTATTACAAACCACCCCAACGGGCTACCACGTAACCTAAGTCAAAACATGTCCTACGGTCATATGCCTTACAAAGCTCCGTCCATTCTCGTAGGTCAAAAACTAACTTATCGATCTAAGGCCAAACACGCCACCTGCTAGTCTACTATCCAAGAGTTAAGACCCGCTATATGCCAATCTATCAAACTTACTTACTTACACTACACGTTATCCGCATCGTTCCTCACATTCTGTTCTAGAAGACAGTCTTTACCACGAGCTAAAGAAAAATCAATGCTGACAACCTACCGCTATCTAATAACTGTACAAGTCTAATTTCGTCTGAATTCCAAACTTGATCTATCATTAATCTTACAAAATGCCACAAAAATTCCATCTCATGTCTATATTTACACACTAACGCTCGAATCACTACTAATGACCCACTACCCGTAATCTGTCAATCATGATTTGAGGTTATCCCCGAGTCACCTTCATCGAATTTCCTAGATCAACTTACTCTAAAACATTAAATAATGGCTATCATTTACCTTTGAATACACAACTTAGCAAATTTTATCACTACAACATAGCCAAATCAACTCGAATTACACTAAATTACCCAAACTCTGTAATTTAATACCCGTTTAATTTTGATATTTAAGAATTTCGTCCAAATTCGCTTATCTGGGTCAATATTCTCCCAATTATTCAACGTCTAAAATTGTGATTCCGGTCAACTCAATCATAGTAGAAAAGATTACCAACCAAATTTTAAATCAATTCAATCATTACATCACCAATCTGGAGTAAAGAATAATCGTTCACACATTCTAAAAGTAATTATTCAAGTATTAAGTTTCCTCAAATAACATCAATACACATGCCCAACACTGCTACAGTTTCATCCACAAGATCATCAATTGGCTAAAGTGCTACCAGAACCCATAATTAAATACCTAGTTCAAATTCGATATTTAAGGGTTTCGTCATAAATCACTTATCTAGGTCGATGCTTACCCAAAATTCATCACTTAAAGCATGACTTTATTCATATCATCATTAGAAGAAATACTTACAATTGCAATATAAAACCAACATTAATCACTTGAACATGGATTTCAAGTCAACAATATCCACTACCATAAACAATAAGCATCCATCTATCGATTAAGTCCGTCAAATGATATCAATACACGCGTTTGACACTACTAAAACTATCTCTGCATCAGCTTTATTCTGCTTCGAACTTCATCAAAGCTCATAACCAAAGCTTATTCGATCATCAATAACCTAGGTCCAAATATTGTTCAACTAACATTTCTATGTCGGAAAAGTCTGCTCTCGGTCAACAGTTCATCGAAAATCACATTCATCGTCAAACAACACTCGATCTAACACTCGCTACATCTCTTCCGACTCTCGAAACTACTGTATGATTTACTACAATGTATTTTCGTTGGCCAGACGTAATACATCATTCTAAATCACACTTTCATTTCGAGTATCTCGGAACAAGATCTTAATCGAGTTCATCAACACAATCACGGTCTATTTTCTCAAGTCACTGGTAGTTATAAATCTCCATTATACCCCAATCAAATAGATTTTACAATCTAAGACCATTAAAACCGCAAGAAGTCTTGTAAGTAAATACCTAGCTTAGTTCTAGCTCGATCTTAATTCTACTAAGTCCTCTTTAGCAACCACATTTGAAAAGCCGATCCTACATTCAATAAACTATGTCTACTTACTTCTTCTTATTTGCATATACTATTATCGTTCGTCCTCAACCTTACATTCAAATCTTCAAAAGATAAAATATCCCCAAAAGTCACTATCGAACTATCATATCAATGATTCAATCTTAATAGTAATATGATCACTGTTCTAATCACGTCTCCTGACCTAGTCAAGATTCATCACAATTCAGCTTGAACTGAATTCCTATTCCGATTAAAGTCTTCTCCACTTCCAAGAAAGTCACTAAACGAACGTCTCCTATACTGACATCTAATGAGTCACCTCAATTCACAAAAGTCAACTTCTCAGGACAAATCTACGAGTCCTACATAGCTAGTCAAATCCTGCAACTGTACAACCCAGCTAGTAATAATACTCACATAATAACAACATAAATTTCCTATCTTCAGTCAAGACTACTTGGAAAAACTCCTTTCAAACATACTTCTTAAAAGTCACCACCCACTCACATGAGTCTAAGGTAGGAAAAGCGACTCCTCAAGGTCTTACTACGATCACAAACATCTGAACCAAAAGTCTACATCATACATGACACGCAAACCACATACACACGACAGTAGCAAACAAGGTCTGAGTCCTCTTATTAGATGACAAGAAAACTACTACTCTATCCCAATACTTACGGGCCACTACATGTGTCCCGTCGATCCATGGAAAGGAATTTTTATTTCACCCTAGTCCAACACAACTAGTCCCGTCACATAACAATATCATAGGGTCCGTCATTTACTAGTTCAGTCACGATCGACAAGCATGAAATCTACACTTCACATAGATACACAATAGGTTTCGGGACCTTCACCAATCATCATGGGGTCACTACCCTAATCAATCTTTATGGGTCACTACACGTGTCTCAACAGTCAATGGTAAAAATAAGACTTCATATATGTCTTGGGGAATACTACAAATTATTTACCTCAATTCTTCCAGTCTAGGCCAACAGTAGTCTCACGTATAGTATAACAGACCATATAACAACAATTCATAACAGCATTACACAAAATTTCAAAGGTCTTGTCTATAAAGTCTCACAGAACATAGCAGTCAACCAAAGGGAATAAAATCCCGATAGTGGCAAGGGCAGTTCCAGACACAATCGTCATAACTAGATCCATCAACTATCATCTGGTTCTATCTTACAGGAATAATTACTCAATCGCAACTAGAATCTCTAATCATCACAGATTATTATTATAACGACCACACACTTTGACAAAGGCATGAACACAATCTACAGGTTCAATAATAATAATAATAATAATAGTTACAGTAATGTAATAAAAATATACCTTTATGAATAAGAAGACATCTTCTGTATCTATCAACACCTCGATCGCACCCGCATCCTTAACCCTCATCAACTCTGCAACTGAATCCTCATCATTGGAGCCACATCAACTGATACTCGTTGAATCCTTCATCCAAATCGGCATCAAGCGCATCCACCGAAGTTCTGTCAGCACCGAGGGTCAACGGGGCACCAGTAGGGTGGAATCGATCTTCATACCTGCCTTATCACAATATCTCACACACAAAAGCTTAGTAGATAACCTGTTAGTTTCCGCCAACTAACTTGTTAATATCTACTTCACTCACTTAACCCACCGGCAAGATATGTTTGACTCGACACACGGTTTGTGTAAGACCCGAATATTTTATTGTACTTATGTATGTATAAGTTATTCAAGTTGTGGGGTTTAGGTTGTATTTAATTAAAAGGCAAAAGAAGCTGAACTGGGCATTTGGCGCGCCGCACGGCCTTATGGCGCGCCGCGCCATTACGGGCTGACAGCTCACTTTGTTTTTAATTAGATATTTTGAGGGCAATTGGGTAAATTTACTTGAGGGCCAACCTTAAGGCCCTAGATCAGTTTTGGGGAGCCTCATAACTCCATTTTCATCTACCTCACTTCTTCCAATTTAGTTTCTAGAGAGAGAGAGATTCTTAGTGAGGGAAAGCTTGAATCAAGGAAGAAGGAGGCGATTTCGGATCAAAGTGCGGGTATTAAAGTTGTTCATCTTTCCTCTAGCTACGTTTTGATCTTAGTGGTATGCTCTAATCTTGATTTCCTTGTTTAATTTGTGAAAGGGTTAGAGTTAGGGTTAATGATGAACTTAAAACCCATTTGTGGGTGAATGGGATGTTTTGGATGAATTTGGGTCATGAAGACTCAAAGATGACTAACTAGGGTTTTCAAGTATTAGATTGATGATTATGAACTTAATTGGTTAGTTAAAGTACTAGAACACTTTAATGATATGTAAATGGGTGTTATTGGGTATGGATGACCCAAATGGGTGTGTTGACTTTGAAATGGGTCAAATGAGTCTTTAATGACCTAAGCGGCCTAGCAAGTATGAAAACGAGTTAGCCTCGTGACCTAAGTGTGTTTTAAACCCATCTTGACGAATGATTAGGGTTTTGGTGTGTGTTGACCCAATTTAGGGTTAAGGGTGCAAATGGGTTGAAATTGCACCTTGAGTCAAAATGGCTTAGAATGGTGAAAGGGTTTGGTTGACCGACTTGAGTTTGCGTTTGATTATATGTATAATGTGATAGGTACATTACTTTGAGGTTTCGCAAGCTCGGGTATCTTTTCACAAGACTTTGAGGTGAGTGGAATAATTATATGCGTATGTATATAATGTATCTATTTGTTGTAGCGTGAAATGTGTAGTGTCGAGGTGCTAAGACACCATGTTTCACGTGAAGAGTGTAGCATCGAGGTGTTAAGATGCCACTCGGGTGTAGCATCGAGGTGTTAAGATGCCACCTAGGAGTGTAGTGTCGAGGTGTTAAGACGCCACTCCGTAAATTTTATGAGTGATGCATCGAGGTGTTAAAATGCCACTCGGGGTGATGTGCCGAGGTGTTAAGGTGCCACCCTAGGGGTTAGGGTTAGTGGTGCGAGGTGTTAAGTGCCCTAACGGATGTTGTGAACACCGATGGCGTTTTCGCGAGCGCCGTTCCCTTGTACTATTGGTTAACCATGGTTACTTGTGTTGTAAGCATATTATATTATTCGAGTTATATTTATATGCGGTTGTTATGCTAGCTTGTGGTATTGGAGATTTATAGCTTGTTATTGTGACGATAAGCTAATTGTGTTTGCTAGCATGTTTGCGGTTTGTGTAAGTGTTTGCAAGTAGGTATAATTATATATTTATTCGTATAATTATTGCATTCACTAAGCTTTGCTTACCCTCTCGTTGTTTACTATTTTTATAGGTTCGGTTGTGGACAAGGGTAAGGGCATTACCTTGGACTAGAGATCCCGCTTTATTGTAGGGGACGCTTTTGGATGTGTTGACTTTTGGGAGTTCGACCGAGACGTGGGTAGTTTAATTCCAAACGCCATGCTCATAGTGTAGTTTGGTACTTAAACTTTTTGGTGGTCGAAACTCATAAATTGTATTAAACTTGTATTTTGGGTCGTGTGGGCCCCGCTTGTAAAACATCATTTTTATGTTTGAATCGTGGTAGGTTTACATATTTGAATGTGTGGTTAAAAGCGTTTCGTATAAAAATGTCGGGAACTAGTCGATCTTTTTCGCATTCCAAACTTTTTGGGACAGACCAGTTTGGCGCGCCGCGCGGCCATATGGCGCGCCGCGCGGCCATATGGCGCGCCGCGCCATTTGCTGAACGAGCAAATTTTTTTTTTTGTTTTGTATTTTTACACGGGTTGTTTCGTGGTTTGGTTTGGGTTGTTACAAGTGGTATCAGAGCATGGTCTAAGGGATTTAGGCGACTTGAGATAGGTGCCTAGACTTAGACTTTAATGTGTATGCGCTTTTTGCGGGACTTGTAGGAGACGGGTCGGACCGGGGATTTGGTTAGTGCTTAGGTCTATGTGAACTAACCTTGCACTAATCGTTTTGTGTTGTTTTAGCAATCATCAAGCGAGATAGACGTTGTACTAGCAAGTTAATGCGACGTGCTCGCGTAACAATGATTAGCTACCATTGTTACGGGTTCAAGACGTGTCAAACAAGCAATGTACGACGAGTATCAACCAAGATGGGGCGGTGTGGTATATGTATGTCGTTCCTTTTCGTTTCGTTGTTTAATCTATATGCATTCTTTAGAATGAAGACGGAAGATGGAACCGGAACGGACGCGCCTATTCATGAGGGGAAGGATGAGTTAACATTAAGGATTGAGGCGGAGTTCGAACGCTATATCTTGATTTTCGCCAGCAAGGTTAAGCAAGTTCTCCAAGAGTCGTTCGAGGGAATAGTGACCGAGATGGTTCGAGACCGAGTGCCTAAGGTCGTGAAGGAAGAGTTAGAAAAGAGGTTTCCTAAACCTCAAGGTGACGGTGACGAAGGAGCAACTATGGGGATTGAATCTCATGCTTCAAAATTTGCTGATCACTCTTTGGGTAAGAGAAAGTTAGAATCAAGAGGTGCTCCTAGTAAAAGGGCGAGAAGTACGCCCGGAGGTGTTGAAAAAGTGAAGAAGAGGAGTAAGACATGTTATGGGCCTACGTGCTTTCGGTGTAGAGGACGAGGTCATTTTGCACCGGATTGTAAGAGTGTACCTTTAAGCACGATCAAGTGCTTTATTTGCCAAAAGAAGGGACACCGTAAGTCGGAATGTTCCGAATCGTTTGTAGATCGGGTTAGGAGGTTAGAGCGTGACTATCTGATGATCAGTGGAGCGTGATAATGCTAAAAACGAACATATATTTCATAGCATTATTCCTCAAGAAAGACAAGCTTTTAGTTGCAATTGTTCTATTTAAAAGTGATATTCGTTTAAATGATAAAAGGTGAAGACAAAAGACAGATTCGACGAATTGAAGACGCAAACGACCAAAAAGCTCAAAAGTACAAAAGACAATCAAAGAGGTTCCAATTATTGATAAGAAACGTCTCGAAATTACAAGAGTACAAGATTCAAAACGCAAAGTACAAAATATAAAATTGTACGCAAGGACGTTCGAAAATCCGGAACCGGGACCAGAGTCAACTCTCAACGCTCGACGCAACGGACTAAAAATTACAAGTTAACTATGTATATAAATATAATATAATATATAATTAATTATATTAATTATATATATATTATATATATATTATAAACCGTCGGCAAGAAAGACTCCAAAAGGGACTGAGCTGTAATTTCAAACTCCGCGACTCGCGGAGTTTGAAGGCAAAAATGCCGCGAGTCGCGGAGCCCCAAAAGTCGAAAATCCCTATAAAAGCAAACGAATTCTGATCGCAAAAATCACCAAAAAATCCATCCATCTCTCTATCTATATCGTATATATTTATATTTATATTTTAATTTTAATTTTAATTTTAATCCTAATAATAAGGGTATGTTAGCGAATGTTGTAAAGGTGTAAGTCGAAATTCTGTCCGTGTAACGCTATGCTATTTTTAATCATTGTAAGTTATGTTCAACCTTTTTATATTAATGTCTCGTAGCTAAATTATTATTATGCTTATTTAATCCGAAGTAATCATGATGTTGGGCTAATTACTAAAATTGGTTAATTGGGCTTTGTACCATAATTGGGGTTTGGACAAAAGAACGACACTTGTGGAAATTAGACTATGAGCTATTAATGGGTTTTATATTAACTAAACAATACCTTGTTAATTTAATATACAAACTTATAATTCGACATATTTATATATAACCACATACGCTTGACTGGGTACGGTGGGCGGGATATCTATAAATACCAATAATTATTCATTTTACCGGATACGGAACTGGATTAATAGTTAATAGACTTGTTGAAACAGGGGTGAATTACATTCAAGGGTAATTGGTGTAATTGTTAACAAAGTAGTAAAACCTTGGTTTACACGCAGTCGATAACCTGGTGTATTCGTTAAACAAAGTATTAAAACCTTGTTACAATTCGAATCCCCAATTAGTTGGAATATTTGACTTCGGGAATAAGAATAATTTGACGAAGGCTTTCGCTCTTTATATTTATGACTGATGGACTATTATGGACAAATCCGTATGGACATATTAAATAATCCAGGACAAAGGACAATTAACCCATGGGCATAAAACTAAAATCAACACGTCAAGCATCATGATTACGGAAGTTTAAATAAGCATAATTCTTTTATTTCATATTTAATTTCCTTTATTTTATCTTTAATTGCACTTCTAATTATCGCATTTTTATTGTTATTGTATTTAATTGCACTTTCAATTATCGTACTTTTTAATTATCGCAAGTTTATTTCATCGCACTTTTATTATTCGCAATTTCATTATCGTTATTTACTTTATGCTTTAATTTAAGTCTTGTATTTATTTTTAATATTTTACATTTGGTTTTAACTGCGACTAAAGTTTTAAAATCGACAAATCGGTCATTAAACGGTAAAAACCCCCCTTTATAATAATAATATTACTTATATATATATATATATATATTTGTATTTTTATAAAAGTAAACTAATATAGCGTTAAGCTTTGTTTAAAAAGATTCCCTGTGGAACGAACCGGACTTACTAAAAACTACACTACTGTACGATTAGGTACACTGCCTATAAGTGTTGTAGCAAGGTTTAAGTATATCCATTCTATAAATAAATAAATATCTTGTGTAAAATTGTATCGTATTTAATAGTATTTTCTGTAAGAATATAAGCTATTTTATATACTACCCCGCTGCACATCAAGTATTTTTGGCGCCGCTGCCGGGGAACTACTCTTAAAAGCCGGAAGCGCAACGCTAATATAAAAAAAAAATTTAGTTTACTTTTATTAAAATTCGTTTTTATAAAAATACGTTTTAAATATTCGAAAATATAAAAAGAAAAACAAAAATATAAGTATTTTTAAGATTTTGTTAAATATTTAAGTTTTATAAGTTTCTTTATTTTTATATAAGTTTTATTTAAGTATTTTGTTTTTATTTAAAAACATATAAAAAAAATATATATAAATCTAGTTTTAAGATTTTTATTTATAAAATTATAAAGTAATTCTATTTTTATTTAAGTTTTAAATATAAGTTTTTATTATACACATATTTTTTTTATAAACAGAAAAAATTAAAAACAGAAAATAAAAAAAAAATAAAGAAAAACGCGTCGAATTTAAATAACCTGTCAGTTGAAAACTGGAACTCCGCGACTCGCGGGGTTTGATGCATTAAATACCGCAACTCGCGGAGTAATCCTGACACGCTGACAGAAACCCTAAACTGAATTAATTACGGGGTAATTAATTATTATTATTATTATTATTTAACCCTAATTATTATTATTATTATAATTAGTTTTATTTTAACTTTTACTTTTTATTTAATTTATGTATTTAGTATTAATTAGTTTTATTAAATTGTAAAATTAATAGTTTTAATAAATAAATAATATAAAAATAATATTTTTATAAAAATTGTAATTTTTACAACTTTTTGTATATTTTTATATTTTGTCCCTTTTTAATTGTTTTAGCGTAATATTTGTATTTTTAGCTCATATTTAGTTTTAAACTTAGATTTTGCCATAGTTATTTTTACTTCTAGATTTTTAGGCTTTGCCGTAGAATTCCTTAAGTGCTTTTTCTTAGACTAAGATTTAGGTACTTTAGAATTTTGCGACGCCTTTTTAAGTTTTAGTTTCTTTTTAAGTTATTTCCATTTGGGATATAGTTTTACTTGTAAGCTTTAAAATTTTTTAGACGACTTTTACCTATGTATCAATTATCATTCCAATTAGTAATCTCAATTTGCGATTATAATTTTAAGTTAGTTGTAGTAATAAGGTTAGGTTAGTCAAGTATTTTTAAGTTTTATAAGTTTCTTTTATTTTTCCGTCACCTTTTATTTTTCAACCATTTTTCTTTTTCGATCTTTTTCCGATGAACTCTTTTTCTTTCTTATTTCTCGCTATTCTAGTTTTTAGGACATAGATTTTTATTCTACTTCTTATCTAAATTTCTTAAAATTATGAAAATTTATTTTAAGTGGTTAAATTAATAGACATAAAAATTTTCTGGTTCGTAGTAATAGTTGGATTTGTACGTGGACCGGGTTATTGGAGCCAAACAGTCCTCAATTATATTGAGACCAAACGAATCCTGCCCCTCTGCTGCATCTTTTGGCTATTCGAAACGTGGGCAAAATCAGAAAAGTCTATTGATTGGATAACTTATTATAATTTTTCTTTCCTTTTAAAAACTAATAGGATATTCAGTGAATGCACCGAGCAAGATGTTCACCACCTTTTGTACGTTCACCACCTGTAACTAGATCAAGACATTTAGCAAATATTACTGCCGTTGATTTTTCTTTAGAATCGTCATCCAGTCGACCAAGTACTTCAGTTCAAATTTCCGATAATCCATTTTTTGAACCCGACCTCACAATTGAGAATCCGGAGAATATTCAGGAACGATTCGTAGATCCTGAACCACTAAATTTTCCTCCGGAACCACCAATCATTCAAACAGAGATTGTTGAGGAACGAACCATTAAATCAGAATCCTCTAGTGATTCCGATTCAATAAATTCAATTATGGAGAATCTGGAACCTTTAAGTATGGAAGACCGAATGAGAGCTAAACGCACTGGCCAAGGTTACGCAATTACTCATCCAGACATTAATGCGCCAGATTATGAAATCAAAGGACAAATTCTACACATGGTGACTAATCAATGCCAATTTAGTGGTGCGCCGAAGGAAGATCCAAATGAACATCTACGTACCTTTAATAGGATCTGCACACTATTTAAAATCCGAGAAGTGGAGGATGAACAGATATATCTCATGTTATTTCCCTGGACTTTAAAGGGAGAAGCCAAAGATTGGTTGGAATCGTTACCTGAAGGGGCGATTGATACATGGGATGTTTTAGTTGAAAATTTTCTTAAACAATTCTTTCCTGCATCTAAAGCCGTAAGACTTCAAGCAGAAATTGTTACGTTCACACAGAAGCCAAATGAAACTCTATATGAGGCGTGGACAAGATATGGAAAGTTATTAAGAGGATGTCCGCAACATGGTTTAGACACCTGTCAAATAGTACAAATATTCTACCAAGGATGCGACATCACTACAAGGAAAGACATAGATATAGCAGCTGGTGGTTCTATTATGAAGAAAACCGAAACTGTTGCTTACAAAATTATTGATAACACTGCTTCCCACTCACATGAGTGGCACCAAGAAAAAGATATCGTTAGATCATCTAAAGCAGCTAGACCCGATTCTAGCCATGACTTAGATTCCATTTCCGCAAAGATAGATGCTGTGGAGAGACGAATGGAAAAGATGACTAAAGATATTCACTCAATACGAATTAGTTGTGAGCAGTGTGGAGGACCACATTTGACAAAAGATTGTCTCAGTATTGAATTAACAATGGAACAAAGAGAGAATATTTCATACATAAACCAAAGGCCTGGAAATAATTATCAGAATAATTATCAACCGCCAAGACCGATTTACAATCAAAACCAGAATTATAACAGAAATATTCCATACAACAACCAACAAGGTCCTACCAATTAACAAGTATCTAATAATAATTACAATCAGCAAAGACCTAATTTTCAAAACAAACCACCACAACAAACCGATGATAAAAAGCCGAATTTAGAAGATATGATGACAAAGCTAGTTGAAACTCAAACACAGTTTTTCACATCTCAGAAACAAACCAATGAACAAAATGCTCAAGCATTTAGAAATCAACAAGCTTCTATTCAAAATCTGGAACAAGAAGTAAGTAACCTAGCAAGGTTAATAGGTAAAAGAAAACCGGGAAGTCTACCTAGTGATACAAATGCTAACCCCCAGAATGAAACAGCTAAAGCCATTACCACAAGAAGTGGTACAACACTTAAACCACCTGAAATACCTGTAACTTCTGATGAAGCTATTCCTACTCCACAAGAACCACAACCTAATCAAGATAAGGAAAAAGAATCGGTAGTTGAGAAGGTTAATGAAGATAACACAGCTAAGGATAAACCTTATGTTAAACCATACCAACCACCACTTCCTTACCCGAGTAAAATGAAGAAAGAGAAACTTGAAGCCGAGCAATCCAAATTCTTGGATATGTTTAAACAGATAAATGTAAATCTTTCTTTCATTGATGTGATTTCAGGAATGCCTAGATATGCTAAATTCTTGAAAGATCTAATCTCAAATAGAAAGAAAATGGAAGAACTCTCGGCTGTTACTATGAATGCTAATTGTTCAGCAGTGCTGTTGAATAAGATACCAGAAAAACTATCTGATCCAGGAAGTTTCACAATTCCATGTTTTCTGGGTAGTCTTAGTTCAATAGAAGCATTGGCAGACTTAGGTGCTAGTATAAATCTAATGCCGTATTCACTATACGCTAAACTAGACCTTGGAGAATTGAAACCAACCAGAATAAGCATACAACTAGCCGATAGATCAATAAAATATCCTAGAGGGATAATGGAGAACATGCTAGTTAAAGTTGGTACTTTAGTATTTCCAGTAGATTTTGTTGTTCTGGACATGGAAGAAGATTCTCAAGTTCCTTTCATATTAGGAAGACCATTCTTAAACACGGCTAAAGCAATGATAGACGTGTTCGGTAAGAAATTGACCCTAAGTATAGAGGAGGAGAGTGTTACCTTTTCAGTTGATAGAGCAATGCAACAACCGCAATCTGCAGATGATACATGTTATTATATTCAAACTATAGATGCACATGCAGAATTATTAGAAGAATTTCCAGAATTACAAGGAACAGGAGAATGTTCTTTAGGAGAAGGTAATGAACCAATTGATGAAGCTGAAATGTTAGCTACACTAATAGCTAATGGATATGAACCAACAACAGAAGAAATTCAAATGCTAAAAGAAGAAGACAGATATCGATACAAATCATCGATAGAAGAACCTCCGAAATTAGAGTTAAAGCCACTTCCAAACCATTTGGAATACGCTTATTTACATGGTGAATCTGAATTACCTGTAATAATATCGTCTTCTCTTACTGAAAATGAGAAATCACAACTCATTTCTGTGTTGAAAGCTCATAAACCAGCCATTGCATGGAAGATTCATGATATTAAAGGAATAAGTCCTTCGTATTGCACACATAAAATCCTTATGGAAGAAGGTCACAAAACGTATGTGCAACGCCAACGAAGACTAAATCCTAATATGCAAGATGTAGTTAAGAAAGAGATTATTAAACTGCTAGATGCAGGTTTAATTTATCCAATCTCTGATAGTCTATGGGTAAGCCCAGTTCAATGCGTTCCTAAGAAGGGTGGCATGACTGTCATTACAAATGAGAAAAATGAACTTATTCCTACTAGGACTGTAACAGGATGGCGTGTGTGTATTGATTATAGAAAATTAAATGACGCCACCAGAAAAGATCACTTTCCCTTACCTTTCATTGATCAAATGTTGGAAAGATTAGCCGGAAATAGTTACTATTGTTTTCTAGATGGATTTTCCGGATATTTTCAAATTCCAATAGCACCCGAAGATCAAGAGAAAACCACATTCACGTGCCCTTATGGTACTTTTGCTTACAAACGCATGCCATTTGGACTTTGCAACGCCCCTGCAACCTTTCAAAGGTGTATGATGGCGATTTTTCACGACATGATAGAAGAATGCATGGAAGTTTTCATGGATGACTTTTCATCTTCGGTAATACATTTGAATCATGTCTAGTTAATCTTGAACGAATGCTCATTAGATGCGAACAATCAAATCTAGTTCTTAATTGGGAGAAATGCCATTTCATGGTTAAAGAAGGCATCGTTCTTGGACATAAAATTTCAAAAGAAGGAATTGAAGTGGATAGAGCTAAAGTAGATGTAATTGCTAAACTTCCACATCCCACTAATGTTAGAGGAGTTAGGAGTTTTCTAGGGCATGCCGGTTTTTACCGACGTTTCATAAAAGATTTTTCTAAAATTGCCACTCCTATGAATAAACTCCTAGAAAAAGATGCTCCATTCATCTTTTCCGATGAGTGTATCAAATCTTTTAATATTCTTAAAGAAAAACTAACTAATGCGCCGATCATGATAACACCAAATTGGAATCTACCATTTGAACTAATGTGCGATGCAAGTGATTTTGCAATGAGAGCCGTTTTAGGACAAAGGATTGAAAAACAATTTTAACCTATATATTATGCTAGTAAGACGTTACAAGGAGCACAAACAAACTATACAACTACTGAAAAAGAACTCCTTGCTATTGTCTTTGCTTTTGACAAATTTCGATCATATCTCGTTCTAGCAAAAACGGTGGTCTATACCGACCATTCTGCTCTTAGATACCTATTTTCAAAACAAGATGCTAAACCAAGATTAATCCGTTGGATCTTACTCTTACAAGAGTTTGATATTGAAATCCGAGATAAAAGAGGAGCAGAAAATCTCGCCGCTGATCATCTTTCTCATCTTGAAAATCCTGAGTTAGAAGTTCTAAATGAATCGGCCATACAAGACAACTTTCCTGATGAATATCTATTGAAGATTGATTATAAAGAAATCCCATGGTTTGCAGACTATGCAAACTACCTAGTTTGTGGATTCCTTGAAAAAGGATTATCGTACCAAAGACGAAAGAAATTCTTCAGTAATATAAAACACTATTTTTGGGAAGATCCACATCTGTTTAAAAGTTGTCCCGATGGAATAATACGTCGATGTGTATTTGGAGATGAAGCCAGTAAAATATTAAACCATTGTCACACAGGACCAACAGGAGGGCATTATGGGCCTCAACTAACAGCAAGAAAAGTTTATGATGCTGGATTCTATTGGCCTACAATTTACAAAGACGCAGACCTTCTTTGCAAATCCTGTGATGCTTGTCAAAGGGCCGGAAAAATAAGTCAACGTGATGAAATGCCACAAAATGTCATACAAGTATGTGAAGTATTTGACATTTGGGGTATTGACTTTATGGGTCCATTTCCAAAATCTCATAATAATCTATATATACTAGTAGCCATTGATTATGTATCTAAATGGGCGGAAGCACAAGCTCTCCCAACTAACGATGCACGAGTTGTAGTCAACTTTTTAAAACGTCTTTTTGCAAGGTTTGGAACACCGAAAGCTTTAATAAGTGATCGGGGTACTCATTTCTGTAATAATCAACTTGAGAAAGTTCTTAAAAGATATGGAGTAACTCATAAAATCTCCACCGCATATCATCCACAAACAAGTGGACAAGTTGAAAATACCAACCGAGCTTTAAAACGTATTCTAGAGAAAACCGTAGGATCAAATCCGAAGGAATGGTCCATTAAATTGGAGGATGCACTCTGGGCTTTTAGAACAGCCTACAAAACTCCAATTGGAACCACACCTTTTAGACTTGTTTATGGAAAAGCATGTCATCTTCCAGTAGAAATTGAACATAAAGCATTTTGGGCTTTAAAGACATGTAATCTTAATTTACATTAAGCCGGACGTCTACGATTAAGTCAACTAAACGAATTAGAAGAATTAAGACATGAAGCATACGATAATTCGTTAATCTATAAAGAAAGAACGAAGAAATGGCATGATAAAAGAATCAGAAGTTCAAAAGAATTTAAGGAAGGAGACAGAGTTCTTCTTTTCAATTCACGATTCAAGCTATTTCCTGGAAAATTGAAATCAAGATGGTCTGGACCATTCATAGTCAAAAGAGTTTTCCCATACGGAACGATAGAATTGATAAATTCAAATGGGATTGAATTTAAAGTTAATGGTCACAGAGTTAAACATTACATACATGGTCCGATGGAAGTTGAAAATGAAGTTAATCATAATTTCACCACCCAAGAAAACCTTCAAAATGAAAACATAAATATGTTATCAACAACATATGAAAAATCAAAACTGGAATATAGGGAGGATTCAAATTTGAGTGATGAAGAAGAATTCCTATACAAACCTCCCATTCCAAGAAACGAAGAAAAATGTGAACAAGAAATTCAAATAGAAATGAAAGAACCAAGGAAAGAACACCCGAAAAAGGTTTACAAACCAACTCGACTTACTAAAGCAGGAGACCCGGGTGAATTTATCATTTCTTGCTTACTTAATGATGGTGCTGTATATAATGGACTCGCAGATTTAGAAGCAAGTGCAAATATTATGCCTCTTTCCTTATACAAAAGATTAGGCATGGGTAAATTAAAACCAACCAAAATAGGTGTTCAATCATTTGACCAAACCATTAAACACCCGGTTGGAATAGAAAATAATTTACTTGTTAACGTGGGAAGTTTGACCTTTGTTGCAAACTTCATAGTGATTAATATGGAGGAAAACCTTGATATTCCTCTAATTCTAGGTCGCCCATTTTTAGCAACTACCGAGGCATTCATTGATGTAAGAGAAGGTAGAATAACACTTAGGGATGGTGATACATCGATCACCTTTGTGAACCGAAAGTTTAGATCTCCACAAACCAAAACTGTTAGACCAATAAAAACGCATAAGTGTGGGGAAGATGAAGAAACACTTAATGATGATCCAATCACAAAGAATGCCGTTGATGATACGAAATTAGATGAATCCATTTTTAACAGTTCAACGAAGAAACTTTATAAACGGATTCACGATGCTAAGATTAAAGGAAACTTTAAGTTATATAACCGATTAATATCCAATTTATCGTCAAAAGAAAAGGCAATGTTAGTTGAATTTGTGAAAGTTACGGAGAAAATCAACAAATGGATTGAAGTAAAAGTCAAAGATATACAAGTTGTTGATGATTTAATTGAAAATAATGTTAATCACAATTTTGATACCACAGCCAACTAAGTGTGGGTAGAATCAAAGGGGTTTATGTATTTCTGTTAGAGTTAGATTGTCTGTTTTCATGTAGTTCTCGAAAATGGAACCCGAATGGTCTTTCCCTAGCAGACCCTAAAGAACTAGTCTTCTCCTCCCATTCTGAATTTTTTTTTTTTTTAGGTTTTTACAAAATGAAGACTGCCTGTAAACTAAACCATGGTCTAATGCTACACGCTTTGATCACTAAACGAAATAATGACATACTACCGAGTGAATTAGTATCATTAATCAGAGAAAGAATGGACGAAGTTAGAAAAGAATCCAGATGCGAAGATAATAAGTTACAATTTGGTAAAGGAAAATCAAAATCCGCAGCGAAAAGAAGAGCACGACACCTAGAAAGATGTCACAAATGCGAAAAATGGTCACATGGAGGTAAATGTTCAAATAATCAAACCTATTCAAACACCGAATTTGTTACTTTATGCAGAGACGGACCATTCATATGTTTAGAAGAAAAGACACTAAATGCTCGAGGTTACGCCTATGTAGCCATGGAAAACCAATTAAACCGACTATCTTATGAATGGGATAGATCATATAACTAAAAAATCTATTTCACAGGTATGTCTGTACAGTTTTTATTTTTATTTTTATTTTTAACCTTTTGATAATAAACGCTAATTTGTTCGCTAAAAAGTATTAAATTGGTATTGAATAAAATTAGGTTTGGCGACCGAAATTATTGATATCATACAAAAATTTATTACATCACTGCGAAATTTAACGTTTATTCTTAAGGTATAAATATCTTTAATCAATCAACACAAAATATTTCAAAAATTCGTCATGAGTTAAATTAGGTCTTGGAACCGAAATTACTTTACCGAAAAGAGGGGCGCATATTTTTGATAATATTTGATTGATTAAAGTGGGATAAAAAGCCAAAAAGATTTTTAATTTTATTTTTACCATGTTTTTAAAATTAATATTTAAATCTTAAATTAATATTGTAAACTTTGTAAAAACAATATATTTAAAATTGTAAATATTTGAAAAATTAATATAAGTTTGGTGTGAATTTATAATATGAATTTCTAAAATTAAGATTGGTGTGAATTTTTTATTTTATGAATTTTTAATTTTATGCATTTTTAATTTTAGGTTTGGTGTGAATTTTTAATATTAATTTTGAATTTTATATTTAAATTGTGTGAATTTAAAAATAAAAATTTACTTTATCTCATTAAGTTAAAAATATGATTTTTAAAATTCGTCGTAAGTTGAAGACTAGGTCTTTGAACCGAAATTGCTTTACCCGAGGGAGGGACGAGAACTTTTATTATCATTATTTTTAATCTTATTGAATTAAAGTATGCCAAAAACATTAAAAAACCCAAAAATCTTAGCTTTTAAAACAATCGCTACAAAAAGACAAATTTTAAAATTTTGTCGAAGGACGGACTAGGACATCGATCCGAAACGACCTCGTCCTAAATAACAAGGGAAACAAAATTTTAAAATTAATTAATTAATTGTTTTAATAAGTTAATGATTAAAAAAAAAAATACCAAACTCCGCGACTCGCGGAGTTTGAAAGGGAAATCTCCGCGAGTCGCGGAGGGACCAAAATACAGAAAAAAAATATAAACGCATAACAGATCAGTCCCAACCCAAAACAAAAACATACTGCGAAAAACTACACGAAAATACTCGAAAAAACACCCCAAAAAATCACAATTTTTAACCGTTAATCACCAAATTTTTTACTAAAATCATGTTGAGAAGGATGCTATCAAGGAATTACTCAAGAAAAACGGTAAATTTCTACACCTAAACACCATTTAATTCGAAAATTGGTGTTCTTGAGCAATTTTTTCCCAATTTGATTTTGATGCTTTTTAGTGTAATTAGGCTTAAATTGTTTATGTATTATGCTTGTATAACCTAGATTGATGTTGTTTAACATGATTAGAAGCCTTAAACTTCAAATTTTGAATAATCTAGAGTTTGTGTTCTTGAGCAAATTTGAGGCTTTTTGATATAAACAGGTTATGGCCGATTCTTGTCATGAATTGTTGCTAAATTAAGTATTGTAACATGTCTAGGTAGTTAAATGATCCAAACTTTGAGCCTAAACATGATTTTGAGAATTAAAGTGGACTTTTTCAAGTCTAAAATTCATGAACTTGATTTTTGAAAGATAATGCCATTTGAAACTTGTTTAATTGCTAGTAATGATTATTTTGACATGTTATTTGAGTTGAATGCTTATGAACTTGGCGAACATTTTCGTATATGCTTATTTGAAAAAGTGTAGATTTGATAAAAATGTGAAAATGAGCTTAAGTTTGATATAAATTGATCATGTCAATGTAATTATTTTGATTGATGATTTTGCTGACACTAATGCATATTTGGATGCACAAAAATTGTGTTTGATGTGTTTTGCAGACTGAAAGGGGTGAATCTTCATCCCAAGCTCGCAATGCTCCTGCTGAGAATGCGGAACAACAGGAGGTGGATAACTACTACAAGCAGGATATACCTCATCCGGTCATGACATTTTCTGATATGCACTTGGAAGAGTTGCACCCAAACCTGAGATTTGACAGACTTTGGATAGATTATCCAAAATACCAAAGGGGTTTGCATACTCTTCATTCTAAGGTTGTTGAGGTACCGAGGATCATAGAATGGGGACCCTTAGAAGCTGTAGAATTGGCCGGGCCAATTAGGGAATTACTTGTACAGAGGTATGGTAATTCTACTTTTAATGACTGGGTACGTTTATTCACCATGCGTAGACCTGTATATAAAGTATGGTGTGAAGAATTATTGTGTAGTATAGAGTTGAATGATCGGGTAGCTAGTTTAACCGATCATTCTTTTATTAGATTTTTGTTAGGCGGTTCGATGCGCCACATGTCTTTACTGGACATGGCTCAGGCTTTACGTATATATACGCCTGAGGAGTTAGCATCTGCCGATTGTAGAGGGTTGATACTAAACGGTAGAAAGATAGATGAAAATTTTGATACACACGGTGTGTGGAGTCAAATGACAAGCCATCACCATTTCAAAGGGGGAAATTACTCTTATTTGGATATAGATAGAGCCGAATTAAGAGTGATTCATAGGTTTTTAGCTAATTCGATTACACAAAGGGGTAAGAACAAGGAAAAGGTAAATGAACAGGATTTGTTTTAGCATATGTGTATTCGAGACCCACAAAGCGCTGTAAGTATACCGTATTGTGTGGGTTATTATTTATCAGCTATGGTTCTGGGGATGAGACCGCATAGCATAATAGGAGGTGGTATTTTTATTACTTTGATTGGTGAATATCTCGGTGTGGATATAAGTCGGGGGGGATTATTAGTAGAAGAACCAGAACCTCGAGATACTATAGGTTTAAATGTATACCATGGTGCGAAAGTTTTGAAGAGGCGAAATAACGCCGCAGTACCATACCATGGTAGACATCCACAGGTTGAGAGAAACCAACAGCAAGGTAATGTAGGAGGGGGAAATGAGATGCAAGAAATGCAAATGTTTATAGCTTCACAGGAGTACGAAAATGCTAGACAGAGAGAATTTGAAGATTGGCAAGTTCATCAGAACCAAATCATAGCTGATTGCCAACATATAGGTAGAAACTATATTCCTACACCAAAACCCATCTTCCCTCCCTGGACTATAGAGATGCAACCACCGTATCCTACGTATAACCCTGCCGAAGCATTCTATAGCACCTATGGTTATGCCTGGAACCCCTATTGGTACCAGTATCATCCCTAGTATACTTAGTTTTATTTATTTTGTAATTTGTAATGATTGATACGTTTAATACTTTTGTTAATATTGTAATAGTTTTTATAATTGTCTAACTTTTATTCTTAGATTTTAATAATTTTTGAATGTGGGGTAATATACCAAACTTCAAAAATATGTATATATATTTGCAGTTTATCTTATGTACACAACAGGGTAAAACAACGCATTTTCAAAGACTGACATTAAGTTCAGCAAAAGCAACTAATTTTGACGACAAGATGCAAAATATATGTGAAATAACAACAAGACAGAATGAACAAATGATGTGCACCATTTATCGTTCAGCAAACAAACGCCAATATATTTGGAAACTTTGGTAAAAATTTAATCATTTTCACACAAATCACCCTCAATAATTTAAATTATTACTGATTTCTTGCAAGTGAGGGCATTGCAAGATCTTAAGTGTGGGAAGGGGTTAAATTCTTTCGGATTTTAAAATTTTTTACTTTATACACTTGGTTACCATTAAAAATACTAGTAAAACAGTAGTTGTATTAGAATCTAATGCTCTCTGATAATAAAGAACAGCCCTAGTCTTATATACTGACTACCCAATTCTAGTAAAATTTTTCAAAATTTTCAATTAAATGAACTCAAAATCATGTTTATACATATTTATGAACTATAAAACTAGGTTTTGACACCGAAATTATTGTTACCTCGGAAAGGACATAAATTGAGAAACAAACCAAAATGTTAAAATTCATTTAAAATGGAATAGAGGACGATAAAAAGGAAAATAAAAGCCAAGTGTGGGAAAATTTACCAAGTTATCTTAAACATATGTCACATATATCTGTAACAAATAACTGAAAATACTTTTGCTTTGGACTAAACTAAACTGTTTTACCCGATGAAAGAAAAGAAGAGATGGATCTACACGATGAATCAAGTCCATCATTAAAAGGAAGTAAAGTCTTCCAAAAAAGAAACGCGCTTCTTGATTTAGGTCATGAAGTTGTCGTCCAGACCAGCTGTAGGTTGACGAAAAATCTAGAAAAGTCATCACTAAAATCAGCAGGAAATCCACGGACCTCAGCATTAAACAGGGTCGCCAAGTGGTCAGATTTATCCTAACCATGAGAAGGATTTATCTCGTACAATGGGGGGGCACCATGCAAATTAGCTTGATAAGACTAATGAATCAGATCCCCAGAAAGGATAATCTCCTTAAAAGATAAAAAAATCAGCTTTTAAGACTGATATTACTCAATCCTAGAGATTGACCTTAAAGATTGAGAATTACAAACTCATGGAATTCAATGATATCTAAACTCGAGCTTGAACGAGAAAATATTTTGATCAAAATTACAAACCGATTTGTTTTCTGAAAACCCTATTTTCAATGCGTTCATTACCATTGAACGTAAAATCCTAGGAATTCACCTGGAATTCATTAGGTCACCTGAACTAAATCGGGTGTCAACCGTAAGAACGGTGGTTGCATAGTGGTCAAAGACAGGACCTTGTGCCAGATCGAAAAAATCATAAGGGTGAGCTTTACTATTGCTCCTACCAAGGATAGTAATTGCATCCGACACGTTATAGACCATAATTAAAAGCATGTCAGGGGACATTGCCTTAACAGTTGCTTGTTCAACGCTTTCCTTTACAACCGGACGGTAGTTTACCGAAAAGTAATATACGGGACAAGTAAACTGGACGTTTTGCTTTCCAAATACAAGGTTAGCAAGTGGGTGACACAAAACCATAAGTTTTGAGCTAAAATTTTCAAATCTGAAACCCACCAAATCCACAAAAATATTTTGCAAACACCGGTAAAGGGTTATCCCGGAAAACTTATCTAGGGTAAAAACTAGATTTAATTTTCAAAAGATCAAATGTTTTCATAAAGATCCAATTTCCTTAATGGATCTAAATTTTTATAGTCATGTGGGACTGTAAACCATATCGTTACTACCATTGTTCATACCACCGTATAGAAATCACTGATGTACAAAGTGTGAAGAATAAAGAAGTGATTCTAGTATTTCAAGACGATATTGCTTGAGGACAAGCAACGCTCAAGTGTAGGAATATTTGATAATGCTAAAAACGAACATATATTTCATAGCATTATTCCTCAAGAAAGACAAGCTTTTAGTTGCAATTGTTCTATTTAAAAGTGATATTCGTTTAAATAATAAAAGGTGAAGACAAAAGACACATTCGACGAATTGAAGACGCAAACGACCAAAAAGCTCAAAAGTACAAAAGACAATCAAAGAGGTTCCAATTATTGATAAGAAACGTCTCGAAATTACAAGAGTACAAGATTCAAAACGCAAAGTACAAAATATAAAATTGTACGCAAGGACGTTCTAAAATCCGAAACCGGGACCAGAGTCAACTCTCAACGCTCGACGCAACGGACTAAAAATTACAAGTTAACTATGTATATAAATATAATATAATATATAATTAATTATATTAATTATATATATATTATATATATATTATAAACCGTCGGCAAGAAAGACTCCAAAAGGGACTGAGCTGTAATTTCAAACTCCGCGACTCGCGGAGTTTGAAGGCAAAAATGCCGCGAGTCGCGGAGCCCCAAAAGTCGAAAATCCCTATAAAAGCAAACGAATTCTGATCGCAAAAATCACCAAAAAATCCATCCATCTCTCTATCTATATCGTATATATTTATATTTATATTTTAATTTTAATTTTAATTTTAATTTTAATCCTAATAATAAGGGTACGTTAGCGAATGTTGTAAGGGTGTAAGTCGAAATTCTGTCCGTGTAACGCTACGCTATTTTTAATCATTGTAAGTTATGTTCAACCTTTTTATATTAATGTCTCGTAGCTAAATTATTATTATGCTTATTTAATCCGAAGTAATCATGATGTTGGGCTAATTACTAAAATTGGGTAATTGGGCTTTGTACCATAATTGGGGTTTGGACAAAAGAACGACACTTGTGGAAATTAGACTATGAGCTATTAATGGGTTTTATATTAACTAAACAATACCTTGTTAATTTAATATACAATCTTATAATTCGACATATTTATATATAACCACATACGCTTGACTGGGTACGGTGGGCGGGATATCTATAAATACCAATAATTATTCATTTTACCGGATACGGAACTGGATTAATAGTTAATAGACTTGTTGAAACAGGGGTGAATTACATTCAAGGGTAATTGGTGTAATTGTTAACAAAGTAGTAAAACCTTGGTTTACACGCAGTCGATAACCTGGTGTATTCATTAAACAAAGTATTAAAACCTTGCTACAATTCGAATCCCCAATTAGTTGGAATATTTGACTTCGGGAATAAGAATAATTTGACGAAGGCTTTCGCTCTTTATATTTATGACTGATGGACTATTATGGACAAATCCGTATGGACATATTAAATAATCCAGGACAAAGGACAATTAACCCATGGGCATAAAACTAAAATCAACACGTCAAACATCATGATTACGGAAGTTTAAATAAGCATAATTCTTTTATTTCATATTTAATTTCCTTTATTTTATATTTAATTGCACTTCTAATTATCGCATTTTTATTGTTATTGTATTTAATTGCACTTTCAATTATCGTACTTTTTAATTATCGCAAGTTTATTTCATCGCACTTTTATTTTTCGCAATTTCATTATCGTTATTTACTTTATGCTTTAATTTAAGTCTTGTATTTATTTTTAATATTTTACATTTGGTTTTAACTGCGACTAAAGTTTTAAAATCGACAAACCGGTCATTAAACGGTAAAAACCCCCCTTTATAATAATAATATTACTTATATATATATATATATATTTGTATTTTTATAAAAGTAAACTAATATAGCGTTAAGCTTTGTTTAAAAATATTCCCTGTGGAACGAACCGGACTTACTAAAAACTACACTACTGTACGATCAGGTACACTGCCTATAAGTGTTGTAGCAAGGTTTAAGTATATCCATTCTATAAATAAATAAATATCTTGTGTAAAATTGTATCGTATTTAATAGTATTTTTTGTAAGAATATAAGCTATTTTATATACTACCCCGCTGCACATCATAGCGCAAGGGTCCAACGATGATGTTTCAGGTATTTTCGTCTTTGGTACAAATATGCCTTATTATTGTTTATTTGTGCCGATGGATTCCTGTATGTATTAGGGACTTAAACTTTGCTTCGAGATCTATTTAGACTCAAGTGAACTCGGTGAAGATTCGGTTTGTTGATGGTTTTGATGATAGTGCACCAGGGTAGCGCCTGAGTCGTTGACTCGTAGAAACGCGCCCTGGGGACGAATGCATAGTGGTAATACGTAGTATTGATGCGGGTGACATTCCTAATGGAAACACCCTATGATGACATTTGTATTGACGGACGAGGGCGTAAGACTTGGTACAATCAAGCATTTCTTAGTGATAGGGTAAATGAATCCACTAAGCCATGAGAACAAACTTTGGCGTTAGGTTGTGAGCGCGTGTTCGCGTTTGTAGTGAAGTGGGTGAAACCCTTGAGAGCATGTGTGTATCGTTGACCGGATGCTTTCGTAGTGGTAACGGGTAGAAAGGATTTGATAGTTGGAAAAGTCTACCTTGCGGGTAGCGGTAATTTCGTTCTAAAAGGATACGTGTTATGTTGACATTGTGTCATCACTTTAGTGGCGCAATCGGGTGACGGTAGACGTTAGTATTTATTATTATCGAATTGAGCTCTCGAGAATTTAGGAAGAGGGACCGACGCCAAGTATGGTCGTGTACGACGGTAAATGGCGAAATCGTTTGACTTTGTAATCTTGACGATTTGATTTAGGAACGAGGTTCTACGTTGGGAAGTTGGTAGTGTTACATCAAAGAAATTGTGTCGACTTTATTAGGATTTATATTCCTACCGAGGAAGCGTAATGGGATTTGAGAAAGGGTACGATGCCTCATTGTCGTATACTTTGGGTAGTAGTCACAAAATAGCCATTTTGTGTACTACGAGGAAATTAGCGACGTGAGACGGTTTGGCGAAGTTCCCGATAGAGGGATACGAGAGATTTTCGAAAAGTGTCGGGATGATTCCCGAATATTCCACGATTGATAGGCGTGACGACAATGATTGTCGGTGGATTGTACTACTTTTAGGACGATTGTGGAGTGTAGGGTACGAGTTTGGATACTCGGCGTAAGAGCAAACGGTTGTAGTTATTGGGTCTCGTGGGTTGATTACCCGATATCGTGAAATGATGGAGTGCTATGGCTTTTGGAAAGATATATTATGATGTTTTCACGGTGTATTTCTGAGTGAGTGGTGAGAATTTTGATCGAATGGAAGTGTGAAGTACGGTAGTTGTATTATGATGTGTTAGTGTACGAAGTGAGAACCCGGATGAGTGATTGCTACAAGTGTAATTCCGCATTGGAGACGGAAATGTTCAAGGTAGAGTGCTTAACTTCTAGTATTTGGTGCGGATCACGAGGACGTGATCCAATCTAAGTGGGGGAGAGTTGTAAGACCCGAATATTTTATTGTACTTATGTATGTATAAGTTATTCAAGTTGTGGGGTTTAGGTTGTATTTAATTAAAAGGCAAAAGAAGCTGAACTGGGCATTTGGCGCGCCGCGCGGCCTTATGGCGCGCTGCGCCATTACGGGCTGACAGCTCACTTTGTTTTTAATTAGATATTTTGAGGGCAATTGGGTAAATTCACTTGAGGGACGACCTTAAGGCCCTAGATCAGTTTTGGGGAGCCTCATAACTCCATTTTCATCTACTTCACTTCTTCCAATTTAGTTTCTAGAGAGAGAGAGAGATTCTTAGTGAGGGAAAGCTTGAATCAAGGAAGAAGGAGGCGATTTCGGATCAAAGTGCGGGTATTAAAGTTATTCATCTTTCCTCTAGCTACGTTTTGATCTTAGTGGTATGATCTAATCTTGATTTCCTTGTTTAATTTGTGAAAGGGTTAGAGTTAGGGTTAATGATGAACTTAAAACCCATTTGTGGGTGAATGGGGGTGTTTTTGGATGAATTTGGGTCATGAAGACGCAAAGATGACTAATTAGGGTTTTCAAGTGTTAGATTGATGATTATGAACTTAATTGGTTAGTTAAAGTACTAGAACACTTTAATGATATGTAAATGGGTGTTATTGGGTATGGATGACCCAAATGGGTGTGTTGACTTTGAAATGGGTCAAATGAGTCTTTAATGACCTAAGCGGCCTAGCAAGTATGAAAACGAGTTAGCCTCGTGACCTAGGTGTGTTTTAAACCCATCTTGATGAATGATTAGGGTTTTGGTGTGTGTTGACCCAATTTAGGGTTAAGGGTGCAAATGGGTTGAAATTGCACCTTGGGTCAAAATGGCTTAGAATGGTGAAACGGTTTGGTTGACCGACTTGAGTTTGCGTTTGATTATATGTATAATGTGATAGGTACGTTACTTTGAGGTTTCGCAAGCTCGGGTATCTTTTCACAAGACTTTGAGGTGAGTGGAATAATTATATGCGTATGTATATAATGTATCTATTTGTTGTAGCGTGAAATGTGTAGTGTCGAGGTGCTAAGACACCATGTTTCACGTGAAGAGTGTAGCATCGAGGTGTTAAGATGCCACTCGGGTGTAGCATCGAGGTGTTAAGATGCCACCTAGGAGTGTAGTGTCGAGGTGTTAAGACACCACTCCGTAAATTTTATGAGTGATGCATCGAGGTGTTAAGATGCCACTCGGGGTGATGTGCCGAGGTGTTAAGGTGCCACCCTAGGGGTTAGGGTTAGTGGTGCGAGGTGTTAAGTGCCCTAACGGATGTTGTGAACACCGATGGCGTTTTCGCGAGCGCCGTTCCCTTGTACTATTGGTTAACCATGGTTATTTGTGTTGTAAACATATTATATTATTCGAGTTATATTTATATGCGGTTGTTATGCTAGCTTGTGGTATTGGAGATTTATAGCTTGTTATTGTGACGATAAGCTAATTGTGTTTGCTAGCATGTTTGCGGTTTGTGTAAGTGTTTGCAAGTAGGTATAATTATATATTTATTCGTATAATTATTGCATTCACTAAGCTTTGCTTACCCTCTCGTTGTTTACTATTTTTATAGGTTCGGTTGTAGACAAGGGTAAGGGCATTACCTTGGACTAGAGATCCCGCTTTATTGTAGGGGACGCTTTTGGATGTGTTGACTTTTGGGAGTTCGACCGAGACATGGGTAGTTTAATCCCAAACGCCATGCTCATAGTGTAGTTTGGTACTTAAACTTTTTGGTGGTCGAAACTCATAAATTGTATTAAACTTGTATTTTGGGTCGTGTGGGCCCCGCTTGTAAAACATCATTTTTATGTTTGAATCGTGGTAGTTTTACATATTTGAATGTGTGGTTAAAAGCGTTTCGTCTAAAAATGTCGGGAACTAGTCGATCTTTTTCGCATTCCAAACTTTTTGGGACAGACCAGTTTGGCGCGCCGCGCGGCCATATGGCGCGCCTCGCCATTTGCTGAACGAGCAAATTTTTTTTTTGTTTTGTATTTTTACACGGGTTGTTCGTGGTTTGGTTTGGGTTGTTACAAGTGGTATCAGAGCATGGTCTAAGGGATTTAGGCGACTTGAGATAGGTGCCTAGACTTAGACTTTAATGTGTATGCGCTTTTTGCGGGACTTGTAGGAGATGGATCAGACCTGGAATTTGGTTAGTGCTTAGGTCTATGTGAACTAACCTTGCACTAATCGTTTTGTGTTGTTTTAGCAATCATCAAGCGAGATAGACGTTGTACTAGCAAGTTAATGCGACGTGCTCGCGTAACAATGATTAGCTACCATTGTTACGGGTTCAAGACGTGTCAAACAAGCAATGTATGACGAGTATCAACCAAGATGGGGCGGTGTGGTATATGTATGTCGTTCCTTTTCGTTTCGTTGTTTAATCTATATGCATTCTTTAGAATGAAGACGGAAGATGGAACCGGAACGGACGCGCCTATTCATGAGGGGAAGGATGAGTTAACATTAAGGATTGAGGCGGAGTTCGAATGCTATATCTTGATTTTCGCCAACAAGGTTAAGCAAGTTCTCCAAGAGTCGTTCGAGGGAATAGTGACCGAGATGGTTCGAGACCGAGTGCCTAAGGTCTTGAAGGAAGAGTTAGAAAAGAGGTTTCCTAAACCTTAAGGTGACGGTGACGAAGGAGCAACTATGGGGATTGAATCTCATGCTTCAAAATTTGCTGATCACTCTTTGGGTAAGAGAAAGTTAGAATCAAGAGGTGCTCCTAGTAAAAGGGCGAGAAGTACGCCCGGAGGTGTTGAAAAAGTGAAGAAGAGGAGTAAGACATGTTATGGGCCTACGTGCTTTCGGTGTGGAGGACGAGGTCATTTTGCACGGGATTGTACGAGTGTACCTTTAAGCACGATCAAGTGCTTTATTTGCCAAAAGAAGGGACACCGTAAGTCAGAATGTTCCGAATCGTTTGTAGATCGGGTTAGGAGGTTAGAGCGTGACTATCTGATGATCAGTGGAGCGCAAGGGTCCAACGATGATGTTTCAGGTATTTTCGTCTTTGGTACAAATATGCCTTATTATTGTTTATTTGTGCCGATGGATTCGTGTATGTATTAGGGACTTAAACTTTGCTTCGAGATCTATTTAGACTCAAGTGAACTCGGTGAAGATTCGGTTTGTTGATGGTTTTGATGATAGTGCACCAGGGTAGCGCCTGAGTCGTTGACTCGTGGAAACGCGCCCTGGGGACGAATGCATAGTGGTAATACGTAGTATTGATGCGGGTGACATTCCTAATGGAAACACCCTATGATGACATTTGTATTGACGGACGAGGGCGTAAGACTTGGTGCAATCAAGCATTTCTTAGTGATAGGGTAAATGAATCCACTAAGCCATGAGAACGAACTTTGGCGTTAGGTTGTGAGCGCGTGTTCGCGTTTGTAGTGAAGTGGGTGAAACCCTTGAGAGCATGTGTGTATCGTTGACCGGATGCTTTCGTAGTGGTAACGGGTAGAAAGGATTTGATAGTTGGAAAAGTCTACCTTACGGGTAGCGGTAATTTCGTTCTAAAAGGATACGTGTTATGTTGACATTGTGTCATCACTTTAGCGGCGCAATCGGGTGACGGTAGACGTTAGTATTTATTATTATCGAATTGAGCTCTCGAGAATTCAGGAAGAGGGACCGACGTCAAGTATGGTCGTGTACGATGGTAAATGGCGAAATCGTTTGACTTTGTAATCTTGACGATTTGATTTAGGAATGAGGTTCTACGTTGGGAAGTTGGTAGTGTTACATCAAAGAAATTGTGTCGACTTTATTAGGATTTATATTCCTACCGAGGAAGCGTAATGGGATTTGAGAAAGGGTACGATGCCTCATTGTCGTATACTTTGGGTAGTAGTCACAAAATAGCCATTTTGTGTACTACGAGGAAATTAGATATATGTGTTTATTTGGGGTCATCTCTCTGTTGACTGCGTTTGACTTGTGATAGGTGATGAGGGATATCCGGAAGGATTAACTCTTCGTTACCACCCTTGGTTGTGATGGATGGCAAGCGGCTCTCGGGAAGAACCGTTACTTGTATATTTATGATTTTAATTGCCCGTAGGAATTGTGCACATAGCCGTTTTGTGCACATGGTTGTTAGTAATAGTCGGTTTTACTCACACATTGGTATTAATAGTGCGGTAGCCGTGTTTCACACACATATTGTTGGTAGTGTTGCAATAGCCGTTTTTGCGCACTACGGATATATCACGATAGCCGTTTTTGTACACCTTGAGTTTTGTATTGAATAACCTTCTTATTGTTAGTATTGAAAACTACTGGTTGTATACGCCGGTGGTTCGGTCATGAGGACCATGTTGTGTGACTAGTGATACAATAGCCGTGTTCTGATCAAATACTTGTGGTAGATGCGTATTAGCCGTGTATGCGTACTAAGAGGGGTGTTAGGTGGAAGGTGTTATCCGTAAGGATTCATTTTTTACTTGGCCTTCATCTTTTGGGTTGTTGACATTAGGTTGAGACTTGGTGGTTTTTAGCATTGTACTTGGTAAGGGTACGCTAGGGGATTGATATCTTGGCACGAGATCGGTTAAGTTCTTCCCGATATAAGGGATTGAGCAAACTTTGTACTCGGAATTGTGGACTTTAGTAAATTGTGGGTGACAATTTGGTTATTAATGTTGACTCTTAGAGAATGATTGCCTAGAGAAGTTGGAAGAATACGTGACGACTTCGCGTATTCTAAGTGATCATTATAGACTTCGGATGTTGTGTGTATTGCACGTTTCAGAATGTGTGCAAGTGTGTATTTAGTTATTGGAATAATCTTCGAATTAATGATTAATTGATGATTCGATTTCAATGGTGGTTTTGTGATTGGGTGGCGAGTGTTGTACGCTCTTGACGGCCACTCTTTTCTGTTATGATTTTGGGGGTGTACGCGGTGTGCCGTTCTAGAGGCATTTCCGTTAATCGCGTTCGTGTGCGAGTAGAGTCTTGGTGGTTAACTATCCTTATGTATGTAGGTAACCGGGTTAATGGTTAGGACCAAGTTGGAAAGGTGTAAGCCTTGGAGTTCCAAGCGCCTCCTTAGTGTTGAGATGGAATATAAGTAGACTAGCTATGCGGCCTAGGTGGATAGTGACTAGCAGGTGCCGCTAGGAAGTCATGGGTGTCGAGCCGTAAGGTTCGTTAGATTTGTGTGACCGCGTGTAGTTAGGTGACGTGTGACATCAGGAGTAGACCCCGTAAGGGTCGAGTCTGGGAGACTCGGTGTTAGTAATCGGAGTTGGATAACACAACGTCAGGTGCCTCCTTATACCTACTAGTGTAACTTTTGACCCCGATGATGTGATTGCTTTGATTTTGGGTACCGGTGAGAAACTCGAATTTACAACGGTGGTATAGTGTGATGTTTAGCGAGCGTTGACACTCAAATGATTTGAAATACCGAGGTTCGAATATCTTATAGCGAGTCCTTGGAAGGATTATTTAGTATGACCAACGCCGGAGAATGCGGAAAAGTTCTTATCTAGTAGACGTGATGAGCAAACGGGTGTCGCTCATTTAGGAAAGGAAAGCTTCGATGGTCTTCGAAAAAGTCCCAAGTTGGACTTTGGAGTTAATTGCGAAGGTAGTTAGCGACGTGAGACGGTTTGGCGAAGTTCCCGATAGAGGGATACGAGAGATTTTCGAAAAGTGTCGGGATGATTCCCGAATATTCCACGATTGATAGGCGTGACGACAATGATTGTCGGTGGATTGTACTACTTTTAGGACGATTGTGGAGTGTAGGGTACGAGTTTGGATACTCGGCGTAAGAGCAAACGGTTGTAGTTATTGGGTCTCGTGGGTTGATTACCCGATATCGTGAAATGATGGAGTGCTATGGCTTTTGGAAAGATATATTATGATGTTTTCACGGTGTATTTCTGAGTGAGTGGTGAGAATTTTGATCGAATGGAAGTGTGAAGTACGGTAGTTGTATTATGATGTGTTAGTGTACGAAGTGAGAACCCGGATGAGTGATTGCTACAAGTGTAATTCCGCATTGGAGACGGAAATGTTCAAGGTAGAGTGCTTAACTTCTAGTATTTGGTGCGGATCACGAGGACGTGATCCAATCTAAGTGGGGGAGAGTTGTAAGACCCGAATATTTTATTGTACTTATGTATGTATAAGTTATTCAAGTTGTGGGGTTTAGGTTGTATTTAATTAAAAGGCAAAAGAAGCTGAACTGGGCATTTGGCGCGCCGCGCGGCCTTATGGCGCGCTGCGCCATTACGGGCTGACAGCTCACTTTGTTTTTAATTAGATATTTTGAGGGCAATTGGGTAAATTCACTTGAGGGACGACCTTAAGGCCCTAGATCAGTTTTGGGGAGCCTCATAACTCCATTTTCATCTACTTCACTTCTTCCAATTTAGTTTCTAGAGAGAGAGAGAGATTCTTAGTGAGGGAAAGCTTGAATCAAGGAAGAAGGAGGCGATTTCGGATCAAAGTGCGGGTATTAAAGTTATTCATCTTTCCTCTAGCTACGTTTTGATCTTAGTGGTATGATCTAATCTTGATTTCCTTGTTTAATTTGTGAAAGGGTTAGAGTTAGGGTTAATGATGAACTTAAAACCCATTTGTGGGTGAATGGGGGTGTTTTTGGATGAATTTGGGTCATGAAGACGCAAAGATGACTAATTAGGGTTTTCAAGTGTTAGATTGATGATTATGAACTTAATTGGTTAGTTAAAGTACTAGAACACTTTAATGATATGTAAATGGGTGTTATTGGGTATGGATGACCCAAATGGGTGTGTTGACTTTGAAATGGGTCAAATGAGTCTTTAATGACCTAAGCGGCCTAGCAAGTATGAAAACGAGTTAGCCTCGTGACCTAGGTGTGTTTTAAACCCATCTTGATGAATGATTAGGGTTTTGGTGTGTGTTGACCCAATTTAGGGTTAAGGGTGCAAATGGGTTGAAATTGCACCTTGGGTCAAAATGGCTTAGAATGGTGAAACGGTTTGGTTGACCGACTTGAGTTTGCGTTTGATTATATGTATAATGTGATAGGTACGTTACTTTGAGGTTTCGCAAGCTCGGGTATCTTTTCACAAGACTTTGAGGTGAGTGGAATAATTATATGCGTATGTATATAATGTATCTATTTGTTGTAGCGTGAAATGTGTAGTGTCGAGGTGCTAAGACACCATGTTTCACGTGAAGAGTGTAGCATCGAGGTGTTAAGATGCCACTCGGGTGTAGCATCGAGGTGTTAAGATGCCACCTAGGAGTGTAGTGTCGAGGTGTTAAGACACCACTCCGTAAATTTTATGAGTGATGCATCGAGGTGTTAAGATGCCACTCGGGGTGATGTGCCGAGGTGTTAAGGTGCCACCCTAGGGGTTAGGGTTAGTGGTGCGAGGTGTTAAGTGCCCTAACGGATGTTGTGAACACCGATGGCGTTTTCGCGAGCGCCGTTCCCTTGTACTATTGGTTAACCATGGTTATTTGTGTTGTAAACATATTATATTATTCGAGTTATATTTATATGCGGTTGTTATGCTAGCTTGTGGTATTGGAGATTTATAGCTTGTTATTGTGACGATAAGCTAATTGTGTTTGCTAGCATGTTTGCGGTTTGTGTAAGTGTTTGCAAGTAGGTATAATTATATATTTATTCGTATAATTATTGCATTCACTAAGCTTTGCTTACCCTCTCGTTGTTTACTATTTTTATAGGTTCGGTTGTAGACAAGGGTAAGGGCATTACCTTGGACTAGAGATCCCGCTTTATTGTAGGGGACGCTTTTGGATGTGTTGACTTTTGGGAGTTCGACCGAGACATGGGTAGTTTAATCCCAAACGCCATGCTCATAGTGTAGTTTGGTACTTAAACTTTTTGGTGGTCGAAACTCATAAATTGTATTAAACTTGTATTTTGGGTCGTGTGGGCCCCGCTTGTAAAACATCATTTTTATGTTTGAATCGTGGTAGTTTTACATATTTGAATGTGTGGTTAAAAGCGTTTCGTCTAAAAATGTCGGGAACTAGTCGATCTTTTTCGCATTCCAAACTTTTTGGGACAGACCAGTTTGGCGCGCCGCGCGGCCATATGGCGCGCCTCGCCATTTGCTGAACGAGCAAATTTTTTTTTTGTTTTGTATTTTTACACGGGTTGTTCGTGGTTTGGTTTGGGTTGTTACAAGTGGTATCAGAGCATGGTCTAAGGGATTTAGGCGACTTGAGATAGGTGCCTAGACTTAGACTTTAATGTGTATGCGCTTTTTGCGGGACTTGTAGGAGATGGATCAGACCGGGAATTTGGTTAGTGCTTAGGTCTATGTGAACTAACCTTGCACTAATCGTTTTGTGTTGTTTTAGCAATCATCAAGCGAGATAGACGTTGTACTAGCAAGTTAATGCGACGTGCTCGCGTAACAATGATTAGCTACCATTGTTACGGGTTCAAGACGTGTCAAACAAGCAATGTATGACGAGTATCAACCAAGATGGGGCGGTGTGGTATATGTATGTCGTTCCTTTTCGTTTCGTTGTTTAATCTATATGCATTCTTTAGAATGAAGACGGAAGATGGAACCGGAACGGACGCGCCTATTCATGAGGGGAAGGATGAGTTAACATTAAGGATTGAGGCGGAGTTCGAATGCTATATCTTGATTTTCGCCAACAAGGTTAAGCAAGTTCTCCAAGAGTCGTTCGAGGGAATAGTGACCGAGATGGTTCGAGACCGAGTGCCTAAGGTCTTGAAGGAAGAGTTAGAAAAGAGGTTTCCTAAACCTTAAGGTGACGGTGACGAAGGAGCAACTATGGGGATTGAATCTCATGCTTCAAAATTTGCTGATCACTCTTTGGGTAAGAGAAAGTTAGAATCAAGAGGTGCTCCTAGTAAAAGGGCGAGAAGTACGCCCGGAGGTGTTGAAAAAGTGAAGAAGAGGAGTAAGACATGTTATGGGCCTACGTGCTTTCGGTGTGGAGGACGAGGTCATTTTGCACGGGATTGTACGAGTGTACCTTTAAGCACGATCAAGTGCTTTATTTGCCAAAAGAAGGGACACCGTAAGTCAGAATGTTCCGAATCGTTTGTAGATCGGGTTAGGAGGTTAGAGCGTGACTATCTGATGATCAGTGGAGCGCAAGGGTCCAACGATGATGTTTCAGGTATTTTCGTCTTTGGTACAAATATGCCTTATTATTGTTTATTTGTGCCGATGGATTCGTGTATGTATTAGGGACTTAAACTTTGCTTCGAGATCTATTTAGACTCAAGTGAACTCGGTGAAGATTCGGTTTGTTGATGGTTTTGATGATAGTGCACCAGGGTAGCGCCTGAGTCGTTGACTCGTGGAAACGCGCCCTGGGGACGAATGCATAGTGGTAATACGTAGTATTGATGCGGGTGACATTCCTAATGGAAACACCCTATGATGACATTTGTATTGACGGACGAGGGCGTAAGACTTGGTGCAATCAAGCATTTCTTAGTGATAGGGTAAATGAATCCACTAAGCCATGAGAACGAACTTTGGCGTTAGGTTGTGAGCGCGTGTTCGCGTTTGTAGTGAAGTGGGTGAAACCCTTGAGAGCATGTGTGTATCGTTGACCGGATGCTTTCGTAGTGGTAACGGGTAGAAAGGATTTGATAGTTGGAAAAGTCTACCTTACGGGTAGCGGTAATTTCGTTCTAAAAGGATACGTGTTATGTTGACATTGTGTCATCACTTTAGCGGCGCAATCGGGTGACGGTAGACGTTAGTATTTATTATTATCGAATTGAGCTCTCGAGAATTCAGGAAGAGGGACCGACGTCAAGTATGGTCGTGTACGATGGTAAATGGCGAAATCGTTTGACTTTGTAATCTTGACGATTTGATTTAGGAATGAGGTTCTACGTTGGGAAGTTGGTAGTGTTACATCAAAGAAATTGTGTCGACTTTATTAGGATTTATATTCCTACCGAGGAAGCGTAATGGGATTTGAGAAAGGGTACGATGCCTCATTGTCGTATACTTTGGGTAGTAGTCACAAAATAGCCATTTTGTGTACTACGAGGAAATTAGATATATGTGTTTATTTGGGGTCATCTCTCTGTTGACTGCGTTTGACTTGTGATAGGTGATGAGGGATATCCGGAAGGATTAACTCTTCGTTACCACCCTTGGTTGTGATGGATGGCAAGCGGCTCTCGGGAAGAACCGTTACTTGTATATTTATGATTTTAATTGCCCGTAGGAATTGTGCACATAGCCGTTTTGTGCACATGGTTGTTAGTAATAGTCGGTTTTACTCACACATTGGTATTAATAGTGCGGTAGCCGTGTTTCACACACATATTGTTGGTAGTGTTGCAATAGCCGTTTTTGCGCACTACGGATATATCACGATAGCCGTTTTTGTACACCTTGAGTTTTGTATTGAATAACCTTCTTATTGTTAGTATTGAAAACTACTGGTTGTATACGCCGGTGGTTCGGTCATGAGGACCATGTTGTGTGACTAGTGATACAATAGCCGTGTTCTGATCAAATACTTGTGGTAGATGCGTATTAGCCGTGTATGCGTACTAAGAGGGGTGTTAGGTGGAAGGTGTTATCCGTAAGGATTCATTTTTTACTTGGCCTTCATCTTTTGGGTTGTTGACATTAGGTTGAGACTTGGTGGTTTTTAGCATTGTACTTGGTAAGGGTACGCTAGGGGATTGATATCTTGGCACGAGATCGGTTAAGTTCTTCCCGATATAAGGGATTGAGCAAACTTTGTACTCGAAATTGTGGACTTTAGTAAATTGCGGGTGACAATTTGGTTATTAATGTTGACTCTTAGAGAATGATTGCCTAGAGAAGTTGGAAGAATACGTGACGACTTCGCGTATTCTAAGTGATCATTATAGACTTCGGATGTTGTGTGTATTGCACGTTTCAGAATGCGTGCAAGTGTGTATTTAGTTATTGGAATAATCTTCGAATTAATGATTAATTGACGATTCGATTTCAATGGCGGTTTTGTGATTGGGTGGCGAGTGTTGTACGCTCTTGACGGCCACTCTTTTCTTTTATGATTTTGGGGGTGTACGCGGTGTGCCGTTCTAGAGGCATTTCCGTTAATCGCGTTCGTGTGCGAGTAGAGTCTTGGTGGTTAACTATCCTTATGTATGTAGGTAACCGGGTTAATGGTTAGGACCAAGTTGGAAAGGTGTAAGCCTTGGAGTTCCAAGCGCCTCCTTAGTGTTGAGATGGAATATAAGTAGACTAGCTATGCGGCCTAGGTGGATAGTGACTAGCAGGTGCCGCTAGGAAGTCATGGGTGTCGAGCCGTAAGGTTCGTTAGATTTGTGTGACCGCGTGTAGTTAGGTGACGTGTGACATCAGGAGTAGACCCCGTAAGGGTCGAGTCTGGGAGACTCGGTGTTAGTAATCGGAGTTGGATAACACAACGTCAGGTGCCTCCTTATACCTACTAGTGTAACTTTTGACCCCGATGATGTGATTGCTTTGATTTTGGGTACCGGTGAGAAACTCGAATTTACAACGGTGGTATAGTGTGATGTTTAGCGAGCGTTGACACTCAAATGATTTGAAAGACCGAGGTTCGAATATCTTATAGCGAGTCCTTGGAAGGATTATTTAGTATGACCAACGCCGGAGAATGCGGAAAAGTTCCTATCTAGTAGACGTGATGAGCAAACGGGTGTCGCTCATTTAGGAAAGGAAAGCTTCGATGGTCTTCGAAAAAGTCCCAAGTTGGACTTTGGAGTTAATTGCGAAGGTAGTTAGCGACGTGAGACAGTTTGGCGAAGTTCCCGATAGAGGGATACGAGAGATTTTCGAAAAGTGTCGGGATGATTCCCGAATATTCCACGATTGATAGGCGTGACGACAATGATTGTCGGTGGATTGTACTACTTTTAGGACGATTGTGGAGTGTAGGGTACGAGTTTGGATACTCGGCGTAAGAGCAAACGGTTGTAGTTATTGGGTCTCGTGGGTTGATTACCCGATATCGTGAAATGATGGAGTGCTATGGCTTTTGGAAAGATATATTATGATGTTTTCACGGTGTATTTCCGAGTGAGTGGTGAGAATTTTGATCGAATGGAAGTGTGAAGTACGGTAGTTGTATTATGATGTGTTAGTGTACGAAGTGAGAACCCGGATGAGTGATTGCTACAAGTGTAATTCCGCATTGGAGACGGAAATGTTCAAGGTAGAGTGCTTAACTTCTAGTATTTGGTGCGGATCACGAGGACGTGATCCAATCTAAGTGGGGGAGAGTTGTAAGACCCGAATATTTTATTGTACTTATGTATGTATAAGTTATTCAAGTTGTGGGGTTTAGGTTGTATTTAATTAAAAGGCAAAAGAAGCTGAACTGGGCAATTAGATTGTACTTTTTCTGTATAGATTCATAAACTTAAGTTCAATATGAAACCATAGCAATTAGATTCACTCAAAACGGATTTAAAACGAAGAAGTTATGGGTAAAACAAGATTGGATATTTTTGATCTTTTTAGCTACGAGAAATGTTTAACAAATCTATACAAATCATATCCTAGCTAACTTATGACACCCCAGATTTTTTTTTTATTTACAGCGGAAGACCTGTTTCTCAAATAATTAATGTAAAATCCATTTGAATATAATATACACGTTAACATTTAAAAGTCCGGGTGTCATGTTAATCATTAAAACATCTTTTAATATAAAGGACACGACATCAGAGTTTCCGGCTTTGTCAAACATATCTTCTAGCATCCCATCTTCACCCTGATAACTAGCATACAACAAATCCATAACCTGCAGGGAAGATGTGAGGGATTAGCACGAAGCTAAGTGAGTGCAACTAACTACAGACAATAGTATACATGAACCGTTATACTACTCATGTCACATAGTCTAACACATAACCATCACCCAAGTGCCATCTACAGAGACTCTGGCGGCTCGGCCAAACCATTAACCACCAGTTGATTGGGCTGGGGCTTACCAAAAGTTCCTCCACCACCGTATGTATATATATAATCCACACGTGACGGACGCGTCATTCACATATATATACAATACGGCTGTCTAGGCCACCACATGAGGAACCCAACCCGCAGGTTGATCTCTCCTACCGAGGCCACCACACAATAGGGACGCACTGGGCTCCAGCAGACAAGCATCAACCAACATGTAGTCATCACAAGGTACTAACTAACTGTATCAGTAAGTATAACTAACAAGCATGACAGTCATAATATAACATGCTACTCTATACTATATTCCACAGTTAGTCCCACTCACCGATACCGGCATCACTCGGTAGTCTAATGTCACCGAGTCTTCTCCTCTTCTGTATCACCTGAAAACAATACTCACAAGTTAGAAAATCATATTCCAAATGCTAACAATAATATAATCACAATATATATACATATATTCATGCACACATATTCCATCAATATACAAACAGGCAGCACAACGGCTAACACTCAACACTTAGGTAAAAATATACTGCCCTGGACACTCAGTCGGTCGACTGACACTGACAGTCGGTCGACTGTCTACACAATCGGTCGACTGATCTTCTCAGTCGATCGAATCATCTGGTATAACATCAATCGGCCGAAGGTAAATCTCAGTCGGTCGGTTGACTCGACAATCAGTCGGTTCAACACTCAGTCGGTCGACTGTCGAACGACAGTCGGCCGACTGTGTTCATCTTCTTTAGAAACTGAACACAGGTTACCGACTTCAAGCTAAATTCACCAAAACTCGAGCTAGAGCTCGTTTTCGACACCAAAACTTACCACAATTCGATTACTACATGTTATAGACTATAAACCCACAAAGTTTTGACCATAACAACATCAAATCCATGGATTTTGACACAAAATCAAGCTTTTTACAAAACTTACACAAAACCATGAATTTAACCATGAATTGAACACAAAAACACATGTTTCTTACCTTTTTAGAATCAGTAGACAACAAAGAACACGATTCCAAGATCAATTTGAGCTCAAGAACAAGTTTTGATGATTAGGGTTTCAAAGGAGAAAGAATTAGGTACGGGGTATTATTTGGAAAGGATCTGGAAAGTGAGAAGAACACAGCTCACTAGTCATCTAAAGTGGGTTAAAATCCCACACTGTGCAACGCACGGGTATTTATCAGTTATCTGATATCTTTCGTACATCATTTGGCAACCCAAATGAAGTCCAAATTAAATAAACAAACTTGTTCTGTGACCCTTGTCACAAACTGGTCCTATCCACATCATTAAATAATAATAAATATAAAATTAAAATAAAAGCATATAATAACACCACACAACCAGAGGGCAAAATAGTAATCTAACAGCTAGGCCCGCTTCGAGGGTGTTACATAACTTCTATTGTATTATACATGTATTCTAATATATTATGTAATCTTGGGATACCATAGACACGTATGCAAATGTTTTGACATATTATATCGACCCATGTATATATATATTAGTTGGAACAACCATAGACACTCTATATGCAGTAATGTTGGAGTTAGCTATATAGGGTTGAGGTTGATTCTAAAAATATATATACTTTGAGTTGTGATCTAGCCTGAGACGTGTATACACTGGGTCGTGGATTGATTCAAGATAATATATATCGATTTATTTCTGTACATCTAATTATGGACAACTAGTTGTAGGTTACTAACAAGGACAGCTGACTTAATAAACTTAAAACAGTAAAACGTATTAAAAATGTTGTAAATATATTTTGAACATACTTTGATATATATGTACATATTTGTTATAGGTTCGTGAATCGACCAGTGGCCAAGTCTTACTTCCCGACGAAGTAAAAATCTGTGAAAGTGAGTTATAGTCCCACTTTTAAAATCTAATATTTTTGGAATGAGAATACATGCAGGTTTTATAAATGATTTACAAAATAGACACATGTATGTGAAACTACATTCTATAGTTGAATTATCGAAATCGAATATGCCCCTTTTTATTAAGTCTGGTAATCTAAGAATTAGGGAACAGACACCCTAATTGACGCGAATCCTAAAGATAGATCTATTGGGCCTAACAAACCCCATCCAAAGTACCGGATGCTTTAGTACTTCAAAATTTATATCATATCCGAAGGGTGTCCCGGAATGATGGGGATATTCTTATATATGCATCTTGTTAATGTCGGTTACCAGGTGTTCACCATATGAATGATTTTTATCTCTATGTATGGGATGTATATTGAAATATGAAATCTTGTGGTCTATTGTTACGATTTGATATATATAGGTTAAACCTATAACTCACCAACATTTTGGTTGACGTTTAAAGCATGTTTATTCTCAGGTGAATACTAAGAGCTTCCGCTGTTGCATACTAAAATAAGGACAAGATTTGGAGTCCATGTTTGTATGATATTGTGTAAAAACTGCATTCAAGAAACATATGTCTATGTAATATATTTCTATTGTAAACCATTATGTAATGGTCGTGTGTAAACAGTATATTTTAGATTATCATTATTCGATAATCTACGTAATGCTTTTGAAACCTTTATTGATAAAATAAAGGTTATGGTTGTTTTAAAAATGAATGCAGTCTTTGAAAAACGTCTCATATAGAGGTCAAAACCTCGCAACGAAATCAATTAATATGGAACGTTTATAATCAATATGAACGGGACATTTCAACACATCATTTTTTAGGCATGGCCGACGCGTCCTGGCTAAAAAATGGTCAATGGTAAAAAGTCAGTCAAAGTCGGAAAAAATCGGTCAAAGGTGGTCAAAGCCAGTCAAAGTAAAAAATATTGTATTTTTAATATTGTTAATAATTGTTAATTGTTCATGTTTATTATAAATATAATTATAGTTATTATTTTGAGGTTCGATATATATATATATATATATATATATATATATATATATATATATATATATATATATATATATATATATATATATATATATATATATATATATATATATATATATATATATAGGATCAAGGGGGTAGTAACCAATCGGGGGGGAAGCAAAAAAAATTTTCTTCGTTTTATGAAAAACTTTGTTCACAAACATTATAGATTGGATGAAAATATGAACATTTAATAAAGACACTTGGTGATAAATGTTTTTATTTTGGCGGAAAAACGCTCGAAGAAGTAATATATAATAATTATCGTATTTTTCGAACGTATGTTGAGGTTTTAGATATTAGGCTTTAGATATTAGGCTTTACATATTAGGGTTTATAGGGTTTAGATATTAGGGTTTAGAAATGTAGGGTTTAGGGTTTAGATTTAGGGTTTCGATTGAGTTTTTAACACGAACGGTTTAGAGTTTAGGGTTTCGGGTTTAGGGTTTAGGGTTTGGGGCTTTTGGTTTAGGGACTAAACCCAAAACACCAAACTCTAAACCCTAAACTCTAAATCGGGCTAAATTTTACTTCACAAAACATGAAGAAGAAAAAAATTTAACATTTTTCACGATCAATATTATCTTGAATGTTATTTTTGTCGATCGTTTTCCCGCTTAAATAATAACGTTCGTCACGAAGTTTCTTTATTAAATGTTCATATATTCATGTGATCTTGATGTCTGAAAAAAAATTCCAAAAAAACGAAATTACTTACCCATTGATCATATTAAATGTTCATATGTTCATAAACCCCGCTTCCCCCCGATTGGTTACTTACCCATTGATCATGCCCATATATATATATATATATATATATATATATATATATATATATATATATATATATATATATATATATGGGGGATGGTTCTCACACACACTTTTTTGATCCTCACACACCTATTTTAACCTTTTACTCTTCTAATAATACTCAATTGGTGTGTGAGGACCAAAAAAGTGTGTGTGAGAATCATCTCCATATATATATATATATATATATATATATATATATATATATATATATATATATATATATATATATATATATATATATATATATTAAAACTATTTTAAAAGTCAACGTTGGTTACAGTGGTGGAACTAGGATTATTTTCAAGTTGAAGAAATTTGGGCAAAATTTGAAGATTTTTGGGCAAAATATGTATGTTTTGGGGCAAAAAAATCAACTGGGCGCAAAATCGAAAACCCAAATTTTTTACACTGAAAATTGCAAATCCATTGGGGGCGGGCGCCCCGCCCCTGCCCCCAAATAGTTTCGCCCCTAGTTGGTCAACTCCCGACCCGTTCCCGTTGCGTCCCCATCTCGACCGACTCGTCCCTCCAAAGTCTCGACCGACGCGTCCCCGACTCGCGTCTTTTACAACCTTGGGTTTTAGCGTGGTTTGTGGTTTTTAGTGTATTATGATTTTATTCATTGTCAATTGTTGTATTTAGGTTAGCTTCTCGCAGCACTATATATGTAATTCAAACGGCTCTTTGAATCTCATCTATTTAATTTTTGTTTTCTGTAAATACAAAAAAGTTGAACAATTGGTTTATGTACGACCCAATGGCCTTGATTCATGCACATGAAGACATACATTGGGACATCTAGTATTGTAATTCAGAGCCCTTGCCATTTTGGTACAACAGTACACTAGTATAGTCTATAGATACCTCTAAACAATGCAAAATGCAAAATGCAAATCAACCACCTCTATCTCTCCCTTGTGCTACCATAAAAAAGGACATGATTGTCCTTAGGCAGCGAATTTGGAATCAATATAAAATCTGCCATGTTCATGGACAAAAGTGACACCAAAAGAGATTTCATATTACAGTAGTAGTAATAATAATTTGTGAACAAAGAAGGACCTCTTTGTTGTCATCCTACCATTGGCTAAAGAATCTTTCGACTTTTCATTTTAATGGCTACTATTTATAAATCAATGTTTATGCAAAGCAGACGATGACCCACCTCACCCAAAACATCATCAATATCAATATCACTTTCATCTCCAATGATCATTTACTTTAATTTTCTATCATCATTTCACAACAAATATATTCAAGCTAGTAGTAGTAACTTTAATAAATTGTTGTATCAACCTATTCTTTGATGTAACAATATTAAATAATTATGTTACATATACATACTAACTTCTTGTTGTAAATTACAGTCCCTTTTTTTATTTAATCATGTTAATGTTAACGTGCAAATTGATATGACATCAATCAAAATTATAACCAAATCCTAATAATTACGTTACAATTTTTGAGCATAGATTAGATAATTATGTTGTAACACCGTACATTTATCTTTTTTAAATATGCAACGAAATATGATTAATAATCGTTTGATATATATTAAAATATACTCTAATAATGTAAATTACAACAATCTAGTGTTGCGTTTTGAAACCGTTATCATCATAATTCATAAATACAAACAACAACAACAACAGAGTTCGGAATGTGTCAAACATAACATAAATGCAACAAATCGTTTCCCCAACTCTAACATGCAAAACATCATACATGGAGGGAGAAAATGTGAAGATTAGCACGAGGCTAAGTGTATGAAACAACCTATCAAATAATAGCATACAGTATCAAGCTACACTAGCATCGCAAGCATAAAATCAACAACAACAACAACTATAACAACAACCACAAGGTGACCGACGGTCTGACCTAACTAGCAACCACTAACTGATCGGGCTAGAGTTTATCGATAATTTCTGTTACTGAATCATTAGTATATACTTCCAGACGCAACACATGCATCATTACAAATATACTACTCAGATAGTAACAGATGAACCCCTCTCGAATTTAAGGTTGACCCTTTTTTCCATCTCGGCATCCTACGACGGTTAACAACTTGTGCATATAACTAGTATACATCATCGACAACATACATCATAATTATCATACAATGTAACTTTATGATCAACGGTATAAAATGTCATCTTATCATGTAATCTAATCATGCAACATGACAAGATTAGCACAACCCGCCACTCTAAACTAATATCCAAAAGGATAGTCACACTCACCAAAATCACAAGGAAGTAACACATAGATCTTATTTTACATAGCTTGTACCTCTTCCTTTATCACATGAGAACATCATATTCAAGTCACTATATTCCAAATCATATACTTACTACAACATATCAGCAACCACTTAAATCTCAAAAGACTTGATCAACATCTAACAGTCAGTTCATCTGTACGGTTGAGAATCACATCCGTACGGATTACATTCTCATCCGTACGGTTCAATAGTATAGTTACACGGTTCATGTACAAGAGCACGGTTGAAAACATTTGTACGGTTGAGGGTTCATCCGTACAGCTGAGGGGCCTTATCTGTACGGTTGAGGAAATCCATCTATGTGGGTGATGTTCTTGTAGACAACATCCGTTCTTCGAGGTTCTAACCTCCAAATTCTCATTTTGGACTTGTTTTTTACGTTAAGATTGTCCAGAAATCACATATAACACATATGTAAACCAAAAGCAACATCATTATAGCAAAAACAACACTTTACATACATGATTTGGGTTAAAACCCATTTGTATCAAACTTTGACAAGAATTCAAGTTTAACAATGATTTGGTAATGAAGTTGATATATGTTTACCTTGCTAGATCACTGAAATCACATGGAATTGATTACGCAACTCGATAATCAACGAAACCAGGATTAAGAAGCTAGGGTTTCAAGGTTTTAAGGTGCGTTTGTGTATGTATGTGTGTGTTTGTGATTTACAAAGAAGGAAATGAAACATAAAGCTGAATGTTATTAAGTTAGGTTTCCTTCCATTGAGAGGAACCAACTCTACACATCCCACGGGTATTTACCAGTTATCTGAAACACAACGTACCTCGTTAGGCATTCTAACAAAGTCCATATCAAATAAACATATGTGTTCTGCGACTTTTGTCACAAAATTAATTCAACCAAACACATAAATAATTATAAATACATAATTAAATATTTCACTAATTATCAAAAGTAATAATAGGTAAGGGCAAAATAGTAATCTTACATCTAAGACTATAGCATGTGTTACATATATGCATACACATAATGACCAATTATTTTACTACTTTAATTAGGTAATGTTGGTACCTAATCTTTTGCTGATTATGTCCACTAAAAACATTCATTTGTGTAAACATTGTTTTATATATATATATATATATATATATATATATATATATATATATATATATATATATATATATATATATATATATATATACGTGTGTGTATTAAACTAAATTATTTTCTATCAAAAAATCCGTAAAATTGTAACAAAGGTTAATCACATGTAACGTAGCATTTCGCTATCTTAAATTTACCAATTAATAAGTTTGTTTTAGCTATATAAACGTGTGTATATACATACATACACATATATTCAGGATGAGTTTACTAGGGTCTAGGAGGAGTTTTGAGAATGTTTAAGCTTTTAAATCAATAAATTATAGTCTGTATTATAAGATATGATTAAAATGACGAATACTTACATAATTTATGTTATCAACAATTTAGTTCACAAGAGTACCGAGGTTCAATTCTTATCATCAATAGCATATCTTGAGCTACTAGAAAAAGATCATAAACGATTATAAAATAACTCAATTAGATTGTATACTGTTGTAAATTTAGTAGTTAAATATGGATGGTAATTAGTCAAATATGGATAGTAAAATTTGTACTATATATATGTGCATAATGTAAGTTACAAAAACATACATATACATTAAATACATCACACCTCTCTTCAACCTCTTTCTCTCCTATATCTTCTACAACACATCTCTCTTTTAATGGTTCTTTCAATTTGAATATATTGAACCAGGCCACTAAAGGTAGTTATAAGCCTACTGAAATATAACACGTTATCAGCACGAAGTGCTCCGTATAATCAAGGTTTATCTAAGTAAGCACACGTCACTAATCAAGGTAAGAAATTATCTAACTTTTATTAACTTCACTAACATTTATATTTATGTTATTTAAGTTATATATGGTCTGTTATACCGCCTGAATTATATTTCTGTAATTTAACTTTTATTAACTTCACTAACATTTATATTTATGTTATTTAAGTTATATATGGTCGGTTATACCGCCTGAATTATATTTCTGTAATCTAACTTTCATTAACTTCACTAACATTTATATTTATGTTATTTAAGTTATATATGGTCGGTTATACCGCCTGAATTATATTTTCTGTAATCTAACTCTTATTAACTTCACTAACATTTATATTTATGTTAATAAGACCTCATGATTGTACGCAACACGTCATTTGACAACACGGTACTTTATGTACGCAACACGTCATTTGACAACACGGTACCATGGGTCGAGATTAATTCCGATCAATACGAATACGATGGGGTCTTTATATGTTATCTAACATTTATGATTACTTATGCAATTAATCATTATTTATTTCATGCATTCTAATGTTTATTCTTAAAAGTAAATCTTAAAAGTTAAAATAAGAAAAAATAGTTTGTATTTTTATTAAAAGTAAATCTTAAAAGTTAAAATAAGAAAAAGTAGTTTGTATTTTTATTAAAAGTAAATCTTAAAAGTTAAAATAAGAAAAAGTAGTTTGTATTTTTATTAAAAGTAAATCTTAAAAGTTAAAATAAGAAAAAGTAGTTTGTATTTTTATTAAAAGTAAATCTTAAAAGTTAAAATAAGAAAAAGTAGTTTGTATTTTTATTAAAAGTAAATCTTAAAAGTTAAAATAAGAAAAAGTAGTTTGTATTTTTATTAAAAGTAAATCTTAAAAGTTAAAATAAGAAAAAAAAATCTTGTCCTGTATATTACTCATACGCGTTTTGATATAGTGACTTTATTCGTTAACGTCAACTAACGACATTACAACGGTCATATATACATAATGGTTGTAAACGTCAACTGACGACGTTACAACAAATATATTTTTCAAATATAAAATAAACATCTCCGTTTTCACATTTTCACAAATCAATCTTCATTTTTCAGATTGCTACTCTCAAAAAGTTTTTGTAAAAATGATTCACACAAGGATGATTTTTCCTATTGTATTGGTCATATTAACTATCATCATTGTTGCTAATATACCATCGGGTGATCCTATATTCTATCCTGCCCTTGTGGTTTTATTATTTGTAATCATACCATTATTCTGTTGTTTGCTACTTATGAATTTAAAATGATTCTAATTTCATTTTATTATTTGTCTATGAATAGAAGTTGATTATGATTATGATTTATGTTATTCATCTTTTTGATAATAGAAAATGTCGAATTTGAAAAGGCTTAAATTTGCTCATTTAGAACAAGTGGGAACAACTACTTAACATGGGTTATGAATGTAGAAAAATATCTCGAATCAAACGGTATTTTAGAAACCCTGAATGAAAATAACAATTTTTCCGAATAAGAGAAAGCAATAGTAAGTATTTTTCTTAGCAAACATATTGACGAGTCCTTAGAATCTACATATTATATGATCGAAAATCCAAGTGTATTATGGAAAATACTCAAAGATAGATACGATATTAATTATCAAAAAAAAAATAATAATAATAATAACGGTGATCCATGAAAGAATAAAATTAAAGATATTAGTAGACGCTCTTATAAGAATTCCGGAGATTCTTATTAATGATCTGGTAATGTGGATCATCAGTCTAGTATTTCTTGAATACATGAACATCTTGTTTAGCTCTACAAATAAGTCCCAAAAAGAAAAGAAAACGAGAGTGAATCTGTTGACAAATCTTGATTAAATTAACCCTGAGCTACCTTTGAGACTTGAATGGTTTGAATTTTCTAAGATGCCTAGTTTTTTTATGTATCACTCATAAATAAATGGTTTTAGACCATAACGCATATGTTTTATTAAGTGTTATCTTTTATGTACTTCAGATTATCACTTGTTTGCAGGTAATATAATTTGATTATCTTGCTGAAATATAACTCATTATTTGCTTATCTTATTTGAAGTTTTAGTATGAATCCTGCAGAAATACAACATCAATTAAATGGTAAAGACCTATGTATTGCAGATAGTAGTAACATACACACTATGGTCAAATCTAAAAAATATTTCATTGATTTAAATCAAATGAAGGAATTATAAATACTATATCAGCTCTTGCAAACTTGATATAAGAAATGAAAAATTCAAAATTTCATATTATCAAATGGTACGAATTTTTTGGTAAACAATGTCTTGTCTTCTCCCAAATCAAAGAGAAATTTGTTAAGTTTCTCTGATATATATCATAATGGATATGATTATCAGTCAATGATAATCGAAAATGAGAAATATCTATGTAGCACCGAAAAGCGCATAGGATTAAAAGCGCATATGATAAAAAGCGCATATGATGAAAAGCGCAGCGCATATGATTAAAAGCGCATATGATAAAAAGCGCATATGATGAAAAGCGCATCGCATATAATTAAAAGCGCATATAATGAAAAGTGCATATGACGAAAAGCGCAGCACATATGATTAAAAGCGCATATGGTGGAAATGATATATGATGAAAAGCACATATAGTGATTAATGAAAATCACATATGGTGATTAATGAAAAGCACATATAATGATTAATGAAAAGCACATATAGTGATTAACGAAAAACACATATGGTGATTAATGAAAATCACATATGGCGATTAATGAAAAGCACATTGAGAAATAATCACCAATGTTTCTTGAAAGAATTCAAGGGTATATATATGGACCAATTCATCCATCATGTGGACCATTTTTCTAATAGACGCATCTAATGCATGGTCTCATGTTTGTGTGTTATCAAGCCATAATATGGCATTTGCAAAGTTTCTTGCACAAATTATTAAATTAAGAACACATTATTCTGATTACACCATTAAAAGGATGAGACTTGATAATGCTGGTGAGTTAACATCTCAAGCTTTTAATGATTATTATATGTCTACAAGGATTGTTGTTGAACATCTAGTTGCTCATGTGCATACACAAAATTGGTTTAGCTGAATCAATAGATAAACGCTTACAGCTAATAACTAGACAATTAGAAATGAGTACAAAACTCTCAATATTTATATGGGGACATGTAAATTTACATGATGTGACATTAATTCGCATTAAATCAAGTGCAAGTTATAAATATTCTCCATTACCAACTTAATTTTGGTGGAGACCAAATATTTTCCATCTTAGAACATTTGGTTGTGCAGTGTATTTTTAATTGAACAACCACAACAAATGGTTCCTTAAAGAAGGATTGAAATATATGTTAGATATGAAACATCTTCAATCATAAGATATATTGAACCCATGACGGGTGATGTTTTTACAGCAAGTTTTGTCGATTGTCACTTTAATGAAACATTGTTCCCTATATTAGGGGGAGAAATGAAATATAAATAAAATGATGTTTCATGGTGTGAACATCAATTAAGGAATATTGATCATCGCACAAAAGAATGCGAAAAGAAAGTTCAAATATAATGCATATGCAAGAACTTGCAAATTAATTACTTTATGCATTTAAAGATACAAAAAATAAGTGACTAAATCATATATACCAGCAGTAAATGCTTCAGCTAGAATTGAAATTACAAAAGCTGGCAATAATGTCACTCATGAGGCTTTGCTACGGTAGAAACGTGGGAGACCAATTGGTTCCAAAGATAAAAATCTTCGAAAAAGAAAATCAGCTGATAATGAGGTAAAAGAAAGTGTTCAACAAGAACCACAAATCAATACTCCTTCTGCAGAGGATATTGATAAATGTAAATACATAAATTGCAATAAATTATGCAATATTATGAAACTGAAATGAAATGAAAAATCTTGATGAGATATTTTCATATAATGTTACAATGACATCATGAATAAAGATGATGATCTGGAACCAAAATCTGTCATTGAATATCAAAATAGACGTGATTGAACTCAACGGAAAGGAGAAATACGAGCTGAATTAGAATCGCTCAATAAAAGAAAAGTTTTTGGATCAATCGTTATCACTTTTAAAGATGTTAAACAATGGGATACAAATGAATTTTTATCCGAAAATAAATGTGCAAATGAAGTTACAAGGCAAAACTAGACTTGTAACTCAAGATTTCCCACAAAGACCAGAAATGAATTAGGAGAAAAACTTATCCTCCTATAATGAATATAATTACTTATTAGATACTTAATCAACCTGGTAGTTATTTAAATGCATCTCATGGATGTTGTTACTACTTATTTGTATGGATCACTTAATAGTGATATATATATGAATATACCTGAAGGGTTAAGGTATCATAAGCATCTAATGCAAAACCCAAGGGAATATATTCCATTAAATCACAAAGATTTCTAAATGGGTTTATACAATCGGGACGTATGTGGTATAATCGATTAAATTACTACTTGATAAGAAAAGGGTATACATATAAACTTATTTGCACGTGTGTTTTATAAAAACAATGTTCGAATATGTGATCATAGCTGTTTATATCAATTATCTTAAATAAAGAAATCTATGAAGCCATTCAACTTCTAAAGAAAGATTTTAAAATAAAAAAAAAAAATCAAGTATTACGTTGATTTACATATTGAGCATATAACTAATGACTTACTTATACATCAAACAACTTATACCGAAAAGATTTTAAAATATTTTAATATGGACAAGATAAAAACCATTAAGTACTCATATGGTTGTTAGATCTTAATATTGATACTAATCCATTTCATCCTCTAGAAGATCATGAAGATCTTCTTGGTTCAGAAGTTCCATATTTTAGTGCAATTGGGGCTCTTATGTATCTTACAAATTATACAAGATCAGACATTTCTTTTGCAGTTAATTTGTTGACAAGGTTCAGCTCAGTCCCTACCAAAAGACATTGGAATGGGATCAAACAAATAGTTTGATACCTTCGGGGAACTACTGATTTATAATTATTTTATTCTAACAACTCGAAACAAGATTTGTTTGGTTATACAGATGCAGATTATTTATCTGATCTACATAAAGCTAAATCTCAAACTGGATATGTATTCCTAAATGGAGGCACTGCAATATCATGCGTTCTCAAAACAAACACTTGTTGCAACATCATCAAATCATGCCGAAGTGATTGCATTACATGAAGCTACTCGGGAATGATTTTAGTTAAGATCAATGATACAAATCATTATTGATTCTTGTGGACTAGAACGCTATAAAAGCCCAACAACTATCTATGAAGATAATACAGCTTACATAGTACAAATGAAAGAAGAGTATCAAAAATGACAGAACAAAACATAAATGCTGATGAGGCGCTAAAGCTATAAACGGTCTTAACGGTCATAAGTTTGATGGAAAAGAATGGTATATTGGTAAGGCTCAGAAAAAGACTGAAAGGAAATAGGAATTGAAACAACAGTTTGAGCAAACTATGAAGGAGACTGTAGACAAATCACAAGGGTCAAACTTGTACATAAAAGATTTAGATGATACAGTTTCAGATGAAAACCTCAGATTCTTCTCATATACTCAAGATCTCGTAAAAGACAACCAGATTAAAATGAGATACGTTCAATCAACAACTCTGCTGATCTTTATACCAAAGCACTGTCAATCGCTGTTTTCAAAACATACGTTCACAATATTGGCATGAGGCAAGTTCAAAAGATGTGACGACTCAGCGTTGTCTACTTGAGGGGGAGTCAACTCTATGCTGCACTCTTTTTCCCTTAGCTAAAGTTTTATCCCACTGGGTTTTCTTTAGCAAGGTTTTTAACGAGGCAGTATTAATTGCTCTTTAAAAAAAATTACCATCCAAGGGGGAGTGTTGTAAATTTAGTAGTTAAATATGTATGGTAATTAGTCAAATATGAATAGTAAAATTTGTACTATATATATATATGTGCATAATGTAAGTTACAAAAACATACATATACATTAAATACATCACACCTCTCTTCAACCTCTTTCTCTCCTATATCTTCTACAACACATCTCTCTTTTATTGGTTCTTTCAATTTGAATATATTGAACCAGGCCACTAAAGGTAGTTATAAGCCTACTGAAATATAACATATACATCTTACTCACATCATAATCTAAGGACACTGTTTATATTCTAATTGATCATCGCCATATTGGTGTTTACATATTTTTTTAAAAGAAATTACATTGATATCTCTTGCATTAATTAATTACATGTTAGTTGATATTGATTTTATATATATATATATATATATATATATATATATATATATATATATATATATATATATATATATATATATATATATATATATATATATATATATATATATATATATATATATATATAATAATAATAATAATAATAATTACTACGGAATCAAACCCGGAAAACAAAGTGTTGGGGGAGAATGTGGGTTTATGCTTAACGATCATATTAATCTTAATCCATAACGATAAGTGTTTTGATGATGACACATGCACATAACTAGAGGTTATGGTAGACATCTTGACATAAATATATAAGTTCACTAATCCACACTTACTCTAGCAAAAGACCAAAACCAAATAAAGCTTAAAATGAAAACATAAGCCACACGGTTTGGTCCACGGTCGACCGCAGTTCAGACGAACCCTGCACCCTGGTTTATGAAACCAGGAGTGCACGATCGACTCCGCGGTCAAGCGTGGTTCGACCGCAGAAGGTTATATTCGAACTTTTGATCAAATTTAGTTTGACCACTTCGGGGCATTTATAATTTATGAAACTTGTTTAAACATGCTTAGAATAGTTTCCCCCTTCATACCCAAAAGAGTTATGGTCACTAGAACGCTAATCTTGGTCAATCACACCTAATGACACCTTAATGACGATTTAGCCTTGATTAGTGATAACACACAAGTGTTATAGGAAAACATGTGCTCCTAAAATGTATTTAGACATACTTAGAATGGTCATCAAGTCCCAACCAAGAGTTGCTCCTTCCTTGTACATGTGTTGGACATTAACGTATACTAGGGATGAGATCGGTACAGGTACCGTACCGTACCGATACCGAAAATCTCGATACCAAAAATAAGGAAAATCGAGAACCGAATACTGAAATCGGTACCGATTCGGTACCGGCATCGGTACCGGTATTTTCGGTATTGTACCTTATGGTACCGAAAATTTGATTTTTTATATAGTTTTCACTATTTGTATTATATGCTATTCGGTATTTTTTTTATATATATATTTTTTACTATTTGGTACTTTAGTATTATCAAATATATGTTAAAACGATAATAAGATGTAGTTTCACTATTTGGTATTGTACCTACTAGGTACAAATCAATAAATTTAGTACCCATATAAGCTATTACCTACAAATCAATAAATTCGGTACCAATACCAATTTCCCGAAAAAAAAAATACCGGTACCATACCTTACTGTACCGAAACCGAAAATGCCAAATTCAAGGAAGCGATACCGAATACCGATCGGTGCCATTTTTGGTACCGGTTCGGTTTCGGTATTTCGGTAATTTTGCTCATCCCTAATGTATACTTATACATTAATCTTGCAAATGCCACATTGCAAGTAAAACTTACATACCCTTGGTACAATGCTATGTCATCACTATATGTTTAATCCTAGATTAATTAGTGATCTCTTGCTAGTCATTACATGTGTATTACTTGACTACTTGCTATTAGTACTTGAGTATTATTTGACTATGTGCTAAATGCCAACATGCTAGTAGTTACTTAATAAATGTATTAAATTTGTCTTATTATGTGCTACAAGTTGGAAAACCATCAACTTGAATGCGGACTACTTCAATATACTTATGCTACTTAGATAATAATTGAAGAATCATAATCTAGTGGTCTTAAAAGGATAAAGAATTATTTTTATTTTTATTTTTTTATTTTTTTGAAAGGCAATTATATTATATTACTAATAAATACTAGCAAGATGCTAGGAATTACAACGATTAAATCACGATGATACGTTTTCAATCGACAAACATCAACCCGAATGTTAACAAACACGAATGCTACGAAAACACGAATCCTAAACACGAATCCTAACACGACACTCTCCATCACACGAAACCGATTCTCACGAGACCAATTCCTAACCCAACGAAATGAAATGGAATATTAAACGCACAAAACTATCACGCACAATATCAGCAAACACTAGGCAAATTACACATGAAACGGAAAGAGTGGCCACGAAGACAACCCACGGCGACAACCCACGAAAAACTTAAACCAAACAGTCCGATCATGTAATCTATCAAGTGGTGACATTGCGCGAAGAAGAGACGATTAAATATACCCTGACTTAATTTCACCAACGAAAAACCTCCTGAACCACGAACTATACCGAATCACCACGATCCAAAAGGATAAAGAATTATTAATACACATAAAATTTGCTTAAGTCTATAAACAAATTTAAGAATGGCTTAGTCTTGATTAACTTGAAGTCTTACAACATGCTTAATTGATATTACTTGTTTCACTAGTTAAGACATCATGAACACACTTAATTAATCCACAAACAAGCTTAATGATAAATATTAATGTGCTTTGTGATTAAGTGGGTTATTGTTATCAATGATATGTTGACCAACCAATAGGAATTTAGCAAATGTGTTTTAATTACAAATAAAAGATTGTGACAAAACTGAGATTGCCTCAAATGATTATCATGACTTGTATCCAAGAATGTTAGACTTACCACTTTGAACATGACAAGTCACTATCAAGGCAATACATCCAAGATAAATGAACACTTTATGCATATAGTACTTGTATAGGATGTTGGGTATCTTTTGCAGGTATTAAATGAAGTAAAGAATCCAAAGATCTTAGTTCAAAACTGATTCAAACGGCTAAACGATAGATACGTGCTTTGGATTGTACCGCGTGCGGTCGACCCACGGTCGACCATGGTCTGAGCCGCAGCAACGACTAGTTTTTTTATCTCTCCATATAAATAGCAAGACTTGGAGAACTTTGAAGATTTGACCCTCTTGCATACTTCAACTCAAATTCATCAGAGAATCACAAGATCATAATTAATATACATGTGTTTGTGATTAGCAAGAGAAGTTCTATAATCTCATAGATTGTAGAAGGGGTTGTAAACTTACTATGAATTAGATCTCTAAATTTTGTAGGGTAAAATAACTTAACACATATAAACAATATGAAGATTAACAAATTAATCAATACAAAAAGATATTCAAACAAAAGCCAAAACAAATGGCACAAATAAACTAACCTAAATCAAATTTCAGCCAATAAGAAAAGCCGAACTGACTAGGAAAATAAAATAATGTCTAAAAGCTACTAGTAATAAACATATAACCTAAGTACCAGAAGCACCAAAAAGGCGAAAAAATAACAAAGCAATAAACATTGATAGCGGTCGGAAAAACGTCGACCGCCACCGCAACAACAAACAGCAACCCGACAGAAATTTGAATTGTCTCAAGAAAAAGCCAAGCCACAAAAACCTGAAACCATCCCGGATCTGAAAACCAGATATCCAACATGGAGATTGTCACCTAGTCAAAATCTGAAGGTACCCTGGAAAGGAAAGGTTCCACAAAAGCAACCACGACAACAGTTACCCCAACCTGTCAAGGACCTCATACCGAAACCTTTAGTCATAGTCAATTGCCAACACCAACTAGTTGAAGAAACCACACAACCACCAGAGAAACAAAAAACCAACAAGCCATCAGCGACCACTTCCAAGAGGCTGATAGGACACCCATCGCCGCCGTGACAAACTCACCACCTCCACCATCGTACGTTCGCGGTCAGTGGCCACCACTAATTGGCTAGTAGACCACCACAGCTACCAAAAAACGAGGAAAACATATCGGGCATACCTCTGGTGGCCACAACTAACAACGTGGTGGGCTACCACAAATCGCCGAACACTGAGTACCCTAGAATGTAACAAGGGAAGGAAGCAAGAGCAAGGAGACTCCCTAACAGTGCAAGCGTCTGATCACCACAACCAACCGTTGGTGGACCACCGAACCATCGTTAGAAGAAAGAATCTAATGTCACAACTATCACCGAAAAATGAACACATTCATTTTGGGAGGTGATATTTCCACACTTGAATTTTATTTTTCCACCATCTTTATATGCATTTTTTCCAATTATATCCTTCATTTAAATTATAAGAACAATTTGTATAAGACATTATTAAGGGCAGTTTAGTATTTTTGAGTGGAAGTAGTAAAATTGGAGGTGGATATATCAATTCTCACATTGATTTTGACTACTTTTATTTTTATAAGTTTCCTCTTATCAATTATTATCTTTAATTTTAATTATTAATTTAATACTTTTTTGAATTTATGTGATGTTTTAAAATAATAATGTAATGTTTTTTGAAGCAGTTAGTTGGGATCACCCAGAGGGGACTTAATCACTCACACGATCATTTCTCGCAGTTGTTATACCCGCCCTTGAACTGCGTGTCCATAAGGGAATTCTCACCAATCCCATACGATGCATGGACGGTAAAACCTCCTCCTCTTTAACCCCTCCTCCCCAACGTGATGTGAGAAACGTGTCATATGTGGTACTTCATAGCATGAATGAATGTGGGTTAATATGTAGTCAACGAGGGTCGAACTTCTGACCTCCCTTAAAGGAGGCAGACCATCAACCGCAGGACCACATCACAACTTCAAATAGTTAAATTAAAATGTTTTAGAATTATTATTTTTAGTTACTGATGTAATTTTATTAAATTATTTAGTGTCTTTTAATATTAATTCAGAATTCAGATAGTTAAAAGTTTGAAGGTAAAAGTGAAAGTGAAATATATTGAGAATTAAGTAAAAAGTAAGTGAAAGAAGTTACTGTTAATGTGACGCTATTGTAAAGGAGTAAGTTTACTTATAATTTATAATATGGTAAGATAAGAAGTGATCTTCGAACATTGAAAACATTAAGTTAATAATGAAAAAATAAAAAACGTGGATGTCCTTTTCCATATCTAATATGCTTTAAGCCTATAATTAAGTAGTATTAAATATGTTATCTAAGGGCATAGAAACTTTACTTTAAGGGCCCTTTCATGATCAAAGCATACTACTTTAACTAAATACCCCGATAAGAATTCTAACTCAAGATACAGAAAGTTAAAGAAGAGTCAATCTACTAGGACTTGAGAGGGCCCAACATGGTATATATATATATATATATATATATATATATATATATATATATATATATATATATATATATATATATATATATATATATATATATATATGGCAGATCAATGGAGAAGCAACCAATCGGGGGAAAGCGGGGGAAGCAAATTTTTTTTTTCGTTTTTTTTGGAATTTTTTTTTCCGGCATCAAGATCACACGAAAATATGAACATTTAGAAGAGACACTTCGTGATGAATGTTATTATTTAGGCGAGAAAACGATCGACAAAAATAACATTCAAGATAATATTGTTCGTGAAGAATATGAACGTTTTTTTCTTCTTCATGTTTTGTGAAGTAAAATTTAGCCCGATTTAGAGTTTAGGGTTTAGGGTTTAGGGTTTGGTGTTTTGGGTTTATGGAAGGGTTTAGGGTTTAGGGTTTGGTGTTTTGGGTTTAGGGTTTAGGGTTTGGTGTTTTGGGTTTATGGAAGGGTTTCGGGTTTAGGGTTTGGTGTTTTGGGTTTATTCCATAAACCCAAAACACCAAACCCTAAACCCTAAACCCTAAACTATAAACCGTTCGTGTTAAAAACTCAATCTAAATCCTAAATCTAAACCCTAAATCTAAACCCTAAACCCTAAATTTCTAAACCCTAATATCTAAACCCTATAAACTGTAATATCTAAACCCTAATATCTAAACTCCAATAGCTAAAACCTCAATATACGCTCGAAAAACACGATAATTGTTATATATTACTTCTTCGAGCGTTTTCCCGCCAAAATAAAAATATTTATCACAAAGTGTCTCTACTAAATGTTCATATTTTCATCTCATCTATAATATTCGTGAACAATTTTTTTTCAAAAAACGAAAAAAAAAAATTTTTTTGCTTCAACCCGCTTCCCCCGATTGGTTACTTCACTCTTGATCCTACCAATATATATATATATATATATATATATATATATATATATATATATATATATATATATATATATATATATATATATATATATATATATATATATATATATATATAAAGGATCAAAAGAGAACTTCGGATAAGAGAGAATTCATAGAATTAAAAAAAGAGAAAAAACGCGATGCGGTTAGGTGTTTGATTTGGGTAGAAACTTGTTCGTAACCAAATCGATAGATGAAATTTGTTCATGATCACTCATTGCTATTGCATAAACATGATTCGATCACCATAACAACAGATTTCACGAAAATAAAAATTCATGATGAAAAACATTAGCGTTTTTGATAATGAACTCAAAAATTCAATTCATCAATCCAAGACGTTTTAGATGATAATATCAACATGAAAGTTGCTTAAAATGTTGTATATAATGATCATTAATCGTCATTATAACCTGAAACATCATATAGATTTTGAATTTGAATTTTGAAGAAACTGTTCACTTTTTCCCCAATCTTTGACTCGCTAATTTGAGCTCAAATCTAAGAGTTGAAATTTGAAACTTTGCAGATATATTCACGTGACGAAACCTAACAGATCTACGTTTTTACTTTTCTACATAAGCTTGAATTTGAGAGATGCATCTACTATATGCATCTAAAATATTATCTTAGGCTAATGTAAATAACCTAACGACTATGTAAACATGATCTATGCAAGCATCTTATCAACTATGCAAAGAAATTCCACTATTTTATAAGCAAATAACCAGTAGCCGCAATGTCACAACACACAATAAAAATTAAGTATATGTGATGAATGAAACTGATACAGTTATTTTGGATATTAGTGAGTCTAGTGACTACTAGAGTAGAGTTAAGTCAAAAGGTATGGTATAGCAATCAACTAGAGCCATTGCAATTCATCCACTGAGTAGAAATTGGGACTTGTAGGTATACAAGTTTTACTCTGTTGTGTGATTGCAGTTGTTGTAGGCTCAGATCCAGTTTATGTTGCTGCTAAATTGGATGCAAGAGCTGCGGGTAAATAACTTAAGATATTCACAAGTACTAATTATGTTGATTTTTTAGACATCCGTTCAACGCACGGGCTCCTAACATAGATGACCAATATATGGTATGTTTTGACATTTAACTCTATGGTGCAGAGGCGGTACAGTTGAAACGTATGTATGGAATTGTATGTTTAGACATTCGTTCAACGCACGGGCTCCTAACATAGATGACCAATATATGGTATGTTTTGACATTTAACTCTATGGTGCAGAGGCGGTACAGTTGAAAACTTGAAATGTATGTATGGAACTGTACGTGTATATTGAAGCTGTGAAGGTCACATGCGATCGAATGTTCCCGCTGGCCAGCTTGGTGGCTTTTTACATCGAATGATTTCGTAAGTATGAGCACTGTAGTTGAAACGTATGTATGGAATTGTATGTGTATATTGAAGCTGTGAAGGTCACATGCAATCGAATGTTCCCGCTGGCCAGCTTTGGTGGCTTCTTACATCGAATGATTCCGTAAGTATGAGCACTGTATTTTCCCGCTTCTGTAAGTATGGGCACTGTATTTTCCCGCTTCTGTAAGGGTACGTTTGGGAAAATTAGCTGTTAGCTAGAAGCTGATAGCTGGAAACTGGTAGCTGAAAGCGCTGAAAGCTTGTAGCTGATGGCTGAAAATTCTTTATATATATTAATGTTTGGCAAAGTAGCTGAAGCTATTAAAAACTTAGTAAAATGATAAAAATAGACAAGAGTAAAAATACTTAATGTTATAATTAACAACATTAAATAATTATAGTATAATGAATTAATCATTAAAATCTTTAAAAATGCATCTCAACTCATTCATGTAAGCAACGATCCAATTTTTATTTTGTTTGAAGAAACGAAAATGATTTATATATATATATATATATATATATATATATATATATATATATATATATATATATATATATATATATATATATATATATATATAGCTATTATATGTCACATATGCAGTAGCGGAGACAGGGAGAAGACAGAGGGATACTCAGCCTCCCCCAATAGGTCTGATTTCAAGAAAATATTAATAGCTTATATTTATGTATTTTAGTTAAGCCTTCCTTAATTATTTAATAAACCCAATTGTTTAGGTTACCTATCTCTCAAACTTAAGTAATATTTAATGAAACGTATCGTATAAATCTACTTATCAATTTTTTGATAGCCCATATCAATTTTCATACTGCAAATTTTATAGTGGCATTTTTTTATTGTTTAATAGTTAGTACAGTTTCGTAAAGTAGTTATCTATATATTAATTAAACAAATAAAATAGGTTTTACATAGGAAGTTGGCCTCATTTAGTTTTATTTTATTTGCATCTTTTAATTGTTGAGAATGCCTCCCCAATCGTAAAATTCTGGCTCCGCCCCTGTGCATATGCATACGTACACGTGTAAAGGTCTAGCAATCCCTTTTTTTATTGAATAATGAATATAGGTCTGTATCTCTATTGGAATGTGTATTGAATACTCTGTTGGATTTACGTGGTTGATTTTTATAATATATGATGATATTGGACACTGGATTGTAAGGGTATGTATGAAATTTAAACATAAAACGCTATTCTCTTTTCCAAAACGTTGGTTCATCTAGCGTTTGATATAAGAGCTTTTAAGAGCTTTTTTCATCTCACTAAAAGCTTCCAGCTTCTTTAACCAAACGAAGCTTTTCATTAAATAGAAGCTTTTTCATAAAAACTAAAAGCTAAAAGCTCCAAAAAGTTCCGTGCCAAACATAACCTAAGTATGGGCACTGTATTTTCCCGCTTCTTACATCGAATGATTCCGTAAGTATGGGCACTGTATTTTCCCACTACGTCACATTTCCGGCAATAATTGCAAAATGATGCTACTTCTCAAATTAATGAAATGTATGGTTCATCTTCCTTATTTGTTCGCAACCGTGCAGAAATAATAGATTTGGGCCCAATTCAACCTCAAAAGTAACACAAGAGGATAAAGAACCCAAGCTATTATAAGTAGCTTAATATTTGGATCCTTAGCCAATGTGGGATGAGATGAGACAACCGAGACAACTCAATACTCAATTAAACCGGTGTTATTTTGGGCTTTCACTAATTCTAATTCATGATATCATTTGTGTTACTTTCAGTATCTTACTTTGGTTAGTAATCCAACTGATTTGCTTATAATTCACAAGAGGTTATTAGTTTTATGAATACGTTTTTTAAGAAAATATCTATATCTATATATTTATATTTAAGTTTCTCGTTACTTTCACCTAGCAATTAAAACTTCTTTATATTTTTCGATGTCCCATCAGAATCAATCAACAGTTCTTTTAACCAGTAACCCTAAAAGGTTAGTTACCCAATTAACATCATGTAAATATTTCCCTATTTGAAAATCAGGATGCTACATCTAAACAAGTGATTGTGAGTCCCTCCCTTTTTATGGTTCTAATGTAATTTCACTAATTCAAGTTGTAGAAACTACCTTTTAAGGGAAACCCATATGATGCACATGAGTAGGTCCGCTAAGTTCGTAGACATAAGTGCTAACGGATGATTAGGTCGAATTCTTGAAACACTTATTATCAGTTTCACAATATCTTTCAGGATTACAATATTGATATCCACTCTAAATGATAATTTAAGCAAAAGTTTTGGAATGCAGAAATCTAGAATGAGGCATGGTAATAAGGACTTCAAATTTTTGATTGTTAGATTGAACGTGTATTCATTCATAGTATTAACGACCATTACATTTATAATAAATTTAGCTTAAATTTAAATACTACAAACAATGAAGAGTTACGTAATTGAAATTATATAATACATGTAATCGATTCCAATACTAGTGTTATCATATACGGAGTACTCTGTTTTATAGAGCCGTCTAGAGATGGGCGCAAAAACCGGATCCAGATCCGATCCGAAGACCCGATCCGGAACCGGACAGAACCAGAACCGGACACAGCCAAATCCGGATCCGGATCCGAGATCCGATCCGGTTCCAACCGGATCCAGATTTTCACGCGAACCGGATTTTTTCCGGATCCGAATCCGATCCGGTTTTTCAAAAAAATAGCCGTTTTTTTTTTGCTGTTTTTTTTTGCAGTTTCAGCCGTTTGTTTGCAGTTTTTTTTTTTTTTTAACCCCACAAAGTCCATTATAAATACATGGTAATGTTTTGGTTGAAAATGCACCAACAAACATTCTCATATTTCTTTCTAAATCACTAAATATTCTCTAATCTCTACTTACTTATCCCATAATGGATAATTCACAAGCTTACGGTTCCGGTTCCGCTTCCATTGGAACATCTTCACATGGCTACACTACGACCGATATTGATTACAAAAAAGAAACAAAGCGAAAAGGGGATTTTTGGTCCAAATTCGAGTTGTGTGTAATGAAGGATGGTGCAGAAAAAGCTCGTTGTACACAATGTATGAAGTTCATGGGTGTTTCGGGTAATACAACGTTAAGAAAACATCTTGACAAAAGTTGTAGTGCAAGGCAAGACCCGAGACAACAAACACTTCGGGCCGATGGTTCGATTTTTGAATACGATGCCGAAGCTCTTCGGCAAGATTTGTCATTCAACAAGAGTTTCCTTTCAACCACTTCGACAATCCAAGGCTTACGGAGCTAATTCGGAATCGACTACAACCGCGATATAGCAATGTAAGCCGTTCTATCTTAAGACGTGACGCCTTTAAATTATGGAAAAAGCTAAAACTGAAATAATTGAAGGTTTTCGAACATATAAACATAGGGTTTCTATAACTTGTGATGTTTGGAGCGCACCACATGGAACGGCAAATTCTTATTTAGCCGTTACCGCTCATTGGTTTAATCCCGATTCGTGGCTTTTAATGAAACGTGCTATCGATTTTAAAATATTTGGTTATCCACATAACGGTAATAAAATAAAAAAAGCTTTACAAGACACTTTAGAAGAATATAATTTAATCGATAAAGTTTTTACAATTTCGTTAGATAATGCGTCTAATAACGATGAAGCCACGAGTGAGTTAAAAATTGCACTTAGACCGATTTTAAATGGTGCATTTATTCATACACGTTGTGTTGCTCATATTATAAACTTGGGAGTTCAAGATTGTTTAGCTTTTTGTGCTACATTAAAAGATAAATTTAGAAGATTATTAGTAACGATTTATCGTACGAGCAACGCACGACATCATAACTATAAGGCTTTTGTTAAAGATTGTCATGGCACTTGGTTAGGTCCTTATTTTGATAATAATACAAGATGGAATTCTACTTGTTTAATGTTCGAAAATATTTTACGTAAAAAAGAAACGTTAATCGGTTATAATAGAAAACTACTTAGAAAGGGATTTTCCGAACCAATTAGTGACGCCGAATGGGATGACTTGGAATCATTAACAAGTTTTTTTACAAGTTTTTAAAGAGGCATCGACAATGTTATCGGGTGTTTATTACCCAACTACCGTACTAGTTTTAGAACAATTTTATATAATGACGGAAAAAATATGCGAATTTGCGAACTCAAATAATGTTATTTTTAGACAAACGATTTTTCATATAAGAAAAAAACTAAAAAAATATTTTGGAGAGATACCGAAGGTATTTTTATGTGCTGCCGCACTTGACCTACGATTAAATTATAATGGGGTCGAACGATTGATGACAACAATATATACCAACTTTGATTGTGTGCATGGTATTTTCGATGCCGAACCCAACTATCTTTTGAACCAAGTACACGAATTTAATGAAGTTTTTGAGAATATGTTTGGTATTTATGCAACAAAATATGGTCGACAATCAAACCCAATTGTTGACCAACCCGGATCATCTTCTCGAAGGAGCCGAGACTTCAAAATAAGTCTTTTTAACTTAGTACGTGAAGACGCTTCCAAACGTGCACGAACATCGGCACCCACAAGCGAGTTGGGAAATTATAAGATGGCAAACTTTGCACTAAACATGAGTGAAGAACAATTTAACAACCTTGACATTTTAAAATAGTGGGAAACAAAACAAGACACATATCCAATTGTAACGACCCGACCTTTTTCGACTTATAATTATATTTATTACTTTCACGAAACTGCGTATTTGTGCGTACTGAGCTATATTATATTCTGGGATTATTTATTTATGTTAATTACTTTCGTTAATATCTTACATCGTGTTATTAAGTGCGTAATCACTTAACTTGATCCTCGAATGCTTTTACGACAGTTAGTGTCACTTGTCGTTTAAAACGAGCTATGTACTTTGTACACGTTAAACTTTTGCCATAATTGGAATATTATGACTACGTAATACTAATTGTTATTTTCTAACGACAATTACTTGGCTTATTGGTTGCTTAATTACGCTTAGTGTTTTACTAATGCACACTAGTTAGTCTTAATGGACTCTTTACCTTAATGGACTTAAGCCCACCCTACTCTAGCTAATGGACTTTTAAGTTAGCTCAATTTTAATGGAATTATGACCCATTAAAATGTAAGACAAAAACTCATTTAGATGAGCCAACATACTAGCATTTTTGTGTGCCATTACTACAACATGTTGCATGAGATCCCAACATACAAGCAAGACCTTTGTACCACCACCATGCAAAAAGCAAAAGTTGTCCCCCCCCCTTATCCCCCATAACCGTCACCACCATGCTCCCCCACCACCACTATAAATGCAAGCCTCATTCTTCATTTCATTTCACATTTTACACACACTTACTCTCTAATTTCCTCTATAGTCTTTCTCACACTAAAATTGTAAGTTCTTGAATTTTCTTCTTCTTCTTTTTCTTTCTTGAATCACGACATCATCATCATCATCATCATCATCATCATCATCATCATCATGAGATCAAGCTTTTTAGCTTTTTGATCTTGTTACATCTTGTAGATTCAAACTTTGATTTGAATTCTTCAAGAACATGAAAGATTCAAGCTTTTTAGCTTTGAATCTTCATTACTTTGTTGGATCTAAGTTTTAAGGCTTAAGATCACATTATTTTGTCAAAAGATCAAAACTTGTGTTTATGATCTTCATGAAACTTGAAGATCTAACTTTTTGCTTTAAGGATCTTCAAGAACATTAAAGATCCAAGCTTTATAGCTTAGGGTATCATTATTTTGTTTAGATCTAAGCTTTTTAGCTTATGATCTCATTACTTTTACTAGATCTTAGCTTTTTAGCTTATGGTCTCATTAATCTTGTAAAAATCCATGCTTTCTAGCTTAGGGTTTCTTAAAACTTGAGATCTAAGTTTGTATTTATAGATCTCACTTACTTAGAACCTTTTTATGATTTTTATGGTGATAAAAATTAAGTCTTCATCATCTCATATGATGAAGATGCATAAGCTTGTATCAAAAGGACAAATGTTGAAGCTTTATTGTGTTTATACAATAAAGAGACAACTTTGAAGTTCAAAACTTATAGAAAGTTAGCTTTTATTTTTAGTGGTGTGTTGATGGTTAAAACTTGGTCATAATGATGCTAAAACATCAAAGAGTTGTACACTTGAGGCTTATACGCATCAAGGATGAGAACCGTGATGAGCATCAAACACCAAGAAACCCACCGGAGTACTTATTTCTGTTTTTCAGAGTCTGATCAGACTCCTGGGGCTTCTAGAAAGTTTATTTCCAGATATTTTGGTTTGAGTAGATGACTTTTTGTTCAAGACTCACCTAAATCCGATATACAGTTTAGGATTTATAGCCTTCCGAAAATCACTACGCCTTCGTAACGACGTGCTGAAATTTTTGACCTACTCGCGCTTGAACCATCGCCACGGTCAAACGGCATCGAATTAGGATCTGAAAATTGGATAGCGGTAAGAGGACTCTCAAACGGAGCCTTGGCCACTGGCCGCGCGTCATTTCAGTTTGTATAGATTTCGTAGCAGCTGTCCGAAGTCAGCCCTTTGTTTCGATCTCTATTCTTGTTGAAAACATACTTTATCTTTTACGTATGATGATAATGATGATGCTTAGTACTTAAATTACGTAATTTTAAACCTTTTGGGACGATTTACTGACCTAGTAACCTTTGACTTAGGTTGAGGACCTTTCGGACCGACTTACTACTTGCTTACTTTTTCGTATCGATTTTACCGCACATTCACTGTGAGTTATAGCTCCCTTTTTACTTTAACTATTTTTGGGACTGAGAATACATGTGCTTTTTATGTTTTACATACTAGACACGAGTACTTAAATTTTATATATGTGTGGGTGATATAACGGCACAAACTTTCCCCTTAGCTCGGTAACGTTTAGTCATTGGTTTATGAACCTGTGAACGCGAATCTTAGATATGGATCCATAGGGTTTGATATCCCCACTCTGGCTAGTCGCGCTAGCATTTAACGGGTGTTTAATACTTCGTCTGTCTTAACACACTCGCCAAGTGTACTTTTAGGGGGTGATATATTATTTTACATTAAGTTAGTTACCAAGTGCCCACGGTTAAGCATATACTTTTTCATACTGTTTTGAATACGAAATCTCGTGGTCTACATTACATTATTGTTTACAATAAAACTATAGCTCACCAATATTCGTGTTGACTTTTTTAAGCATGTTATTTCTCAGGTGCTTAGAAGAATTTGCTTCCGCTGTATTAGACTGGCTGTGTTAGACTTCTGCTGCATTATTAGAGATGTCTCAATCATGGAACTTTTTACTTTGCATTCGTTACTCATGAACTATGGTTTTGTAATGACCTTGGTGTCACGTACTTATGTTAATGCTTTCTATTTGTAGAAGCACGTTATCTTATGTAAAACATTTGACGTTGGTAAAAACGTTATCTTTTCATGAATGCAAAACTTGTTTTAAAACAGCATGTAGTATTTTACCATGTAATGGACCTGTTGTTGATGATCCGTACATGATGGTTATGGACGGGTCGTCACATTTGGTATCAGAGCATCGGTTGTAGGGAATTAGGCTGCATTAGTGTGTCTTGACCGAGTCGATTAGGATTCACTAATAGGACTAATCTACAACTTGATCGTTTACTTGTTTCTGTGGAACTATTACATGCTACTGCTTACTACTATTGCTATATGATATTACTGTATGCTACTGTTTATTTCCCCTACTGCATGCTACTACTATCTGCTTTCGATTGCATGATACCGTTATTTGCCATGCTATGTACTGCTGTAGATGATCTAGGCTGCTGTAGTTATTATGCCTGATTACATGCTTGCTATATGTCTTACTGACATGGAAAAAGTTATTTTTCCTTGTTCAGATGTCGAACATACCGCCTATTATCATTGACTTGGAGAGTGATTCGGACTCGTCTGCTACTTTACCTACTGTTGTTGCTGACTCACCTATTCCGTCACCACTACCCTCCGACGACTCTAGTAGTCACTCACCTGACCTAATGGTTATCTCTGACAGTGACGAGGATCCCGAGGAGATCCCAGCTCCACCCAGCCCTAGTCTCCAGGGGCCACAATATCATTCTGATGGTACAGTGATCCCTGGGGTAAACGGGGGCAGTCCATTTCTTAACGAACGTGGACATTGAGTCAGATACACCGCTGACGAACGAGTTATGCCAATTCCACCTGGCAGATATCGGACCATGACCACCGGCCGGACCTATTCTCCCGCATGTGATGCACCTGTACCACCTTCAGACGACTCAGACAGTTCATCATCAGATGAGACCAGCGAGGAGGATCTTGAGGAGGATTCTGAGGAGGACCCCGACGAGGAGCCTGTACCGCTGTGATGACCCGAAAATTTCTGACCAAATTTAAACTTAATCTTTGTATGATTAACATTTTCGACACGATAAGCAAAGTCTGTAAAACTGAATCTCAAAATTTTTGAACTACTTTTATATATTTAAATACCCTTCGGTTGTTTTCGACGATTCGCAAACAATTATATGTAAATAAATACATATATACTATAACTTGAAAAGGTAACAATGTATTAATTATTTGATACCGTGCATTAAACTTATTGGTTTAAATATTTATTTGAATATATATGATAAGTTGAAATATTTATTATTAAAATTTATTTATAAATAACTTCCAATGTGTATTTAAAAACTGATTTATGTATATTAAAAAGATATATACATATATATAATTTCATGTTATTTAGTAAACGATAGTAATATTTTCAAATTGCTACAGTACCCAAAATGCTACAGTGTTTTTGAAAATCACTATTTGCTACAGTGAATTGCTACAGTAACTTGCTACAGTGGTATAGTTTATGGATGATTTAAGACTATATTTTGACAAAGGTACGAGTCACGAAATATAAAATGCAAGTTTTCTAAGCGTACGAAAATGCGTTCGAGAAACCGGAACCGGGACATAAGTCGAGTGACGATGTACGACATATCGGAACAAAAATTACAAGTCAACTATGCACGTGAATTTAATATAATATATAATTAATTATATAAATTATATATATTATATATTAATATTTATATTATGTCGACAAAGATAAAAACAAACGAACCAGGCTGGTGACAGTTGGCCATGCGATCGCATGGCCATATGCCCATGAAACCATGCGATCGCATGGAAGGAGAAATCAGGCCACACTATAAAAGCTCGACCATTTCTACTTCTGATTTAATTCAATTTTACTCCGTATTATTTAAATTATTTAAATTATTATTATTATTATTAATAATAAGATTATTATTAATCTTATTATTTTTACTATTAGTGTTATTATTTTTGCGATACAAAAATAATAATGTACATAAAATATTACGACGGAGTGCTGTCCAAGTAATTTTCAAAACGAATTTCCGAGCGAGCTAGAGCTAAGGAAAATATGGGTTATTGCCAAGGAAATTATGGGTAATGTTCGGGGGTATTTTTGTGAATCAAACCTCGTATTTATCATCTCCGATGCATCTACGTGCTTTCCTGCAATATTGTATATCAATATTAAACAGTGAGTTTCATATGATCCCTTTTACCCTTTACATTTTTGGGCTGAGAATACATGCAAATGCTTTAATAACTGTTTTACAATAATTATAAAGTGTGAGTTTCATTTGCTCCCTTTTTAAATGCTTTTGCAATCTATATTTTTGGGCTGAGAATACATGCACTTTATTTTAAACGCAATGGATACAAGTACATACTTAATTCTACACTGAGTTTGAACCGAAAATCCCTTAGCTTTGGTAACTGTTAACTGCCAGTTATAAGAACTGGTGGGCGCGAGTAGTAGTATATGGATCCATAGGGCTTGACATCCCCGTCTGTTCCAGGTATAGAAAGAAACTCTAGCCTGAACTATAAAACAGACGTATGCTATTTGAAGTTAGTACACGTTGGATTGCGTGTATTGTACATGTTGGTTGCATGTTAAACGAGGGGTACTTATTATAAACGTTAACGCTTGGTTACCAGGGTGCTCAATTTTGTAGAACCGATTGATAAACGTTTCGGATGAAACAACTGAAATCTTGTGGTCCACCTTTTATGTAAAACCTATTGATAAACGTTTTGAATAAAACAACTGAGATCTTGTGATCAACCTTTACATACAGATGATTTGAAATGTTAAAACATATTGATAAACATTTTGAATGAAACAACTGAACTTTTGTAATCCACATTGATATACGGATTATGTGTAATATTAAAACTATGAACTCACCAACCTTTGTGTTGACACTTGAAGCATGTTTATTCTCAGGTTTCTAGAAGTCTTCCGCTGTTTGCTGATACGTGATACAAGATATGTGCTTGGAGTCATACATGCTATATACAAGAAACTTGCATTCACCAAACCATTACCATGTACCTTATTTTGACTGTATTGTCAACAGATGTATTATTGTAAACCATTTAAATGGTGATTGTCTATACGTAGTAATCATCAGATGTTAAAAACCTGGAATTTATATATTCATTTATGAAATACCTTCTCAAACGAATGCAATGTTACAAAACGTATCACATAGAGGTTAAAACCTCGCAATGGGACCAGATGTTGATGTATTCGTCCAGGTGGATTAGGACGGGTCATCACAACCGCCACCCTCTACCCCACCGAAGAAGCGTTACCACTACGATGGTACCGTTATTTTCGGAGTAAATGGAGGCAATCCGTTCGTGAACGCGCATGGACAGTTGGTTAGGATCACCGCCCGTAATCGGGTTGTGCCGTTCCCTCCTGATCCATTTGTGCGTAAGGTCGCCCGTACTGCACCATCAACTTCTGGTGCTATGCCTGCACCATCTGCACCACCTGCACCATATGTACCACCTGCCCCACCGGCATCTCCCACCATCGAGGAGCTGATAAGGGAAGTGCGTGCCCGGGTGACTGAGCTCGAGGACCAGATGTCCCACATGATGTACATCATTTATCCTTACCATCCCCATAGGACTTTTGTATTAGATTTCGTTATGTATTTCCGTTAGTAGTTTTATGTTTTCATTCGAGTATTGTACGGAAACTTATGAAGTTGTATGCAACTTTTCTTATTATGAATAGAACTTAATGTTGTTTGTTTTTCGTGCAACGTTTTCCTTATGATTATTGCCTGTTGGTTCTATGATATCCGTACTAGTTTGCCATGCTTAGTTAACATGTATCGTGTTGGTTGAATAGTAGATTACTATATTACTATAGCGTATTTAATTATCGGGTAACGGATTTTGACTTGAGTCAAAATTTTTGATTGGAAGATCAATGGCAAATGGAAGAGGTCCAAGAGAAATGCTCACCTGCTCGAGTAGTCGCAGCTATGGCGGATGCCAACCCACAAGCTCCACCAGCTAACCAGAACGTTCAGAATGGGTGCACTTACAAGGAATTTCAGAGCTGCAATTTCAGTGGAACGGAAGGGCCAGTTGGGTTAACAAGATGGTTCGAGAAGTTGGAATCGTTGTTTCGTGTTAGCAACTGCTCCGACGCGAACAGGACTAAGTACGCATCATGCACGCTGTCGGATGGCGCTCTAACATGGTGGAATACGCTTGCCCAGGCTCAGGGAATTGATGAAGCTTATGCAACACCATGGGAAGAGTAAAATAGGGCTATGATAGAGGAGTACTGCCCTAGAACCGAAATTGTAACACCCAAATTTCAAGATATTTTTCTAGTAATTAATAAGTAACTTTTATTAACGTTTTATATGTATGATTTAAGAATAAATGTAAAAGAAAGGTTAGAAGTGAATTGAAATATTATTATTTTTAATAATAATATGTCTTGGTGGTCGCGGGCTAAAAATGCTAAGTCGAGTTGTTAAACGGTTAACTTGTCGATAATGAGTATTTCGGAGCTGTTTCGCATTTCGAGCATATCTTGCTCATAAAGTCTTGGATTGAGGTGATTTTTAAAAACCCAGACGTTCGTTATTAAATATGTGACAACTTTCGTGTTTTAAGTTTTTCAAAATTCTGCCCCGATTGACGGGAAACGGGCCATATACGAGTTTTTAATCCGAATTTTATGTTTTAATTTCGTTCTTGAGGTTGAATTAGGGTTCTTGGTGAGTTAACATCAAGTTAGTTGTAGTGTTGCTTCTTTTGAGGCATGCATGTAAGGTGTTTGATGAAATGCCTCAAAGAAGAGTTGATGTTGATGATGATGATTTTAATTGTTAAAAAAGGGTCCTTTTAATGTGTACAACCTGAATTTAATCACTTACAAGCGTTATGGTGCATTTTGGGTTGATATAGTGTCAATTGGGCAAAATTCATATTTTGGACAGATTCAGTGTGTTGATTTCAAATGGTCATAACTTGCTCACCATTTCTCTGTTTAAGGCGTGTGAGCACTTTTCGGAAAGGGCTTTGAGTGTCCTTTCCAATGAACAAGTTTTTAAAAGATGAACAGAGACTTAAATACGTCAGAATCTGCTATGAATGTAGGGTTGTCTAAATGGTGGAATTGGGTAAAGCTTGTATAAAGTATTATTGTTTGGAATTTTGGGCATGTTGTAAGTGTCCATGTTATTAGGGAGTTATTTGGACATGAGTTACCACTTGTAGTGTAGTGGTTCAAGTTCCTTTCTTGAGTCAAAATCGGTCAAAAGCTTAATTGCGTTAAAATTAAGCTAGTAGCCACTTTGGTGTCTAATGGCATTATGAGCGGATTTATGTGTTAAGTAAGTTATTAATGTGATTAGCATTGTGATTAGGAGCTAATCAAGGGAAGGAAAGCTGCCAAGTGTGCAAAAGAGGCCAAGGTGAGTACATAGGTAAATTCATGTTCTAATAACGATTTAATTATATATTCAATTTATGATGTGTAACTTATTATGTTCATGAGTATATTATGGTTGAACGAAGCAATTATAATGTTTACTATAAATTAATAAGGTGATGATTTGATAAAGATAATCTCGTTAGTTTATGTCACGATTGTTAACGACAAGATAGTGATGATTTTGGGAGATGTTATTATAATGTTGATTTGTTAAGTTGCTAATAAAAGTTTAAAATGTTAAAGAAGTCTCAAGTATTTAAATTGAAAAAGGGTCCGAGTAGAGTGAAAAAACATGAGTTTGTGATGAACCAATGAAGACGGAATCCTCGCTAGTATAAGCCGATCATGAGGACCAAAATTTGGTAAGTGGTGGTACACTTGTCCATGACAAGTAATAAAGGTAAGTATTATTCGAATGATGATTTATTATTATTGTGAATATTTCCCTTACGAAAATTAATATGTTGTAGATATGTGATCTGTTAATGTCTTAATTATGTCATGTAATGATGCGGCATGGAGCATGAATCACGGAGAAAGAATGCACCATTCTTATAAATAAGAATTGCTACCACGCAAGAGTGACGTTTATAAAAAATAATATGATTTAAAGAATAGACACGTTTATCGTTAGTCGTTTTATACACTTTATGTTGCTCACTAAGCTTAAAGCTTACCTCTATTAGTTGTTGACATGTTGTAGGTTCTTGGAAAGCGGTACAAGATTGTAAAGTGAACTTGCATGAAGTAGTGATTAAAGGAAGGAGTACATAAATAGCAAGTTCTCGAATTGATATGTAACAAGTGTTAGAAAGGTAAAGAGAATGTGAGGAAATTGAAGAAAAGGGGGCTAAATCAAGTAAGTTTCTATTGAATTATGTTTTTGGATAAATGAATGTATTAACGACTTGAGTTGAAGTCCGTTAAACGTTTTGTAGTTAAAGATTTTTTAATAAGGTTAATGAAAGGTTTAAGTATGTTCAAATGAAGTATGATAGATAATGGAATGAGTCGAAATGGGTCAAGTTTAATCTATAAGTCGAAATGGGTCAAAACTATATGTTTGATTATGGAACGGGTCGTGTGCGACCAAGTGATTTTTACGTTTTGTTATGATGTTCGAATGCATTAGTTTATGTGGATACAAGATTGATAATGTATCATGTTTGGAAAAGTTGATGAATGATGTTGTGTAATGTTTGAAATGGGATTATTAAAAATTGTCAAAATCCGGCATCAGTCACAGCATAGGGCCACGCCGCGAGTCCTTATGGCCGCGCCGTGCCCTCACTTGTATTTGGTAACAGATTATGGGGTTAGACTGATCATCAGATACCCAGTCAGCTGCGCCGTGCCCCTCTTTGCCGCGCCGCGGCTAAGCAGCAGTTTTTTTTTTAAAAAAAATTTGCTTTCATGTACGAGTTTAGGGCGTCATAAGTTGGTATCAGAGCGGTGGTTTAAGAGAATTAGATAATCCACCTTAGGATTATTTAGACTTAAACCGAGGTATATCTATGCTTAGACATGTATGATTGCATGATTACTATGAGTAACTGCTTTTAACTATTATGAGTTGCTTACGCTATATGAATGATATGTGACTATATGATTATTAAATGAAATGAATTTTGAACGCATAAAGTTTAATTCGATGATGGTATGCATCATATGGAATAAGTTAACAAGGAGCTAGTTTCGAGAAGACTATGCACTTGTGATGTGATGTATGAGAGTGGTTTGGTGCACCCGGATTGCATCCGTGCAAGAGGGTAATGATCAAACCCAGTAAGTAATGAAGCTTGGATCCATGTCAATGACGATTAGCTTGGACTTGTGTCCATGTCAATGATGATTAGCTTAGGCTTGTGTCCATGTCAATGATGATTAGCTTGGGCTTGTGTCCATGTCAATGATGATTAGCTTGGACTTGTGTCCATGTCAATGATGATAAGCTTAGACTTGTGTCCATGTCGATAATGATACGCCTGGATCCATGGTAAAGTTAATGAACTTGGACTTGCATCCATGGTAAAGTTAATGAGCATGGACTTGCGTCCGTGGTAAAATTAATGAGCTTGGACTTGCGTCCATGGTAACGTTAATGAGCTTGGACTTGCGTCCTTGGTAAAGTTAATGAGCTTGGACTTGCGTCCATGGTAATGTTAGTGAGCCTAGACTTACGTTCATATAAATGATGATGAGCTTAGACTTATGTCCATGTAAATTGTGATAAGCGTAGGCCATATGTCTATGGATGATATGATTGAATCAGATTTTTAGAAAGAAACTTTCGAGTTGAAAGGTTATGATTATGTATGAAAGAATGTTCATAATTTTATCATGAACACGAAATATGATGTTGATGTGTGCGAGGTGTAGTACGAAATACTATTATATTTTATTACGAAATAATATTAAATATGATACAATTTTACACAAGTTATTTATTTATTTATAGAATGGATATACCTAAACCTCGCTACAACACTTATACGCAGTATACCTAATCGTAGAGTAGTGTAATTTTTAGTAAGTCCGGTTCGTTCCACAGGGAGCTAGTGATTACGTACTATATTTTTATAGAACTATATTTTTACAAAATATATATAATTATATATAGGTAGTAATATTATAAAAGGGGGGGTTTTACCATTTAATGACCGGTTTGTCGATTTTATATTTTAAGCGTAAAGATAAATGACAAAAATTAAAGTGCGTAAAATAAATAACAATGACGATATATAAAATTACGAATAGTAAAATGACAGTAATTAAAAGTACGATGAGAAATACGATAAAAGAATTATGCTTATTTAAACTTCCATAATCATGATGTTTGACGTTTTGATTTTAATTTATTACTCTGGGTTAATTGTCCTTTGTCCTGGCTTATTTGATACCTATTTGGGTTTTGCCCATAATAGTCCATCGATCATAATTATAATATGCTCGTCAAATTAACCTTATTCTCGAAGTCAAATATTCCAACTAATTAGGGATTCGAACTGTAACAAGGTTTTAATACTTTGTTAATAATTACACCAGGTTATCGACTGCGTGTAATCTAAGGTTTTAATACTTTGTTAACAATTACACCAATTATCCTTGTATGTAATCCACCTCTGTTTTAATTAGTTCATGACACATTAATTTATTCACTTGGCCATAATGAATAATCAATTACCCAATCCAATTGATTAATTAAATGATTGTAAACGATGTCATATAAACGTCACTAAATAGGACATTCGTAATCAATTTAATAATTATTAGATTAACTAATTTGAAGATAGGTTCGACAGGTTCCAATGAGTTTTCATTCGATTAGACAATACCCCCATCTATTAATAGTCCATAGTCCAATGTCCACAAGTGTCGGTCTTTTGTCTAAACCCAAATTATGGTACAAAATCCAATAACCCTGTCTTAATATTTAGCCCAACATCACGATTACTTCGGCTCAAATAAGCATAATAATAACTTAGTTACGAGACATTAATTTAAAAAGAAAGAACATAGCTTACAGTGGTGATTAATAGCGTAGCGTTACACAGACAGAACTCCGACTTTAAAACCCGTAAAACATTCTTACAATGACCTTATTATTATTATTATTAAATTAAACTTAAAATTATAAATATAAATAAATAAATAATATATATATATATATATATATATATATATATATATATATATATATATATATATATATATATATATATATATATATATATATATATCGATAGATTGAAAGGAAGGAAAAGAAAAAGGTGTGTCGAATTCGAGCCGAATGCGTGAGCTTTTATAGGCCCACTTTGAACTGTACAGCTCTGCGAGTGCGGTACTTTTGTGCCTTACAGCTCCGCGAGTGCGAAGCTTCGGATTCCAGCTCACCAAATTGAGTTAAACGTGGGCTGCTGAATATTATAATATATAATATAATAATATATAATTTTATATAATTATATATATATTATATTATATTCTTGTGCATAGTTGACTTTTAATTTTAGCTCTGTTGAGTCGTACGTTAATAGTTGGTTCATGTCTAGGTTCCGTATTTTCGAACGCGTTTTTGTATGATTTAATATCTTGTACTTTATGTTTCGCAGCTTGTACTCTTGTCATTTTTAGGCGTTTCTCATCAATAAATTGAACCACTTGGATTGTACTTTGTACTTTTTAGTTTTTTGGTCATTTGCATCTTCAAAACGTCATTTTCTTCTTTTGTCTTCGCACTTATTTATTTAAACGAATATTACATAAAAATAGAACAATTGCAACTAAAAGCTTTACATATTAGAAGGATATTGCTATGAAATATATGTTTATTTTTAGCATTATCAAATATCACCACACTTGAACGTTGCTTGTCCTCAAGCAATACAGAACTTGAAATTAAAATCACACTTCACTCGAATCACTTTTTTTTATTCTCACACTTTGTACATCAGTGATTTTGATACGGTGGTATAAACAATGATAGTAACAATAGAACCATGGTTAAAGGTGGGTGTGCCATCCACAGTTGCCTCGGGTTCAGGTCAACGACACTTGCAATCAAATAGCCAATTTACTTTCGGTTTCCAAAGCAAAGTGCACATTTGAAAGGCGGTTTAAAGTTCTACGTGACTATGAAAATTTAGATCCTTAAAGAAATTGGATCTTTATGAAAACATTTCATCTTTTGAAAATTTAAGCTAGATTTTACCCTAGACAAGTTTTTCGGAATAACCCTTTACCGGTATTTGCAAAATGTTTTTTGGGTTGTGTGGGTTTCAGATTTTAAAATTTTAGCTCAAAACTTGCGGTTTTGTGTCACCCACTTGCTCCGTATATTACCTTTCAGTAAACTACCGTCCGGTTATAAGGAAAAGCATTGAACAAGCAACTGTTAAGGCAATGTCTAATGACATGCTGTTGTTCATGGTCCACAACATGTCAGATGCAATTACTATCCTTTGTAGGAGCAATAGTAAATATCACCCTATAGTTTTTCTGTCTGGCACAAGGTCCTGTCTTCGACCATGCTATGCAACCACCGTTCTTACGATTGACACCCGATTTGGTTCAGGTGACCTAATGAATTCCGGTGAATTCTTAGGATTTTACGTTCAATGGTAATGAACGCATTGAAAATAGGTTTTCAGAAAAAAATTGGTTTTATGTTTGATCAAAATATTTTCTCGTTCAAGCTCGAGTTTAGATATCATCGAATTCCATGAGTATGAATTCTCAATTTTTAAGGTCAATCTCAAGGATTGAGTAATATCAGTCTTAAAAGATGATTTTTAGTCTTTAAGGAGATTATCCTTTCTGGGGGTCTGATTCATTAGTCTTATCAAGCTAATTTGCACGGCGCCCTTCCTATTTTACGAGACAGATCCTCTCATGGTTAGGATAAGTCTGACCACATGGCGACCCTGTTTGATGCTGAGGTCCGTGGATTTCCTGCTGATTTTAGAGATGACTTTTCTAGATTTTCCGTCAACCTACAGCTAGTCTGGATGACAACTTCCTGACCTAAATCAAGAAGCGCGTGTCTTTTTCGAAAGATTTTACTTCCTTTTAATGATGGAATTGATTCATCGTGTAGATCCATCTTTTTTATAAATATATTACAGTAAATCGAGTAAAACTGATTAGTTTAGTCCAAAGTAAAAGTACCTGCAATAATCTTGTACAAATATGTGATATATGTTTTGAAGAACTTGGTAAATTCTTCCCACACTTAGCTTTTATTTATTCTTTTCTTTGCCTTTTTATTCTCCTTTATTCCATTTTAAATGAATTCAAGCGTTTTGGGTTGTTTCTCCATTTATGTTCTCTCCGAGGTAACAATAATTTCGGTATTATAACATAGTTTTATCGTTCATAAATATGTACAAACATGATTTTGAATTCATTTAGTTGAAATTTTTTCAAATTTTCACAAAATTTGGCAATTAAACTATGTGTAAACCCGAGAAAATTTATAACCCTTCCCCACACTTGAGATCTTGCAATGCCCTCATTTGCAAGAAATTAGTAAAAATTTAAATTAATGAGGGTGATTAGTGTAGAAAAATGATTAAAAATACCGAGTTTGCAAACATATTATTTTATATCACATTTGATATTTTGCGTCTTGTCGTCAAAATTAGTAGCTTTTGCTGAACTTAATGTCAGTCTTTGAAAGTGCGCTGTTTTACCCTGTTTTGTACATAAGATAAACTACAAACATATATATAATATATATAATTTTTTATAAAACCTTTATTTATTAAAACAATTTAAATGAATAATTAAAATTTGTTGTTTTAAAGCGAGTGTTTTAAAAACAAAGATTTTCGAGTTTTTTAATTTTTTATTTTTTTTATTTTTTTTTTGCACACTTTAGATCAATAATATTAAAAATAATGATAACAAAATTTTTTACCCCGTCTTTGGGTAAAGCAATTTCGATTCTATGATCTAGTCTTTAGCTCACGACAAATTTTAGAAATCAATTTTTAAACTTAATGAAATAAAGTAAATTTTGTTTTTAAATTCACACAAAATTAAATTTAAAAAGCATATTAATTTCATACAAAACCTATAAAACAAAAATTCAGAATGGAGGGAGAAAACTAGTTCTTTAGTGTCTGCTAGTGGAAAAGACCAATCGGATTCCATTCTCGAAACTACACGAGAACAGAACAACTAACTCTAGACAGCGTTTTCTTTTTAGAACATTTGAATCTCCTCACACTTAGGTAGCTGTGGTGTCGAAATTGTGATTAACTTCATCGTCAATTTCTTTTGGACCATTATCAACTTGCATATCTGTGACTTTTGCTTTAAGCCATTGGTCAGATTCCTGTGTAATATCATCAAATTCAACTAGTTTCGCCTTTTCTTTAGGAGATAGATTGGATACTAACCGGTTACATAACTTAAAGTTCCCGTTGGTTCTAGCATCATGAATCCATTTAATCAGTTTCTTCATTGAACTGTTAATAACGGAGTCATTTAATTTCATATTAACAACGGGGTTATTTGTTATCAAGTCATCATTAGGTGTTACTTCATTTTCCCCACACTTAGGCGTTTTATTATTGTTAAGCACTACCGTTGGAGTTGGTAAAAAAACATGGTTCTTACCAATCGTTTTTGTTGGTTCAACGGTTTTATTTGGTGGAGATTTAGCCTTTCGACTCACAAAGGTGACCGATTTGTCACCATCACTAAGTGTCATTTGAAATGTCCCATTCATATCGATTATAAATGTTCCATATTAATTGATTTCGTTGCGAGGTTTTGACCTCTATATGAGACGTTTTTCAAAGACTGCATTCATTTTTAAAACAAACCATAACCTTTATTTTATCGACAAGGTTAAAAAGACACCACCTAGATTATCCAGAAATGATAATCTAAAAATATCACACTTACACATTACCAATACATATTGGTTTACAATATTAATATGTTACAACAAAATAAATCTCGAATGCAGTTTTAAAAAATATTATACAAGCATGCTGACACCAAATCTTGTCCACGTATTAGCATGCAACAGCGGAAGCTCTTAATAATCACCTAAGAATAAACATGCTTTAAACGTCAACAAAAATGTTGATGAGTTATAGGTTTAACCTATATATTTATCAAATTGTAATAATAGACCACAAGATTTCATATTTCAATATACATCCCATACATAGAGATAAAAATCATTCATATGGTGAACACCTGGTAACCGACATTAACAAGATGCATATAAGAATATCCCCTATCATTCCGGAAAATCTATCGGACATGATAAAACAACATCGAAGTACTAAAGCATCCGCAACCATGGATGGGGTTCGTTAGGCCCAATAGATCTATCTTTAGGATTTGCGTCAATTAGTAGATCGGTTTACTAATTCTTAGGTTACCAAGTAAAAAGGGGCATATTCGGCTTCGATCATTCACCCATATAATGTAGTTTCATTTACTTGTGTCTATTTCGTAAAACATTTATAAAACTGCATGTATTCTCATCCCAAAATATTAGATTTTAAAAGTGGGACTATAACTCACTTTCACAGATTTTTACTTCGTCGGGAAGTAAGACTTGGCCACTGGTCGATTCACGAACCTATAACAAATATGTACATATATTTCAAAGTATGTTCAAAATATATTTACAACATTTTTAATACGTTTATGTTTTAAGTTTATTAGGTCAGCTGTCCTCGTTAGTAACCTACAACTAGTTGTCCACAATTAGATGTACAGAAATAAATCGACATATATTATCTTGAATCAATCCACGAACCAGTGTATACACGTCTCAGGCTAGATCACAACTCAAAGTATATATATTTTTGAAATCAACCTCAACCATGTATAGCTAACTCAAACATTACTGCATATAGAGTGTCTATGGTTGTTCCAAATAATATATATACATGGGTCGATATGATATGTCAAAACATTTACATACGTGTCTATGGTATCCCAAGATTACATAATATATTAGAATACATGTATAATACAATATAAGTTAGCAAGGATATGATTGATATAGAATTGTTACAATATTTCCCGTAGCTAAAACAATAAAAAACTATCCAATCTTGTTTTACCCATAACTTCTTCGTTTTAAATCCGTTTTGAGTGAATCAAATTGCTATGGTTTCATATTGAACTCTATTTTATGAATCTAAACTGAAAAAGTATAGGTTTATAGTCGTAAATATAAGTTACAAGTCGTTTTTGTAAGAGGTAGTCATTTCAGTCGAAAGAACGACGTCTTGATGACCATTTTGAAAAACATAATTCAACTTTGAGTTTAACCATGATTTTTGGATATAGTTTCATGTTCATAAGAAAAATCATTTTACCAGAAGAACAAGTTTTAAATCAAAGTTTATCATAGTTTTTAATTATCAAACCCAAAATAGCCCGCGGTGTTACTACGACGGCGTATATCCGATTTTACGGTGTTTTTTTTTTCTTCGTGTTTTCAGGTTTAAAATCATTAAGTTAGCATATCATATAGATATAGAACATGATTTTAGTTGATTTTAAAAGTCAAGTTAGAAGGATTAACTTTTGTTTGCGAACAAGTTTAGAATTAACTAAACTATGTTCTAGTGATTACAAGTTTTAATCTTCGAATAAGGTAGTTGTATATATATGAATCGAATGATGTTATGAACATCATTACTACCTCAAGTTTAGTAGGTAAACCTACTGGAAATGATGAAAAAATAACTTGAGCTTCAAAGGATCTTAGAATGGCTTGAAAGTTCTTGAAGCAGAATCATGACACGAAAACAAGTTCAAGTAAGATTTCCACTCGAAATAATATTGTTATAGTTATAGAAATTGAATCAATTTTGAGTATGAGTATTACCTTGTATTAGAAAGATATCTTACTGTAAATAATAAAGATATCTTGAGGTTGGATGATCACTTTACAAGATTGGAAGTAAGCTAACAAACTTAGAAGTATTCTTGATTTTATGAAACTAGAACTTATAGAATTTTTGAAGAACAGTTAGAACTTGAAGATAGAACTTGAGAGAGATCAATTAGATGAAGAAAATTGAAGAATGAAAGTGTCTGTAGGTATTTTTGGTCGTTGGTATATGGATTAGATATAAAGGATGTGTAATTTTGTTTACATGTAAATAATTCATGAATGATTACTAATGTTTTTTTAATTTTATGAGATATTTCATGCTAGTTGCCAAATGATGGTTCCCACATGTGTTAGGTGACTCACATGGGCTGCTAAGAGCTGATCATTGGAGTGTATATACTAATAGTACATACATCTAAAAGCTGTGTATTGTACGAGTACGAATACGGGTGCATACGAGTAGAATTATTGATGAAACTGAATGAGGATGTAATTGTAAGCATTTTTGTTAAGTAGAAGTATTTTGATAAGTGTCTTGAAGTCTTTCAAAAGTGTATGAATACATATTAAAACACTACATGTATATACATTTTAACTGAGTCGTTAAATCATCGTTAGTCGTTACATGTAAATGTTGTTTTGAAACTTTTAGGTTAACGATCTGTTAAATGTTGTTAATCCATTGTTTATTCTATCTAAAGAGATGTTAAATTATTACATTATCATTATATTATGATATATTAATATATCTTAGTATGATATATATACAGTTAAATGTTGTTACAACGATAACCGTTACATATATGTCTCGTTTCGAAATTATTAAGTTAGTAGTCTTGTTTTTACATATGTAGTTCATTGTTAATACACTTAATGACATATTTACTTATCATTTATCATGATTAAACATAGTGTATCAATATCTTAATATGATTCATATGTATTTAGTAAGACGTTGTTATAACGATAATCGTTATATATATCGTTTCGAGTTTCTTAATTCAATAAACTCAATTTTATGTATATAACTCATTATTAAAATACCTAATGAGATACTTACTTATCATAATATCATGTTAACTATATATATAATCATATATATGTCATCATATAGTTTTTACAAGTTTTAACGTTCGTGAATCACCGGTCAACTTGGGTGGTCAATTGTCTACATGAAACTCATTTCAAATAATCAAGTCTTAACAAGTTTGATTTCTTAACATGTTGGAAACATTTAATCATGTAAATACAGTTTTCAATTAATATATAATCATGGAAAAGTTCGGGTCACTACAGTACCTACCCGTTAAATAAATTTCGTTCTGAAATTTTAAGCTGTTGAAGGTGTTGACGCATCTTCTGGAAATTGGTGAGGGTATTTCAGCTTCATCTGATCTTCACACTCCCAGGTGAATTCGGGTCCTCTACGAGCATTCCATCGAACCTTAACAATTGGTATCTTGTTTTGCTTAAGTCTTTTAACCTCATGATCCATTATTTCGACGGGTTCTTCAATAAATTGTAGTTTTTCGTTAATTGTAATCTCGTCTAATGGAATGGTGCGATCTTCTTTAGCAAAACATTTCTTCAAATTTGAGACATGAAAAGTATTATGTACCCCAGCGAGTTGTTGCGGTAAGTCAAGTCGGTAAGCTACTGGTCCGACACGATCTATAATCTTGAATGGTCCAATGTACCTTGGATTTAGTTTCCCCTATTTACCAAATCGAACAATGCCTTTCCAAGGTGAAACCTTAAGCATGACCATCTCTCCAATCTCAAATTCTATATCTTTTCTTTTAATGTCCGCATAGATCTTTTATCGACTTTGGGCAGTTTTCAATCGTTGTTGAATTTGGTTGATCTTCTCGGTAGTTTCTTGAATTATCTCTGGACCCGTAATCTGTCTATCCTCCACTTCACTCCAACAAATCGGAGACCTGCACTTTCTACCATAAAGTGCTTCAAACGCCATCTCAATACTCGAATGGTAACTGTTGTTGTAGGAAAATTCTGCTAACGGTAGGTGTCGATCCCAACTGTTTCCGAAATCGATAACAAATGCTCGTAGCATGTCTTCAAGGGTCTGTATCGTCCTTTCACTTTGCCCATTAGTTTGTGGATGATAAGCAGTACTCATGTCTAGACGAGTCCCGAATGCTTGTTGCAATGTCTGCCAAAATCTTGAAACAAATCTGCCATCCCTATCTGAGATAATAGAGACTGGTATTCCATGTCTGGAGACAACTTCCTTCAAGTATAATCGCGCCAACTTCTCCATTTTACCATCTTCTCTCATTGGCAGAAAGTGTGCTGACTTGGTAAGACGATCGACTATTACCCAAATTGTATCACAACCACTTGCAGTCCTTGGCAATTTAGTAATGAAATCCATGATAATGTTTTCACATTTCCATTCTGGGATTTCAGGTTGTTGAAGTAGACCTGATGGTTTCTGATGTTCAGCTTTGACCTTAGAACACGTCAAACATTCTCCTACGTATTTAGCAATATCGGCTTTCATACCCGGCCACCAAAAGTGTTTCTTGAGATCTTTGTACATCTTCCCCGCTCTGGGATGTATTGAATATCTGGTTTTATGTGCTTCCTTAAGTACCTTTTTTCCCACATCTCCAAACTTTGGTACCCAAATTCTTTTAGCCCTATATCGGGTTCCGTCTTCCCGAATATTAAGATGTTTCTCCGATCCTTTAGGTATTTCATTCTTCAACTTTCCTTCTTTTACAACTCCCTGCTGCGCCTCCTTTATTTGAGTAGTAAGGTTAGTACGAATAATTATATTCATAGCTTTTACTCGAATGGGTTCTCTGTCCTTTCTGCTCAAGGCGTTGGCTACCACATTTGCCTTCCCCGGGTGGTAACGAATCTCAAAGTCGTAATCATTCAACAATTCAATCCACCTACGCTGCCTCATATTCAGTTGTTTCTGATTAAATATGTGTTGAAGACTTTTGTGGTCGGTATATATAATACTTTTGACCCAATATAAGTAATGCCTCTAAGTCTTTAATGCAAAAACAACTGCGCCTAATTCCAAATCATGCGTCGTATAATTCTGCTCGTGAATCTTCAATTGTCTAGACGCATAAGCAATTACCTTCGTTCGTTGCATTAATACACAACCGAGACCTTGCTTTGAGGCGTCACAATATATCACAAAATCATCATTCCCTTCAGGTAATGACAATATAGGTGCCGTAGTTAACTTTTTCTTCAATAATTGAAACGCTTTCTCTTGTTCATCCTTCCATTCAAATTTCTTCCCTTTATGCGTTAATGCAGTCAAGGGTATGAATCTCCTGTAATAACCAGACAGTCCTAAAAATTGGCGTATATGCTTCGGAGTTTTCGGGGTTTCCCACTTTTCAACGGTTTCAATCTTTGCCGGATCCACTTGAATACCTTCTTTGTTCACTATGTGACCGAGGAATTGAACTTCTTCTAACCAAAATGCACACTTTGAAAACTTAGCGTACATTTTTTCTTTCCTCAACAACTCTAGCACTTTTCTCAAATGTTCTTCGTGCTCTTGATCATTCTTTGAGTAAATAAGTATGTCATCAATGAAAACAATGACAAACTTGTCAAGGTATGGTCCACACACTCGGTTCATGAGGTCCATGAACACAGCTGGTGCGTTAGTCAACCCAAACGGCATAACCATAAACGTGTAATGACTGTAACGCGTCCTGAAAGCAGTCTTCGGAATATCATCCTCCTTCACCCGCATTTGATGATACCCGGAACGTAAATCGATCTTCAAATAAATTGACGAGCCTTGTAGTTGATCAAATAAGTCGTCGATTCTCGGTAGTAGGTAACGATTCTTGATGGTAAGTTTGTTCAACTTTCGGTAGTCGATACACAACCTGAATGTACCATCCTTCTTTTTGACAAAAAAAATAGGAGCTCCCCATGGTGATGTACTTGGTCGTATAAAACCATGCTATAAAAGTTCTTGTAATTGACTTAGGAGTTCCTTCATTTCGCTGGGTGCAAGTCTGTATGGAGCACGAGCTATTGGTGCAGCTCCTGGTACGAGATCTATTTGAAATTCAACAGATCGGTGTGGATGCAGTCCCGGTAATTCTTTCGGAAATACATCGGGAAATTATTTTGCGACGGGAACATCATTGATGTTCTTTTCTTCGGTTTGTACTTTCTCGACATGTGCTAGAACAGCATAGCAACCTTTTCTTATTAGTTTTTGCGCCTTTAAATTACTAATAAGATTTAGCATCGCATGTCATATCCCAGGTAAACGTTCCCCGTAGCATGATATTGTCCGCTTTGCCCGTAGGCCCACGGATTTTTCTTGGCGACCAAACACGACAAGCACTTTCCCAGGAGGTCACCCATCCTGGTAGTGCTCTCGCCTGAGCACGCTTAACTGCAGAGTTCTCATGGGATCTACTGCGCTTGTGGTCCCAAAACGCGTCAAGCTAGGAAAGGTCTCCACACCCTTATAAGGCATGCTTCGTTCCCCTCTCCAACCGATGTGGGACGGATGTAACACCAGATGTTACAATCCTCCCCCCTAATGGGACACAGCGTCCTTGCTGTGCACGTTTGGTCTGGGGCCTGGCTCTGATACCATCTGTGATTACAGTGGGGACAACCACCGTCCCACCCAGTGCCTTCCCAGCTAACCGCCTGGTGACCACTGAGTGTACCTCAGATACTGATTTTAGGGTCTGCCTCTCGGCTACTGCCAACCCTTGTAAGGGATCGCAAGGAGTAAGAGCCAATGCTTCGTCACAGGTAACACTGTGAGAACCTCCTTTACGACTAACCCACCACACATGGATGGCGTTATACCAGCTCTGATACCATCTGTCATATCCCAGGTAAACGTTCCCCGTAGCATGATATTGTCCGCTTTGCCCGTAGGCGCACGGATTTTTCTTGGCGACCAAACATGACAAGCACTTTCCCAGGAGGTCACCCATCCTGGTAGTGCTCTCGCCTGAGCACGCTTAACTGCAGAGTTCTCATGGGATCTGCTGCGTTTGTGGTCCCAAAACGCGTCATGCTAGGAAAGGTCTCCACACCCTTATAAGGCATGCTTCGTTCCCCTCTCCAACCGATGTGGGACGGATGTAACACAGATGTTACAATAAAATTCTGTAACACCTCAGCTTAACATGACCACAATATTGTCCGCTTTGCCCGCAGACGCACGACTTTTTCTTGGCGACCACACACGAGAAGCACTTTCCCAGGAGGTCACCCATCCTGGTAGTGCTCTCGCCCGAGCACGCTTAACCACAACGTACTCGCACTTCTACTCAGCTTGTGATCCCAAAACGCGTTGTGTCATTTAAGCGTGAGTATTACCTTATAATCCCATGATCACTCATGTTCGTGGGCGATGTGGGATTTGCCTAGGGTGTTACATTCACCCCCCTTAGGGACTCATCGTCCTCGATGAGGTTTGTCCCACCACCCCCAATGGCACATGAGTGGCTCTGATACCATTCTGTAACACCCCAGCTTAACATGACCACAATATTGTCCGCTTTGCCCGCAGGCGCACGGCTTTTTCTTGACGGCCACACACGAGAAGCACTTTCCCAGGAGGTCACCCATCCTGGTAGTGCTCTCGCCCGAGCACCCTTAACCACAACGTACTCGCACTTCTACTCAGCTTGTGATCCCAAAACGCGTTGTGTCATTTAAGCGTGAGTATTACCTTATAATCTCATGATCACTCATGTTCGTGGACGATGTGGGATTTGCCTAGGGTGATACATCGCATTGCTCTTTTCTCCGTACACCATTAAGGGATTTCCTTTTTCTCGTACAATGCGAATTGCATTTTTGTAACATACGATTTTTGCTCTCTCCTTTTTCAACTAATCCATACCGATTATCACATCAAAACTCCCTAACTCTACTGGTATCAAATAAATCTTAAATGTTTCGCTAACCAAATTAATTTCTCGATTCCGACATATATTATCTGCTGTAATTAATTTACCGTTTGCTAATTCGAGTAAAAATTTGTTATCCAAAGGCGTCAGCGGACAACTTAGTTTAGCACAAAAATCTCTACTCATATAGCTTTTATCCGCACCCGAATCAAATAAAACATAAGCAGATTTATTGTCAATAAGAAACGTACCTGTAACAAGCTCCGAGTCTTCCTGCACTTCTACCGTATTAATATTGAAAACTCTTCCGCGGCCCTGCCCACTAGTATTCCCCTGATTCGGGTAATTTCTACTAATGTGGCCCGGTTTTCCACATGCAAAGCAAACTATGGCGGCATTATCTGTTCCGACATTATTTGTTCTTTTAATTCTGTTAAACTTTGGTCCGTAGGCCTCACACTTTGCCGCACTATGACCATTTCTTCTACACCTAGTGCAAAATGTCGTGCAGAACCCCTGGTGATTTTCTTCACACCTTTGGCATGACTGTTTTTGGTTTTTGTTGCCATTGTTGTTATTGAGATTGTTGTTGGGATTGTTATTATTGCTATTGTTGTTGTTGTTATTGTTGTTGGGACGGTTATTGTAGTTGTTGTTAGGACGTTTGTTGAAGTTGTTGTTGCGATTGATGTTGCGGTTGTTGGGATAGTTATTGCGATTGTGGTTGTGATTATTGTTGTTGTATTGGTGACTCTTGTCATTAGTTTCTTCCCACTTTCTCTTGACTTGTTTCATGTTAGCCTCTTCAGTCGTCTGCTCTTTAATCCTTCCTTCGATCTGGTTCACGAATTTGTGAGCCATTCGACTTGCCTTTTGTATGGAGGCGGGCTCGTGTGAACTCACATCTTCTTGAATCCTTTCCGGTAACCCTTTTACAAATGCGTCGATCTTCTCTTCTTCATCTTCGAACGTTCTGGGGCACAATAGGCACAATTCGGTGAATCATCGTTCGTACGTGGTGATATCAAAACCTTGCGTTCGTAATCCTCTAAGCTCTACCTTGAGCTTGTTGACCTCGTTTCTGGGACGATACTGCTCGTTCATCAATTGCTTGAATGCTGACCATGGTAGTGCGTAAGTTGCATCTTGTCCTACCTGCTCGAGATAGGTATTCCACCATGTTAGCGCCGTACCTGTGAAGGTATGCGTAGCGTACTTTACTTTGTCTTCTTCAGTACATTTACTTATGGCAAACACCGATTCAACCTTCTCGGTCCACCATTTCAATCCAATTGGACCCTCGGTTCCATCAAATTTCAAAGGTTTGCAGGCAGTGAATTCTTTGTAGGAGCATCCTACACGATTTCTTGTGAAATTAGTTCCACTGCTAGATCCAGAGTTATTGTTATTTTGCATCGCAGCCTGTACTGCGGCTATGTTTGCTGCAAGGAAAACACAGAAGTCTTCCTCGCTCATGTTCAAATTCTGACGAGTCGCCGGTGCCATTTCCTTCAAAAATAGCCCAAAAGAATTAAGTTAATCATATAGAATTTTAAGAGTAGTCAATAGTATTTCGTAGCATAGTATGAACTTACTTATAAAAGCTTTTTCTTCATATTAGCGTTTTATAGTTTTTAATTCGGGTACTGCCTACCCGTTAAGTTCATACTTAGTAGCTAATATATACAATTCAACTACTACAATTTCATATGAAAAACTGATTATAATAATATATCACATACAAATATTCTTCAAACTTACAACTTCGCTATATTACATCTAACATGAAATATAGTACACTTTGATAACGGACAGTTTTGAAGATAAATCTAGTTAATACACAAGTTGTTCAGCAAACGAAATAAAGACACGTAATTCATAAGTCCAGAAACAAGTCATGCATTCTGGTTTTACTAAGACGACTTCCCATCCTTGGTCTTGTGGAAAATAACCGTTATGACCATTGGCTAGGCAGCATGTTGTAATGTAGTCAAAAGGACGAGGGTTTCGTAATGTCCAACAGCCCCGTAATAATCTAAAAACCTTGTTTCTCACCCCAACTACTGAATTCGTCACTTGTGGGAAGGTTTTATTTAAAAGTTGCAATCCGATGTTCTTTTTCTCACTTTGGTAAGAAGCGAACATCACTAGCCCGTAAGCATAACATGCTTCTTTATGTTGCATGTTAGAAGCTCTTTCTAATTTACGAAATCCTATGTTGGGATATGTTGAGTCAAAATAGGTTGTTAACCCGTAGCAAAAAATTGCATTTGGGTTCCCCGCATTTAACGCTTTAAAGAAAACACGGCGTAACTTACGGTCTCCCCAATGTGATATACCCCACCTATCAAAGGAAAGCCTTTTATAAGCTAAGGCATTTCTAGAAAGTCTTTCAAATGTTTGACAAGTTAATTTTGCCATAATTAATTGTGCTGATGAATTCTGACCGACTCTAGACAAGATTTCCTCAATCATATCCTCTGTTAGATCTTCTAAAATATTCGGTTGTCTACCCTTAACGTCCATTTTGTTTTTATACTGTAAAATAGACAAGGATTAGATTCGTAAAAAATAATTAACAAACAATACTAGCAATTTTTACATAGAACATAAAAGTACAAGCACACTACAATACATATAATACACAACATGATTACAACCCTCTAATCTGAATCACTGGTTTCTTCTTCTTCGGACTTGGTTCGTTTTCCTAATTTTCTAGGAATATATGGTGTTCCTCTAATACGAGCCGTCGTTTTCCACAATGGTTTAGAAAAACCTGGTGGTTTAGAGGTTCCCGGGTCATTGTTACATTTTAGGAAATAAGGATGTTGCCGATACATATAAAGTTCATCGGGGTTGGAATCGGGTTTCTCTATTTTTATACCTTTTCCCTTATTATTTTCTTTTGCTTTATTAAATAGGGTCAAGGTAATTTCTATAACATCATCGGAATCCTCATCGGGATCCGATTCATCGAAAAATTGGTAATCTTCCCAATATTTTGCTTCCTCGGCGGAAACACCATTGACCATTATTAACTTTGGTCCGTTGGTTGAGGATTTTCTTTTATTTAATCGAATTACTGTAGGTATCAATATTTCTTCCTCCGGAACCTCTTCTTCTTCCGGTTCCTCCTCTTCCGATTCCTCTTCTTCCAATTCCTCCTTTTTCGGTTCCTCCTCTTCCGGTTCCTCCTCTTCCGGTTCTTCTTCGGGAATTTGTGAATCTTCCCAAAATATATTCGACTCTTCATTATTATTAGGTGAATCGATGGGATTTGTACTAGTGGTAGACATCTATCACACAATATCAATTACATTAAAAGGTTAATACATCACATAATATTTACATGTTAATAATATATAGTTTCCAACAAAAGTGTTAAGCAATCGTTTTTAAAGAAAACACGGTCAAAGTCCAGACTCACTAATGTATCCTAACAAACTCGATAAGACACACTAATGCAAATTTTTGGTTCTCTAAGACCAACGCTCGGATACCAACTGAAATGTCCCGTTCATATCGATTATAAACGTTCCATATTAATTGATTTCGTTGCGAGGTATTGACCTCTATATGAGACGTTTTTCAAAGACTGCATTCATTTTTAAAACAAACCATAACCTTTATTTTATCGACAAGGTTAAAAAGACACCACCTAGATTATCCAGAAATGATAATCTAAAAATATCACACTTACACACTACCAATACATATTGGTTTACAATATTAATATGTTACAACAAAATAAATCTCGAATGCAGCTTTAAACAATATTATACAAGCATGCTGACACCAAATATTGCCCACATATTAGCATGTAACAGCGGAAGCTCTTAATAATCACCTGAGAATAAACATGCTTTAAACGTCAACAAAAATGTTGGTGAGTTATATGTTTAACCTATATATTTATCAAATTGTAATAATAGACCACAAGATTTCATATTTCAATATACATCCCATACATAGAGATAAAAATCATTCATATGGTGAACACCTGGTAACCGACATTAACAAGATACATATAAGAATATCCCCTATCATTCCGGGAAATCCATCGGACATGATAAAACAACAACGAAGTACTAAAGCATCCGCAACCATGGATGGGGTTCGTTAGGCCCAATAGATCTATCTTTAGGATTCGCGTCAATTAGTAGATCGGTTTACTAATTCTTAGGTTACCAAGTAAAAAGGGGCATATTCGGCTTCGATCATTCACCCATATAATGTAGTTTCATTTACTTGTGTCTATTTCATAAAACATTTATAAAACTGCATGTATTCTCATCCCAAAATAATAGATTTTAAAAGTGGGACTATAACTCACTTTCACTTATTTTTACTTCATCGGGAAGTAAGACTTGGCCACTGGTCGATTCACGAATCTATAACAAATATGTATATATATATATCAAAGTATGTTCAAAATATATTTACAACATTTTTAATACGTTTATGTTTTAAGTTTATTAAGTCAGCTGTCCTCGTTAGTAACCTACAACTAGTTGTCCACAATTAGATGTACAGAAATGAATCAATATATATTATCTTGAATCAATCCACGAACCAGTGTATACACGTCTCAGGCTAGATCACAACTCAAAGTATATATATTTTTGGAATCAACCTCAACCCTGTATAGCTAACTCAAACATTACTGCATATAGAGTGTCTATGGCTGTTCCAAATAATATATATACATGGGTCAATATGATATGTCAAAATATTTGCATACGTGTCTATGGTATCCCAATATTACATAATATATTAGAATAAATGTATAATATAATATAAGTTAGCTAGGATATGATTTGTATAGAATTTTTACAATATTTCCCGTAGCTAAAACAATCAAAAATATCCAATCTTGTTTTACCCATAACTTCTTCATTTTAAATCCGTTTTGAGTGAATCAAATTGCTATGGTTTTATATTGAACACTATTTTATGAATCTAAGTAGAAAAAGTATAGGTTTATTGTCTGAAATATAAGTTACAAGTCATTTTTGTAAGAGGTAGTCATTTCAGTCGAAAGAACGACGTCTTGATGACCATTTTGAAAAACATAATTCCACTTTGAGTTTAACCATGATTTTTGGATATAGTTTCATGTTCATAAGAAAAATCATTTTCCCAGAAGAACAACTTTTAAATCAAAGTTTATGATAGTTTTTAATTATCAAACCCAAAACAGCCCGCGGTGTTACTACGACGGCGTATATCCGGTTTTACGGTGTTTTTTTCGTGTTTTCAGGTTTTAAATCATTAAGTTAGCCTATCATATAGATATAGAATATGTGTTTAGTTGATTTTAAAAGTCAAGTTAGAAGGATTAACTTTTGTTTGCGAACAAGTTTAGAATTAACTAAACTATATTCTAGTGATTACAAGTTTAAACCTTCGAATAAGGTAGTTTTATATATATGAATTGAATGATGTTATGAACATCATTACTACCTCAAGTTTAGTAGGTAAACCTACTGGAAATGATGAAAAAATAACTTGAGCTTCAAAGGATCTTTGGATGGCTTGAAAGTTCTTGAAGCAGAATCATGGCACGAAAACAAGTTCAAGTAAGATTTCCACTCGAAATAAGATTGTTATAGTTATAGAAATTGAATCAAAGTTTGAATATGAGTATTACCTTGTATTAGAAAGATATCTTACTGTAAATAAGAAAGATTTCTTGAGGTTGTATGATCACTTTACAAGATTGGAAGTAAGCTAGCAAACTTGGAAGTATTCTTGATTTTATGAAACTAGAACTTATAGAATTTATGAAGAACACTTAGAACTTGAAGATATAACTTGAGAGAGATCAATTAGATGAAGAAAAATGAAGAATGAAAGTGTTTGTAGGTGTTTTTGGTCATTGGTATATGGATTAGATATAAAAGATGTGTAATTTAGTTTACATGTAAATAAGTCATGAATGATTACTAATGTTTTTGTAATTTTATGAGATATTTCATGCTACTTTCCAAATGTTGGTTCCCACATGTGTTAGTTGACTCACATGGGCTGCTAAGAGCTGATCATTGGAGTGTATATACCAATAGTACATACATCTAAAAGCTGTGTATTGTACGAGTACAAATACGGGTGCATACGAGTAGAATTGTTGATGAAACTGAATGAGGATGTAATTGTAAGCATTTTTGTTAAGTAGAAGTATTTTGATAAGTGTCTTGAAGTCTTTTAAAAGTGTATGAATACATATTAAAACACTACATGTATATACATTTTAACTGAGTCGTTAAATCATCGTTAGTCGTTACATGTAAATGTTGTTTTGAAACCTTTAGGTTAACGATCTTGTTAAATGCTGTTAACCCATTGTTTATTATATCTAAAGAGATGTTAAATTATTACATTATCATGATATTATGATATATTAATATATCTTAGTATGATCTATATACAGTTAAATGTTGTTACAACGATAATCGTTACATATATGTCTCGTTTCGAAATCATTAAGTTAGTAGTCTTGTTTTTACATATGTAGTTCATTGTTAATACACTTATTGACATGTTTACTTATCATTTATCATGATTAAACATAGTGTATCAATATCTTAATATAATTCATATGTATTTAGTAAGACGTTGTTATAACGATAATCGTTATATATATCGTTTCGAGTTTCTTAATTCAATAAAGTCAATTTTATGTATATAACTCATTGTTAAAATACCTAATGAGATACTTACTTATCATAATATCATGTTAACTATATATATAATCATATATGTGTCATCATATAGTTTTTACAAGTTTTAACGTTCGTGAATTACCGGTCAACTTGGGTGGTCAATTGTCTACATGAAACTCATTTCAAATAATCAAGTCTTAACAAGTTTGATTGCTTAACATGTTGGAAATATTTAATCATGTAAATATAGTTTTCAATTAATATATAATCATGGAAAAGTTCGGGTCACTACATCATTCTACCCTCTCTTACATCAAATAACGCCCCGGTGGACGCTAAGAATGGTCGACCTAAAATTAGAGGAATGTTTGAGTCCTCTTCTATGTCAATGACAATGAATTCGACTAAAAAGGTTAAATTAACCTCTTGAACGGGTAGGTTGTCAGCAATTCGAACTGGGTGCCTAATTGTTTGATCAAAGATTCGAACACACATCTCTGTTGGACTTAACTCACCTACTCCTGATCTCTTATATAATGAAAGAGGTATAACACTCACTCTCGCACCTAAATCTGCTAGTGCATCATACATGACACAATCACTAAGTAGACAAGGAACAATAAATTCACCCGGATCACCCACCCTGGGTGGAGGTTTTGGTGGAACTGTCTTCACCGGGTTTACTTCTATGGTTTTTGTTTCTTGCACTTTCTTATTCTTCTTCTTCTTTCCAGAGGTATCACAAACTTTATTACCTATTACTTGCTCATACTCAACTCCTTTTCTTGGAAACGGGATGGGTGGTCTGTATGGTGCCACCACTGGCTTTACATACTCGGGTGGTAGTGGTGTTGTAACTTCTTCATTGTTACACACATCTAAAACCTTCCCATCTTCTGGTGCTGGTTTTTCAGAATTTGTTGACACCATATTAACATTCTCATTCCGAGGATTTATTTCAGTATTACTCGGTAGCTTTCCTTGTTCCCTCTCACTCATCATGCTAGCAAGAGTACCTACGTGTTTTTCTAGATTCAAAATGGAAGCTTGTTGAGTTCTAAATGACTGATCAAACCTCTCATTTTTTTGGGTTTGAGATGTAATAAATTGTGTTTGAGATTCCATTAGCTTTGCCATCATTTCTTCTAAATTTGACTTTTTCTCTTCGGTTTGTTGTGGTGGTTTATATAAGCCAGGTCTTTGTTGATTGAAAGTGTTGTTTTGAGTTGGTTGGTTATTTGAACCTTGTTGGTTGTACGAGTTGTTGTTAGGTCCATTTGGATTGTAAAGAATGTTTTGATTTCGATTAAAGTTTGGCCTTGGCTGTTGATAATTATTTTTATAATTATTTACCGGCCTTTAGTTCATGTAGGAAACATTCTCACGTTGTTCCATGGTTTGTTCAATGTGACAATCTTTCGTTAAGTGTGGTCCATTGCATTGCTCACAACTGATTCGTATTGCGTGAATATCTTTAGTCATCTTTTCCATTCGTCTCTCGAAAACATCTATTTTTGCGGAAACGAAATCAATATCATGGCTATAATCGGCTCTAGCCGCTTTAGATGAACGAAAAATATATTTTTCCTGATGCCACTCATGCGAGTGGGAGGCTGTATTATCAATAATTTTGTGAGCTTCAGTTGCGGTTTTCTTCATAATGGAACCACCAGCTGCTGTGTCGATGTCTTTTCGTGTAGTAACATCGCAACCTTGGTAGAATATTTGTACTATTTGATAAGTATCTAAACCATGCTGAGGACATCCTCTCAACAACTTCCCGAATCTTGTCCATGCCTCATATAATGTTTCATGTGGCTTCTGCGTGAACGTAACAATTTCTCCTTGAAGTCTCACGGCTTTGGATGCCGGAAAGAATCTTTTAAGAAATTTCTCAACTAAAACATCCCATGTATCAATCGCCCCTTCAGGTAACGATTCTAACAAATCTTTGGCTTCTCCCTTTAAAGTCCAGGGAAATAACATGAGATAGATCTGTTCATCCTCAACTTCTCTGATTTTGAATAGAGTACAGATCCTATTAAAGGTTCGAAGATGTTCGTTTGGATCTTCTTTTAGCGTACCACTATATTGGCATTGATTAGTGACTATGTGTAGGATTTGTCCTTTGATTTCATAATCTGGCACATTAATGTCTGGTCGAATAATGGCGTGTCCTTGACCAGTGCGTGTAGCTCTCATTCGATCTTCCATACTTAGAGGTTCCGTTATTTCCATATTTGAAATTGTTGAATCCGAATCACTAGAAGATTCTGATTTAATGGTTTGTGGTTTAGGAGGTATGATTAGTGGTTCAGGATCTTGGAATTGTCCTTGAATATCCTCTGGGTTCTCAATTGTGAAGTCGGGTTCAAAAAATGGATTATCAGAAATTTGAGTTGGAGTAATTGTTCGACTAGATGATAATTCTAAAGAAAAATCAACAGCGGCAAATTAGCTAGATGTCTTGATCGAGTTACAGGTGGTGAACGTATGAAAGGTGGTGAACGTTTTGCTCGGCGCATTCACTAAATATCCTATTAGTTATAAAAATAAAAATTATATAAGTTATTAAATTAATAGACTTTTCTGCTTTTGCCCATGTTTCGAATAGCCAAAAGATGCAGCAGGGAGCCAGGATCCTTTAAGTCGGAAAATCCACAACTCAGCCACTAACAAATCCAACTATTACTACGAAGCAGAAAATTTTGGATGTCTATCAATTTAACCACTTAAAATAATTTTTTCGTCGAAGTTTAAAGAAAATAAAGAAAATTCTATGTCCTAAAAACTAGAGCGTAGAAATGAGAAAGAAAAAAAAAAACGCGTCGAAAGATAAGAATCGAAAAACAAACGTCGAAAAATAAAAAGTCGAAAAACAAAATCTAAAAAGTTGCGCCTAAAGGTATTAAAGCTTAAAAGGAATTATATATCCAAAACGGTAATTACTTAATTAGGCACTAAAATCTAAAAACTGCGTCGCAAAATTCTAAAGCGCCTAAATCTTAATCTAAAGAAAAAGCACTTAAGGGATTTTACGGCAAAACTTAAAGGTCTAGAAAAACAACGGTAAAATACTAAGTTCAAAACTAATTACGAATGACAAATATAAAAATTACGAATTAAACGATAGAAATATACAATTTATAAAAAGAAAGTAAAAATGATAAAATAACAATTTTTATAAAAATATTATTTTTATATTATTATTTTATAAAGATATTAATTTATATAATTAATAATAATAACAAAACTTAATATTACAAATTATAACTAAAAACAAAACAAAACTAATTAATATTATAATTAAACCCTAATTTAATTAATAATAATTAAATTATAAACCCTAATCGTAATAAATGTGTTGGTTGACCTGTCAGACCCTTCCACGCGATCGCGTGGTATATACACTAGCCTGCTTCACAATCGCAGAGAGATGCAGATTCAGAAATGGCTGCAGGCTCAAATTCGCAAGTTCAAAAGTCGTTTTTGTTTTTCAAACTTATATATAGAAAATTTATAAAAATACACTTATATTTTAAAAAATAAAAAAAATAAAAATACTTTATAATTTTACAAAATATTAAAAATACATTTTTTTTCTTTTTTTTAAATTATATTTTTACAAATATAAATTAAAAATATAACGTTTTGCCGCTCCCCGGCAGCGGCGCCAAAAACTTGATGTGTGCGAGGTGTAGTACGAAATACTATTATATTTTATTACGAAATAATATTAAATACGATACAATTTTACACAAGTTATTTATTTATTTATAGAATGGATATACCTAAACCTTGCTACAACACTTATAAGCAGTGTACCTAATCGTAGAGTAGTGTAGTTTTTAGTAAGTCCGGTTCGTTACATAGGGAGCTAGTGATTACGTGCTATATTTTTATAGAACTATATTTTTACAAAATATATATAATTATATATTGGTAGTAATATTATAAAAGGGGGGTTTTACCGTTTAATGACCGGTTTTTCGATTTTATATTTTAAGCGTAAAGATAAATGACAATAATTAAGTGCATAAAATAAATAACAATGACGATATATAAAATTACGAATAATAAAATGACAGTAATTAAAAGTACGATGAGAAATACGATAAAAGAATTATGCTTATTTAAACTTCCGTAATCATGATGTTTGACATTTTGATTTTAATTTATTACTCTGGGTTAATTGTCCTTTGTCCTGGCTTATTTGATACCTATCTGGGTTTTGCCCATAATAGTCCATCGATCATAATTATAATATGCTCGTCAAATTAACTTTATTCCCGAAGTCAAATATTCCAACTAATTAGGGATTCGAACTGTAACAAGGTTTTAATACTTTGTTAATAATTACACCAGGTTATCGACTGCGTGTAATTCAAGGTTTTAATACTTTGTTAACAATTACACCAATTATCCTTGTATGTAATCCACCCCTGTTTTAATTAGTCCATGAGACATTAATTTATTCACTTGGCCATAATGAATAATCAATTACCCAATCCAATTGATTAATTAAATGATTGTAAACGATGTCGTATAAACGTCACTAAATAGGACATTCGTAATCAATTTAATAATTATTAGATTAACTAATTTGAAGATAGGTTCGACAGGTTCCAATGAGTTGTCATTCGATTAGACAATACCCCCCATCTATTAATAGTCCATAGTCCAATGTCCACAAGTATCGGTCTTTTGTCCAAACCCAAATTATGGTATAAAATCCAATAACCCCGTCTTAATATTTAGCCCAACATCACGATTACTTCGGCTCAAATAAGCATAATAATAACTTAGTTATGAGACATTAATTTAAAAAGGAAGAACATAGCTTACAGTGGTGATTAATAGCGTAGCGTTACACGGACAGAACTCCGACTTTAAAACCCGTAAAACATTCTTACAATAACCTTATTATTATTATTATTATTATTATTATTATTATTAAATTAAGCTTAAAATTATAAATATATATATATATATATATATATATATATATATATATATATATATATATATATATATATATATATATATATATATATATATATATATATATATATATATAGAGAAAGAAAGGAAAAGAAAAAGGTGTGTCGAATTCGAGCAGAATGCGTGAGCTTTTATAGGCCCACTTTGAACTGTACAGCTCCGCGAGTGCGGTACTTTTGTGCCTTACAGCTCCGCGAGTGCGGAGCTTCAGATTTCAGCTCACCAAATTGAGTTAAACGTGGGCTGCTGAATATTATAATATATAATATAATAATATATAATTTTATATAATTATATATATTATATTATATTCTTGTGCATAGTTGACTTGTAATTTTAGCTCCGTTGAGTCGTACGTTGATAGTTGGTTCATGTCTAGGTTCCGTATTTTTGAACGCCTTTTTGTATGATTTAATATCTTGTACTTTACATTTCGCGGCTTGTACTCTTGTCATTTTTAGGCGTTTCTCATCAATAAATTGAACCACTTAGATTGTACTTTGTACTTTTTAGCTTTTTGGTCATTTGCGTCTTCAAATTGTCATTTTCTTCTTTTGTCTTCGCACTTATTTATTTAAACGAATATTACATAAAAATAGAACAATTGCAAAATAAAACTTTACATATTGGAAGGATATTGCTATGAAATATATGTTCCTTTTTAGCATTATGAGTGACTTGATGCTCCCGGATTGCACCCGTGCAAGAAGGTGACAATCAAGATCACTAGGTGAAAAGCTTAGACCTATGTCAATGTTAATGTGTTTCTTTTGACAAATTTCGTTCATATCTCGTACTAGCTAAAATGGTGGTCTATACCGACCATTCTGCTCTTAGATACCTATTTTCAAAATAATATGCCAAACCACGATTAATCCGTTGGATCTTACTATTACAAGAATTCGATATTGAAATCCGAGACAAAAAGGGAGCAGAAAATCTCGTCGCTGATCATCTTTCTCGTCTTGAAAATCCCGAATTAGAAGTTCTAAATGAATCGGTGATACAAGTTAACTTTTCTGATGAATATCTATTGAAGATCGATCATAATGAAATTCCATGGTTTGTAGACTTTGCAAACTACTTAGTATGTGGATTCCTTGAAAAAGGGTTGTCGTACCAAAAAACGAAAGAAATTCTTTAGTGATACAAAACACTATTTTTGGGAAGATCCACATTTGTTTAAAAGTTGTCCCGATGGAATAATACGCCGATGTGTATCCGGGGATGAAGCTAGTCAAATTTTAAACCATTGTCACACAGGACCAACAGGAGGGCATTATGGGCCTCAGTTCACAGCAAGGAAAGTCTACGACGCTGAATTCTACTTGCCTTCAATTTTCAAAGACGCACACCTTCTTTGTTAATCCTGTGATGCATGTCAAAGGGCCGAAAAAATAAGTCAACGTGATGAAATGCCACAAAACGTCATTCAAGTATGTGAAGTATTTGACGTTTGGGGTATTGACTTTATGGGTCCATTTCTAAAATCTCATAATAATCTCTACATTCTCGTTGCCATTGATTATGTATCTAAGTGGGCGGAAGCACAAGCTCTCCCAACTAACGATGCACGAGTTGTAGTCAACTTCTTAAAACGTCTTTTTGCGAGGTTCGGAACACCGAAAGCTTTAATAAGTGATCGGGGAACTCATTTTTGTAATAATCAACTTGAGAAAGTTCTCAAAAGATATGGAGTAACTCATAAAATCTCAACCGCTTATCATCCACAAACAAGTGGACAAGTTAAAAATACCAATCGAGGTTTAAAACGTATTCTAGAGAAAACCGTAGGATCAAATTCGAAGGAATGGTCCATGAAATTTGAAGATGCACTTTGGGCTTTTAGAATAGCCTATAAAACTCCAATTGGCACCACACCTTTTAAACTCATTTACGAAAAAGCATGTCACCTTCCAGTACAAATTGAGCACAAAGCATTTTGGAGTTAAAGACATGTAATCATGATTTGCATGAAGCTGGCCGTCTATGGTTAAGTCAACTAAACGAATTAGAAGAATTAAGAAATGATGCATATGAAAATTCGTTAATCTATAAGGAAAGAACAAAGAAATGGCATGATAAAAGAATCAGAAGTTCAAAAAAATTTAATGAAGGAGACAGAGTCCTTCTTTTCAATTCACAATTCAAGCTATTTCCTGAAAAATTGAAATCAAGATGGTCTGGACCATTCATAGTCAAAAGAGTTTTCCCGTACGGAACAATAGAATTGATAAATTCAAATGGGATTGAATTTAAAGTTAATGGTCACATAGTTAAACATTACATACATGATCCGATGGAAGTTGACAATGAAGTTAATCATAATTACACCACCAAAGAAAACACTCAGAATGAAAAATAAATATGTTTTCAATGACATGTGAAAAACAAAAGTGGAAGATGGAGAGGTTTCAAATTGGAGTGATGAAGAAGAATTTCTATATAAACCTCCCATTCCAAGAAATGGGGAAAAATATGAACAAGAAGTTTAAGTAGAAGTGGAAGAACCAAGAAAAGAGCACCCGGAAAAGGTTAACAAACCAACTCCACTTACTAAAATGGGAGACCCAAGTGAATTTATCATTTCTTGCTTGCTTAATGATGGTGCTATGTATAATGGGCTCACAGATTTAGGAGCGAGTGCGAATGTTATGCCTCTTTCCTTATACAAAAGATTAGGTGTGGGTAAATTAAGACCAACCAGCATAAGTGTTCAATCATTTGACCTAACCATTAAACACCCTGTTGGAATAGCTAACAATTTACTTGTTAAAGTGGGAAGTTTGACCTTTGTTGCAAATTTCATAGTTATCAATATAGAGAAAGACCTTGATATTCCTCTAATTTTAGGTCGCCTATTTTTAGTAATCACCGAGGCGTTCTTTGATGTAAGAGAAGGTAGAATGACACTTAGGGATGGTGACAAATCGGTCACCTTTGTGAACCGAAAGTTTAAATCTTCACCAACCAAAACTGTTGAACCAATAAAAAAACACCTAAGTGTGGGAAATATGAAGAAACACCTAATGATGACCCGATAACAAAGAACCCCGTTGTGGATACGAAATTAGATGAACCCGTTTTTAACAGTTCAACGAAAAAACTTTATAAACGGATTCAAGATGCTAGGATTAAGGGGAACTTTAAGTTATGCAACCGATTAGTATCCAATTTGTAGCCTAAATAAAAGGCGATGTTAGTTGAATTTGTAAATGTTACAGAGGAAATCAACAAATGGCTTGAAGCAAAAGTCAGAGATATGCAAGTTGTTGATGTTCCAATTGAAATTAATAATGAAGTTAATCACAAGTTCGACACCACAGCTAACTAAGTGTGGGGAGAATCGAATCTTTTAAGGATAATTTAATGCTGTCTAGAGTTAGATTTTCTGTTTTCGTGTAGTTCTCGATAATGGAATCCGATTGGTCTTTCCCTAGCAGACCCTAAAGAACTAATCTTCTCCCTCCATTCTAAATTTTTGTGTTTTTAGGTTTTACGAGATGAAGAATTCCTTTGATTTGAACCATGGTCTACTACTATATTCTATGATTACTAAACGTAATAATAACCCCTTCCTGAGTGAACTGATATCATTCATAAGAGGAAAAATGGACGAAGTGAGGAAAGAACTCAGGAAAGATCATCATAAGACACATTTTGGTAAAGGAAAATCAAAATCCGCAACAAAAAGAAGAGCACGACATCTTGAAAGATGTCATAAATGCGGAATATGGTCACACGAAGGGAAATGTTCGAACAATCAAACACATTCCAATTCTGAGTTCGTTACTTTATGCAGAGAAGGACCGTTCATATGTTTAGAAGAAAATTTATTGAAAAATCGAGGTTACGCTTATGTAGCAATGGAAAACCAAATCGAACGACTCTCCTATGAGTCGACTAAAGCAGGTCATTTTATCTCATAGGTAAGTATGTATAGTTTTTATTTTATTTTTATTTATTGCTTTTAACCTTTTGATAATAAACGCTGAATCGTTCGCTATAAAGTATTAAATTGATATTCAATAAAATTAGGTATAATAAAATGAAATTATTGATATCAGATAAAATTTTAATTCATCACTGCGAAATTTACCGTTTATTAATAAGGTATAAATATCTTTAATCAATCAATCCAAAATATTTCAGAAATTCGTCAGGAGTAAAACTTGGTAATATAGCCGAAATTACTTTACCCAAAAGAGGGACGTATATTTTTGTTAATATTGTGACGACCCAGAAATTTCCGAACAAATTTAAACTTTATCTTTATATTATTCCGACACGGTAAGCAAAGTATGTTAAGTTAAATCTCAAGGATTTTAAACTATGTTCATACGTTCATTTAACCTCGACCAAATTACGACGATTCACGAACCATTATTTAATTGGATATGAATATGTATATATAAGTATATGTATATATATTAGCTTGAGAATGTTAGCAAAGTATTAAACGTAAAATACTTTACATGAACGTATTTGTTTCAAAATATATTTAATATAATTATCAACGGAATTAGAAGATAATATCAAATGATTGATTTATCAGATACATTGAATTATGATTACGAGTCTCTGTTAAGAGTTCCACTTTGATTTAGAAAATCTTTCCATTTTTAACGATATTCGGAATAAATGGTAAAGTGATCTTCGAGTAAGGACAAAGTGTCAAAGTAGCGAGAGCTGGTCAGATTGGTGGAAATTCCTGTTAAATTCCAATACATGCCTTACAATAATAACCTCGTGACTTTGGATAAGATAAATTAATTAACCTTCATATTATGTATTGTGAAAGCGAAATTAGGGAATATAGGTAAATTAGAAAATAGATATTGACAAGTTAAATAGATCGACATTTTACATTAAGATGATTCCATACGTTTGATTTTCCTTTAGACTTAATCCTACGAGTCATGATTGAAATGGAAATTAAAACCTTGAAACCTGTTATGATTCATATATGATTTTACTTTCTTAAACGAAAACGTCTTTTCGATATAATAGACTTTTATTATTAAAAACGTCTTATGACATAACAACTTCTACTATTATAACCTTTGTAATAAAATGATTTTGGAATATAAAATAATTTGATTATTAAAATATTTTATGAACGTTTGTATATAAATGAACTATATCAATTTTAAACTTTAAAATTCAAATGTTACGAAAATGTAATTCTTAATATTTAAACGATTTCTAAATATATAAGTTTTGAATGACATTAGTTTTGAAAAACTATATTAAGTAAATAGTTCAAATTTTCGAAATGAAAATGTTGACATATGTTTATGTAATAGATTTGTGGCGCACGGTTTTATTATTATTTTGTAATGTATTTACTGTGTTTACCATGGTAACTTGTAACTCTTGTAACTTAGGAGGTTGTCATATATAAACAACCTCCTCCCTTGTTAATAATCTAGTTATACATTTTCAATATTATACATCTTATCTTTACTCTCTAGTGTTCTTGATAACTAATACTTCTAACCCACTAAACATCCATCAAAACCGTAGATCCAAGCTTCATTTGGGACTAACAATTGGTATCAGAGCGGGATTTGCTATCTTGCTTGTTGATCCAAGGATTGAAGCTTCAAGAATCGTGTTTTTGGAGAGTTTGGTGTTCTTCGGTTGAGGTATCACAATTAAAACCCATTCGGTCAAGAATTAGCTGTTGTATGTTAAATTCTTTTATTTTTATACTTGTAATCTGTCTTAAATGATTGAACATGCACTAGAACTCGTATGATTTCTCTCAGTGTCACTTGTTTCTGTGTACTTCATGCTCGAAAATGTTTCCAGATTCCAATTTGTTCGATATTCTTTTTGTGATAAATTATGCTTATCATGTTTCTGTCGTATGAAAAAGACTTGTATGTCAAAATGATATGAATACTGTGTAATTTTCTGGTATATTTGTGCTTAACTCATGTGCTTTATCCATAGTTCTTGCTTCATAGGTTCATATTTCTGCTGCTATGTTTAAAATACTATGACTTTGTCACTTTATTACACATTATACTCGAAAAATGCTTGAAATTCTTCACTCCTGTCATGTTAAAACCTTTTAAATGCCTTATAGATACATGATACATGCTGGTTTGCACTTAATCTTGACTAAATCTACTTGAAATTACTTGAAAATTGCTTAAGTTTTTTCCAGAATCTGTGCTCGAAAAACCCCATAAGGGTTTGAAACTGCTCGAAAACCTCTTAGGGTTGCTTCACTACAGTGAAACCCTAAGGTTTTGCTCAAAAAACTCATTGTTTTTCACACGTGTTTAGTAGATTTTGGCTCCAAACTTTGGACCTATGGTTAATACCCACCGAAAACCACTTTACCCGATAGTTTTTGGTACGATAACGACTTGTCCTTGACATATTACCTTGACTTGTGTCAGAAAGGACAAAGGACTTTTCCTTGTGTTCATCACCTTGCTCTTATGTGTAAGAGCTCACGTGCATAACTTTCTCTTTCTTAAAAGTCAAACAAGTTTGAATTTAAACTCACTGAACTAATTGTTTTCCAGTCAAAATGCTCGAAAAACTTTGAAAAAGGGTGATTTTTGCTCGAAAACAGTTAGCAACTTGAGCATTTGCTCGAAAAAAATTAATTTTAAACTTTAAAAGATTGACTGAAATCAGTGATTTATAGTGCCCGAAAACCTTGCACGAAAATCTCATTTTGCTCGAAAACTTTAAAGATTTTGTCCTTTTGTGCCCGAAAACCTTGTGTCCAGATAACCTGGTTTTGCTCGAAAAACCACCCTGTTTTGAGGGCTTGGTTTTGCTTAAAACCCTAGTTATCTGCTCGAATACTTTAGGTGCTCTAGAATTAAGTAGGTGCTCGAATACCTTAATTGATCGAATACAGTACCTGCTCAAAAACCTTACTAGTGCTTTATTATCTTGCCTGCTCGAAAACCTAGGATTTTGATCTCAGAATTGTTCTGCTCGAAAATTTCCATTTCCTTACTTCTTTAGTGGTGCTCGAAAACTTAATATGACTTGAAATTTGGCTTTGTTCAAAAACCACTCAATTTGTACAAGTAGTTTTACACCAAAACCCTAATTTCAATCTGCTTACACAAGTGTTCCTTCACTCTAAGCAATCTCTTGTTAAAACTTCTGTCCATTGCACCACTCAGTTCACACTTCTAAGTTAAGATGGCTACTGTAAACCGTGATGCTTTGGTTGTGGGCTCGGATACTCGTCCTCCCATGCTGTTCGAGGGACTGTTTGACGAATGGAAAGGAAGGTTTGACAACTTCATCGACGGAAAAGGAGAACAAACCAAATACCTCTGGGAATCATTTCTCAATGGACCCAAGATCTTACTTCACCCTGACACCGGCGAAGTCCTAAAACCCTATGAACTTCAAGGTGAAGAAGCTAAGAGAGCTCAAGCCGATATTGATTCCAGGTCCATCATCATGCAAGCCCTTCCTCATGACATGTACAAATCCGTCAGCTCTCTGAAATCCGGAAAAGAACTTCTAGATGAAATCACCCGTCAACAGGAAGGATACAGTCAATCCGAACAGACAAAACTCGACATAGCGCTCGCAATGTATGAGGACTACTTTCAGAAACCCGATGACCCTCTAAAAGACTGCTACAGACGTTTCTGTGAAGTCATTAATGAGCTAAAGAAGGTTGGAGTGAAAAAGGAAAATCAAGAGCTGAACATGAAATTTCTGATGAAACTAAATGCCACCTGGACTCCATATGGAAACAACTTCCGTGCCTCCAAAAACACCAAGAAGTACAACATCCATGAAGTTGTAGGGAAACTAATGAATCATCAACCTGATGTTCTAGCCGCCCAAAACCCTAAATCCAATCTCACTGAAACCAGTGATCCAATGGCCTTGTTTGTTAACAAAAGCTCCACCAAAACCCCTTCCAACCGCTCCAACTCACTCAAAACAAAACAAACCATTTCCTCTGATGAGGACACATACTCTGATGTTGATGAAGAACATTGGGATCTCATCAAGGCTGCCACAATGTTCAGTAAGCATCTGAATCTCAGGAGATCATCTGGCGGCTTTAAGAAAAACAACAACAATCGAACCTCATCCACCTCTTCTTACTACAAAAAACCCGAAACACCTACCACTCAATACCGGGCCCCTGACAGCAAGGACCCCGATAATGTTTGTTTCAACTGTGGTAAAACAGGTCACTTTGCACGAGAATGTAGACTACCCAAACGAAAGGATGTCGAGTACTACAAGAAAAAGATGTTGCTCGCCCAAGATGCCGAAAAGGGGAAGGTCCTCAAAGCCTCAGATGACGTTTGGCTAAACTGGTCAGACAGTGAACAGGAGCCCGAACGTGCCAACGTAGTGAAACTTACCAACATGGACCATGCTCCTGACAGTGTTTCTTCCGATGATGAGGAAGAGGTACAACTTTACGCCGACATAATTCATGAATATTATAAATCTGTAAATAATAGTTCTGAATGTGTTTCTGATGTATTGCAAGCAACCACTAAGAGACCCAATGACCCTTCTATCCAAATTAATGTGCCCATTAGTAATGAACCTGCTTCTCATAATCATGATAAGAAACTCCCTGAATTACCTGATATGTATATTGACAACTTTGCTAAAATGAGTAAGGATCTTAGATCATTTGCTAGTCAAGTTAGTGGACTACAAAATGAGAACCATAGGTTAAAAGCTGAATTGAAAATCAAAGTGTCAAACAATGCATACCTAACACTTCAGAAGGATCTAGCTGATAAAGTAACACAATTAAAGGAGCTAGAATCTAGTGTGAGACCGTTACGAATAGAAAGGACAAACTTTAGGTTAAGAAATGAAGTTCTTTGTGAGAAAGTAGACAATGCTGAGAAAGAAATTAAGAAACTCACTGCTTCTAAGAAAACTCTCCTAGATACCTTAGAAGAAAAGATAAGAGAACCTCTCTTCGATCTTGCTAAGAAAACCTCTGAATGTTCTAAACTTACTGCACATAATCTAGAGCTTCAAACTCATCTAGGAAAATTTGAAGAAAAGCTCTACAGGACCGAACAGTCTAAGGTTGTTTTAGCAGGACACATCTCGAATCAAACCCTTTTCATGAATCGTCCAAAGGACTCCTTCCGTGAGAACAAAGGCCTAGGTTTTGAAAACCCTCTCACCTTGTCCAAAATGGCCAAAGCAAAGCCCTGTCTGTATGATAGTAAATACTTGATGATTGGTCTACCTGCACGACTCACATTTGCATCCAACAGTGAGGTTGAGGAAGCATTGGCTAAAAGATCAACTAAAATGAAACGAGAAATTGCTCTAATCTATGATAAAATCAACGCTCTTTATTTGAAAAAGAAAAACTCATTTTCATATGAAAGCTTACCTGATTTGTTTAATGAAAGTGAGAATTCGGAAGGTCAAAAACGTATTGTCTATTTACCAACTCTGGTATTAGAAAAATACATCATCAGTTTGGAAAAGGAACTTTTCGAAAATAAAATGAATTCTTTTGACAATGAACGAAAATTTCTGATGATCATAAAAGCCATGCAACGCCAAATCTCACTCCATGTAACAACAAATGATCAACTTGCTCATGATGTGCATGAACTTCAAAAACAGATTGCTAGTCAAGCGACCACTTTCTGTGAAATGATTTCAAAGTCCAAAGCCCCTCAGGGACCGTCGCCCTGCCACCCCAACGAACCCTCAAATGTTCTTGCTGATTCTCTCGGGAAAGAAATCGTTGACTTAAAACTTGAACTAAAAGGATATAAGAAACATGTTGCCCTTATTGAAAAGGACAACATCAATTTGCAAGTAAAAGTTTTAATGAATCGTGATTTTGAAAAAGCCGAAAAGAATTTTGGTCCAACATTGTCACAAAACTATTCTCAACAAAAGGTATTAAATTCAACAAAAGAGAAATTTGTACCATGGGTACCCACCTATTCTCAACGAGTTCTCTCTCCACATCACCAAGGCTTTCCTTACACTACGGTAGTGAATTCAAGGAAACATGTCATTCCGGCTGTCACCATCCAAAAAAACCCTATTCGTGGATCTCGTTTGGAGATGATTGTCACTAAAAGGGGTGCTGATCCCAAACCACCACATTCCGCAACCTTGATAGGAAGGCGAAACAACCCTGTTCAAAGAATTATCCAAGAACATGGTGTGTATGACCACTCAGCAAGAAAAGCACACAACCACCCTGCACCGTCTATTCTAGACAAGAGGGGTGGTTGAAGCAGCCATCACGTTCTCCAAAATATCAACCACTCTAACTCCTTCCAGAGCAACAGTGGTAGATCATTGAAACACAACCCCGAATCCATCAAACATCCGCAACTACCAAATCTCAACCAGGCTGCAAAGCGGATATCTGATGGATTAACCAAGACTCAAAAGCGAAACCGTCGCAAAAGAGCACAAAGGGCTAGACAGTCATTACTTAAAGACATGAATCATTTTCAAACTAGGTCTAAATTTGGTGTTTTAAATTTCACAGGACCTAAACCAAAACAAAGCATTTTGAAAGCATGGAAACCCAAGACTGAAACAATCCAAGCATCCTCAAGTCTTGCTTCTCATTCCGGATCATTAATGTGTAATAGATGTAAAAGACGTCTGTATTTTGGTCATCAAAACCATGATTCATGTGTTGTAATGAATGTTCAGACCTTGTTGAATGTTTCATCTAATGATCCTAATGATCTAAATTCTCTGAGTATATCTGCTTACAAGGAACCCGAGATAACTGGGGTCCCTAAAACTTGTACTTAACTCTGTTTTGCAGGTTATCCCAGCATGTGTTTGGTATCTGGATTCTGGTTGTTCCAGACACATGACTGGTGATAAATCAATGTTGACAAACTTTGTCAACAAGTTTCTAGGTACTGTTCACTTTAGAAATGATGAAATTGCAACAATCGAGGGGTATAGAGATTATGTGTTTAACGGTGTGACCATCAAACATGTGTCCTATGTTCGTGGTCTTGTTTGTTGTCTCTTCATTGTCAGTCAATTCTGTAACAGTGATCTTCGGGTAATCTTTGAAAGATCTATGTGCTGTGTTCAAACCATGGAGGGTGACAACCTACTTGAAGGAAAACGTGAATCCACTCTTTACTCTCTTGCCATGAAAAACATGTCTTCAAACTAACAACCACTCTGCCTGGTTTCCAAAGCTTCCTCTGAAACCTCATGGTTGTGGCATCACCGGATGTCACATCTACACTCTCAGAACCTCAACAAACTTGTCTCCAACAACCTTGTTGACGGTGTTCCACTCATCTCATTCGATACTTCATACGTTTGCCCTTCATGTGCTATGGGAAAGATTCATAAATCCTCCCATAAATCAAAAACCAAATTCAACACCTCCAGTCCACTTCATATGCTTCACATGGACCTTTGCAGACCAATGCATGTTTCCAGTCTTGGTGGAAGAAAGTACATCCTGGTGATAGTTGATGACTATTCACGATACACATGGGTCAGATTTCTGAAAAGTAAGTCTGAAACTCCGAAAATAATCATTGATTTTCTGAAAAGGATCCAATTATCCACCAATATGCTTGTACGTACTCTCAGAACTGATAACGGCACGGAATTTCAAAACTATGTTCTTAACTCTTATCTCGATCATGTCGGCATCTCCCCATCAAAACTCTGCCGCTCGTACTCCACAACGAAATGGAGTTGTTGAAAGACGTAATCGCACCCTTGTTGAAGCAGCAAGAACAACGCTTGTTTATTCCAAGATACCCCCGTCCCTCTGGGCTGAAGCTGTTAACACTGCGTGCTTCACCCAAAATTGTTCCATTATTAATCGTCGATTCGACAAAACTCCATACGAACTGCTTTTCAAATGACGTGAAGCACTTTCGCATATTCGGATGCGTGTGCTATGTTCTAAATGACGAGGACAACCTTGGAAAGTTTGATGTTCGTGGTGATGAAGCAATATTTATTGGCTACTCTCAAGATCGTGTGGCATATCGTGTTTATAATCGTCGAACTCGAATCATTAAAGAAAGCACCAATGTCAAGTTTGATGAGATTTCTGGAATGGTTCTTGGCCATAACGGCTCTCGCCCCGGACTTAATTCTGATCCTCACTTCCGACATGTTCCACTGGCCACCTCTGATGATCTAGATGTATTGTTTGAACCCATCATCCATCCATTGCCATCAAACCCCACGGTACCCTCAGAACCGGCTCTCCCCGAATCAATCACAATCAGTTCCTCTACTCTAGCAGTTGTGGGCGAATCACCATCGAACGAAAGTAATTCCTCCGATTTTCTTCTTCTAGATGACCTTGATACTGGAGTGTCTTCCTCAAACAACGCTCCCATTTTCAACCCTCATCCTCCAGCTGTTGAATCATCTACTCTCGAATCTAATGAAGAAACTCCTTCAAATGAAACAGGTACTAGGTCTCTAGACGCTGCAACCCCTCCCATACTTTCCACCGAATAAAATGCAGATACCCTTGTTCCTCTGTGGGAAGAACATGCCACCTACCCCACTGACAACACTGAACGTTCTGGATCCTCATCTTCCTCGCATACCGACTCCTCCCTTAATGACGAATCTACTACACCTCTCCCACATTCCACGAAATGGACTGCGGATCATCTAATTCATCAAATCATTGGTGATCCAGATGCTCCCGTTCGCACTCGCAAGGCTTCCAACAATGAATGCCTTTTAGCTGCCTTTCTGAGCACGATCGAACCTAAAACTGCCTTTGAGGCCCTCCAAGATCCCGACTGGTCTATAGCCATGCAAGAAGAAATTCATCAATTTGATCGGCTTGAAGTATGGGAAATTGTTCCACGTCCATCTGGAAAAACCATTATTGATACCAAGTGGATCTTCAAAAATAAGAAGGATCCTCACGGCATCATCATTCGTAACAAAGCACGTCTTGTAGCAAAAGGATACAGACAACAAGAAGGAATTGACTACGACGAAACATTTGCTCCTGTGGCTCGATTAGAAGCCATACGTCTATTTCTCTCATATGCTGCTCACAAGCGATTCACCGTTTATCAAATGGACGTAAAAACTGCCTTTCTGAACGGGATTCTTCAAGAAGAGGTCTATGTTAGTCAACCTGAAGGTTTCATAGACTCCAAACACCCCAATCACGTGTATCTCTTTTCCAAGGCTCTTTATGGTCTAAAACAGGCACCCAGGGCATGGTATGAAACCCTAACCGCTTTTCTTCTCAAGAACGGCTTCTCATGTGGAATCATTGACACGACTCTATTCATCAGAAAACAGAAAGAACACATCTTGTTAATTCAAGTCTATGTTGATGACATCATTTTCGGTTCCACTTCCCCCGCTCTCTGCTATGAGTTTTCTGAACTCATGAAGAACAAGTTTGAATGAGCATGCTCGAAGAACTCCACTTCTTTCTAGGATTAGAAGTTAAACAACTTCCAATGGGGATTTTCATCGGTCAATCAAAATACATTTCTGACATGTTCAAAAAGTTTAACTTTCCTGAGATGAAAACCAGCCCCACTCCAATGTCAATCAACATTTCATTACACGCTGATCTGGATGGTCAATCTTTCGATCAAACACTCTATAGGAGCCTCATTGGCTCATTGATGTATCTCACTGCTAGTAGACCCGACATCATGTTTGATGTATGTCTGTGTGCCCGTTTTCAGGCCAACCCTAGATACTCTCACTACAAGGATGTAATGAGAATCTTTAGCTATCTCAAAGGCACACCTAACCTCGGACTCTGGTATCCCTTCGGGACTGGCTTTAACCTTACAGCATTCACGGATGCTGATCATGCAGGTGACCAAGTAAACCAGAAAAGCACCTCTGGTGGTCTCCAATTCCTAGGTCACAAGTTAGTCAGCTGGTCCTCTCGCAAGCAAAATTGTATCTCTCTTTCCACTGCTGAATCTGAGTATATTGCTGCTGCAAGCTGTTGCTCCCAAGTACTGTGGATGCAGTCTCAACTACCTGACTATGGATTCAGATTCCAAAAAATTCCGATCTATTGCGACTCTCAGAGTGCCATTGCTATCACCAGCAACCCGGTGCACCACTCTCGAACCAAACACATTGACATTCGTTACCACTTTATCAAGGATCATGTTGAAAAAGGAAATGTCGAATTGTACTTTGTACCCACCAAAAGTCAACTTGCTGACCTATTAACCAAGGCCTTAGATGAACCCACATTTAAATATCTAGTTGACCAAATTGGCATGATTGATTTCAACTCCATTTAGGGTCCTGGCAAGTGTCTAGGGGGAGTGATGCACTTGCCTAGGGGGAGTTGTTTGATTTTCAAAATCTAATATTTCATATTTTGAGGGGGAGATAAGCACAATGGCACTCACATAAATTACAGTGTGAGACCCGGTTTCATAATGTTGATTTTCAAAATCTAAAATGACTTGTACACAAACATCAATGTAAAACTCGCTCTTTCAAAACTAACTCTTCTGAAACTGGCAACTGTCTAGGGGGAGTTAACATCAAAATGTCAACAAATGACGGAGGATGAGTCTTTGTGATCACCTCGAGAGGATGTGTCTATATGACTATCTCAAAACCCTCAGTCAACAAATGACGGAGGAAAAGTCTTTGTGACTACCTCAAGAGGATGTGTCTAAATGACTGCCTCAAAACTTGCAGTCAACAAATGATGGATGATAAGTCTCTGTGACTACCTCAAGAGGATGTGTTTAAATGACTGCCTCAAACTCACAGTCAACAAATGACAAAGGATATGTCTTTGTGACTACCTTAAGAGGATGTGTCTATATGACTGCCTCATGGTTCCCGGTCTCAATAACTGTTAAAACCTGAGAAAATTAAATTTTGAAAAATAATTAAAGTTTAAACGATAACTTGATTATTTCACAGAATTTCTTAAATTTCTTAAAGGTTATTATAGGGTACCAAAATCCCTTAAAATCCAAAATCTAGTGAATGTTTTCGAGCAAAATTCTAAGACCGAAGGTTTTCGAGCAAATTGTGCTTGAAATTGAAACTTTCGTGCAATAATTATGAACTTATCATTTCTCGAAGAAAAAAAACGACTGAAAAACCCAATTTTTCAGACTTCTTGTGTCTATATAAGGTTAAAGGTTCACTTTCCATCACATCACAGTATTCTTGTTAAAAATATTCTATGGCATTGTGTTCCTGCCATCTGCTGACTTTGGTCGTGTCATCTGGGAACGCATGATAGAAATCCACTCAGCACCTCTCCTATCATACATTCAATTCCCAAGATTCTATTCCTTAATTCTTGGAGCAGTGATTGATGTCAGTAACCAGACTCCAGATCCCATACCTAGAGATCGTGTTGAACCACTTGTAGAGCATCTATTCATAGAGTTCATTCAAAAGAGAATAGGATCACAGAATGTGCCAGCTCAACCTATTCCTGTGCATTTACTAAATCTTGGACCTGGTGATGATCCAAGAATCACTGCTTATATGAGACAGATAGGAGCTCCTATGGATCCTCTACAACCCAGGGATCCTGCCCCAGGAACTGATAGGACACCTGGTGAGGGGTCTAGTAAGCGAGGGTCACAGAAAAGAAAATTTGAGGGGAAAAGAAATGAGGGTGAAATTAGGTCTAAAAGAAAAGCAGAATCAAAGCAGGTAACCTCTGAACAACTTCAGAAGGTTCTTCACGATATTGTTCGGAGTGATAAGGATGGAAATGAGGGCGTGGTTGAAAAATCAAGAGAGGATGTGCGGACCGGGTGTGAGATGGGGCAAAAAGAAAACGTTAGCCCCCCCAAACATTAAGAAACCACTCAGATTCTCAAACATCTGTTTCATATGAGTTAGAATCGGCATCTCTAGATGAGATTCGCCAAAAACAATTTGAGAATGTGTCTAGTGCTCGTAGGAATTTGGTGCAGTCCTATACCGAACAATCAGTGTCTATAGCTCAGACTGCAACAACAAGCGTAGAGGTTAGCAAATCCCCAGAAATTGCTTCTCTAAGATCGCTTGGAAGTCCTGTCTCAACAGGCCTCACTGCTCAGCTTTCCAGCTCAACAGTGGTGACAATTGAGTTTCACCAAGAATCTCAGGCTATTTTCACTAACACTTCCTTGCAGGGCTCTATCACATCCTTACCAATTATTTCCACAGCTCCATCACCACCACGATTAACATCACCACCACCTGATCTCAATGCTTCACCACCGCCGCTGTCACCTCCAATCATGACATCATCCCCTATCACCCAAACTGTCACTCATCTACCAAATCTCACGTATATTCAACGGGAAAACTAATTTCATGCTCACTTTCTCTCAGTTAACCTTTATGAGGGTGATTACATCAGAAAAGCTATTCTCGGTCTTCTCAACTCACTTCAACTCATCCCGAATTATCCACCGGTTCTTGAACCGATCCCATGTTGTGTTGATCAACCATCTTCCTCCCGGTGACATGATGACCCCGATTCCGGCGGCCAACATGAGGGGGAGAATATCGGAGGAAGATCCACTGTGCACATCATCCAAACTATCAGTCAAACACAATCTGCACCTAGCTCTTCCAGGAAAGGGAAAGAAATTGTTGATGACTCTGATATACCTGAAGGAATGGTCGGAGGGATCGAATACACAGTAGAAGAAGATGATACTGCCCCAGTCGGACATGATGTGATCACAATCAACTCTGACAATGAAGATGATTTCGATGAAGTTATGTTTATTGATGTCAAAGAGGAAGTAGAAACTGATATCGATATACCTGAAGAAGTGGTTACCTCTGCCGAAACTTCTCTTGCCATGGTTATGTACACAAGTTCAGACATCGAACCTATCACCTCCCAGTCTGAAACTATCATCACATCCACTCCACAGCTTATCATACCAAAATCCAAAGAAGAAGAGGAAGAGTTCTTCAGAAACTTGAAACCCCAGCCTACCACGGTCATTGAAGGAGCATTCACCAAAGAAAATTACGTAAACTTAGAAGCTCCGGATGAGGATGAGCTAAATGAATTTGATCGGTTTGTCACTCAGGAATACACCGGTGAACCTGCACCAAGGTTTCCCAAACCAACCACTCAACCAACTCCTGATCAGTCCACATCATCTGATCCTCAACATGGAGAATTCAACAAACACATATCACTTCCGATCAAACTTGGTGAACCTCAATCTGAATAGGTATTACAGGGATGCTGGCTGGAGGAACAAGCTTACAGGATCTTCGTAAGTGAAGATAAACTCAAAAACGTGCCAGTAGCTGAAAGGTTCAAACCAATCGGGTGCTATGATTTTCTCAATGACAAAGAAAAGTTGATAATGTATCGTTACCAAAGGTGGGTTTATGAGAACTGGGATGAGTTTGATATAGAAGAACAGAAAGAAAATCCAATTATCATCATAAACAGTATGCTCTGTAGGTCAATGTCTAAGAGAGTGTATACTCCATTTTTTAGAGTGATTCGTTCAAACGACCAAGAGTACATGTTCTCGGAATATGATCTAATTGAACTTAATCCGGTTGATGTGTTGTTTCTGTACAATTGGTTGAGAAACAAAATAAGAAAGACTTGGGTTATCGAAACGGCAATCGAAAGGGTGAGAAGGTTCATGAAAGATAGAATCAAACTGGCTTCTCAATATGATCTGCAGTTAGGTGTCGAGTCTATTCGAAAGAAGATTCTACTCTCCGCACCAAATCAAACCATCGGCGATCTGGATTTGTCTTCTTTTAGGATTTGCTATTGCTTAGACGCCCCTGAAGAAGGTTTCATATTTCACAACAAGATCAAAAAGCGAATTTTCATCCGCAAATCAGAGCTGCCAAAATACTCTGACGGGACTCTCAAGAATGCACTAAAGTACTTCGACATATGCAAGCGAACAGAAAACATTGGGAACTATCAAAAGCCGATGACAAACGAGATGGCAAATCACATCAATGAACTTCTTGAATTCAGGCTGTACATGAGGCAGTTTGACACTTCACTGGGAATCAACAGAAAGAAAAACTACTTCACAGGCTCACAATTTGTTCCTAGGTTCGAATACAAAATCACCAGCCTCAAAGAGTTCATCATTCCCAAACACTATGAAAGAATTACACACCGGGAAGTGACGTGATCAAGGCGATGAAAGCTGAGGAAGAAGCAAAGAAAAAGGCCTCAGAAGGTGCCAGTCAAAGCTGATGATTCGGTGATGATATTTTTTGAAAACCGCACGCCAAGGGAGAGATTGTTGACATATGTTTATGTAATAGTCATAAAATGTCCTGATTTAAAATAATATATTTTGATAAACAACGAGCCACTGATTTATAGAAGCAAATAACCACAACGCTCAATTTTACAAGTTACATTTATTACAAAATAATTTATCGAAGAGTAAATCGAATTATTGTTACAGGTACACGTCGTGTAACGTAAAATATTAGTTTTCTAAACGTACGAACATGCGTTCGAGAAACCGAAACTGGATCATAAGTCGAGTGACAACGTACGAGTCATCGGAATGAAAATTACATTGTTACCATGCACGTAAATATAATATAATATATAATTAATTATATAGATTAAATATATTATATATTAAATAAATTAAAAACATTGTCGGCAGCCTCAATGATTTGAATATGTGCTGGTTGGTGACTTCATGCGAGCGCATGATGATGTGCCTTAGACCCCATGCGATCGCATGGGGTCTGTGGCTGGATCCATCTATAAAAGCCGAACGTTCTGATCTTTCCATTCATAAAATTCATCTATATATCTCTCGTACCTATATATATATTTATATAATAATAATAATAATAATAATAATAATAATAATAATAATAATAATAATAATAATAATAATAATTATTATTATTATTATTATTATTATTATTATTATTATTATTATTATTATTATGATGATTATTATTAGAATTAATTATATTATTAGGAGTATTGGTACTATTATTATTAGTATTTTACATAAAATATTACGACGAGGTCATGAGTGGGTTATTTCAAAAATGGATTTTTATGAGCGGGATAGAGCTAAGGAAATTATGGGTTATCGCTATGGAGGTTATGGGTATGGATCAGGGGTATGCTCGTAAGGTCGATCTAGTGTTTATCGTCTCCGTTGCGTCTACGTACTTTCCTGCAATATTGAATCTCAATATTGATACGTGAGCACTCATAACTTAACTTTTATATATTATTAGTGTATCCCTGACTAGTGCTCGAGTAGATATGATTATACATGCATGTATGTTTAATTTAGTCGTTAGATAGTTTTGATGAATCATGAGTTTGATACATATGCTACTGAGATAAGGTATAGGATATGCATGTCGTTGAAAAACCAGCGAAAAATTAAGAACTTTTCATTTAGATATCGAATGGTTTCGATGAACGGATTAGAAGTTATAGTCAATTGAATTTTTGTATTATTATTAAAAATGATTATTATTATTGTCGTTAATATCGTCGTTATAGTTTTTATCTAATTATTATTATTATTATTATTATTATTATTATTATTATTATTATTATTATTATTATTATTATCAATAAAAGGTATTATCATTAAAAATTGTTATTTTTACTATCGTAATTATCGTTAAAGTTATAATTAGTTTTATTATTATTATTATCATTAAAATAGTTATTAGTATTATCATTAATATTATCATAATATTTATCATTATTAGTATTATTATAATTAACACTAATATTAGTAACACCTGATTATTATGATTACTATTATTATCATTAATATGAACACGATATAAAAGACGATTAAAAGCTATTAACAAATTGATTAGGAAATAATGAGTATGAGTATCATGATGAAATAAAAATATTGTAAGATATAGATTTAGAGAAAAATATCATTTTCATTATTTTTATCATTATTATTATTAAAAGTATTATTAATATTAAAACTATCATTTTTATAGGAATATCATTGTTAATATAAAATATCAATATCATTTAGTAGTATTATTAATAAAAATTATCATTTTATCATAATATCATTTTTAGTTAAAAAAATAAATATTGGTGTTATTATTAGTAGAATAATAATAATTATTATTACAAAATAATACAACTTTTACTTACTGTTATTATATATATTATTTTATCAAATAAATATGTGATACAAACATATTTTACTGCGTGTAATATAATTACATTAATAATACCTATCAAATTATTTTTATGATATTAAATGAACTTTATAAATTTTATTACTTAAGGATATATAAGAGTATATTGTAATATAAAATTTTATTTAAAAAAATGAATTATATTATTTACTCTAATAAACCTTTTAAAAATATAAAATGACGATATTTAAATTATATAATAATCATGTATAAATTTTGAAAATCATTTTGAGTCAAACTGACTTTTGTTGACTTTTGCATATTAGTCTCGAGCATTAGGATTGTGATACACTATGACCTGACCTAAATTGTTAGACAGATATTGATCATTATATAAATATATACATACTTAATATAGGTTCATGAATTCGAGGCCAACCTTGCACATGTTCAAGTGCCGTCATATGCATTATTGCTATGAAATACAGTTTTGTGAGTTTCATTACTCTATTTTTATATATATTTTTGGGACTGAGAATACATGCGCTGATTTTATTAATGTTTTACGAAATAGAACAAGTATTTAAAAACTACATTCTATGGCTGGATTATGAATATTGAATATCACCCCTTTTTAGCTTGGTAACCTAATAATTAGGAAATGGGTATGACCCCTAATTGACGAGAATCCTAAAGATAGATCTATGGACCTCAACAAGTCCCATCCGGGATACGGATGCTTTAGTACTTCGAGATTATTTTTATTATACAAACGAGAGATTCTGTTTGGGGATATTCTATGCATTAAAGTTAAGTCGGTTATCAAGCGTTCACCATATGAATGATTTTTAATTCGCGGGTTACGCGTATTATTTTAGTACTCGGGTTACGTGTACAATTAAATATATGAAATCTTGTGGTCTATTAAAATTATGGAAATGAATGTTTATGATAAACTAATGAACTTACCAACCTTTTGGTTGACACTTGAAAGCATGTTTATTCTCAGGTTTGAAAGAAATCTTCCACTGTGCATTTGCTCATTTAGAGATATTATTTGGAGTCATTCATGACATATTTCAAAAGACGTTGCATTCGAGTCGTTGAGTTCAACAAGATTACTATTAAGTCATTTATAGTTTGGTTATATTATGAAAGGGTATGCATGCCTGTCAACTTTCGATAAAATGAGAGTTTGTCTTTTAAAACGAATGCAATGTTTGTAAAATGTATCATATAGAGGTCAAATACCTCGCAATGTAATCATATGTTATTGTATTCGTTCTTATGGATTAGGACGGGTCTTTGCAAATATTTGATTGATTAAAGTGGGATAAAAGACCAAAAAGATTTTAATTTTATTTTTACCTTGTTTTTTTTAAAATTAATATATAACTATATTATTTTAAATATAAGTTTTATAAAATTAATGTATATAAATATTATTAATATTTATATGAAATTTTATGCATTTTAAATTTAAGTTTGGTGTAAATTTAAAAAAATAAAAATGTACTTTATTTCGTTAAGTTAAAAATTTGATATCTAAAATTCGTCGTGAGTTAAAGACTAGGTTGTGGAACCGAAATTGCTTTACCCGAGGGCTGGGCGACAAATTTTGTTATTATTATTTTTAATCTTATTGATTTAAAGTATGCCAAAAACATTAAAAAAACCCAAAAATCTTTGCTTTTAAAACAATCACTTTAAAATGACAAATTTTAAATTTTGTCGAGGGACGGACTAGGTAAACGTACAGAAACAACCTGCCTAAATAAAAAGGAAACAAAATTTTAAAAATTAATTAATTAATTGTTTTAGTAGTAAAAGGTTTATATATATAAAAAAAATCCGCAGTCGCGGAGATTTTTGTGTAGCCAAATCCGCAGTCGCGGTGCTAAAAAATTCCAGACCAGATAACTGGTCGAGACAGACTAGTCCACACACACTCTCATTATTTTATGCTAAAAAACACCCACAAACACCTCTAAAAAACGCGATTTTTACCCATTTTTCATCAAATTTCTTCATAAAAACATGATGAGAAGAATCCTACCAAGAATTTTTTCAAGAAGATCGGTAATTTCTACATCCAAAACACTCTTTAATTCGGATTTAAAGCGTTCTTGAGCATATTTTAACCTAATTTGATTTTGATGAATTCTAGCCTAATTGTGCTTAAATTGTTTGTGTATTATGCTTGTATAACCTAGATTGATGATATTTAACATGATTAAAAGCCTTAAACTTCAAATTTTTAACAATCTAGGGTTTTTGTTCTTGAGCAAAATTGGGGCTTTTTGATATAAACGGGTTATGGCCGAATTTTGTTGTTAGTTCATGCTTATTTAAGTAGTGTAACATGTTTAGGTTGCTAATTGATCCAAACTTTGATCCTAAACATTATTTTTGACCAAGAATGTTGACTTTTTGAACCAAAAATGCATGAACTTGATTTAATTGATATGAAGGCCATTTTAAACTCGTTTAATTACTATTGTGACGCCCCGTACAAAACCATCGTGTACGATTCGTCATCAACAAGATCTTTACACGGTCAAGTACTACATGCTGTTTGAAAACCAGTTTGCATTCATAAAAACATAGTGTTTACAAAAGATAACGTGACATAAAGGTCGTTACAAAGTCATTATTCAAATAACATAAGTTGCGAATGCAAAATAAAAGTTTCATGATTGAGATATCTCTAAGTTATGCAGTGGTTATCTAACACAGAGGGTCCTTAATAGCAAGTCTAAACAGCATGACAGCAAGTCTAACAGCGGAAGCAACAAACCTCTAAGCACCTGAGAAAACATGCTTAAAAACGTCAACAATAATGTTGGTGAGCTATAGTTTAAATTGTAACAGTAATATAAGATTGACCACGAGATTTCAATGTTTCAAAACAGTGTGAAAAGCATATGTATAACCGTGGGCACATGGTAACTAGACTTAACGTAAATATAAATATCACCCCCTAAAAGTACACCTGGCGAGTGCGTATGTCCTCGAAGTATTAAACACCCATTAAATGCTAGCGCGACTAACCCGAGTAGGGATGTCAAACCCTATGGATCTATATCTAATATTCGCATCTACCGGTTCAAAAACCAATAGTTAAACGTTACCGTGCTAAGGGGAATCTTTATGCCGTTGTATAACCCACACATATGTAAAGTTTAAGTACTCGTGTCAAGTAAGTAAAACATAAAAAGCGCATGTATTCTCAGTCCCAAAAATAGTATAAGTAAAAAGGGATGCTATAACTCACAGTGATAAAAGCGGTAAGGTTGGTAATGAAAGTACGCAAGTAGTAAGTCGGTCCGAAAGGTCGTCAACCTAAATCAAAGGTTACTAGGTCAGTAGGTTGTCTTTATAAGTTCTATTAGTGCATAAAATAAGTTTAAGTGTCATCATCATTCATCATCCTAAAAGCTAAGTAAGTTTTACAAGAATAGAGATTGAAACAATAGGCTGAGTTCGGTCAGCTGCTACGACCTCTACGTAAATCGAAAAGATGAATAGTCAGTGGCTATGGCTCCGTATATGAGTCCCCTAACCGCTGACCAATTTTCAGAACCTAATACATCTTCATTTGACCATGGCGACAGTTTAAGTGCGAGTAGGTCAGAAATTTCAGCACAACGTTACAACGGCATAGTGACTTTCGGAGGGCCGTAAATCCTAAACCGTAACTCGGATTAAGACGAGGCCTAAACGGAAAATCATATACTCAAACCGAACTAACTGAAAATCAACTTTACAGTAGCCCAGGTGGTCTGATCAGATACGAAAAATAGTAGGTAAGGTGCTCCGGTGGGGTTCTTAGTACTTGATGCTCATCACGGTTCTCATCCTTGATGCTTGTAGCTTCAAGTGTACAACTCGTTGATGGGTTAGCATCACCTTGACTAAGATTCTACTATCAACACACAATATGTTAAGACCAAGTAAGAACACAACTCATTTAAGAGTCTTAGATGGATGATGAACCAAGGTTACATCATATCCTTAGTTTTAACACAATTACAAGTTACATTTACAACTAAAGCTACAAACTTTACATCAATCAAACAAGTATGAACATAATCTAAGTCAAATGAAGTGATGAAACCCTAAGCTAGAGAGCTTGGATCCATTTCACACAAGTTTTAAGGTCACAAAGCTAGAAAGCTTGAACCTTTAGTGTTCTTGAAGAGCTTGAAGCATAAAGCTTAGATCTTTAAGTTATATGAAGACCATAAACACAAGTTTTGATCTTTATAACAAAATAATGAGATCATAAGTTAGAAAACTTAGATCCAACAAAAGATATGCAGATCCAAGCTAGAAAGCTTGTATCTTGATTGTTCTTGAAGATCTTGAAGCATAAAGCTTGGATCTTTAAGTTACATGAAGATTACAGACACAAGTTTGAATCTTTATTACAATATAACAAGATTTAAAGTTAAAAGATATAGATCTACAAAGTGGGAGAAGATTCAAAGCTAGAAAGCTTGAATCTTCCATGTTCTTGAAGGATTCAAATCTAAGTTTGAATCTACAAGATGTAATCAAGATCAAAGCTAAAAAGCTAGACCCTTTATGATGATGATGAATTCGAAAATGAAAAGAAAAGAAGAAGAAAAAGATCAAAAACTTACAAGTTTTAGAGTGAGAAAGACTAGAGAGAAGATAGGAGAATAAGTGTGTGTGAAATACAAATGAGAGCAAGTGTAAAATGAGATGAATAAGGCTAGTATTTATAGTGAAATAAGGGAGGGGGTGGTGGTGATGGCTGAAATTTTGGAGGGGGACAAGGGGGGATAAAAAGTTGCTTTTTGATTAATGGTTCTCTAAAGTTGGTGCTTATGTTAGGATCCCATGCAACATTAAGGATAATACTTGACATAAATGCTAGAATGTTCCCTCTAATAAATGGGCATTTGTCTTACTTATTATTGGGTCACTAGTAATTAATAAGTGGGCTAAATAAATGGGCTACTAGCTAGAGTAGGGTGGGCTTTAGTCCAACAAGGTAGAAAGTCCAACAAGACTAACTAGTAAGCATAATTAAATTACTACGCATAATTAAGCATCCATAAACCCAAGTAATTATTATTATAAAATAATAATTAATATTTTGTAGTCATAATATTCCGATTACGACAAAAGTTAAACGTGCGCGCAGTTCGCGGTTTAATCGAAACGTTAAGTGACACTAACGGTCATAAAGCATCCGGTGATCAAGTTAAGTATCCTACGTACTCTAAGGCACGTTTTAACATATAAATGAAAGTAAACCATGTATATAAAGGTTCCAGAGTATAAAGTAGCACAGTACGCTCAAATACGCAGTTTCGCGAAAACACAAAGCTGAAAAGCAAGTCAAAAAAGTCGGGTCGTTACATTACCCACCTGTTAATGGAAATTTTGTCCCGAAGTTTAAGCTGAGGCAGGTGTTGAAGTCGGGAATAGGTGAGGATACTTCTGCATCATTTGATCCTCTCGTTCCCAAGTAAACTCAAGTCCTCGTTTGGCATTCCATCGAACTCGGACGATCGGAATCTTGTTGCGTTTCAAAGTTTTGACCTCATGGTCCATAATTTCGACAGGCTCTCCCACGATGTGGATTTTGTCATCAATCGTAAGTTCCTCCAGGGGTATGATAAGTTCCGGCGAAGCAAGACACTTCTTCAAATTCGACACGTGAAAGGTAGGATGAACAGCACTCAACTGAGTCGAAAGATCCAAACGGTAAGCAACTGGTCCAACACGCTCCAAGATTTCCAATGGACCAATGTATCTCCGGTTTAACTTTCCGCGCTTTCTAAATTGGATCACACCTTTCCAAGGTGCGACTTTCAACATCACACGGTCACCCACGTTGAATTTGAAGTCTTTACGTTTAATATCAGCATAACTCTTTTGGCAATCACGGGCCGTCTTAAGTCTTGCTTGAATCTGGGCAATCTTCTCCGTCGTTTCATGGACTATCTCGGGTCCGGTGATTTACACTTCGCCTAACTCGGCCCAACAAATAGGAGAATGGCACTTGCGGCCATACAACGCTTCAAAAGGTGCAGCATTAATACTCGAGTGATAACTGTTGTTGTAAGAGAATTCGGCTAACGGAAAATGTCTTTCCCAAGACTTTCCGAAGTCAATAACACAGGCACGCAACATGTCCTCTAAAGTCTGAATCGTTCGTTCGCTCTGACCGTCGGTCTGCGGGTGATATGCAGTGCTCATGTCGAGACAAGTTCCCAAGGCTTCTTGCAAAGAACGCCAGAATCTGGAAGCAAAACGGGGATCGTGATCTGAGATCATTGATAGGGGTACACCATGATGAGACACAACTTCTTTGATGTACTGTTGAGCAAGTATCTCCATTGTATCTGTTTCCTTCATCGCTAGGAAATGAGCAGATTTGGTAAGACGGTCAACGATAACCCAGATTGTATCATATCCGCCCACCGTCTTTGGTAGCTTCGTGATGAAGTCCATCGTAATTGCTTACCATTTCCATTGTGGGATTTTTGGTTGTTGAAGTAATCCAGATGGCCTCTGATGTTCAGCCTTAACCTTCGAACAAGTCAAACACCTCCCAACATAAGTTGCAACATCCTTCTTAAGATTTGGCCACCAATACTGTTCATTAAGATCGTGGTACATTTTACCGGCTCCTGGATGACTCGAATATCTCGACTTGTCAGCTTCATCAAGTATAAGGCTTCGTAAATCTCCTTAACGAGGTACCCAAATTCTTCCGGCATAACATCGGAGTCCAGACTCCTTAACCTCGAATTTAGAGACGAGAATGTTTAAGTATTCACGGGATATGTTCTCCTTCTTGAGAGCCTCTTATTGGGCTACTCGGATCTGGCTGTTGAGATTCGAATGAATGGTGATGTTCAAGGCACGGACGCGAAGAGGTACCGTTCTCTCCTTTCGACTCAGAGCGTCGGCTACAACATTGGCTTTGCCAGGATGGTAACGGAGTTCACAATCATAGTCGTTCAGCATTTCGATCCATCGACGTTATCTCATATTCAGCTGCTTCTGATCAAAGATATGCTGGAGGCTTTTGTGATTGGTGAATATGGTACTCTTTGTCCCATAAAGATAGTGTCTCCACAACTTCAAAGCGAAGACAACGGCTCCAAGTTCGAGATCATGGGTAGTGTAGTTTTGCTCGTGTATCTTCAGTTGACGAGAAGCATAAGCAATGACCTTCGTTCTTTGCATCAATACGCAACCAAAACCATTTTTTGAAGCATCGCAGTACACAACAAAATCATCACTGCCTTTAGGAAGCGACAAGATAGGTGCGGTGGTTAACTTCTGCTTCAAGTTTTGAAATGCTGATTCGTGTTCTTTTTCCCAAACGAACTTCTTTCCTTTGTGAGTCAGTGCGGTCAAAGTGAAATGTCCCGTTCTTAATGATTAAAAACGTTCCATATTAATTGATTTTGTTGCGAGGTTTTGACCTCTATATGAGACGTTTTTCAAAGACTGCATTCATTTTAAAACAAACCATAACCTTTATTTCATCAATAAAGGTTTAAAAAGCTTTACGTAGATTATCAAATAATGATAATCTAAAATATCCTGTTTACACACGACCATTACATAATGGTTTACAATACAAATATGTTACAACAAAATAAGTTTCTTGAATGCAGTTTTTACACAATATCATACAAGCATGGACTCCAAATCTCGTCCTTATTTAAGTATGCGATAGCGGAAGCTCTTAATAATCACCTGAGAATAAACATGCTTAAAACATCAACAAAAATGTTGGTGAGTTATAGGTTTAACCTATATATTTCAAATCATAATAATAGACCACAAGATTTCATATTTCAATACACATCCCATATATAGAGATAAAAATCATTCATATGGTGAACACCTGGTAATCGACATTAACAAGATGCATATATAAGAATATCCCCATCATTCCGGGACACCCTTCGGATATGATATAAATTTCGAAGTACTAAAGCATCCGGTACTTTGGATGGGGTTTGTTAGGCCCAATAGATCTATCTTTAGGATTCGCGTCAATTAAGGTGTCTGTTCCCTAATTCTTAGATTACCAGACTTAATAAAAAGGGGCATATTCGATTTCGATAATTCAACCATAGAATGTAGTTTCACGTACTTGTGTCTATTTTGTAAATCATTTATAAAACCTGCATGTATTCTCATCCCAAAAATATTAGATTTTAAAAGTGGGACTATAACTCACTTTCACAGATTTTTACTTCGTCGGGAAGTAAGACTTGGCCACTGGTTGATTCACGAACCTATAACAATATATACATATATATCAAAGTATGTTTAAAATATATTTACAACACTTTTAATATATTTTGATATTTTAAGTTTATTAAGTCAGCTGTCCTCGTTAGTAACCTACAACTAGTTGTCCACAGTTAGATGTACAGAAATAAATCGATAAATATTATCTTGAATCAATCCACGACCCAGTGTATACGTATCTCAGTATTGATCACAACTCAAACTATATATATTTTGGAATCAACCTCAACCCTGTATAGCTAACTCCAACATTCACATATAGAGTGTCTATGGTTGTTCCGAAATATATATAGATGTGTCGACATGATAGGTCGAAACATTGTATACGTGTCTATGGTATCTCAAGATTACATAATATACAATACAAGTTGATTAAGTTATGGTTGGAATAGATTTTTTACCAATTTTCACGTAGCTAAAATGAGAAAAATTATCCAATCTTGTTTTACCCATAACTTCTTCATTTTAAATCCGTTTTGAGTGAATCAAATTGCTATGGTTTCATATTGAACTCTATTTTATGAATCTAAACAGAAAAGTATAGGTTTATAGTCGGAAAAATAAGTTACAAGTCGTTTTTGTAAAGGTAGTCATTTCAGTCGAAAGAACGACGTCTAGATGACCATTTTAGAAAACATACTTCCACTTTGAGTTTAACCATAATTTTTGGATATAGTTTCATGTTCATAATAAAAATCATTTTCTCAGAATAACAACTTTTAAATCAAAGTTTATCATAGTTTTTAATTAACTAACCCAAAACAGCCCGCGGTGTTACTACGACGGCGTAAATCCGGTTTTATTGTATTTTTCGTGTTTCCAGGTTTTAAATCATTAAGTTAGCATATCATATAGATATATAACATGTGTGTAGTTAATTTTAAAAGTCAAGTTAGAAGGATTAACTTTTGTTTGCGAACAAGTTTAGAATTAACTAAACTATGTTCTAGTGATTACGAGTTTAAACCTTCGAATAAGATAGTTTTATATATATGAATCGAATGATGTTATGAACATAATTACTACCTCAATTTTAGTAGGTAAACCTACTGGAAGTGACAAGAAATGATCTAGCTTCAAAGGATCTTGGATGGCTTGAAAGTTCTTGAAGTAGGATCATGACACAAAAACAAGTTCAAGTAAGATTTTTACTCGAATTAAGATAGTTTATAGTTATAGAAATTGAATCAAAGTTTGAATATGAATATTACCTTGAATAAGAAAGATAACCTACTGTATATAACAAAGGTTTCTTGATCTTAGATGATTACTTGGAATGGATTAGAAAGCTTGGAAGTAAATTAGTAAACTTGAAGGGATTTTTGAAGTGTTCTTGAAGTGTTCTTCCTATGATGATTATAGCTTGATTCTTGAAGTGATTTTTGATGAAGATGATGATTAACTACTGGAAAAATACGTTCATAATAGTGTGTGTGTGTTGAGAGAGAATTAGAAAGAGAATTGGAAGTGAAATGGAGTGAATGATGAGTGGTAATTGGTGAGTGGTGAGTGGGGTTAAAAGGAGTTCTAGTTAGTTGACTAGCTCATGGTAGAAATTAAAATTGATTAGTCATACATGACATAATCAAGAGTGGAATCCCATGCTAGTTCCTATTGGTATATACTCATAGTAAGTACGTTTTGAAGCTGTGTATAATACGGGTAAGAATACGACTAGAATTCTTGATGAAAGAAAAGAATGGAAAAGTAACTGTAACCATTTTTGTTAAGTATGAGTGTTTTGATATATGTCTTGAAGTCTTCCAAAAGTATTTTAATACATCTAAATACACTACATGTATATACATTTTAACTGAGTCGTTAAGTCATCGTTAGTCGTTACATGTAAGTGTTGTTTTGAAACCTTTAAGTTAACGATCTCAATTAATGTTGTTAACCCATTGTTTATTATATCTAATGAGATGTTAAATTATTATATTATCATGATATTATGATATATTAATATATCTTAATATGATATATATACATTTAAATGTCGTTACAACGATAATCGTTACATATATGTCTCGTTTCGAAATCCTTAAGTTAGTAGTCTTGTTTATATGTATATAACTCATTGTTAATATACTTATGGAGATACTTACTTATCATAATCTCATGTTAACCATATGTATATCCATATATATATCGTCATGTCATTTTTACAAGTTTTAACGTTCGTGAATCGCCGGTCAACTTGGGTGGTCAATTGTCTATATGAAACATATTTCAATTAATCAAGTCTTAACAAGTTTGATTGCTTAACATGTTGGAAACATTTAATCATGTAAATATCAATCTCAATTAATATATATAAACATGGAAAAGTTCGGGTCACTACAGTACCTACCCGTTAAATAAATTTCGTCCCGAAATTTTAAGCTGTTGAAGGTGTTGACGAATCTTCTGGAAATAGATGCGGGTATTTCTTCTTCATCTGATCTTCATGCTCCCAGGTGAACTCGGGTCCTCTACGAGCATTCCATCGAACCTTAACAATTGGTATCTTGTTTTGCTTAAGTCTTTTAACCTCACGATCCATTATTTCGACGGGTTCTTCGATTAATTGAAGTTTTTCGTTGATTTGAATTTCATCTAACGGAATAGTGAGATCTTCTTTAGCAAAACATTTCTTCAAATTCGAGAAGTGGAAAGTGTTATGTACAGCCGCGAGTTGTTGAGGTAACTCAAGTCGGTAAGCTACTGGTCCGACACGATCAATAATCTTGAATGGTCCAATATACCTTGGATTTAATTTCCCTCATTTACCAAATTGAACAACGCCTTTCCAAGGTGCAACTTTAAGCATGACCATCTCTCCAATTTCAAATTCTGTATCTTTTCTTTTAATGTCAGCGTAGCTCTTTTGTCGACTTTGGGCGGTTTTCAACCGTTGTTGAATTTGGATGATCTTCTCGGTAGTTTCTTGTATAATCTCCGGACCCGTAATCTGTCTATCCCCCACTTCACTCCAACAAATTGGAGACCTGCACTTTCTACCATAAAGTGCTTCAAATGGCGCCATCTCAATGCTTGAATGGTAGCTGTTGTTGTAGGAAAATTCTGCTAACGGTAGATGTCGATCCCAACTATTTCCGAAATCAATAACACATGCTCGTAGCATGTCTTCAAGCATTTGTATCGTCCTTTCGCTCTGCCCATCAGTTTGTGGATGATAGGCAGTACTCATGTCTAGACGAGTTCCTAATGCTTGCTGTAATGTCTGCCAGAATCTTGAAATAAATCTGCCATCCCTATCAGAGATAATAGAGATTGGTATTCCATGTCTGGAGATGACTTCCTTCAAATACAGTCGTGCTAACTTCTCCATCTTGTCATCTTCTCGTATTGGTAGGAAGTGTGCTGATTTGGTGAGACGATCAACTATTACCCAAATAGTATCATAACCACTTGCAGTCCTTGGCAATTTAGTAATGAAATCCATGGTAATCTTTTTCCATTTCCATTCCGGGATTTCAGGTTGTTGTAGTAGACCTGATGGTTTCTGATGTTCAGCTTTGAAGTTAGAACACGTCAAACATTCTCCTACATATTTAGCAATATCAGCTTTCATACCTGGCCACCAAAAATGTTTCTTAAAATCCTTGTACATCTTCCCCGTTCCAGGATGTATTGAGTATCTGGTCTTATGAGCTTCTCTAAGTACCATTTCTTTCATATCTCCAAATTTTGGTACCCAAATTCTTTCAGCCCTATACCGGGTTCCGTCTTCCCGAATATTAAGATGCTTCTCCGATCCTTTGGGTATTTCATCCTTTAAATTTCCCTCTTTTAAAACTCCTTGTTGCGCCTCCTTTATTTGAGTAGTAAGGTTAGTGTGAATCATTATATTCATAGATTTTACTCGAATGGGTTCTCTGTCCTTTCTGCTCAAGGCGTCGGCTGCCACATTTGCCTTTCCCGGGTGGTAACGAATCTCAAAGTCGTAATCATTCAATAATTCAATCCACCTACGCTGCCTCATATTCAGTTTTTTCTGATTAAATATGTGTTGAAGACTTTTGTGGTCGGTATATATAATACTTTTGACCCCATATAAGTAGTGCCTCCAAGTCTTTAATGCAAAAACAACCGCGCCTAATTCCAAATCATGCGTCGTATAATTTTGTTCGTGAATCTTCGATTGTCTAGACGCATAAGCAATCACCTTCGTTTGTTGCATTAATACACAACCGAGACCTTGCTTTGATGCGTCACAATAAATCACAAAATCATCATTCCCTTCAGGCAATGACAATATAGGTGCCGTAGTTAGCTTTTTCTTCAATAACTGAAACGCTTTCTCTTGTTCATCATTCCATTCAAATTTCTTCCCTTTATGCGTTAATGCAGTCAAGGGTTTTGCTATTCTGGAAAAGTCTTGGATGAACCTTCTGTAGTAACCAGCTAGTCCTAAAAACTGGCGTATGTGTTTCGGAGTTTTCGGGGTTTCTCACTTTTCAACAGTTTCTATCTTTGCCGGATCCACCTTAATACCTTCTTTGTTCACTATGTGACCGAGGAATTGAACTTCTTCCAACCAAAATGCACACTTTGAAAACTTAGCGTACAATTCTTCCTTCCTCAATACTTCTAACACCTTTCTCAAATGTTCACCGTGTTCTTGGTCATTCTTTGAGTAAATAAGTATGTCATCAATGAAAACAATGACAAACTTGTCAAGGTATGGTCCACACACTCGGTTCATAAGGTCCATGAACACAACTGGTGCATTAGTTAAACCAAACGGCATGACCATAAACTCGTAATGACCGTAACGTGTTCTGAAAGCAGTCTTTGGAATATCATCTTCTTTCACCCGCATTTGATGATACCCGGAACGTAAGTCAATCTTTGAATAAACAGACAAGCCTTGTAATTGATCAAATAAGTCATCAATTCTCGGTAGTGGGTAACGGTTCTTGATGGTAAGTTTGTTCAACTCTCGGTAGTCGATACACAACCTGAATGTACCATCTTTCTTCTTGACAAAAAAAACAGGAGCTCCCCACGGTGATGTGCTTGGTCGAATGAAACCACGCTCTAAAAGTTCTTGTAATTGGCTTTGCAGTTCTTTCATCTCGCTGGGTGCGAGTCTGTAAGGAGCACGAGCTATTGGTGCAGCTCCTGGTACAAGATCTATTTGAAATTCAACGGATCGATGTGGGGGTAATCCCGGTAATTCTTTCGGAAATACATCGGGAAATTCTTTTGCAATGGGAACATCATTGATGCTCTTTTCTTCAGTTTGTACTTTCTCGACGTGTGCTAGAACAGCATAGTAACCTTTTCTTATTAATTTTTGTGCCTTCAAATTACTAATAAGATGTAGCTTCGTGTTGCCCTTTTCTCCGTACACCATTAAGGGTTTTCCTTTTTCTCGTATAATGCGAATTGCATTTTTGTAACAAATGATCTCTGCTTTCACTTCTTTCAACCAGTCCATACTGATTATCACATCAAAACTCCCTAACTCTACTGGTATCAAATCAATCTTAAATGTTTCGCTAACCAGTTTAATTTCTCGATTCCGACATATATTATCTGCTGAAATTAATTTACCATTTGCTAATTCGAGTAAAAATTTACTATCCAAAGGCGTCAATGGACAACTTAATTTAGCACAAAAATCTCTACTCATATAGCTTCTATCCGCACCCGAATCAAATAAAATGTAAGCAGATTTATTGTCAATAAGAAACGTACCCGTAACAAGCTCCGGGTCTTCCTGTGCCTCTGCCGCATTAATATTGAAAACTCTTCCACGGCCTTTTCCATTCGTGTTCTCCTGGTTCGGGAAATTTCTAATAATGTGGCCCGGTTTTCCACATTTATAACAAACTACATTGGCATAACTTGCTCCGACACTACTTGCTCTGCCATTACTCATTCCGACACCATTTGTTCCTTTTGTTCTATTAACCCCTGGTCCGTAGACCTCACACTTCGCCGCGCTATGACCATTTCTTTTACACTTGTTGCAAAATTTGGTGCAGAACCCCGAGTGATACTTTTCACACCTTTGGCATAGCTGCTTCTGATTGTTGTTGTTGTTGCGGTTATTATTGTTGTTGGGATGATTATTGTAGTTGCTGTTGTTGTTGTTGTTGTTGTTGTTGTTGTTGTTGGGCCGTTTGTTGTAGTTGCGATTGATGTTGTGATTGTTGGGATAATTGTTGCGATTATTGTTGTAATTGCTGTTGTTGTTGTATTGGTGATTCTTATCACCGTTTTCCTCCCACTTTCTTTTGACTTGCTTCACATTGGCCTCTTCAGCAGTCTGTTCTTTAATTCTTTCTTCAATCTGGTTCACTAGTTTGTGAGCCATTCTACATGCCTGTTGTATGGAGGCGGGCTCGTGTGAACTTATATCTTCTTGGATTCTTTCCGGTAATCCTTTCACAAACGCGTCGATCTTCTCTTCCTCATCTTCGAATGCTCCCGGACACAATAGGCACAATTCTGTGAATCGTCTTTCGTACGTGGTAATATCAAATCCTTGGGTTCGTAACCCTCTAAGTTCTGTCTTGAGCTTATTGACCTCGGTTCTGGGACGGTACTTCTCGTTCATCAAGTGATTGAATGCTGACCACGGTAGTGCGTACGCATCATCTTGTCCCACTTGCTCTAGATAGGTATTCCACCATGTTAACGCAGAACCTGTGAAGGTATGCGTAGCGTACTTCACTTTGTCCTCTTCAGTACACTTACTTATGGCAAACACCGATTCGACCTTCTCGGTCCACCGTTTCAATCCGATCGGTCCTTCGGTTCCATCAAATTCCAAAGGTTTGCAGGCAGTGAATTCTTTGTAGGTGCATCCTACACGATTTCCTGTACTGCCAGATCCAAGGTTATTGTTGGTATGTAGCGCAGCCTGTACTGCGGCTATGTTTGAAGCTAGAAAAGTACGGTATTCCTATTCATTCATATTCACGGTGTGTCGAGTAGTCGGTGCCATTTCCTTCAAAATAGTTAAATGGAACAAGTTAATCATACAGAATATTAAGAGTAGTTAATAGTATTTCGTAGCATAATATGAACTCATTTATAAAATCTTTTTCTTCATATTAGCGTTTTATAAGTTTAAATTCGGGTAGTACCTACCCGTTAAGTTCATACTTAGTAGCTAATATACAATTCAACTACTACAATTCTATATGAAAAACTGATTGTAATAATATTTCGCGTTCAAACTTTTATACAATATTTTACAAACTTACAATACCGCTTATTTTACATAAAGCATGAAATATATCACACAATAACTTTGATACAAGATAGTTGTGAAGATAATTCTAGCTAGTACACAAGTCGTTCAGCAAAGGCAATAAAGACACGTAATTCATACGTCCAGAAACAAGTCATGCATTCTGGTTTTACTAGGACTACTTCCCATCCTTGGTCTTGTGGAACATAACCGTTATGGCCGTTGATAAGACAGCGTGTTGTAACGTCGTCAAAGGGACGAGGGTTACGTAATGACCAACAGTCTCGTAATAATCTAAAAACCTCATTTCTTACCCCAATTACCGACTCCGTCACTTGTGGGAACGTTTTGTTTAATAGTTGTAGCCCGATGTTCTTGTTCTCACTTTGGTGAGAAGCGAACATTACTAACCCGTAAGCATAACATGCTTCTTTATGTTGCATGTTAGCCGCTTTTTCTAAATCACGAAGTCATATATTCGAATATACTGAGTCAAAATAATTTCTTAACCCGTTGCGTAAAATAGCATTTGGGTTTCCCGCAATATATGCGTCAAAGTAAACACATCGTAACTTATGGATTTCCCAATGTGATATCCCCCATCTTTCGAACGAAAGCCTTTTATAAACCAAGGCATTCTTGGAACGTTCTTCGAATGTCTTACAAACTGATCTAGCCTTAAATAGTTGTGCCGAGGAATTCTGACTGACTCTAGACAGGATTTCATCAATCATGTCTCCGGGTAGGTCTCTTAAAATATTGGATTGTCTATCCATTTTGTGTTTTTATACTGTAAAATAGACAAGAGTTAGATTCATAAAAAAAATACTTATTAATACAAGCAATTTTTACATATATCATAAAGCATACGCACACTATATTACATATATTACACCACACGAATACAACTATCTTATTCCGACTCGCTCGTTTCTTCTTGTTCGGTTTTGGTTCGTTTTGCCAAGTTTCTAGGGATATATGATGTTCCCCTAATACGAACCGTCGTTGTCCACATTGGTTTAGAAAAACCTGGTGGTTTAGAGGTTCCCGGGTCATTGTTACAACTTAAGGACTTCGGGGGTTGACGATACATATAAAGTTCATCGGGGTTGGAATTAGATTTCTCTATTTTTATGCCCTTTCCCTTATTATTTTCTTTTGCCTTTTTAAATTCAGTTGGGGTAATTTCTATAACATCATCGGAATTCTCGTCGGAATCCGATTCATCGGAGAATTGGTAATCCTCCCAATATTTTGCTTCCTTGGCGGAAACACCATTGACCATAATTAACCTTGGTCGGTTGGTTGAGGATTCTCTTTTACTTAACCGTTTTATTATTTCCCCCACCGGTTCTATTTCTTCTTCCGGTTCCGATTCTTCTTCCGGTTCCGACTCTTCTTCCGGTTCCTCTTCGGGAACTTGTGAATCAGTCCACGAATCATTCCAATTTACATTTGACTCTTCATTATTATTAGGTGAGTCAATGGGACTTGTTCTAGAGGTAGACATCTATCACATAATATCAAACACGTTAAGAGATTAATATATCACATAATATTCATATGTTAAAAATATATAGTTTCCAACAAAAATGTTAAGCAATCATTTTTAAAGAAAACACGGTCGAAGTCCAGACTCACTAATGCATCCTAACAAACTCGATAAGACACACTAATGCAAATTTTCTGGTTCTCTAAGACCAACGCTCGGATACCAACTGAAATGTCCCGTTCTTATTGATTAAAAACGTTCCATATTAATTGATTTCGTTGCGAGGTTTTGACCTCTATATGAGACGTTTTTCAAAGACTGCATTCATTTTAAAACAAACCATAACCTTTATTTCATCAATAAAGGTTTAAAAAGCTTTACGTAGATTATCAAATAATGATAATCTAAAATATCCTGTTTACACACGACCATTACATAATGGTTTACAATACAAATATGTTACATCAAAATAAGTTTCTTGAATGCAGTTTTTACACAATATCATATAAGCATGGACTCCAAATCTCGTCCTTATTTAAGTATGCGACAGCGGAAGCTCTTAATAATCACCTGAGAATAAACTTGCTTAAAACGTCAACAAAAATGTTGGTGAGTTATAGGTTTAACCTATATATTTCAAATCATAATAATAGACCACAAGATTTCATATTTAAATACACATCCCATACATAGAGATAAAAATCATTCATATGGTGAACACCTGGTAACCGACATTAACAAGATGCATATATAAGAATATCCCCATCATTCCGGGACACCCTTCGGATATGATATAAATTTCGAAGTACTAAAGCATCCGGTACTTTGGATGGGGTTTGTTAGGCCCAATAGATCTATCTTTAGGATTCGCGTCAATTAAGGTGTCTGTTCCCTAATTCTTAGATTACCAGACTTAATAAAAAGGGGCATATTCGATTTCGATAATTCAACCATAGAATGTAGTTTCACGTACTTGTGTCTATTTTGTAAATCATTTATAAAACCTGCATGTATTCTCATCCCAAAAATATTAGATTTTAAAAGTGGGACTATAACTCACTTTCACAGATTTTTACTTCGTCAGGAAGTAAGACTTGGCCACTGGTTGATTCACGAACCTATAACAATATATACATATATATCAAAGTATGTTTAAAATATATTTACAACACTTTTAATATATTTTGATGTTTTAAGTTTATTAAGTCAGCTGTCCTCGTTAGTAACCTACAACTAGTTGTCCACAGTTAGATGTACAGAAATAAATCGATAAATATTATCTTGAATTAATTCACGACCCAGTGTATACGTATCTCAGTACTGATCACAACTCAAACTATATATATTTTGGAATCAACCTCAACCCTGTATAGCTAACTCCAACATTCACATATAGAGTGTCTATGGTTGTTCCGAAATATATATAGATGTGTCGACATGATAGGTCGAAACATTGTATACGTGTCTATGGTATCTCAAGATTACATAATATACAATACAAGTTGATTAAGTTATGGTTGGAATAGATTTGTTACCAATTTTCACGTAGCTAAAATGAGAAAAATTATCCAATCTTGTTTTACCCATAACTTCTTCATTTTAAATCCGTTTTGAGTGAATCAAATTGCTATGGTTTCATATTGAACTCTATTTTATGATCTAAACAGAAAAGTATAGGTTTATAGTCGGAAAAATAAGTTACAAGTCTTTTTTGTAAAGGTAGTCATTTCAGTCGAAAGAACGACGTCTAGATGACCATTTTAGAAAACATACTTCCACTTTGAGTTTAACCATAATTTTTGGATATAGTTTCATGTTCATAATAAAAATCATTTTCTCAGAATAACAACTTTTAAATCAAAGTTTATCATAGTTTTTAATTAACTAACCCAAAACAGCCCGCGGTGTTACTACGACGGCGTAAATCCGGTTTTACGATAATTTTCGTGTTTCCAGGTTTTAAATCATTAAGTTAGCATATCATATAGATATAGAACATGTGTGTAGTTAATTTTAAAATTCAAGTTAGAAGGATTAACTTTTGTTTGCGAACAAGTTTAGAATTAACTAAACTATGTTCTAGTGATTACGAGTATAAACCTTCGAATAAGATAGTTTTATATATATGAATCGAATGATGTTATGAACATCATTACTACCTCAAGTTTAGTAGGTAAACCTACTGGAAGTGACAAGAAATGATCTAGCTTCAAAGGATCTTGGATGGCTTGAAAGTTCTTGAAGTAGGATCATGACACAAAAACAAGTTCAAGTAAGATTTTTACTCGAATTAAGATAGTTTATAGTTATAGAAATTGAATCAAAGTTTGAATATGAATATTACCTTGAATAAGAAAGATAACCTACTGTATATAACAAAGGTTTCTTGATCTTAGATGATTACTTGGAATGGATTAGAAAGCTTGGAAGTAAATTAGTAAACTTGAAGGGATTTTTGAAGTGTTCTTGAAGTGTTCTTCCTATGATGATTATAGCTTGATTCTTGAAGTGATTTTTGATGAAGATGATGATTAACTACTGGAAAAATACGTTCATAATAGTGTGTGTGTGTGTTGAGAGAGAATTAGAAAGAGAATTGGAAGTGAAATGGAGTGAATGATGAGTAGTAATTGGTGAGTGGTGAGTGGGGTTAAAAGGAGTTCTAGTTAGTTGACTAGCTCATGGTAGAATTTAAAATTGATTAGTCATACATGATATAATCAAGAGTGGAATTCCATGCTAGTTCCTATTGGTATATACTCATAGTAAGTACGTTTTGAAGCTGTGTATAATACGGGTAAGAATACGACTAGAATTCTTGATGAAAGAAAAGAATGGAAAAGTAACTGTAACCATTTTCGTTAAGTATGAGTGTTTTGATATATGTCTTGAAGTCTTCCAAAAGTATTTTAATACATCTAAATATACTACATGTATATACATTTTAACTGAGTCGTTAAGTCATAGTTAGTCGTTACATGTAAGTGTTGTTTTGAAACCTTTAAGTTAACGATCTCAATTAATGTTGTTAACCCATTGTTTATTATATCTAATGAGATGTTAAATTATTATATTATCATGATATTATGATATATTAATATATCTTAATATGATATATATACATTTAAATGTCATTACAACGATACTCGTTACATATATGTCTCGTTTCGAAATCCTTAAGTTAGTAGTCTTGTTTATATGTATATAACTCATTGTTAATATACTTATGGAGATACTTACTTATCATAATCTCATGTTAACCTTATGTATATCCATATATATATCGTCATGTCGTTTTTACAAGTTTTAACGTTCGTGAATCGTCGGTCAACTTGGGTGGTCAATTGTCTATATGAAACATATTTCAATTAATCAAGTCTTAACAAGTTTGATTGCTTAACATGTTGGAAACATTTAATCATGTAAATATCAATCTCAATTAATATATATATAAACATGGAAAAGTTCAGGTCACTACACAAAGGACGCGCAATCAACGAAAAACCTTCAATAAATCTCCGGTAATAACCGGCAAGGCCTAGAAATTGGCGAATGTGAGTTGGAGTAGTGGGTGTCTCCCACTTGCTGATAGCCTCGATCTTTGCGGGATCAACTTTGATACCTTGATCACTCACAATATGACCCAGAAATTGGACTTCCTTCAACCAAAATTCACACTTGGAGAATTTGGCATAAAGTTGCTCTTGTCTCAAGAGTTCAAGCACTAGTCGAAGATGTTGCTCATGTTCTTCTTTGCTCTTGGAGTAGATGAGGATATCATCTATGAAGACGATAACGAACTTATCCAGGTATGGCTTGCATACACGATTCATGAGGTCCATGAATACAGCGGGTGCGTTGGTTAAACCGAATGACATCATGAAAAACTCATAATGACCATAGCGGGTTCTGAACGCAGTCTTCATCACATCACTCTCCTTCACCCTCAACTGGTGATAACCGGATCGCAAATCGATCTTAGAGTAAACGCTTGATCCTTGCAGCTGATCAAAAAGATCGTTAATTCGGGGAAGAGGATATCGGTTCTTGATCGTCAATTTGTTAAGTTCGCGGTAGTCGATACACATGCGGAAAGATCCGTCCTTCTTCTTCACGAATAAAACAGGTGCGCCCCAAGGCGATGACCTCGGTTGGATAAACCCTCGGTCGAGTAATTCCTGTAGTTGACTCTGCAACTCTTGCAGTTCGGAAGGTGCTAGTCGATAAGGTGCGCGAGCTACAAGTGCAGCTCCCAGCACTAGATCGATCTGGAACTCCACGGCTCTCGGTGGTGGTAATCCAGGAAGTTCTTCCGAAAAGACGTCAGGGAATTCATTCACGATTCGCACATCATTCATGCTCTTCTCTTCTGTTTCCAAAGCCTTCACGTGTGCTAAAACAGCAAGACGTCCTTTTTTCATGATCTTCTGCGCTTTCATACAACTAATGAGGTTCAGCTTCGAACTACATCTCTCTCCGTATATAACCAGTAGCTCATCATCTCCTTGTGGTATACGAAGAGCTTTATCTCCACAGATAATGTTGGCCCTCACCTTGGTCAACCAGCCCATGCCGACAATCACGTCAAAGCTTCCCAATTTGATGGGTATCAAGTCAATTGCGAAATCCACACCAGCTATGTTGATAATAGCTCCTCGGCCAATTTGGCGGACCTTCTCAAGTTTCCCATTGGCTACCTCAACTAGCATGCTCTCCTCTAAAGGCACTAACGACCAATCTATCTTAGAGCAAAAGTGTCTACAAACATAGCTCCTATCGGCACCAGTATCAAATAGAATAGAAGCTAATAGATTGTTTATAGTGAATATACCTGTAACCAAGTCGGGGTTCTCACGGGCATCCCTTGCGTTTACATTGAAAGCTCTTCCACGCGGGGGTCCACCGTCCTTTCGCTTGTTGGGACACTCATTCCTGAAGTGGCTCTATTGTCCACACTCATAACACTTTCTTGGTCCATTGGGGTTGGTCCTCACAGCTGGGATGGGAATCTTGCAGTCCTTGCCAATATGCCCGGTCCTTTTGCACTTTTCACAGACCACATTACAGTTCTCGGTATGGTGCTTGCAGCACCTCTTGCACTGCAGTAGAGTACCCTTGTAGTTGGGGTTCGAGCTAGGGGTCGGGTTGGGGTTCCTTCCGTCGTTATGCCTCTTAGCGGGGGTTTGATCATAGACTCTCCCCTTGTTATTGTCCCACTTACACTTATCACCACTGGCTCCTGATTCGGATTTTGCCTTTTCCGATTCCTTGCTGATAATTTGGTTCATAAAGATTTGCGCCATGCGCATAGCTGTCGGGACGTCGGGCGGATTAGAAGAGGTGAAATCTCCTTGAATGGACTTGGGAAGTCCCCACAAGTATCGCTCCATTCTCTTAAATTCCGGGGTGACCATCATGGGACACATCAGTGCTAATTCCAAATACCTACGGTTGTAACCATCAAGATCGTTTCCCACAACCTTCAACTCCCAGAACTCAGCCTCCATTTTCTGTATCTCTGCTCTAGGGCAGTACTCCTCGATCAGGGCTCCCTTAAATTCTTCCCACGGAGTGGCATAAGCCTAATTAATACCCTTAGCTTGAGCCAGTGTGTTCCACCAGGTTAGGGCGCCATCTGACAGCGTACACGAAGCATACTTGGTTTTGTTCTCCTCTGAGCAGTTGCTTACACGGAACACAGCTTCTAATTTCTCAAACCACCTAGTCAGACCAACTGTCCCCTCAGTACCACTAAAGTTGTGGGGCTTACAGCTTTGAAACTCCTTATATGTATACCCGTTATGGATGGGCGGGTTAACTGGTGGAGCTTGGGGGTTGATTTTCGCAATAGCTGCGGCTACTCTTTCCGCAATCATTTCCTCGATTTGGGCTGCTGTGGGTGCTGCTCGTCCGTTTGCCATTGCTTTTCTAAACAGAAATTTTGACTTAAGTCAAAATCCAGCATTTAATAAATAATAATATAGTATAAGGCAACCAACATGGAACCAACGCAACACATGTTAACTAAGCAATGCAACCAGATATAGATACCACAAAATCACCATACAGTAACGTAATATAGAACACCGTGTAAAAGTAAACAACACTAAGTTCCATTCATTAATAATAAGTTGCATACATCCGCATAAGTTCGTACAATACATGAGTAAAACAAGAAACTACAAACGAGATTACATAATGAAATCTACTACAATGCCCTATGGTGATGGTGGGTAAAGGATGTCCATTACGTGGGACATCTGGTCCTCGAGCTCAGTTACCCGAGCACGGAGGATCTCCACTTCCCTCGTCTGTTCCTCGATGGAGGGAGATGGTGGGGCAGGCGGTGCAGTCAGTACAGGTGGTGCGGGTGGTGCAGATGGTCCAGCACCAGATGTAGATGGTGTGCAATGGTAAGACTTACGCACGAATGGATCGGCAGGATAAGGCACAACCCGCTTGCGGACGGTGACCCTAGTCCTCAGTCCACATGCGTTAACGAATGACCTACCTCTGTTAACCCCTGGAATAACAGTACCATCGAAACGATACCGCTTCTTCGGCGAGGTAGAGGGTGGCTGCACGAGTGTCTCCTCAGGGTCCTCGTCGGAATCATCGTCACTGGAATCGATGGAGGATGAGTCATCGCATGATGATTCATCGAAAATAGCTGGAGGTGGCTCTGCTCGCCCAGTAGTCATAATCCGGTATCTAAAAGGTGGGATCGGTATGACACATCCATCAGGAAGGCGTCGGTACCAATGGTTATGCTCATTACGGAACGGAACTTCCCCGTATTCCCCGAGAATCACAACACCACCGGGATGAGGCTGTGGCTCCGGAGGTACTGGGATGAGTGGAGCTGGAATCTCTGGTGGATCCTCGTGTCCGTCTGTGGTGATCACTGGGTCGGGTGCATGGCCACTGGCTCCAGAGGACGAAGCACCAGGGTCACTGAAGTGTGTCGATGACGGGATCTGAGAATCGGCAACAATGGCAGGTGAGGTGGCGGATGTGTCTGAGTCGCTCTCCAAAATTACAACGGGTGGGATATCCGACATCTGAACAAGGAAAAATAACTTTTTTCATATCAGCAAGTCATAAAGCAAGCACGTATTAGGCACTACAGCAACCTAGGTTGTCTAAAATAGTATACAGCATGGCATTAATAACAACGCTAAACAGAAATAACATGTGAAAGCAGATAGTAATCATGCAATAGCGGAAATATGCATACAGTAAGTTCGCATGGCGGTAAAGATAAGCAATAGCATGCAGTAATATCACATAGCAGTAAAAGTAATCAGTAGCATGCAGTAGGTTTTGCAAAAACAAGTAAACTAGCAAGTTGTAGATTAGTCCTATTAGTAAATCCTACTTGGTCCGGTCTAGACTCACTAATGCAACCTAATTCCCTAAAACCAATGCTCTGATACCAAATGTGACGCCCCGTACAAAACCATCGTGTATGATTCGTCATCAACATGATCTTTACACGGTCAAGTACTACATGCTGTTTGAAAACCAGTTTGCATTCATAAAAACATAGTGTTTACAAAAGATAACGTGACACAAAGGTCGTTACAAAGTCATTATTCAAATAACATAAGTTGCGAATGCAAAATAAAAGTTTCATGATTGAGACATCTCTAAGTTATGCAGCGGTTATCTAACACAGCGGGTCCTTAACAGCAAGTCTAAACAGCATGACAGCAAGTCTAACAGCGGAAGCAACAAACCTCTAAGCACCTGAGAAAACATGCTTAAAAACGTCAACAATAATGTTAGTTAGCTATAGTTTAAATTGTAACAGTAATATAAGATTGACCATGAGATTTCAATGTTTCAAAACAGTGTGAAAAGCATATGTATAACCGTGGGCACATGGTAACTAGACTTAACGTAAATATAAATATCACCCCCTAAAAGTACACCTGGTGAAATGTCCCGTTCATATCGATTATAAACGTTCCATATTAATTGATTTCGTTGCGAGGTTTTGACCTCTATATGAGACATTTTTCAAAGACTGCATTCGTTTTTAAAACAAACCATAACCTTTATTTTATCGACATGGTTAAAAAGACACCACCTAGATTATCCAAAAATGATAATCTAAAAATATCACACTTACACACTACCAATACATATTGGTTTACAATATTAATATGTTACAACAAAATAAATCTTGAATGCAGTTTTAAACCATATTATACAAGCATGCTGACACCAAATCTTGTCCACATATTAGCATGCAACAGCGGAATCTCTTAATAATCACCTGAAAATAAACATGCTTTAAACGTCAATAAAAATGTTGGTGAGTTATAGGTTTAACCTATATATTTATCAAATTTTAATAATAGACCACAAGATTTCATATTTCAATATACATCCCATACATAGAGATAAAAAATCATTCATATGGTGAACACCTGGTAACCGACATTAACAAGATGCATATAAGAATATCCCCTATCATTCCGAGAAATCCATCGGACATGATAAAACAACATCGAAGTACTAAAGCATCCGCAACCATGGATGGGGCTCGTTAGGCCCAATAGATCTATCTTTAGGATTCGCGTCAATTAGTAGATTGGTTTACTAATTCTTAGGTTACCAAGCAAAAAGGGGCATATTCGGCTTCGATCATTCACCCATATAATGTAGTTTCATTTATTGTGTCTATTTCATAAAACATTTATAAAACTGCATGTATTCTCATCCCAAAATATTAGATTTTAAAAGTGGGACTATAACTCACTTTCACAGATTTTTACTTCGTCTGGAAGTAAGACTTGGCCACTGGTCGATTCACGAACCTATAACAAATATGTACATATATATCAAAGTATGTTCAAAATATATTTACAACATTTTTAATACGTTTATGTTTTAAGTTTATTAAGTCAGCTGTTCTCGTTAGTAACCTACAACTAGTTGTCCACAATTAGATGTACAGAAATAAATCGATATATATTATCTTGAATCAATCCACGACCTAGTGTATACACGTCTCAGGCTAGATCACAACTCAAAGTATATATATTTTTGGAATCAACCTCAACCCTGTATAGCTAACTCAAACATTACTGCATATAGAGTGTCTATGGTTGTTCCAAATAATATATATATATATATATGGGTCGATATGATATGTTAAAACATTTGCATACGTGTCTATGGTATCCCAAGATTACATAATATATTAGAATACATGTATAATACAATATAAGTTAGCTAGGATATGATTTGTATAGAATTGTTACAATATTTCCCGTAGCTAAAATAATCAAAAAATATCCAATCTTGTTTTACCCATAACTTCTTCGTTTTAAATCCGTTTTGAGTGAATCAAATTGCTATGATTTCATATTGAACTCTATTTTATAAATCTAAACAGAAAAAGTATAGGTTTATAGTTGGAATATAAGTTACAAGTCATTTTTGTAAGAGGTAGTCATTTCAGTCGAAAGAACGATGTCTTGATGACCATTTTGAAAAACATACTTCCACTTTGAGTTTAACCATGATTTTTAGATATAGTTTCATGTTCATAAGAAAAATCATTTTCACAGAAGAACAACTTTTAAATCAAAGTTTATCATAATTTTTAATTATCAAACCCAAAACAGCCCGCGGTGTTACTACGACGGTGTATATCAGGTTTTACGGTGTTTTTTTGTGTTTTCAGGTTTTAAATCATTAAGTTAGCATATCATATAGATATAGAACATGTGTTTAGTTGATTTTAAAAGTCAAGTTAGAAGGATTAACTTTTGTTTGCGAACAAGTTTAGAATTAACTAAACTATGTTCTAGTGATTACAAGTTTAAACCTTCGAATAAGGTAGTTTTATATATATGAATTGAATGATGTTATAAACATCATTACTACCTCAAGTTTAGTAGGTAAACCTACTGAAATGATGAAAAAATAACTTGAGCTTCAAAGGATCTTTGGATGGCTTGAAAGTTCTTGAAGCCGAATCATGACACGAAAACAAGTTCAAGTAAGATTTCCACTCGAAATAAGATCGTTATAGTTATAGAAATTGAATCAAAGTTTGAATATGAGTATTACCTTGTATTAGAAAGATATTTTATTGTAAATAAGAAAGATTTCTTGAGGTTGGATGATCACTTTACAAGATTGGAAGTAAGCTAGCAAACTTGGAAGTATTCTTGATTTTATGAAACTAGAACTTATAGAATTTATGAAGAACACTTAGAACTTGAAGATAGAACTTGAGAGAGATCAATTAGATGAAGAAAATTGAATAATGAAAGTGTTTGTAAGTGTTTTTGGTCGTTGGTATATGGATTAGATATAAAGGATGTGTAATTTTGTTTACATGTAAATAAGTCATGAATGATTACTAATGTTTTTGTAATTTTATGAGATATTTCATGCTAGTTGCCAAATGATGGTTCCCACATGTGTTAGGTAACTCACATGGGCTGCTAAGAGCTGATCATTGTAGTGTATATACCAATAGTACATACATCTAAAAGCTGTGAATTGTACGAGTACGAATACGGGTGCATACGAGTAGAATTGTTGATGAAACTGAATGAGGATGTAAATGTAAGCATTTTTGTTAAGTAGAAGTATTTTGATAAGTGTCTTAAAGTCTTTCAAAAGTGTATGAATACATATTAAAACACTACATGTATATACATTTTAACTGAGTCGTTAAATCATCGTTAGTCGTTACATGTAAATGTTGTTTTGAAACCTTTAGGTTAACGATTTTGTTAAATGTTGTTAACCCATTGTTTATTATATCTAAAGAGATGTTAAATTATTACATTATCATGATATTATGATATATTAATATATCTTAGTATGATCTATATACAGTTAAATGTTGTTACAACGATAATCGTTACATATATGTCTCGTTTAGAAATCATTAAGTTAGTAGTCTTGATTTTACATGTGTAGTTCATTGTTAATACACTTAATGACATGTTTACTTATCATTTATCATGATTAAACATAGTGTATCAATATCTTAATATGATTCATATGTATTTAGTAAGACGTTGTTATAATAATAATCGTTATATGTATATCGTTTCGAGTTTCTTAATTCAATAAACTTAATTTTATGTATATAACTCATTGTTATAATCATATATATGTCATCATATAGTTTTTAAAAGTTTTAACATTCGTGAATCACCGGTCAACTTGGGTGGTCAATTGTCTACATGAAACTCATTTCAAATAATTAAGTCTTAACAAGTTTGAGTGCTTAACATGTTGGAAACATTTAATCATGCAAATATAGTTTTCAATTAATATATAATCATGGAAAAGTTCAGGTCACTACACCTGGCGAGTGCGTATGTCCTCGAAGTATTAAACACCCATTAAATGCTAGCGCGGCTAGCCCGAGTGGGGATGTCAAACCCTATGGATCCATATCTAATATTCGCGTCTACCAGTTCAAAAACCAATAGTTAAACGTTACCGTGCTAAGGGGAATCTTTATGCCGTTGTATAACCCACACATATGTAAAGTTTAAGTACTCTTGTCAAGTAAGTAAAACATAAAAAGCGCATGTATTCTCAGTCCCAAAAATAGTATAAGTAAAAAGGGATGCTATAACTCACAGTGATAAAAGCGTTAAGGTTGGTAATGAAAGTACGCAAGTAGTAAGTCGTTCCGAAAGGTCGTCAACCTAAATCAAAGGTTACTAGGTCAGTAGGTTGTCTTTATAAGTTCTATTAGTGCATAAAATAAGTTTAAGTGTCATTATCATCATCATTCGTCATCCTAAAAGCTAAGTAAGTTTGACATAAATAGAGATCGAAATAATAGGCTAACTTCGGTCAGCTGCTACGACCTCTACGTAAATCGAAAAGACGCATAGTCAGTGGCTATGGCTCCGTATATGAGTCCCCTAACCGCTGACCAATTTTAAGAACTAACACGTCTTCGTTTGACCGTGACGACAGTTTAAGTGCGAGTAGGTCAAAAATTTCAGTACAACATTACAACGGCGTAGTGACTTTCGGATGGCCGTAAATCCTAAACCGTAACTCGGATTAAGACGAGGCCTAAACAGAAAATCATCTACTCGAACCGAACTAACTTAAAATAAACATTCCAGTAGCCTAGGTGGTCTGATTAGATACCAAAAATAGTAGGTAAGGTGCTCCGGTGGGGTTCTTAGTTCTTGATGCTCATCACGGTTCTCATCCTTGATGCTTGTAGCTTCAAGTGTACAACTCGTTGATGGGTTAGCATCACCTTGACTAAGATTCTACCATCAACACACAATATGTTAAGATCAAGTAAAAACACAACTCATTTAAGAGTCTTAGATGGATGATGAACCAAGGTTACATCATATCCTTAGTCTTAACACAATTACAAGTTACATTTACAACTAAAGCTACAAACATTACATCAATTAAACAAGTATGAACATAATCTAAGTCAAATGAAGTGATGGAACCCTAAGCTAGAGAGCTTGGATCCCTTTCACACAAGTTTTAAGGTCACAAAGCTAGATAGCTTGAACCTTTAGTGTTCTTGAAGATCTTGAAGCATAAAGCTTAGATCTTTAAGTCATATGAAGACCATAAACACAAGTTTTGATCTTTATAAAAAAATAATGAGATCATAAGTTAGAAAACTTAGATCCAACAAAAGATATGAAGATGCAAGCTAGAAAGCTTGTATCTTGATTGTTCTTGAAGATCTTGAAGCATAAAGCTTGGATCTTTAAGTTACATGAAGATTACAAACACAAGTTTGAATCTTTATAACAAATAACAAGATTTAAAGTTAAAAGATATAGATCTACAAAGTGGGTGAAGATTCAAAGCTAGAAAGCTTGAATCTTCCATGTTCTTGAAGGATTCAAATCTAAGTTTGAATCTACAAGATGTAATCAAGATCAAAGCTAAAAAGCTAGACCCTTTATGATGATTGATGAATTCGAAAATGAAAAGAAAAGAAGAAGAAAAAGATCAAAAACTTACAAGTTTTAGAGTGAGAAAGACTATAGAGAAGATAGGAGAATAAGCGTGTGTGAAATACAAATGAGAGCAAGTGTAAAATGAGATGAATAAGGCTAGTATTTATAGGGAAATGAGGGAGGGGGTGGTGGTGATGGCCGAAATTTTGGAGGGGGACAAGGGGGGACAAAAAGTTGCTTTTTAGTTAATGGTTGTCTAAAGTTGGTGCTTATGTTAGGATCCCATGCAACATTAAGGATAATACTTGACATAAATGCTAGCATGTTCCCTCTAATAAATGGGCATTTGTCTTACTTATTATTGGGTCACTAGTAATTAATAAGTTGGCTAAATAAATGGGCTACTTGCTAGAGTAGGGTGGGCTTTAGTCCAACAAGGTAGAAAGTCCAACAAGACTAACTAGTAAGCATAATTAAATTACTACGCATAATTAAGCATCCATAAACCCAAGTAATTATTATTATAAAATAATAATTAATATTTCATAGTCATAATATTCCGATTACGACAAAAGTTAAACGTACGCGCAGTTCGCGATTTAATCGAAAGGTTAAATGACACTAACGGTCATAAAGCATCCGGTGATCAAGTTAAGTATCCTACGTACTCTAAGGCACGTTTTAACATATAAATGAAAGTAAACCATGTATATAAAGGTTCCAGAGTATAAAGTAGCACATTACGCACAAATACGCAGTTTCGCGAAAACACAAATCTCAAAAGCAAGTCGAAAAAGTCAGATCGTTACAGCTATAATGATTATTTTAACATGTTATTTGAGTTGAATGCTTATGAATATTGTATACATTTTCATATGCTTATTTAAAAAAATGTAGAATTGATAATATTATGAAAATGCGTATAAGTTTAATATGGATTAAACATGTCATTATGATTGTTTTGATTTATGATTTTGCTAACACTAATGCATATTTGGATGCACAAAAATTGTGTTTAATGTGTTTTGCAGACTGAAAGGGGTGAATCTTCATTCGCGTCCCAGGCTCACAATGCTCCTCCTGCGAATGCAGACGAACATGAGATTAACGATCAATACAGACAAAATCTACCGCATCAATTCATTTTATATTCAAATATACACGAGGCAGATTTACACCATAATTTAAGATTTGACAGACGTTGGATAGATTATCCAAAATATCAGAGGAACTTACACATTCTTCAGTCAAAGGATGTTGAAGTACCCATGGTGATAGATTGGGAACCGTTAGAAATAGTGGGATTGGCCGAACCAATCAGGGAATTACTTTACCAAAGGTATAGTAATTCTACTTTTAATGATTGGGAACGTTTATTCAATATACATAGGCCTGTATATAGAGAATGGTGTGTAGAATTATTAAGTAGTGTTGAAATAAATGATCGGGTAACTAGCTTAACCGATTAGAGTTTTATTAGATTTTTGTTAGGAGGTGTGATGCGCCATATGTCTCTATTAAATATGGCTCGAGCCTTGTGTATATATACGCCTGAGGAACTAGCATCTACTGATTGTCAAAGGTTAATAATTAACGGTAGAAGGGTTGATGAAAATTTTGATATGAATGGAATATGGAGTAGAATGACTAGCCATAACCGATTTCGTGGGGGATCTTACTCTTATACTGATATTAATAGAGCTGAGTTAAGAGTGATCCATAGGTTTTTAGCAAACTCGATTACACAACGAGGTAGGAATAAAGAAAAGGTAAATGAAAATGATCTATTTTACCTCAAGTGTATTCGAGACCTGCAGAGCGTTGTGAACATACCTTATTGTGTAAGTTATTACTTATCAGTAATGGCAAGGGGTATGTGAAATAATAGTATAATGGGAGGTGAAATTTTCATTACTTTAATTGCCGAGTATTTCAATGTGGATAGAAGTCAGGAGGGATTATTAGTTGCAGTACCAGAACCCCGTGATAGAATTGATTTACGCGTGTATCATGGTGCAAAGGTTTTAAAGAAACGACATAACGCTGCAGTACCATATGATGGCACGCATCCACAGGTAGAACGAGATTCGGAGCAAGGTAATGCGGGTGGAGGAAACCAGATGATAGATATACAAAGAATAATGGCCCAAAGTGCATACAATCAGGCTATGCAACGTGAGTTTCAGGCTTGGCAATATCATCAAGAATATATCAAAGCCTATTTGGCATCTCAAGGTAGGAACTACATTCCTACTGAACCGGCCTATTTTCCTCCATGGACCGACGATACACGACCACCTTTTCCTACATATGACCCATTCCAAGCGTATCAAAACATATACCACGAAGCTTGGAACCCCTTCTGGTACAATCAGAATCAACCCTAATTTTCTTAGTCTTATTTATTTTATCATTTGAAATGTTACTACTTTTAATATTTATTTTGGTATTGTAATAGTTTTTATAGTTTTCTAACGTTATAAATATTAGATTTTATAAATTTTTGAACGTGGGGTGATATACTCAACTTCAAATATACATATATATATATATATATATATATATATATATATATATATATATATATATATATATATATATATATGTATGTATATGTTTGTAGTTTATCTTATGTACAAAACAGGGTAAAACAACGCACTTTCAAAGACTGGCATTAAGTTCAGCAAAAGCTATTAATTTTGACGACAAGACGAAAAACAAATGTGATATAACAACTGCAGGAATGAACAAATGATGTGCACCATTTATCATTCAAACAAAGAACAATATATTTGGAAACTTTGGTAAATCTTAATCATCTTTTTACGCTAATCACCTTCAATAATTTAAATTGTTACTGATTTCTTACAAATGAGGGCATTGCAAGATCTTAAGTGTGGGAAGGGATTAAATTTTTTCGGGTTTTAAACATTTGACTTATACACTTGGTTTAATAGCCACCGTTAAACTTTACTAGTAACGCAGTAGTTGTATTAGAATCTAGTGCTCTCTGATAATAAAGAACATCCCTAGTCTTATATACTGACTACCCACTTCTAGTAAAAATTTTAAAAAAAATTCAACTAAATGAACTCAAAATCATGCTTATACATATTTATGAACGATAAAACTAGGTATTAACACCGAAATTATTGTTACCTTGGAAAGGACATAAATTGAGAAACAACCCAAAACGCTTGAATTCATTTAAAATAGAATAGAAGAGAATAAAAAGGCAAAGAAAGAAATATAGAAGCCAAGTGTGGAAAAAATTTACCAAGTTATTTAAATCACATATCACATATTTTTGTACAAATAATTGAAGGTACTTTTGTTTTGGACGACTTTAATCAGTTTTACCCGATTTCTTATAATATATTTGAAAGAAATGTGTCACTTGATTTAAAAGGAAGTAAAGTCTTCCGAGAAAAAGACACGCGCTTCTTAATTTAGGTCAGGAAGTTGTCGTCCAGACCAATTGTAGATTCTACGAAAAACCTTGAAAAGTTTTCTCGAAAATCAGCTGAAAATACACGGACCTCAGCATCAAACAGGGTAGCCAAGTGGTCAGACTTATCCTAACCATGAGAGGATCGGTCTCGTACAATGGGGGGCACCGTGCAAATTAGCTTATAAGACTAATGAATCAGATCCCCAGAAAGGATAATCTCCTTAAAGATTAAAAATCAGCTTTTAAGCTTGATATTACTCAATCCTTGAGATTGACTTTAAAGATTGAGAATTAAAAACTCATGGAATTCGATGATATCTAAACTCGAGCTTGAACAACAAAATATTTTGATCAAAATTACAAACCGATTTGTTTTCTGAAAACCCATTTTCAATGCGTTCATTACCATTGAACGTAAAATCCTAGGAATTCACCTGGAATTCATTAGGTCACCTGAACCAAATCGGGTGTCAACCGTAAGAACGGTGGTTGCATAGCATGGTCGAAGACAGGACCTTGTGCCATATCGAAAAACTATAGGGTGATCTTTACTATTGCTCCTACAAGGATAGTAATTGCATCCGACACGTTGTGGACCATGAACATCTGCATGTCATTAGACATTGCCTTAACAGTTGCTTGTTCAACGCTTTCCTTTACAACCGGACGGTAGTTTACCGAAAGGTAATATACGGAACAAGTATACTGGACGTGTTGCTTTCCTAATACAAGGTTAGCAAGTGTGTGACACAAAACTGCAAGTTTTGAGCTAAAATTTTAAAATCTGAAACCCACAAAACCCACAAAAATATTTTGCAAACACCGGTGAAGGGTTATTCTGGAAAACTTATCTAGGGTAAAAACTAGATTGAATTTTCAAAAGATCAAATATTTTCATAAAGATCCAATTTCCTTAAAGGATCTAAATTTTCATAGTCATGTGAGACTGTAAACCACATCGTTACTATCATTGTTCATACCGCTGTATCAAAATCACTGATGTACAAAGTGTAAAGAATAAAGAAGTGATTCTAGTAAAGTTATATTCAAGTTCTATATTGTTTGAAGACAAGCAATGCTGAAGTGTGGGAATATTTGATAATGCTAAAAATGAACATATATTTCATAGCATTATCCTTCAAGAAAGACAAGCTTTTAGTTGCAATTGTTCTATTTCCAAGTAATATTCGTTTAAATAATAAAAGGTGAGGACAAAAGACAGATTCGACGATTTGAAGACGCAAATGACTAAAAAGCTAAAAAGTACAAGTTACAATCCAAGTGGTTCAAATTATTGATGAGAAACGTCTAAATATTGACAAGAGTACAAGCCGCAAAACGCAAAGTACAAGATATTAGCTTATACGAAAAGGTGTTCGAAAACCCGAAACCAAGACATGAACCAACTATCAACGTACGACTCAACGGACCTGAAATTACAAGTCAACTATGCGCACGAATATAATATAATATATAAATAATTATATAAATTATATATATATATATATATATATATATATATATATATATATATATATATATATATATATATATATATATATATATATATATATATATATATATATATATTATATTTATATATTAAATAAATTACGTCGGCAAGCTAGGAGCCAAAATCTGTGTGAGCTGGAATCCAAAGCCCCGCAGTCGCGGAGCTGTGGGGGAAAAAAATACTGCAATCGCGGAGCACTCCATGACCCGAATCCCCCTACAAAAGGCCATGCAATTCGACGAGTAATTCACACCTTCATCAACTATCTCTCACTCTCTCAATATATTTATATTTATATTTTAATTATAATTTTAATATTAAGTTAATAATAATAATAAGGTTATAGTAGCGAATGTTTTAAGTTTGTAAGTCGAAACTCAGTCCGTGTAACACTACGCGATTAATACTCATTGTAAGTTATGTTCAACCTTTTTAAATTAATGTCTCGTAGCTAAGTTATTATTATGTTTATTTAAGCCGAAGTAATCGTGATGTTGGACTAAATATTAAGACTGGGTTATTGGGCTTTGGACCATAATTGGGGTTTGAACAAAAGACCGACACTTGTGAAAATTGGACTATGGGCTATTAATGGGCTTTATATTAATTAAATGATATCTCGTTAATTTAATATAAAGATTTACAATTTCACATATCTATATATAACCACATACGCTGTACCCTTGGTACGGTGGGCGGGATATCTATAAATACTGATAATTGTTCATTTGACCGGACACGGAGATGGATTAATAGTCACTGGACTCATTAAAACAGAGGTGGATTACATTCAAGGCTAATCGGTGTAATTATTAACAAAGTATTAAAACCTTGGATTACACTCAGTCGATAACCTGGTGTAATCATTAACAAAGTATTAAGACCTCGTTACAGTTTAAGTCCCCAATTAGTTGAAATATTTGATTTCGGGTATAAGGTTAATTTGGCGAAGACCCTCGCACTTAATAATTATGACCGATGGACTATTATGGACAAAACCAGATGGATATATCGAATAATCTAGGACAAAGAACAATTAACCCATGGTAACAAATTAAAATCAACACGTCAAACATCATGATTACGAAAGTTTAAATAAGCATAATTCCTTTATTTTATATCTTATCAAACTTTTATTTATCGTCATTTTATTTATCGTACTTTATCTATTGCACTTTTAATTATCGTACTTTTATTTTACGCACTTTAATTATTGTCATTTTTCTTTACGTTTAAAAACATAAAATCGACAAACCGGTCATTAAACGGTAAAATCCCTTTTTATAATAATAATAATACTACTTATATATATATATATATATATATATATATATATATATATATATATATATATATATATACACAAATATAGTTAATAAAAATATAGCGTTAAACTCAGCTGTATCCCTGTGGAACGAACCGGACTTACTAAAAACTACACTACTTTACGATTAGGTACATTGCCTATAAGTGTTGTAGCAATGTTTAGGTATATCCATTCTATAAATAAATAAATAACTTGTGTAAAATTATGTCGTATTTAATAGTATTTCGTAGTAAAATATAATCTATTTCGTACTACCCCTTGCATACAGCAAGGGTTCTTGGTGAGTTAAACATCAAGTAAGTTGTAGTGTTGCTTCTTTTAGGGCATGCATGTAAGGTGTTTGATAAAATGCCTCAAAGAAGAGTTGATGTTGATGATGATGATTTTAATTGTTAAAAAAAGGTCCTTTTAATGTGTACAACTTGAATTTAATCACTTACAAGTGTTATGGTGCATTTTGGGTTGATATAGTGTCAACTGGGCAAAATTCGTATTTTGGACAGATTCGGTGTGTTGATTTCAAATGGTCATAACTTGCTCACCGTTTCTCTGTTTAAGGCGTGTGAGCACTTTTTGAAAAGGGCTTTGAGTGATCTTTCCAAAGAACAAGTTTTTAAATGCTGAACAGAGACTTAAATGGGTCAGAATCTGCTGTGAATGTAGGGCTGTCCAAATGGTGGAATTGGGTAAAGCTTGTATAAAGTATTATTGTTTGGAATTTTGGGCATGTTGTAAGTGTCCATGTTATTAGGGAGTTATTTGGACATGAGTTACCACTTGTAGTTTAGTGGTTCAAGTTCCTTTCTTGAGTCAAAATCGGTCAAAAGCTTAATTGGGTCAAAATTAAGCTAGTAGCCACTTTGGTGTCTAATGGCATTATGAGCGGATTTATGTGTTATGTAAGTTATTAATGTGATTAGCATTGTGATTAGGAGCTAATCAAAGGAAGGAAAGTGGCCAAGTGTGCAAAAGAGGCCAATGTGAGTACATAGGTAAATTCATGTTCTAATAACGATTTAATTATATATTCAATTTGTGATGTGTAACTTAGTATGTTCATGAGTACATTATGGTTCAACGAAGCAATTATAATGTTTATTGTAAATTAATAAGGTGATGATTTGATAAAGATAATCTCGTTATTTTATGTCACGATTGTTAACGAAAAGATAGTGATGATTATGGGAGATGTTATTATAATGTTGATTTGTTAAGTTGCTAATAAGAGTTTAAAATGTTAAAGAAGTCTTCAAGTATTTTAATGGAAAAAGGGTCCGAGTAGAGTGACGAAAAATGAGTTTGTGATGCACCAATGAAGACGGAATCCTCGCTAGTATAAGCCGATCATGAGGACCAAAATTTGGTAAGTGGTAGTACACTTGTCCATGACAAGTAAGAAAGGTAAGTATTATTCGAATGATGATTTATTATTATTGTGAATACTTCCCTTACGAAAATTACTATGTTGTAGATATGTGATATGTTAATGTCTTAATTATGTCATGTAATGATGCGGCATGGAGCATGAGTCACGGAGAAAGAATGCACCATTCTTATAAATAAGAATTGCTACCATGCAAGCGCGACGTTTATGAAAAATTAATATGATTTAAAGAGTAGACACGTTTATCGTTAGTCTTTTTATACACTTTATGTTACTCACTAAGCTTAAAGCTTACCTCTATTAGTTGTTGACATGTTGTAGGTTCTTGGAAAGCGGTACAAGATTATAAAGTGAACTTGCATGAAGTAGTGATTAAAGGAAGGAGTACATAAATAGCAAGTTCTTGAATTGATATGTAACAAGTGTTAGAAAGGTAAAGAGAATGTGAGGAAATTGAAAAAAAGGGGGCTAAGTCAAGTAAGTTTCTATTGAATTATGTTTTTAGATAAATGCATGTATTAACGTCTTGAGTTGAAGTCCGTTAAACGTTTTGGAGTAAACAAGTAGTCAAAGATTTTGTAATAAGGTTAATGAAAGGTTTAAATATATTCAAATGAAGTATGATAGATAATGGAATGAGTCAAAATGGGTCAGGTTTAATCTATAAGTCGAAATGGGTCAAAACTATATGTTTGATTGTGGAACGGGTCGTGCGCTACCAAGTGATTTTTACATTTTATTATGATGTTCGAATGAGTTAGTTTATGTGGATACAAGATTGATAATGTATCATGTTTGGAAAAGTTGATGAATGATGTTGTGTAATGTTTGAAATGGGATTATTAAAAATTGTCAAAATCCGACATCAGTTACAGCATAGGGCCACGCCGTGAGACCTTATGGCTGCGCCGCGCCCTCACTTGTATTTCGTAACAGACTATGGGGTTAGACTGATCATCAGATACCCAGTCGGCCGCGCCGCGCCCCTCTTTGCTGCGCCGCGGCTAAGCAACAATTTTAAAAAAAATAAAAAAAAAATTAAAAATTTTCTTTCATGTACGAGTTTAGGGCGTCAATGAAATTCAGAAGATGGAAGCAGAATTTTGGGACTTAAAGGTTGTAGGAACTGGTCTTGATGGTTATAATCGGAGATACTTGGAGTTAGCCTTGATGTGCCCCACAATGGTTACTCGTGAGTACAAACAGATGGAGAGGTATCTGTGGGGACTTCCCAAGTACATCCAGGGGAATGTCACTTTTTTAAAACCAGGAACGGTCCCAGAAGCTATGCGCATGGCGCACACCTTGATGGATCAAGTCATCTATCAAAAGCCAGAGAAGGCGCAATTAGAATCTGGAGCAAGTTATGGAAAGCGCAAATGGGAATGAAAACAAGGGTAAAGACATTGATTAGAATCCAGTCAAGAGGCATGAGCACTTTAGAGGAAACAATGAAGGGAGAAGCCCTAATCTGAACTACAAAGGTAGTCTTCCTCAGTGCAAGAGATGCTATAAAGCTTAATACTGAGTACTGCAATGTGGTGTGTGAGAAGTGTAAGAGGACGGGACACATCAGCAAGAATTGTAAGGTCAACACTTCAGCTGTAAGGGTGAACCCCAATATGCCAAGGAAGTGCTTTGAATGCGGCCAGCAGGGTCACTTCAAGAATGAATGTCCTAACAAGAAGAAGGATGGCGGGCCTGCACGTGGAAGAGTCTTCAACTTGAATGCCATAGATGCCCATGAGGATCCTGACTTGGTTATAGGTACCACCTTTATACCACCACCATGCAAAAAGTAAAAGTTGCCCCCCTTGTCCCCCATAACCGTCGCCACCATGCTCCCCCACCACCACTATAAATGCAAGCCTCATTCTTCATTTCACACTTCATTTCATTTCACATTTTACACACACTTACTCTCTAATTTCCTCTCTAGTCTTTCTCACACTAAAATTGTAAGTTCTTGAATTTTCTTCTTCTTCTTTTTCTTTCTTGAATCACGATATCATCATCATCATCATGAGATCAAGCTTTTTAGCTTTTTGATCTTGTTACATCTTGTAGATTCAAACTTTGATTTGAATCCTTCAAGAACATGAAAGATTCAAGCTTTTTAGCTTTGAATCTTCATTACTTTGTGGATCTAAGTTTTAAGGCTTAAGATCACTTTATTTTGTTAAAAGATTAAAACTTGTGTTTATGATCTTCATGAAACTTGAAGATCTAACTTTTTGCTTTAAGGATCTTCAAGAACATTAAAGATCCAAGCTTTATAGCTTAGGGTTTCATTATTTTGTTTAGATCTAAGCCTTTTAGCTTATGATCTCATTACTTTTACTAGATCTTAGCTTTTTAGCTTATGGTCTCATTAATCTTGTAAAAATCCAAGCTTTCTAGCTTAGGGTTTCTTAAAACTTGAGATCTAAGTTTGTATTTGTAGATCTCACTTTCTTAGAACCTTTTTATGATTTTTGTGGTGATAAAAATCAAGTCTTCATCATCTCATATGATGAAGATGCATAAGCTTGTGTCAAAAGTACAAAGGTTGAAGCTTTATTGTGTTTATACAATAAATAGACAACTTTGAAGTTCAAAACTTATAGAAATTTAGCTTTTATGTTTAGTTGTGTGTTGATGGTTAAAACTTGGTCATAATGATGCTAAAACATCAAAGAGTTGTACACTTGAGGCTTATACGCATCAAGGATGAGAACGTGATGAGCATCAAACACCAAGAAACCCACTGGAGCACTTGTTTCTGTTTTTCAGGGTTTGATCAGACTCCTGGGGCTTCTGGAAAGTTGATTTCCAGATAGTTCGATTTGAGTAGATGACTTTTCGTTCAAGACTCGCCTAAATCCTGACATATCATATCGAAGTCATCTATATATATTATTTGGAATAACCATAGACACTCTATATGCGGTAATGCTCGAGTTAGCTATACAGGGTTGAGGTTGATTCCAAAATAATATATATACCTTGAGTTGTGATCGAGTCTGAGACTTGTATACACTGGTTCGTGAATTGATTCAAGATAATATATATTGATTTATTTCTGTACTACTAACTGTGGACAACTAATTGTGGACTACTAACGTTGGACTGTTAACTTAACAAATTTAAATCGTTAAAACGTAATAAAATATGTTGTGAATATATTTCGATCATACTTTGATATGTATGTATATATTTGTTATAGGTTCGTGAATCGACCCGTGGTCAAGTCTTATTTCCGACGAAGTAAAAATCTGTGAAAGTGAGTTATAGTCCCATTTTTACTAACGAATATATTCGGGATGAGAATACATGTAGTTTTATTAATGTTTTACAAAATAGGCACAAGTACTTGAAACTATATTCTATGATTGAATCATTATACCGGATATCACCCTTTAAAGCTTGGTAGCCTAAGAATTTGGGAACAGACCCAAAAATTGACGTGAATCCTAAAGATAGATCTATCGAGCCCAACAAGCCCCATCTAGGTTATGGATGCTTTAGTACTTCGAATTTTATATACAGATGAGTGTACCTGTATATTTGGGGATATTCTATATGCATCTTGCTAAGGTCGGTTACCAGGTGTTCACGAAATGAATGGATTTTATATAGATGAGTGTTCATGTATGATGATTTTTTTGCAGATGAGTGTTCCTGCAGTTGACTATGAAAATTAAATCTTGTGGTCTATTAAAATTATAGAAATGATTGATTACGATAAACCTATGAACTCACCAACCTTTTGGTTAACACTTTTAAGCATGTTTATTCTCATGTATGAAAGAAATCTTCCGTTGTGCATTTGCTCATTTTAGAGATGTTACTTGGAGTCGTTCATGGCATATTTAAGTCAACGCCTCGCAATGGGACCAGCTGTTGAAGCATTCGTCCAGGTAGATTAGGACGGGCCTTTACAAATCCGATATACGGTTTAGCATTTATAGCCTTCCGAAAATCACTACACCTTCGTAACGACGTGCTGAAAATTTTGATCTACTCTCGCTTGAACCGTCGCCACGGTCAAACGACATCGAGTTAGGATCTGAAAATTGGATAGCGGTAAGAGGACTCACAAACAGAGCCTTGTCCACTGGCCGCGTGTCATTTTCAGTTTGTATAGAGGTCGTAGCAGCTGTCCGAAGTCAGCCCTTTGTTTCAATCTCTATTCTTGTTGAAAACTTACTATCTTTTACGTATGATGATAATGATGATGCTTAGTACTTAACTTACGTACTTTTAAACCTTTTGGGATGATTTACAGACCTAGTAACCTTTGACTTACGTTGAGGACCTTTCGGACCGACTTACTACTTGCTCTACTTTTTCGTATCGATTTTACCGCACATTCACTGTGAGTTATAGCTCCCTTTTTACTTTAACTATTTTTGGGACTGAGAATACATGCGCTTTTATGTTTTACATACTAGACACGAGTACTTAAACTTTATATATGTGTGGATGATATAATGGCACAAACTTTCCCCTTAGCTCGGTAACGTTTAGTCATTGGTTTATGAACCGGTGAATGCGAATCTTAGATATGGATCCATAGGGTTTGATATCCCCACTCGGGCTAGTCGCGCTAGCATTTAACGGGTGTTTAATACTTCGTCTGTTTTAACACACTCGCCAAGTGTACTTTTAGGGGGTGATATATTATTTTACGTTAAGTTAGTTACCAAGTGCCCACGGTTAAGCATATACTTTTTCATACTGTTTTGAATACGAAATCTCGTGGTCTACATTACATTATTGTTTACAATAAAACTATAGTTCACCAACGTTCATGTTGACATTTTTAAGCATGTTATTTCTCAGGTGCTTAGACGAATTTGCTTCCGCTGTATTAGACTGGCTATGTTAGACTTCCGCTGCATTATTAGAGATGTCTCAATCATGGAACTTTTTACTTTGCATTCGTTACTCATGAACTATGGTTTTGTAATGAACTTGGTGTCACGTACTTATGTTAATGCTTTTTATTCGTAGAAGCACATTATCTTATGTAAAACAATTGACGTTGGTAAAAACGTTATCTTTTCATGAATGCAAAACTTGTTTTGAAACAGCATGTAGTATTTTACCATGTAATGGACCTGTTGTTGATGATCCGTACATGATGGTTTTGGACGGGTCGTCACACCAATACTAAGCATTATGGCTCGTGACTTATTTACCGTTCAAGCTTCAACCGTAGCTTCCGAATCGGCCTTTTCTTTGAGTGGTCGAATTATATCGGAAAGAAGGTCAAGACTTACCCCCAAGCCGTAAAAGTATGTGAAAGGACCCGTTCATATACATTATAAACGATTCACAATAGTTGATTACATCGCGAGGTATTTGACCTCTATATGATACATTTTACAAACCTTGCATTCGTTTTTAAAAGACAAACTTTCTTTACATCGAAAGTTGACGGCATGCATATCATTTCATAATACTTCCAACTATAATTGACTTAATAATAATCTTGATGAACTTAACGACTCGGATGCAACGTCTTTCGAAATATGCCATGAATGACTCCAAGTAATATCTTTAAATTAAGTAAATGCACAGTGAAAGATTTCTTTAGTACTTGAAAATAAACATGCTTTAAAGTGTCAACCAAATGGTTGGTGAGTTCATTAGTTTATGATAATCGATCATTTCTATAATTTTAATAGACCACAAGATTTTCATTTCCATTTCTCATAAATATACGTCCCATACATAGAGACAAAAATCATTCATATGGATTGAACACCTGGTAATCGACCTTAACAAGATGCATATAGTATATTCCCATCATTTCAGGACAACTTCGGACATGATAAATTTGCCATCATTTCGGGACAACTTCGGATATGATAAATTCGCCATCATTCCGGGACAACTTCGGACATGATAAATTCGCCATCATTCCGGGATAACTTCGAACATGATAAATTTGCCATCATTCTGGGACAACTTCGGACATGATAAATTCGCCATCATTCCGGGACAACTTCGGACATGATAAAAAGGACATATTCGATTTCAATAATTCAACCATAGAATGTAGTTTCGATTACTTCTGTCTATTTCGTAAAACAGTTATAAAAGTAGCGCATGTATTCTCAGTCCCAATAATATATTCTAAAAGCATTTAAAAAGGGAGCAAATGAAACTGACGCATATAAATATTGTAAAACAGTTAATAAAGCATTTGCATGTATTCTCAGCCCAAAAATGTATATAAAAAGGGAATAATGAAACTCACAATACTATATTTCGTAGTAAAAATACATATGACGTCATTAAACAAGTGCAAGGTTGGCCTCTGATCCGCGAACCTATATTAATTATATATATTTATATGTTTGATCAATATCTGTCTAACAATTTAGGTCAAGTCATAGTGTATCACAATCCTAATACTCGAGACTACTATGCAAAAGTCAACAAAAGTCAATTTGACTTAAAATGGTTTCCAAAATTTATATATGATTATTATATAGTTTAAATATAGTTGTTTTATATTTTTTTAATATTTTTAACAGATTTATTAGAGTAAATATTATAATTCATTTATTAATAAATAAAATTTTATACTAAAATTTATATAATAAAATATACTTTTATATATCTTAAGTAATAAAATTTATAAAGTTTATTTAATATCATAAAAATAATATGATATGTGTTATTAATGTAATTATATTACACGTAGTAAAATATATTGGTATCACATATTTATTTGATAAAATAATATCGATAATAATAATAGTAAGTAAAAATTGTATTATTTTGTAATAATAATTATTATTATTCTACTAAAAATAATAATATTTATATTTACTAAAAATGATATTATGGAAAAATGATAATTTTTAATAAAATGATAATGATATTTTATATTCACAATGATATTCCTGAAAATAATAATTTTTGTAAAAATAATAGTTTTAATATTTATAATACTTTTAATAATAATAATGATAAAAACAATGAAAACGATATTTTTATCTAAATCAATACCTTTCAATATTTTAATTTCATCATGATACTTATACTCATTATTTCCTAATCAATTTGTTAATAGCTCTTAGTTGTCTTTTACATCGCGTCCGTAAAAATGATAATAATAGTAATCATATTAAAATCACGAGAAAATGTTGTAAAGCTTGAATTGAAAATCAAATAGGAATCTCTACTAATTTTTGTTTACACTCGTTAATTGACATATTTATTCTTACTTGTAAGTGACTTTACCAAATATTCCGAATACCGTTAAAAGGAAAGGTTTCCTAAATCAAAGTGGACCTCTCAACAAAGACTCATAATCATACTTCAATGTATCTGATAATTCAATCATTTGGTATTATCTTTTAATTCCGTCGATAATTATTTTAAATATATTTTGAAACAAAAATGTTCATGTGAAGTATTATACATCTAATACTTTGATAAAGTTTTCATGTTATAATATATTCACATATACATATATAATCATATCCGTTCATATAATGGTTCGTGAATCATTGGAATTTGGTCGAGGTTAAATGAATGTATGAACACAGTTTAAAATTATTGAGATTTTAACTTAACAAACTTTGCTTATCGTGTCAGAAACATATAAAGATTAAGTTTAAATTTGGTCGAAAATTTCTGGGTCGTCACAGTACCTACCCGTTAAAGAAATTTCGTCCCCAAAATTTGATAGAGGTCGTCATGGCTAACAATTGGTATGTTTTCATGATGCATACGAGCTGAAAATTAGAGTTTTATCATCAATGAGTAATATGGATAAAACAATTTGATTAATTGAAAAGTACAAGTGAAGCTATCACAAGAGACTGAAGTGAGTAGGTGTAGATTCGTCATATCTTTTGATGTAGATAGGATTGATTTCTAAGTTCAAGAAATTTAGAGAAAATCTTCGTGATAAGATTTGATTCATCGGTAATCAAGGAAATTAGGATCCGCTTTAAATGCGGTCATCTGTTTTGATTGCTCTGTCGGATATTTTACTATAAATCAACCCCCTTCGTTTCCTTACAACTCACACCTTCTATTCTTTTTCCTCAATTCATACTTTAAAGCATTAATCAATATGCTTCATCCAGTTCTGCTTCTTGATATATTTTTAACTTTCATATCTGTCATTCTTCTTTTTCATCTACCGCCAGAAGAATCTATTTACTTCTACTATACTCTTGGTTTAATAGTGTTTTTAGTTCTCCCGTGTCTTTATATTGATATTTGCATCGATATATACGGTTTATAATTTCTGAGTTGTTGTTGGGTTTTATATCTTCCCTTATATTTCGATGTCCCTGCTTCTGTCTTCTATAATCATTGTCATCCTCAGTTAATGCTCTCTTTTATTTGCTGCAATTTATACCCCAATTTCTATTTCGAAGTTTTGTCCTTTCGTTTCTTCTTCTTGTGATTAAGCACCGCTTGTAATGGTCCAGAATTCGCAGATATGAATTTCGGAATGAACATTGTTAATGTTCTAAGAAGAAAATTGTAATGGCACGATCCTGACTTGTCAAATTACTAGAATACCTTGAAAAAGGCCGAATCATCAAGAAATATTTTCTTGATATGTTTAGAGTTAGGTAGAATTCAAGAGTCGTGTAACATGGCACATGATGACATTATGATTTGTGAATCATCACGTTCCATTTAGAAACTCAGCATGACTTACTATAATATAATCACGTTGATCAAGTGTCATTATATTATACTAACTCATGCTTCAGTTCCCATCACTACTTCAAAAACATTCGTATTTTAAACTCGGAGGTTTACAGAATATAGAAACTAAACAGTTTCCTTTTTGATGTAATACAGATAGCGCAAAGAGATAAATGATTTCCGATAAGAATAGTTATGGAAATATCTTCAGAAATATGGAGGATATTTATAACGAAAGATATGATGATATCTTATAATATCTAAGATAAGAGGATGATGAAAAATATTGTCCGCAAGAGTTTTAAAGTAAGGAGTAAGTTATTTGCTAAAGACTTCAGCAGACACTGAATAATTTGGATTCTTTGAAGGCAGGTTTAGTCTTTGTGATTTATCCACAGCTTCCTTCATACTTTTCTCAATCCGTTTTCCAGTACCAAATTTTTCGTTTGGGCTTTCCCAATCTACTATTCTTTATTATCAAACTTCTGTCCGTAATTGCTGTCTACAGTCTTTATTACTTTATCGGTCTTTTTCAAACTTCATAGTACTGATTCGTAGACTGGGGTGTTTTTCAGAAACTTCACATTCGAAAAAGACATTATATGTATATATAACTGTCGTAGTAAAACCGCTGCGAGATTCGAGATTGATGATTGATGGTTTCCGACAGTCGGTATGGCAATTATTGTTACAGGATGCAGATGAGTAGATGATAAGGTTTCAATGAGTACATATAATGATTTTTCGGAGAGATTTACGCCAAAGAGGTAACGAGTTGCTGGTACATTTGCTGATAATGTCGTGGAATATAAAAGGTTTCCCGGTAACAAAAGGGTAATCGTATATATCAGGGTTATAATAAGGTTACTCTGAATGAAAAATCGGAGTTGACTTGCTGGAGCTGTGATAGAATTTGTTATTTTGAAAAGGATTCGCATGGTTATTTTTGCTAATAAATGCCAAAGGATTTGACGCAGATATGTGTTAAACTTTTACTTTGGTTTCGAGAGTTTCTCAGGTACATGACTGTGGGTAACATGTGTTTGGATCATCATTTCGATTGTTCATTACTTGAAGTGTCTTTAGGAATTTCGAAGGGTTTGAACACGGATTATAATCGTTAATATACATATGATGTTCTAATACAGTTTTGAAGTCAAAGTATGACTTTGAAAGATGTAGAAATCTAAGAGTGATGTCTTCGGTTCGATCTTGACTTGAATATTGATGGGTTAAAATCAGAATATGTAATTGAATTTGATTGAGAATGGTTGTTTTGATTTCTATGAAAGAATGTATATTGTTGTGAAAGTAGTGAGTATAGTTGATGATTTGTTGAATCGGAATCGAAGAATGTAACATATTAATTGTGAATTTATATATCTCTCGGGTATTACCTACCCGTTAAAAAAAATATTCATAATTAATATTTTGTATAAAAGAATTTTATTACAGTCTTTATAGAAATATATATGTGTATATTTCTTCAGATGTAACATAGATATAATGAGTTAATATTAAACTCATTTGATTTACGGTTAAAACTAGAATTGAATAATCCCTAAAGGCTTTAGAGATTACATAACTTTTATGGAGTATTTATTCAATGAAATTTGAAATTATGAATTAATACTTCGTTATTTGTTGATGCATGATGTTGGTGGTTGTGGAATTCTTGTGAACTTTGCAAGGTACGAATAATGTTATCAGAAAAATTTCGAGTACATCGATGATGAAAGTGTAAAATCAAACATGTAATTGAATAATACACTTGATTTATTATGAAATGGAACTCATTGAATTAAAACAGAGATTGTAGTTAATGATGGTTAAGTTGCTGACAAAGGATGTACATCATAGCATATCAGTAATATGAATTAACCGAGTAGTTAAGATCCATACATAATAGCTTAGTACAGAAAGATTTATTATGGTTTAAAAATTTATATATATTAGATATACATATAAATCCTTCAGTGGAAATGAGTAAATACTTCATAACTCATTATTTCGATATACTTATTGGTGATTGTATTGTCGATATCGTTGGTGGTTATGTAATTGATGGAGCTTGTAGTGTTAGAGGTGTTGCTGGTGTTGGTAATAATGACGGTAATGCTGGCGGTACTGTTGATGCTGATGGTAAACAAGTCTAGCTTGTAATTTGTGCACCATCCTTGTCAGGGTTTCTATTCTTCCCTGTATCATTTCTATCCATCCATTCATCTTGGTTTACGACTATGATTTGAATAAATAATCTCTAAAACTTTAGAGATTACATAATCACCGTAGAATATTTCTCCTATGAAGTTATGAATCAATACTTCATCGTTTGTTGTTGTTGGTACTCCTTGGTATCTATGGTGTGTGTGACGTTGATGGTTGAGGTATCGATTTTGATGTTAAAGTGTGGGCTACGGATGTTGCTGTTGGTGGTGGTGATGGTACTGTTGCTGCCGGTGCTACTGCTAGTGCTTGTAACCTTTGCATCATATTCTCCAAAACCAATACCCGAGCACGAAGCTCGTTGACTTCTTCTATTACACCGGGGTGATTGTCGGTTCGGACGAGTGGGTGAATAAGATCTAGAATGTGAGATAGTATATAATCGTGACGAGATACTCTGGAAAAGAGAGAGAAAATGGTGTTTCGGACAGGTTCGCCGGTAAGTGCTTCCGGTTCTTCGCCAAGAGGGCAATGTGGTAGATGGAAAGGATCGCCTTCTTCTTGCCTCCAATGATTGAGGAGGCTACGAACCCATCTCCAATTCATCCAAAATAGATGATGGCTGATTGGTTGATCCATTCCTGTCACACTACTTTTGGAGCTTGAGTGGGATTCCATTTCGGAATTCGAGGGACTTGAACTAATGACGAATTCCATTTCGTACGATTGAATAAAGGATTTTTCGATATGAAGTAATTTTTCGGCTATCGGATGGTATCCTAATTACATAGAATATCTATATATATAGAGCAAAATATTTCGTAGATTACGGAGGGATTTACGGAATATGTCAGGCAAAGTTTACAGTAACAGATACGCTAAGATATGGATTAGCAGATACGCTAAGATATGAATTTTGTCTATACACTATTCATGCAATCAATGCAGTAAGACGTGTCTAGACTAAGAATGATAAGCAGGTAATTTCATACGGATGATAAGTAGATGCTTTCTGACTAGAAATGATAAGCAAAACTTTTGACATGCAGACACGGTCGAAGTCCAGACCCACTAATGCATCTAAACAACTATCAGTTAGACACAATAATGCAAGACCTAGTTCGCTAAGACCACCGCTCTAATACCAACTGAAAGGACCCGTTCATATACATTATAAAAGATTCACAATAGTTGATTACATCGCGAGGTATTTGACCTCTATATCATACATTTTACAAACATTGCATTCGTTTTTAAAAGACAAACTTTCTTTACTACGAAAGTTGACGGCATGCATATCATTTCATAATACTTCCAACTATAATTGACTTAATAATAATCTTGATGAACTTAACGACTCGAATGTAACGTCTTTCGAAATATGCCATGAATGACTCCAAGTAATATCTTTAAATTGAGTAAATGCACAGTGGAAGATTTGTTTAGTACCTGAAAATAAACATGCTTTAAAGTGTCAACCAAATGGTTGGTGAGTTAATTAGTTTATGATAATCGATCATTTCTATAATTTTAATAGACCACAAGATTTTCATTTCCATTTCTCATAAATTTACGTCCCATACATAGAGACAAAAATCATTCATATGGATTGAACACCTGGTAATTGACCTTAACAAGATGCATATAGAATATTTCCATCATTCCGGGACAACTTCGGACATGATAAATTCGCCATCATTCCGGGACAACTTCGGACATGATAAATTCGCCATCATTCCGGGACAACTTCGGACATGATAAATTCGCCATCATTCCGGGACAACTTTGGACATGATAAAAAGGACATATTCGATTTCGATAATTCAACCATAGAATGTAGTTTCGATTACTTGTGTCTATTTCGTAAAACAGTTATAAAAGTAGCGCATGTATTCTCAATCCCAAAAATATATATTGCAAAAGCATTTAAAAAGGGAGCAAATGAAACTCACACATATAAATATTGTAAAACAGTTAATAAAGCATTTGCATGTATTCTCAGCCCAAAAATGTATATAAAAAAGGAATAATGAAACTCACAATACTGTATTTCGTAGTAAAAATACATATGACGTCATTGAACAAGTGCAAGGTTGGCCTCGGATTCACGAACCTATATTAATTATATATATATTTATATATTTGATCAATATCTGTCTAACAATTTAGGTCAAGTCATAGTGTATCACAATCCTAATACTTGAGACTACTATGCAAAAGTCAACAAAAGTCAATTTGACTCAAAATGGTTTCCAAAATTTATATATGATTATTATATAGTTTAAATTTAGTTGTTTTATATTTTTTAAATATTTTTAACAGATTTATTAGAGTAAATATTATAATTCATTTATTAATAAATAAAATTTTATACTAAAATTTATATAATAAAATATACTTTTATATATCTTAAGTAATAAAATTTATAAAGTTTATTTAATATCATAAAAATAATATGATAGGTGTTATTAATGTAATTATATTACACGTAGTAAAATATATTTGTATCACATATTTATTTGATAAAATAATATCGATAATAATAATAGTAAGTAAAAGTTGTATTATTTTGTAATAATAATTATCATTATTCTACTAAAAATAATAATATTTATATTTACTAAAAATGATATTATGGAAAAATGATAATTTTTATTAAAATGATAATGATATTTTATATTCACAATGATATTCCTATAAATAATAATTTTTGTAAAAATAATAGTTTTAATATTTATAATACTTTTAATAATAATAATGATAAAAATAATGAAAACGATATTTTTATCTAAATCAATACCTTTCAATATTTTAATTTCATCGTGATACTTATACTCATTATTTCCTAATCAATTTGTTAATAGCTCTTAGTGTTCTTTTACATCGCGTCCGTAAAAATGATAATAATAGTAATCATATTAAAATCACGAGAAAATGTTGTAAAGCATGAATTGAAAATCAAATAGGAATCTCTACTAACTTTTGTTTACACTGGTTAATTGACACATTTGTTCTTACTTGTAAGTGACTTTACCAAATATTTCGAATACCGTTAAAAGGAAAGGTTTCCTAAATCAAAGTGGACCTCTCAATAAAGACTCATAATCATACTTCAATGTATCTGCTAATTCAATCATTTGGTATTATCTTTTAATTCCGTCGATAATTATTTTAAATATATTTTGAAACAAAAACGTTCATGTGAAGTATTATACATCTAATACTTTCATAAGGTTTTCAAGTTATAATATATACACATATACATATATAATCATATCTGTTCATATAATGGTTCGTGAATCATTGAAATTTGGTCGAGGTTAAATGAATGTATGAACACAGTTTAAAATTATTGAGATTTTAACTTAACAAACTTTGCTTATCTGTCGGAAACATATAAAGATTAAGTTTAAACTTGGTCGAAAATTTCCGGGTCGTCACAGTATGTGTATGTTTGAAAGATTATTTGGATGGGGTAGATAGGATACAAGATCAAACTTCATTAGAAGGTCTGTTATATAATGACATTGAAGAATGTATAGAGTATGAAGAAAATTTTGCGGGATTATCACCTACAACAACCGAAGAGAATTCCAACAATGAACTAAACGAAGTGGATGAAGGTGACTACGATCGAAGGCACCATCCTCAACGCGCTCAACAAGATAACACATTTGGTTCATTTGACGACTAAAGTATAACGGGTGATGGCAATGCCGAAGCTCGATATACTTTAGTCTTAATACATTATTGGGTGATGGCCATGCCGAAGCTCTAAATGTATTAATTATAATTGTATTGTTTGAATTAAAGTGTTGTTATTTTTATTATTGTATCGTTCGAATAAAAATGTTATTTTTATAATTGTATTGTTCGAATATTGTTATTTATATTATATATTGTGTTAAGTGATCATATACATAGCATTGTATATGTATATTTTATTTGCTAAAAGCCAAGAGCAGAGTTATGCGGACTATAATGCAAAGTCATGAAGTATCCGCTGAAAATAAGCATAGCAGCTGTGTTTCCGCACTAATCGGGGACTGCGGTTCAATCCGCTGAGTTTTCGCGGAAGGATAAGCAATCCGCGGATCGCGGATATCTCGAACACTATAAATAGAGAGCTTGGCCTCTCATTTAGAGGTTGTTGATTCTCTGCCATTTTGCCTAAGCCTTTGTAATTTCCACTTGTGATCTTGCCCAAGGGATTTTTACATCGCGTAAAGGTGAATTAAGCTAATTAACAATCAAGAAAGGGTCGGGGTGGTTGATCACTTGATAGTTAAAGTGAAAGACGATCATCGGGGCCCAAAATAATCATCAAGCATTCCATCCTCCATTACAATATTATTGCACTCAATCCGTAATTAAGTAACATTGCTAATTAAGGATTGATGCCATCCGTGGGACACGTTTTACAAATTAAACTGAAAATTTTTTGTTTCGTGCCATCAAACAATTAAATCGTCGGTTTAATTTCAATCGTGTTTTTGTTGTGATGATTTGCAGGTGCATACATCTAAAATCGGCAGTGAATTGCTTGATTGCTTAGAATAATGAGTAATATTGGAAATAACAGTTATGTCGTAGTCGCTGTGCGAGCGAATGCCTATAAAAGAGGAAAAAAGCGAAAGTCCGCTAAAATGTATTATAATTGGCAATTTGCGCCAATAAGCTTCCCGAAAATGCAGAGCGATGATTTTTCTGAAATGCCGATAGTAGTATCGTGCAAAATTGCGGAAGCTGACATCACAGTCATGAAAGTCCATGTCGATAACGGCTGTAGCGTCGATATTATTTACGAACAATGCTTTGCTCAATTGCCTAAAAGTATTAAAACAAACCTGCAAACAACCGCAGTTTCGCTAACCGGTTTTGCAGGAGAATCTTCATTACCTATAGGTGTTCTGCCATTAAACATCGAGTTAGCTGATGTTAATGATGACGCTTTGGTGCGACAAGCGCGATTAGATTTTTATGTTATGCGAGCCTCTTCTCGCTATAACATGCTGCTGGGAATAACCGCTATAAGTAAATTTGGAATTGTCCTGTCCACAATTCATGGTATGATTAAGTTTCCAACATATGAGGGAGTCGCCACAGTATGTTCAATGAGCATTATGCCTATTTGTGCGGCTGTTAATGTAAAAACCGCAGGACAAGAACCTGTTGATGGTGCTGATGCTATGGAAATAATTAATTCCGCATATCCAGAGCAGAAAATCAAAGTAGAACGTAATGTTAGTGCAGATACTAGAAAGCAAATTTTGCAATTACTTGTCCAGTATATGGATGTTTTTTCCTGGTGTGAAAACGATATGACTGGTGTTCCGCGTCATATTGCGGAACACAGGCTTAATGTGAACCTAGCTCTAAAACCCGTAGTGTAAAAGCGAAGGGGTATGGCCCCAGACAGCGTAAAATAGTTGTGTGAAGAAGTAACAAAATTGGTGAGAGCCGGAATTTTGTGCGAAGTCCAATACCAATCATGGATTGCAAATCCAGTATTGGTGAAAAAACCTGATGGTTCTTGGAGAATGTGTATTGATTACAAAGATTTGAATAAAGCGTGCCCTAAGGATAATTATCCGCTTCCAGAAATTGATCTGAAAGTGGAATCTTTACATGCTTTTCCATATAAATGTTTTTTGGACGCGGCAAGAGGATATCATCAGATTCCTATGGCGCAAGAAGACGCAGATAAAACCGCATTTCATACGGGCAAAGGCATATATTGTTATATCATGATGCCTTTTGGTTTAATCAATGCAGGCGCGACATATCAACGGTTGATTGATACCGCGTTTGATAAACAAATAGGGCGTAATCTTGAAGCTTATGTAGATGATTTAGTCATCAAAAGCACGACGCAAGAGCGAATCATTGAAGATATGCGCGAAACATTTAACAGACTGCGAAAAATAAACATGAAGCTTAATCCGCTATAATGTAGTTTTGGCGAAACGGAAGCAAAATTTTTGGGATATCTTGTTACAGAACAAGGTATTCAAGCTAATCCAAAAAAGATCGCGGCTATAGAAAATATGACCGCGCCGAAAACGGTCAAAGAAGTGCAAAGTTTGACGGAAAAGCTAGCCGCATTAACGCGTTTCTTGTCTAAAGCCGCGGAAAGGCAGTTGCCATTTTTCAAAACCTTAAAAAGTTGCTTGAAGCAAAAGAATTTTGTTTAGTCCAGCGAAGCAGAATCTGCGTTTCAGGAGATGAAAAAGTGGTTAAAAACTTTGCCTACACTAACAGCGCCGGTTCATGGCGAAACTCTTTATCTTTATATATCAGTAGCAAACGAAGCTTTTGGCTCAGTTTTGATCGCGGAAAGGAACAAAATACAAAAGCCAGTGTATTTTGTTAGTAAAGCTCTTACAGGGAGTGAAATAAACTATGCGCCGATTGAAAAGTTTGTGTATGCGCTCATTTTAACAACGCGAAGGCTACGAAGATATTTTCAAGGGCATCCCGTGCATGTATTAACTAATCTACCAATCAGGCAAGTCTTAACAAAGCTAGAGATATCTGCTAGACTCTCATTATGGGCGGTAGAATTAGGTGCTTATCAAATATCTTACCTTCCGCGTAGCGCTGAAAAAGGACAAGTTATGGCGGATTATCTCGCTGAACTGTCTGGAGAGTTGGAGGTGATTAATGAGCGAACCGCACTAAAACCTGAACACGGTGAAACTTGGGATTTATTTACTGATGGTGCTTCGTGTGCAGAAGGTGCAGGTGCGGGTTTGGTTTTGGCAAGTTCAAGCGGTGAAGAGCATACTTACGCTCTGCGGTTTAATTTTGACGTAACAAACAATGAGGCAGAGTATGAGGCATTGCTTGCAGGTTTAAATATTGCGCGAAAAATGAATATTGTTAAGTTGTGTGCATTTACAGATTCGCAGCTAGTAGCGAATCAGTTTAATGGATCTTTTGATGCGCATGATCCCTCTATGCAGAAATACTTGCAGTTATTGAAAGAAATGGCAGTGCGATTTGAGCATTTCGAACTCGCGCAAGTGCCAAGAAGCCAAAACAAAAAGGCGGATGCGTTGAGCAAATTGGCTGCTTTAACGTTCTCGCACTTTCAAAAACAAGTATGGGTTGAGGAATTACCAAGTAAATCAATAGATAGTGACTTAATGGTTGCATCTGTTACAGAAGAACAGCAAAATTGGATGGACCCAATTCTACAATATATCCGCAGTGATATTCTGAAGATGATGGTCGCGAAGCCCGCTTAGTAAGAGAGCGAGCACCGATGTATATCATCCAAGATGATATCTTATATCGCAAATCATACTGCGGACCAATGATGCGATGTGTTGGTCCAATTGAGGCAGAAATGATTGTTGAAGAAGTACATAATGGTACTTGTGCACTGCATTCAGGCTACAAAACTATCGCAGCAAAAATTATGCGAATGGGATACTTTTGGCCATCCCTATACCGCGATGTAGCAAAAATTGTTAAACGCTGTAAAAGTTGCCAAATGCATGCTCCGCAAAATCGAATGCCGCGGCATGATATGATTCCTGTTAATTCACCATGGCCGTTTAATAAATGGGCTATTGACATTGTAGGGCCATTTCCTGCAGGCCCTGGAAATGTTAAATTCCTGATTGTCGCGATTGATTACTTTACCAAATGGGTTGAAGCTAAGGCGGTTCGCACTATTACTGGTGTGCAAGTGCGAAATTTTTTATGGGTATACATTGTTTGCCGATTTGGCATTCCGCGAGAATTGGTTAGCGATAATGGTGCTCAAATAGCGAAAGATCCTTTCAATACATGGTGCACTGATCTAAATATAATACAAAAGTTTACGTCAGAGGCGGACCCGCAAGCCAATGGGCTGTGTGAAGTAACCAACCGCGATATTGTGAGTGGTATTAAAAAGAGGTTATGCGAAAGGCGAACTGGTTGGGTAGATGAATTACCCAATGTGTTATGGGCACATCGCACTACTTTCAAAAAGAGTACAGGCGAAACACCTTTTAGTTTGGTATATGGTTCTGAGGCAGTAATCCCCGCAGAAATTCTGGTACCAACGCATCGAATTGCTAACTTTGATGGCGAAGCAAATGATGCTGCGTTGAGCGAAAATCTAAATTTCATAGAAGAGCGGAGATTAATGGCTGCTATTCGAGAAGCGAATAATAAGCAGCAAATTGCTAAGTATTATAACAAAAGAGTGCGTGCTTTGTCTTTCGCTATAGGCGAATGGGTGCTGCGAAACAATGAAGCAAGCAGAGCAGAAAAGCTTGGCAAGTTGGGTCCTAATTGGGAAGGCCCTTATCAAATTGTGGCAATTAATGCAGCAGGCTCATATAAGCTCGCGGATATGGAAGGGCGAGTTTTACCTAATGTGTGGCATGCTGTTTTGTTAAAGCGATATTACGCGTAGTTTTGCGAAAAATATCAAAGATATATGTACAAAGTGCGACATTGGATTCAAGACATATGGCTGATATGCTTATTAGGTGTTTTTGTTTTTTATTTTTTTTTGCAAGTCTTGATCACGTTTGTAGGAATTTTAAAAATAAACACTTGTAAAAATACGCGAAAAGCTTATTTGTGAAATACGAATAGTTATGAAATGTTTTAAAGATTGTTTCATAATGATTATAGTATTTCGCAGTGTTTAAATAGCAAAGTGATGAAATTGCCCACTTTTGCATGCGAATTATTGCGAAAGGAATTTTATATCCTAAGTGTTTGATTTTGCCAATGCTTAGATGCTTCGCAATGCTAATTAATTGCCTAAGGATCGTTTCGGCGGACTTAGAAGATTCATAACGTATAAGCATACACGCATACAGATTGTTTCGCAAAAGTACGCATTTATTATGTGCACAATAATATATGTTGGAAATTGCAAAGGACAAGTTTTTGTTATGAATATTGATAATGAAAGCGCTATAAAAATAGAAGTACTTGCAAAAATATGAAAAAGAGAAATTTTATTAATAAGGTCGCAGAAGCAGCTGCGTGCTGTTATACAAAGTAAGTATTAATCCTTGGTTAAGTCAAGCTTGATGATGTCATCTGCAGTGACATTTTCTTGCTCACTTATTGCGGTTATTTTGGGGAGGGGAATTTCGGCTATGTCCTGTTGAGCAACCGCGTATGCTGAATTCGCATCTTCCAGTGAGCAAAGGCGATCAGCTAATGCAGATGATAGCGGGTCTGGCAGTGGGCAGCGAATAGCAATCTCATCCATAAATTCAACCCTCTCGCGTAGCCTTAACCCGGCGGCAAATGTTGAAAAATTTACAGAAACAGGCTTGGAATTAAGAATCTTTCTAGCCAGTTCAGGGAGATGTTGGCGGACCTTGGTGAACTCAAGTTCCGCAGAGGCTTTAGCAGCAAGAGCGTTGTCTCGCTCTATTGTTAGTTTCGTCACATTCTCTGACAGTGCTTTAATGGTGTTTTGTAGTTGGTTTTCTTTCTCAGTCGCAGCAGAAACCTGTTGTTTCAAGTCATCAACGGTGGTTTTTGCTGCGGTTAGCTCATGGGAGAGATTAGCACAGCGTTTTTCGCTGTCTTCAGCTTTGATCTTCTCAGCATTGTACTTTAGTTGTTCAGCTTCAAGAACATTGAAAAATTGTTCTTGACGGCATATAACATCATATGCTGAATTGAAGCACATGTAGAAATTTTGAAAAAAACTATTATGCGCGTCCAGCGCAGAGAGTTTAGAGAACTCGCGACGAAGCTCGCCGGGGATTGCTAACTTCATCTGTTGGCGCTGATCCAGAGCAGCAGCAGCTGAAGCATAAGTGTATCCTGCTAAACCATCAATTCGCACTCCATAAGAGTCAGGTGGAGTGCGGAACAATTCGGTGATTTGATCAAGAGTGTTCGGGCTTGGAAAGATAGGATCACCAGAAGAATCGCCTGCAAAATAACATCGTTGGTTAGTCGGCGAAATAAAACTAATGCATATTTTACGTATGCAATAACAATCCGCAATATACCAGTTTGCTGGTCCCCTTCGTGTTCCGATATAACTGGATTGTCGTGAGGGGGGTCTCCTGTTGTTTATGTTTTTTGCTTTGCGAAGACGGCGGCGTTTGTAACGGCCGCTTGGTAGAGCTCGGCTTTGTATAGGGAGATTTGGAGGTTAAATCGATGATTGGAATGGGTTGCTTTTCTTTTGATGATGACGATTTAGCTTCCGGGCTTGTTAATAGTTCGGTGATCAGGGTTTTTGGATCAGCCTTCCTATCTAACTCGTTAATCTTCATTTAAAATTAAATACGAGCTGCAAGTAATGACTAAAATGATAAAGGTTGATTGACGAAATGAGAAATTTTCTAATACTTTGGAAAATGAGTAGTGAATTTGTGATTTCAGGTCACAATATATATAGGCGACGGGGTTAATTATGTCAATTATCTATTGAGATAATTCAAACGGTAACATTGACTGTTATAACGATAACAAAGATAACGCGAAATATGTTTCAATGCGGATAGTGGTCAGGTTAAAAGCGAATTCATGGAGTTTATCATGATATATTTGCTTCGCGAAAGTGTATCATAATAAACTGGGGGGACTTGATCATATACATAACATTGTATATGTATATCTTATTTGCCAAAAGCCAAGAGCAGAGTTATGCGGACTATAATGCAAAGTCATGAAGTATCCGCTGAAAATAAGCATAGCAGCTGTGTTTCCGAACTAATCGGGAACTGCGGTTCAATCCGCCGAGTTTTCGCGGAAGGATAAGCAATCCGCGGATTGCGGATATCTCGAACACTATAAATAGAGAGTTTGGCCTCTCATTTAGAGGTTGTTGATTCTCTGCCATTTTGCCTAAGCCTTTGTAATGTCCACTTGTGATCTTGCCCAAGGGATTTTTACATCGCGTAAAGGTGAATTAAGCTAATTAACAATCAAGACCGGGTCGGGGTGGTTGATCACTTGATAGTTAAAGTGAAAGACGATCATCGGGGCCCAAAATAATCATCGAACATTCCATCCTCCATTACAATCTTATTGCACTCAATCCGTAATTAAGTAACATTGCTAATTAAGGATTGATCATTAAGCATTATAACTTTTCTTTATACCGATTATATTATTGTTGTCAAACGTTAAAAAAAATCGAACCGGTAAAAATATTATTGGCAAAATTGAATCCTAGTCAAAAAAAATCCGACCGAGATCCGAAAAAGAACCGATTTCGAAAAAAAATCCGAAAAAAATCCGACGCCAAGAACCGGAACCGGATCTGAAAAATCCGGACAAAAAAATCCGATTTTTTTTCTTTCCAAATCCGGTTTTTTATCTGGTTTGTGCATCTATTGAGCCGTCATTCTACGCACGAACTTATAAATTTAGTAATATTACAAAAATACTCGTATTTCTTTCTTTAACATGTGAGTTTATGGGTCTTTTTAACTAATTATTAGTATATAAAAAGCAAAGCCCAATTAAACAAAATAACATACTTGAAAACCATTTACTGTAGCATTTTATACACCCTTGGTACTTTTTTATTTTTATTTTATACACGCTTGGTACTTTATTGGTTGGCACGATACCAATAATTAACTGAACCTTCTGATCAATCTTTATACGTGGAACCGCCCTAATCCTCGAGATATAATATAAAAAAGTTGTTAAGTACAGATTAAACCTAACACTCAAATATATTATTATATATTTATATTTATATATTCAAACAACATTTAATATTTAATATTATATATTATATATTACTCCGTATATTATATCAATATAAATATAAATATAAAGTAGAATTGAAGTTAGGAAATGGGGATATAGGGTCTTTGTTGTACTGTTTTCACTTTTCAAGTATTAATGAAACTAGATGGAGGTCCGGAGTAGCCCACTCCGTTGGGCCAGATAATCGGGATGAAAAACTGCAAAAAAAAAAAAGAAAAGAAAAAAAACCACTAAAAGACGAAATATGTGACGTCGTGATGACATCACCTGAATACTATTCATTGGTGTTGACTAATATACTTATTATAAATATAAATATAAATATAAATGGAGTTGCTGGCTTTTCGAAAATAGGATTAAGAAAACCATACCCGAATTCGAACTCGGAAATTTGTTTGCAACCATCCCATACTCGGCCCATGGCCCGACGGACTCGGGTCAGACCCGGCTCAGTTATAACGAATTTCGGGTTTCTCCATCGGGTACGGGTCATTTTACAATCTCTAATTGAGGTTATGCCAAAAACATGAATTAAATTTAATACGGAGTAGTAAAAGAGTGGGGTTAATGATTGTGGTTAACATCAATTAAAATTTAAAGTATCATTAGATTAGATTAGCAATAATTGGACAATTAGGCATTAAGTTGGGGCATCAATATCGAAGCCATAAAATTAGTCAAAATCTCGAGTCCCTCCTAATTGACTAATATGACTCCCTACCTAGTTTGTGACCAACCGATATTTGTAATATATAGATGGGTATTAAAAACCATTGGTGGTGTTAAAATATTTGTAATGGGAAAGAGCGTATGATGTTGATTATTTTTTTTTATACTTTTTGAATGACTATGTACTTGTGAGTTTTAGTGTGGAGTAATTTTGGTGTCGGTTTTAGTATGAATCGTTAGTGAAATGCTGATAATTTTATTTTTATTTTTTGTGTTATATTAATTTTTTTATATTGTTTATGTAATAAAAAACTTTAAAAAAAATGTCACATATTTATGAATAAATAAAAAGACATTAAATTAATACCATTGAAAACAATAAAAACACATAATAAGAAATTCTAAAAAAGGTACATAACTTAAATGCATAACATAAAAGATGTTAAAACATAAACTAATCCTCCTCATCCTGATGAACGGTGATGTCAATGTTCAAGTTATTTTTCAACTTGCGACAAACCATTTTATAAAGATTTGAAAACGTATCATGTCTTCTGGATCCTCCATCTGAGAGGATGATCTCCCTAACAAATCAATAATAGTTAAAGCGGTTTGCATACTAACATACTCGTTGAAATTATCAAGCGCACTAGACTTTTTCGAAGCCACTTTATTCATGTTATCCATAAATTCATCCACTCTTGATGAACTCGAACTCTTACCACGAGAAGACCCTCATGCATTCGAAGAAGCCGAATTTTTTGGGCTTAATTTGCTCTATTACATCCCAATGGACGTGGCATCGACACGTCCCCAAACAACTCTTTTTCAAAGTCTTGAGAGTGACTTACCGGGTTTAGTTGAGTTTCACCAACAGCGTCAACATCCTCATACACTTCCTAAACTGTAGCAACCGGAACATCAGGTACCATCCACTTTGGATGTTGACTCACAGAAAAAGGCTTCCTTCTGAATAAAGTGTTTCCCAACTTGATTATAATAGGATTGCAACTCCAACTTGTAAATGTCATCGTTATTTGCTCCACTACGCCAATTATTCTTTATATCCTCAGTACACGCCTTATTCACATCTCGCGATTTTGAAGATAACGAATCTTCGACGCGTGCCAATCCCTATTCGTTATCATTAAACTTTTTCATCATCGAGCCCCAGAAACGAGTCCTCTTTTGTGATTGGTCAACTATTTTGAATTCTTCGAAATATCACAAAAACATTCCACTAATCACAAAATTTCTTTTTGTGACCACGTTTTTTTGGGTCCTTATATATATATATATATATATATATATATATATATATATATATATATATATATATATATATATATATATATATATATATATATGATCAATGGAGAAGTAACCAATTGGGGGGAAGGGGGGAGACAATTTTTTTTTCGTTTTTTAAAAAAACTTTGTTCTCGAACATTATAGATTGGATGAAAAAATGAAAATTTAAAAAAGGCACTTTGTGATAAATGTTTTTATTTTGGCGGAAAAACGATCGAAGAAATAATATATAACAATTATCGTGTTTTTCGAGCGTATTTTGAGGGTTTAGGGTTTAGATATTATTGGGGTTTAGAATTTTAGGGTTTAGGGTTTAGTATTAGGATTTAGATTGAGTTTTTAACACGAACGGTTTATAGTTTTGGGTTTAGGGACTAAACTCAAAACACTAAACCCTAAACTTTAAATCGGGCTAAATTTTGATAAAAAGTACTTCACAAAACATGAAGAAAAAAAACGTTCGAAGATTAACATTCTTCACGATCAATATTATCTTGAATATTATTTTTGTCGATCGTTTTCCCGCCTAAATAAAAACATTCATCACGAAGTGTCTTTTTTAAATGTTCATATTTTCGTGTGATCTTGATGCCTGAAAAAATAATTCGAAAAAAAAAATTACTTCCCCCGCTACTCCCCAAATTGGTTACTTTCCCATTGATCATACCCCATATATATATATATATATATATATATATATATATATATATATATATATATATATATATATATATATATATATATATATATATATATATATATATATAGTGTTAATCGGGTGAATAGATTCTCACTAAGATAGATAATTAGAACAGGTTTAAAAACGAGAAACAAAATTTTTATTATTTTAGGCATACTCATATCAAAAACTTTTTACCGATATCATTTCAAGCAAAGAATCTTTTTTTTTTCTTATTGACATGTTGCAACCTTTAACTGATCGAAAATTTGTAGATGTGATTGTGTCGGAGCTTGTTTTTGCTACTACAATTTACTTTGTTTGGCAAGAAAGGAATAATAGGTGATTCAAAGGGAAGGTGCGATCAGTCTAATGCTTGGCGGATCTAATTTATCCACGATTAGGTGGAAATTACTTTCGCTTCAGTTTAAAGACTCTCCTCAAGTTGCTGCTATGAGATCGGTCTGGCTTCTATAGGAGTCGGTTGTTGGGTCTAGTCGGATTTCTGTTTAAGTGTTTGGCTAATTGTTGTTTGGTCGCTTAGTGGGTTGCAGGGCTCTCTTGTAACACTTGTGCTTTATTGTAACCATTCTTTGATTATTTTTAATAATATTCATAGGTAACCTTTACTAAAAAAAACATCCGCACATAAAAACACAAATATGTAAATCACATCTCAAGATTTAATGCATCAAAGTTCTCGTTTTTTTGCCAAAAAAAAAAAAAAAAAAAGGTAGAACGTAATACTAAATTTTACTCCAAATCAAACACATATGATACATAACAACATAAAGGAGGATATATAACAACATAAAGGAGGATGCATATACATGAAAAAAGTTGCATCAGTTATAACAACTTGGCTTTATGTTTTGACTACACATTTTTAGAGAAAAAATATTCAAATGAAGTTTTGTTCTTCATGAATGCAAACTAAAAGTCCTTCCAAAAATTAATCACAAATCCCGAATTTTCAAAATCAATAAATGAATTCATTTTCAAGGAATTGGGATGCACTAGTGAGTGAATAAGTTGGTGGCGACTCTGGATGCACCGGGAATGATCGGTATCACGCTCACGATGCTAATTTTGCTCGGTATTTATTTTGAGAGATGATATTCATATACATATTTTACCATAAAACTTACAATTATATCTTATGTTTATCTAGAAAGTTGAATTTCAATTATTATAAATAAGAGTATTATAGTAATTTAAGTGTGTATGGATCAAAACTAGTGTGTAAGTATCACCTTCCATTTATTTTTGTCAAATATGAGGATGCGCCAAGAAATTATAGGAATAGTAATTTTCCATATTTGCCCTTATTATTTATTTTTTAAATTGGAAAAAGCCTTAAAAGTTTCTATCCGTTGATCAATGCATAAACGGTTCATATTAGTTCTCATAAAAACTTAAATGGGAGAACATTCTCACATGATTATATATATAGGGTAATGATCCCATGAGAACCATTCTCATTTTAAATTTAGTGAGAACACTTTTTAACCACACAATTCATTAACAAAATAAAAGGTAATTTAATTAGGATATTTCTCTTCTAAAAAAATTAACTTCCTAATTTTTCTCAAAGAAATCTTCATCCCCAACTGTTTAATTAAGGTTGCCTCATAAATCTTTTAGGAAATTACATATCACTATTTCGACAAAGATGCATATAGATGGTGGCTTGACATGGATGCAAAGAAAATGATGCACGATAGGCAAACATCGTGACTGCATGACAAAAACATTTTTTTACCACATAATTCTCTCTCTCCAAAAAAAAAAAAAAAAAAAAAACTTAAAAATATAAAAACTATATGCATCCATTAAAAAGCTTAAACATTATTTACATCCCTAAAATAAATGATTAGCATCCCAATATAAACAAATGCATCTAAAACGTTGGCCGGGATGCAACTAAATCGTTTGATTTGATTGTGTCATCTCTTGTTAAACTATTGCTAGTCCTTGCTTTTGCAAATGAGTATCATGTGCAATTATAATATTTGAGACGAGAATGATACATAGCATTATTAGGGGTAAAAATTATGTTTAAACTTAAATAAATTTTATTATCAAATATGTCTTGAATTGTGGGTGAGATATTTACGGAAGGGATGTGAAACCGCAATTCCGTTAATGCCTTAGAAGTAATTTTTAATTCAACTAATTATTTAATTAATTAGTTATTAGTCAAATTAACTAGTGGTTCAAAATTGTTCTCACAAAAATTTTAAATGAGAATGTTCTCATTTGAATACATTTCATATATATATATATATATATAGTAGAGGAATCAAATGAGAAATTGTTTTGTTTGAGAATCCTGAGAACTAAAAAATACACTGAAATTTGAGCAAAAAAGGGAAATTCAAGCAAAAAAAGGAAATTCGAGCAAAAATGGGACACGGGCGAACAAAAAAAAGCAATTCGAGCAAAAAATGGGACAAGGGAGAACAAAAAAGTGATATTCGAACAAAAAAAGGCGGGCGAACAATTTTGTGTACTACATTTTTGATAGTCGAACAAAAAAATGTAGAACACACGGGTAGTCGAACAAAAATGCTGATATTCGAACAAAAATGCGTTCTACATTTTGAAATTCGAACAAAAAAAAATTTGCTCGACTATGAATTTTTTTGTTCGTCAGTGTTTTTGATTTTTGCTCGAATTTCTTTTTTTCGCTCGCCCGTGCACCTTTTTTGCTCGAATTTCAGTGTATTTAGAGTGTTTTTGGAGTTCCTAAAGTCTTCACAATATAAAGTTCTAACTTGACCTATATATATATATATATATATATATATATATATATATATTTATAATGATTATACTTATTATAATATTATATATATACTTATAATTATAATATAAATATTCTAATAGTGTATATATATGTATGTATATTTATATTTAGGGAAAATGACTTGGAAAGGTAACTTAAGTTATTTAATTTGACAATTAAGGTAACTCTCAATTTGCTTAAGCCCGAAAAAGATTTTGATTTTTTAATTTTGCTCGAAAAGGACTACGATTTGAAAAGTGTGAAATTGGGGTAATCATCGTCAAATTCATTAACGATCATTAGTCAAAAATACACTGTTAGTCCATAAACTTTGTTAAACAATTGCACCACTTATTCTTTTCATCACCAAATCATATTTGCATCTTCATTCCCAAATTTTCGTAAACCCTAATTAAATTCTTGAAACTTATGTTTATAATTGATTATAAAATTCTTGAAGGAGGGACAACTTGTTTTCATAATCTACTATTAAACAATAAAATTGATCGATGTACAATTACAGGTTTATCAAATTCCAATTGGACGTAGTACAAATTGATTCAAGTATTCTTGAATATCACACCATCATTTTTCATCTCATTAATTTAACACACAATATCAAGCATCTCATCTCAATTGAATCAAGGGAATCGACTACAAACGATCGTTAATGAATTTGACGATGTAACCTTTTCGAGCAAAATTAAAAAAATTTAATCCTTTTCGGACTTAAGCAAATTAGGGGTAACCTTGATTGTAAAATTGAATAACTTATGTTAACTTTTGGGGCAATTTGCCCTAATATTTATAATAATAATTATAAGTAACATATATATACATATATATATATATATATATATATATATATATATATATATATATATATATACACACACACACACACACACACTAGTGAAAAGACCCGTAAAATCACGGGTTTGTTTAAACGACCATTGATAAATAAACATTATAAGATAATATAATGAGTTAGACAAATATGTACCTATACTAAGATTGTTGAATAATATGTTCGGAACTATACAATGCTTGGAACTATACAATATCATGTATTTCAGAGATCCCATCAATAATAGTTTAGAAAACAGAAGAATATACAATCAAATTAAATCATTAAATATATATCTCTTGTACAGAGTGTTAACACCTATTTCCTTATGAGGTAAGGCTTAGTGTATCAACACAATACTAGAAGTATCTAGCTAAAAGTGGAGGAGTGTTGCCGATTGATGTTTACCCTTGGAAAATAATCCCTGCAGGCCCGGTTCACAAGTATAGAAACTTGTGGGGTGGCTTAATCAATCTTTTGTCCGCTGAGCGCTGAGCTACTAGCCGGATGACTTCTAGTGAGAGAAAGTACTATGTGAGAGAGAAAGGTGAAGTCTCTACTCACAAGTTGTCAGAGTGTCTGAATGTGTAAAATGACGACCCAAGGGGTCTATTTATAGTGATAGATCCACCAGATGGTTCGGGGACACGTGTCAGATGATGATACGTTCTGTTATTCGTGATCCGAAATTTATGTTGAATGTGACGCTCTCCGGTCAGGACCTAAGCGCTAGGCGGCCTTCAGGGCTTACGCGTGACGGAAGCAGCCTGCACAGCGGAGAACGCTGAACGGGCAGTTTCACAAAACTGTTGTTCTCAGTCTTTCTGATGCTAATTTCATGCGAATAATATGCCTTTATGCGTGTATACGATATGATACACCATTAAGTCCCCCAGTTTAATGACTTAAGCATTTGAAAAAGGGTTAAGTTGTTGAACTTCTGCGAACGCATGCCAAACAAGTCTTCTCATTTGCCATTTGCATCGGGGAAAACATTATTGATAATGATGACAGACGAATTTTACTGACATTGTGATGATTATTTTTACATGGTTGAAACACTCCACGCGCCTCTAGCTGTAAAAAGCGTTTCGATGTACCCAACTATTGAACTTGTCCATACACGTGTCACGATCGTGTCCATGAAAAATGCATCGATGAATTCCTATATAAACCGCCATAACCTTTTACCTTCACTTTTTTTACCTTTGTTCAAGAGCAAAAAGCACATACATTTCTGCACAAATCTTCATCACTTTCTTCAAGCTTTATTCTCAACTTTTAAGGTTTTTCATCTTTCAAGGTTAGTTTTATTCCATCTCATTGTTATTTCTTATTCACTTTACCTTTTTCACTTTATTACCATGGCTTCTGCGTTGAGTACTGGCCAAGAAAACGTTGAGCTTTCTACTTCAGATACCACTGATCTTCCTGAGGTTAGCGAAATAGCGTCATCCTTATCGGAGAGTCATTTTGACGGTTTGAAGATTGCTTTCTATCATTTAAACCAATACAATCCTATACTTCCTACTGGCAATCAAAGGGCCAACAAACCCCCTGCTGGTAAAATTGCTTTATACGCTTTACAACTGACTCACGGTAATCTCCGTGTTCCTCTTACACGATTTCTTCTACGCATCCTTAGATATTTTAGAGCCTGTTTGAGCCAAATCCATCCCCATGGACTTCAGAAAATCATTCTTTTTGAAATGTACTGCAATGCCTCCAATATAAAGCCACACCTTAAAGATTTTATCTCTCTTTTTAGAATTCGAACAATTAGCCGTTGCTGGCTTACCATTGACAATAAACGAAATACATATTTTGTTGGGAAAAATAAAGTTTCAAACTTGAAAGGCTGGAAGAGTCCATTTTTATTTGTTGATGAAGGAGTTATTCCGGAAGAGTATTTCGTTGTCCGGAAACGGAAGTCTATAGATGTTGGCATAGGAAAGGCTGTTAAGGTAACCACCGTAGAGAAGTGAATAGTGAATCATCTTAAAGATCTCCGCCTTTCGCCCAAATCATATGAGAAGTATGAGGGGATTCTTGTTCTGTGTAAAGTGAGCCAGGAATGGCCAAGTACTTCTGTGCTAGTACTCCGCCAGAAGAACTAGGGTAGGATGTGCTACGATCATCCTAATATATACATGTCTGTCTATGTTATGTCATTATTACTTATATTGCTATATTTGCCTTTGTTTAATTTTTTGCAGAACAAACCGAGATGCTTGTTCGTTCTGCCATCATTTCCCTCGATCTTGAGGATGATGTTGAGATCACTGCTTGTGACAAAACTCCTGCCGAGCTAGAGGCAGAAAGAACTGAAGCTGAGGCTAAGGCCGCTGCTGCTGCTGCCAATGCTGAAAAAGAGGGTGAAAGCAGCGGTAGTAGCTCAGACAGCGAGTCTGAGCAGACTGATACTGAACGGACGGCGGAGGACACCACCGAGCAGGAAACAACAGGATCGGTTGACATTACTGGTGAGACGCTCCACATCCCTCCTGCAATCACAAAGATACCCAAGAAGGGTAGAAGCTCTAAGAGAGCAAAAGATGCTGAGGGAAGCCCTAAGCAAAAACGTGGAAGAAGTATGCCAATATTGCCTTTTCTTGATATTTCATGCATCTTTGTTCATAATTGTTATGTCTGTTTATAATGTTAACTTATTTGATATGGTAGTTCATTTAACAGAGTCTAATGATAGCCAAGGAAAGGCTGTTAAAGGTGGTGAGCAGAGGACGGTGGAGATCCTTGAAAGTCAAGAGGAGGAAATTTTGAAAACTCCTGACCGGAACTTTACTCCTTTTGATGAGACTGATTTTCAGGAGTTGAGGCCGGAAGACTCCTCCTATCATTCTCCACCCCCCACTATCATCATCCCTGCTATCACATCGTCAAATGCTCCAGAGCCTCCAATTCCTGCTCATGTGAGCGCTTTGCAGGCGTTTATCGATAACCCTGCCACTAAGTGTAATGATTTCTTGACTCTTCTTCAGGTACTAATGATAAAATAATTTGTATGTATGTGCTTGCAATTTATTTTTGTAAATTGTTAATATTGATCATAACATTCTTCTTTTGTAGGGTTTTACTATCCCTGAGCTAAATCCCCACTTCACCGCTCTCCGTTCTGAACAACTCAGGCAGTCAACTGCAGCATCTGCTATGTTGTTTATGAACCACCTACAGTCATCCCTGCAATTGCAGAAGCATCAAGAGTCTATTCTTGAAATAGCCCGTACTGAAAGGGCTGAAGGTTCAAACGCTAGCAAAAGAGCTACTGAAGCTGAACGTGCTTTGGCCAAGGCTCAAGAAGCTTTGAAGGCGAAAGAAGATGAGCTAAAAGGTCCCCAAGATGTTGCTGCTATCCTGCGGGAGGAGAAGGAGAGAGTGGTAGAAGCTGAGAGGAAAAAGGTTGATGAGGAGCAGTTGAAGGTTGGTGATCTGGAGAGTCAGCTGGAAGCCTTAAAATTAAACTTGAATGCTGAAAAAGAAAAGGCAGCTGAACTTCTCCGCAGGGCGGAGGCCGGTGAGGGTAATTTTGCTGAGCTGAAGAAGGTAATACCGGGTGTAATAGCTAAGGTTCTTGGATCCCAACTTGTTGGGAATCCTTACAATGACTATGTTGATGCTATGGTCACTCATTCCATTTCTGATGTTACTAACAAAGTAACCAAATGCCTTGCCCCAAACCAGCATCTTCCTCCTGCCATTGCTAACCTGATGCGTCCCGGAACAATGGAGAGAGTCAATGAGACAAGGGATAAACTGATAAACCTTAAGATTGACATTTTTGATGATGTGTGTAATAGGGAAGAATCATTTGCCAAGGATGTTCTTGGCGTTGAATTTGCATGAACTCTTGTAATAAATTATGAACAATGATAAATTTATCTGTCTTATTTAAACTTTTCATGTTGCCACTCTTATGATTATGTTTGTCTTCATGCTCTCTTCGAATACGTGGACTTTTCTTGCTTTAAAAATGAATATGATGTGCATCAGGCATATGATAAATTTTCTATGTACAATTGTGTACTGCACAACTTAATAAAACATATTGAAAAATGTTTGATATAATTCTTATGAAGATGCCTTGCACTGTTAAATTTTTCTGAATTATCAACATATACAATATTGAAATTATACTTTTCAAAGATTATGCCTTCAAATAATTTGCAGGACATTAAAGTCCATCATACGCATTCCGTCATGGAATTGATGAGGAATAATTATGAAGTATTTTTGGATAGTGGTTATGAGTTAATAACCTTTCCGCCATATGCCTTCCGTCATAAAGTTTATGAGGAAGAGTTGTGAAATACGTCGGCTTTCATATATTGTAATAACTTCATTCGTTTTGTGAAGTAAGTTTTTATAATGTTTGTCATGACAAGTATCTAGTTTTTTTTTATTTTGCTTCGGTGCGTTATAGTAAAACTTTAACATTTTCTAGCCGATCCCTTGTACCTTTTGCTGGCCGGCACAAGAGCATCCGCCATCGGAAGTATAAAAATACTCTCCTTCTGTGGGCTGGGTATAAATGCAATGTTTTACATTTGTCACAGGCAGCACTTTGCATAAGAAAAAAGATAAAAATTTATTGATTGATAGTGCGCAGTAGATAAACAATTCAATATGAATTTAGGTGGATCAGGCCTAATTAGTACATTATGAAAGTTTAATGCATGTTGTTGTAAACATATGCGTTGTAGCATAACTACAATAACGGACAGTAAAATGATAAACTTTGCTCTTCATAAAATGCTGAAATTTGCTCTTCATACGCCAAGCGTCCAGCGCTGTACGGCCTGAATAGTTGATCATGGTATAATAAACTCTTGAATTTCATCATCTCTGAACAATCGACTACGCCTTCTCTGATTTGCTCTGCCCTCTGGTAAATTTGCAAACGTAGACCGTTCCCTAGTTGGGCCTACATACTGTGAATGTATGGCAGCCACTCCGTTAGAAGTTGGAAATCTAATCTCTGCATAAGCAGTGGATGCAATTACTCCAAATTTTGCCAACGATGTCCTTCCAAAAAGGAAATTAAATCGAGAAGTGCCTTCCAAAATAGTGAAATCAATTGTTTCAGTTCTCAGCAATGGGAATGTTCCCATAAAAACCTCCAAACGAATTCGCCCCATGGCGTTCACCGGTGTTCCTGTCAATCCTGAAACCTTCAAATTTGTCTGCCTAGCTCTATCCTTTATGTGCCTTGGAAAAGTTCTTAAACAATGCCAATAGATGATATCAGCTTCACTGCCTGTATCCGTGTAGATACGGCTGATAAATTTGTTTGCAATTTCTGCTGATATGACCACTGGCTGAACGGATAAAGTCCAATTTTGGATTGGTTGAAAAATGATTGGAGCATATCTCCAGCTGTCCACATTGTTGTCTGACTGCTCACCGTCTTCATAACTACTATCATTAAATCACACCATCTTGATTACCACTTCTGGAGTTGGTTCACGCTCTCCGTATGAGTTTCTGTTTCGCGTCCGCCATGCTCTTCCCTTCTTCTGTTCTCATCCCGACGTCCTCTTCGACCATCATTCTTCTGCCATGCAAATTTATTTCTAGGATCATTTCTTCTGTATTGTTTGCCTGGCAGCAAGTGATTTAACTCCCTGCCTTAATCTTTGCAATGATTTCTCTCATCAAAGACTTGCAATTATCTGTATCATAACCCCCACGCCTCATGAAAGTCACACCATAGCTCACTTCTTGGACCATCTCTTTCCTCCATAGGTGTTGGAGGATTGAAAGCAGTCCGGATAGGTTCAATGAAAAGAATCTCCTTAGGAGTTTTGGTTAATGCCATTATAAACGGATGTCTCTCTAAGGGCCTCCTGTTGTGGTGAAAATCATTGGGATGATTGTTGCCTCTCCATCTGCCATTGAAATTGTCATTTCTCCTCTGATTTCGATCAAAGTACCGTCCTCCGTTGTGCGGTTTGGTATAGCTGTTGCCATCAAACTTGCTTGGTCCTCGCTCGCCAGCTCGAACATGCTTTTGTGCAACTTCCAATGCTTGATGCAGAGTTTTTGGCAAGTCATACCTTAACGTATGAACGAGTGCACTAAACCTTCGTTGATCCAAACAAAAAATAAAACCGGATACTAACTGTGACTCTGGACAATCAGGTATTTTTTGTGCTTCAAGCGTGCATCTCTTCATGAAATTACTTAAGGATTCATTATGATGCATCGTTATTTCATGTACATCAAGATGTGTCAAAGTGCAGCTACGAAGATTTTGATATTGCATGACAAACTTTGCACGAAGGTCCAAATAACTTGTTATACTTCTTGGCGGAAAACTTGCAAACCATTCCCTTGCCATTTTCTGCAACACCATGGGAAACATATGACAAGCTACCTCGTCATCCCAATGCTGCAACCTTATTGCACCCTCAAATATGGTAAGGAAATCTTCAGGATCTGTAGTACCATCATAAACTCCAATTGCCGGTATGCCAAGATTCCTAGGTAACGGCAATTCGATCAATGAAACATTGAGTAGACTCTGCCGTAGCTGGTGGCTTTGTAGCTTGCTCTCGAGTAATTAGAGCGAAAAAATTGTCTACAGCCACATCACGGACGGCGGGCTGCGCTAAGCGTTGCTTATACTTTGCCGGAGCTGTCTGCTTAAGGATTTCATTTAAAAGTAATGCTACTTTCTTTTCAGACATGAACTCCTCTTTGTCATCATTCTCTTCTTCAGAGTCAATGCCAATATAGCTGAATTCATTATCATTTTCAGAATCATCAATAAGACTGCCAAACTTGTCAAGTATTCTGGATAACTTGTACTTTGACACAGATTGCTTCTTCATGATTTGCTTGTTTTTACCATCTGTCATCTGCCGAAAAGATGTAAATGGTCCACATCGTCGTGGCTGCATCAGTGGTCGCTTCTCTGGGTTGGTAATGAAATTACGAAGCCTGTCTGCACTCTTGGTTGCCGTTTCTTCGATTACTGGCCCTTTCCCTGGACTAGTGGCCAAATGTTTAAGCCTTTCTGCCATTTCAGCTACCGTTTCTTCAATTGTGCTCTCCGGTGGTTGAACAGGTGCATTTTCTTCAGGAATAAAGTGCCACGCCTTCGGTTGATGAATTGTTGAATGTTTCAAGGACGCCTGTGCATGGGACTTCAGTTGTTTTTGTTCCTTTTCCGTTCCGCGTGTTCTTGACATTAGTGGATGGCGCCATTGTTAACACCTATTTCCTTATAAGGTAAGGCTTAGTGTATCAACACAATACTAGAAGTATCTAGCTAAAAGTGGGGGAGTGTTGCCGATTGATGTTTACCCACGGGAAATAATCCCTGCAGACCCGGTTCACAAGTATAGAAACTTGTGGGTTGGCTTAATCAATCTTTTGTCCGCTGAGCGCTGAGCTACTAGCCGGATGACTTTTAGTGAGAGAAAGTACTATGTGAGAGAGAAAGGTGAAGTCTCTGCTCACAAGTTGTCAGAGTGTCTGAATGTGTAAAATGACGACCCAAGGGGTCTATTTATAGTGATAGATCCACTAGATGGTTCGGGGACACGTGTCAGATGATGATACGTTCTGTTATTCGTGATCCGAAATTTATGCTGAATGTGATGCTTGTCGGCCAGGACTTAAGCGCTAGGCGGCCTTCAGGGCTTACGCGTGAAAGGGCAGTTTCACAAAACTATTGTTCCCAGTCTTCCTGATGCTAATTTCATGCGAATATTATGCATTTATGCGTGTATACGATAGGATACACCATTACAGAGTAACTTCTTTATCAACTTTCTTCCAAACATTAGAACATCTAAGGCTGTAAAACAAACAAGGACACATATGGCAAACAAAAAGTGTAAGGTTACTCTAATTTTTTTTCTTAAAACGTAATTATTTAGGTCCAATGTAAAGGATTTAGAGCATATTAAACTTTCATAAAGGATATGAAACACCTTGTGACTTGAACCTTGAGAAGAATTACTAATTCTGGAATCAAACCTTTTCTGAAATCTTGGACTTCTTGAATTCCAACATTGAAAAAAGAAAGTTAGGCCAAACAATTTAATTTTGAATCCCAACCATCAATTTTCTAATCAAATCTTAACATGGACACCACTTTTATTAAGAGTAGCCTTATCCATCAACACAGTTCCTAAACTTTACACAATCTGCTGCATAGTAGTTTACTTAAAGTAAATATTACTACACTAGGCTTTTAAGTTGACCTCTTGTCCCATACTTGGTCATTACATCTTTATATTTTTACATCATTATCTCCACATCACTAAAATCAAATATTTTTATAGCTAAAGTAATTTTCCTCAATTCAAAAATATTTAACTTAATCATCTTACAATTGCATGTGCTTAAGTCCATTAAGATACACTCCAGTTACGATAAAAGAGAGAACTTTTGTCCTTTCAATAAAACGATAATATTACAATTACTATCAATTATTACCCACAACAGAATGACACGTATACAATAACACGAACCTACAAATGCCTTAGGTTTTACTTAACTTGTGGGATATCATACCGTGGGATTTCATACCTCATTTTGGCGATCAGCATAGAGTTAGACTCAGGATGCATCCTACATAACCTCCAACTTATGAATTCTGATAATTTTATAGGAAACAATGGAATCCCTAAAAAAAAGTACAACAACATCAAACCTGCAAATTAGTTGTCATAATATAAGCATAGAATAGTTGTTGAGTATAACTTAAATGCGTACGTCATCCTACATCGTTTTATTTGAAATGAATGTATTAGCATTACTTTGCAATCATGTGTACATTTACATATTCATTATCTAAAAAACTTATTTCAAATATAAGGGACAAATATTGTTTGGGTGAACCCAAACCCACCTCTATCCATAATAATCTGATACCCCAATCCGCCTGACCCAGTCTTTTTGCCATCTTTCCATGATATCATCAATAACAAAAGAGCACATCTTAGGAGTATACCTTCTCAAAATTTTAGCATGTTCTTCACATCTCAGAATTTCCGCATACCCATCAGATGGTTAATTCTTTGTTAGGCTGCCAATCTCCATTAACTAACCATCTCCAGAACAGCAACAGAATCAACCTTCCTTATTAGAGAAAGCCCACGAGCAACATAACATTAAGAGATCCAACCTGAAAATATACAAATGTTTCTTTAAAATACAGAGTCATATTAATCTAAATATTGTGGATAATCTAACACCTTAAAACTCAAAAAATGAAGAAATATGTCGAACCTGCAAAAGTGGCTAAACCTCAACGAAATAATTCATGAATCATGAGTTAAAAAGAAATGTTTACAGAATCAAAAGGAACAACTCCATGATTATCAAATCAAACATTTGACAAAAGAAATTTATTTTCACTTGGACATTTCATCAAACACTTAGTGTGCATCGTGGAGTGTTGATCAATAAACAGAACACGTCAAAAGAAATACCTTTGTAACATCCAAACTCTCATCAATTACTCAGCTTGTTAAATATCAAATCAAGCAAATAAAACCCTAAGATTACGAATCAAAAGAATACATATGCGATTAAAACCATAATATAGAATCGAAGATAAAATTAAACTGTAGACAATTTCATGGACTTAAAACCTAAAAATCTCTGAATAGGTTAATTGTTGAAAAATGAAGAAACAATATATAATAACTTCAAATCGAAACTGATATATAAACTGAAGACAGTCACGATCTTGCCGGTAATGATGGTGGAGATGGTGGCTGGTGTAGATGGAAGTGGTGGTTTCGTGAATCCTTAGAACACTTGTAAAACCCCTCATTTGCACAAACGATTTTGACATTGAGTAAATAAAGTTTAATCAGAGGAAAAGGCTTTAGGGTTAGGAGCTCCAGGCAGCATAGTTTTTAATTGCGGGTTTATACTACGGATTAGGGTTTAAAACCACACGTTTTTTTTCCTTTTTACTTAATTTAATACTCCGTATTTGTGTAGATCTTTTTTTAATTGTAAAATAATTATGTTTATGACATCAGCAAGAGGGCCTCACAATTTTTCTTTTTCTTTTATATATATATATATATATATATATATACACGTATATATATAACCTTTATCTTTTTCATGTGTTTTCGCGTTGCTCGTGATTGGGAGTGTTGTTCTTGCGATTGCGTTTGTTGCATTTGCATTTGTTGATGTCGAAAACTTTGTTGTTGAAACATTTATCGGTGTTGATACATTTATTGATTTTTTTTTGTTGGTGTTGTTGTTGTTGAAAGGGTCCACTAGTGTTGTTCAAAACTTAACGGAGATAAAGGATGATTCAGCCCAAATAAATCTCTAGTGATATTGGCCAATTGTCGTGGACTAAGTGTTTAGAGTAGTCGGTACGATAATCCGGGAGTATTTGCACTCCCGAATAACAATAGATTTGATACTGGACCGGTATTGGTAAGAGGTGTTTCAGGATCTTCATCTTGATTGTGTGGATTGTGTGGAGTGTTTAGAGTGTTAACATTTTTTTGTAAGAAGAAGTATGTATGTATGTGTTTTTGTTTAAGATGGAAGAAGTACATGTATAAATGTTCTATATATATAGTAAATATTAACATTGTTTGAATTTTATTTTTATTATTTATATTCCAACGGTCAGCAAACACAAACAGTAAAAAAAATGGATCCAATAAAATCTTCCCACGTGGCTAATTTGCCTTTGGTTCTCCTGTTGGATTGCAACACACACACACACACACACACACATTTTTGCCAATTCTAATGTCACGATACGGCTTGTTTACGACGTTGGATGCCCTCCACATTGGATATGACAGCGTTACTTGCTGTATGTTAGGAATGGTCTTAACTGAACGAACGTTTCCGTGTCATATATTTTGAAAAAGAAGGATTAAAATGTAAATTTGGTAGTCATGTTAGGTTAACAATACATAATGATGATGTAATGTTAGCTACACATAAGTTATTATCTCCTATGTTGTAAACGACGTTTATTTCATTTGTTGCGATGACCATTACGGCGTTTTGGTGACTAGCCCGTCTCGACCTCGTCCCATCTTCTATGAAAAAACTTAAGTGCCTAAAATTGAGATAAAGTATATGAGGAGGTCAACTGATGACATCATAAAAAATGATATATTGGATAAGTTGTTGAGCATTGACATCCAGATCGATCAAATTTCAGCGACTAAAGCCCAAATTGAAGAACGATACAATACTTTTCATGAGCTCGAGACTATATCCAAAATTGTGGATATGGATATTATAAGCCCGTGTCATATGGAGTGTGGAAAGGTCGAGAATACCAAATATTTTCATGGATTGTTGAAACATCACCGAAATAACCAAACAATAAAAGGGGTTTCGGTTAATGGTATTTGGGTTGATGACCCATCTAACGTTAACCAAGCTTTCTTTAAATTTTTACAGGTGTAGATTCGATGTTGCTGCTCGTTCGCAACCTGTTTCAGTCCCTATCTCCCTGATCCATGTTTTACTTTGAATGACTCAGATCATCGTGCGTTAGATTGTGAGGTAACTTTGGAAGAAATCAGAGATGCATTTTGGAATTGTGAGAGTTCTAAAGCACCTGGTCCTGAAGGTTTCACTTTTGGCTTTGTTAAAAAGTTTTGGGACCACATTAAATCTAACTTGTGCAACTCGATATTGTCTGCTTTCAGTTCATTTACATTACCCACATGATCTTCTTCTGCTTTTATCTCACTTATACCGAAGGAGTCAAATCCTACGATTATAAAAACTATCGGCCGCTCTCTCTCATTAATGTTCAATATAATATCATCACTAAAATATTGACTAACCGCTTGGCGAAGGTTATAGGAAAAGTCAATAGCGAGGAAAAATACGCTTTTATTAAGGGTGGTCAGATTATGGACGGTCCTTTAATTTTAACAGAAACGTTGGAATGGTTCAAGAAATCGAAACAAAAACTGATGATCTTTAAAATTTACTTAGAAAAAGCATATGATTATGTTTGCTATGATTATTTGGATATCATGATGTTTAAAATGGATTTTAGTAAAAAATGGCGCGATTAGATTTCTATGTGTATATCAGCTGCAAGAACATCAACGATTATAAACGGCAGCCCGACTCGTAAGTTTACTTTGAAAGGAGGTTTACGACATGATGATCCTTTAAGCTCTTTCCGATTCTTAATTATAATGAAAGGGTCACACTTGAATCTCAAAGAGAGAATTGGCGCGGGGTTAATAATGGGTGCTCGTGTAGGAGTGAATCAACTATTGGGGTCTCCTTTATTCTATGCTGATGATGCGGTGGTTGTGACTGATCGGCATAAACAAAGTTTTGATAACATTTTTGCAGGTCCTAGATGAGTTTCACATGCACACTGCTTAAAAAATTAATGTGATCAACTCACAAATATTTGGCTTGCGAATTCCCGAATTCAAGTTGGATCAATTCGTTGCTGAAGTTGGTTGTGCGAAAGGAATGTTTCCGTTTAAATATCTTGGCCTCTCATTGGATTTTAACATGAACTTAATAGGAATTTGGAAACCCAGTATTGATATATTTAAGAAACAGTTATCAGGATGGAAGGCTTCCATGATTTCTATCAGGGGACGCCTCACCCTTGTGAAATCAGTTTTGGGAAGCCTAGGTATCTTTTAACTTTCGTTATTCAAATGTCCAGAAGTAGTTATTAAAGAACTCGAGTCCATTTGAGCCTGGTTTTTTTGGGGATCATCAGGGGACTCTAAGAAAGTGCATTGGGTCTCTTGGAATTTTACATTAGCTTTTCTCGAAAAGGAAGAGTATGACTAGGTAGTCTACGGGCATTCAACATGGCTCTCGTATTCAAATGGATTTGGAGGATTGCTACACAACCGAATACTAAATGGGCTATTATTATCATATCAATTCACGGTGTTAGTACTTAGTACGGGCACGGTAGATAGGCATGTGGGAAAACATCCTAAGATTCTATGCAAATGCACGGGTGAAACATCTTATCCCTAGACATACTTTGTACATGAACATTGGCAATGGTAGTTAAGTTAAATTTTGGCTAGATACTTGGTGTGGAGATGGGTCGTTAGCTAATAGTTTTTCTCGCTTGTTCCATTTCGAAACTAATCTGCAATGCAAAGTTTCCAATAGTTGGAATCATGGAAGTTGGTCATGGATCTGGTCCCGAACAAATATTGGCAGTCGAAATTTACAAAGTCTGGACAATATGACACGAATTATTGGTCCCATAAATTTATCATCAGAAGCAGACACATGGATTTGGAAAATTGACGGGTCCAACACTTTTTCGGTTGCAAGCACTCGTACTTTCATTGATGATTTTATTCCTTGTAATGTTAACCTTTTCTTATGGCGACTTGCATTGGACATGCTACCAACAAGATTGAAATTATCGCAAATGGGCTTGGAAATACAACAAATCGGATGCATTTTCTGTCAATATGGAATCGAATATACTTCACACATTTTTTTACCAATGCCCGGTGGCTAGAGACATGTGGATCATATTGAATTATGGTTTGACATGGAACGCTCCATTCCTCATTTTGTGTCATGGCAGGAGCAAAACTCGTTTTTGGATAACATATGCGTAGACTGGGATACAATGAAGAAAATTTTGGTTATCTTTGCGACTTCTCTTTGGATGATCTAGAAGCTTCGAATAGCACTGTATTTCGGCCTTCTCCTATTCAAAAAGTTGGGCTTTTTGATTTTTTTTCACTAAATGTCTTTAAACACCATTGTAATTTTTGTATTCTTTTTCCACTAGCTTCTTGCTAGGGGTTTCTTAATAAAATTTCATCTGTTCGTAAACGGCCAAAAGTTGGGCAAAATGCAGGAAATGTCGAGTCAAGGTCGGTCAAAAGTCAAAAATTCGGTTAAAAGTCAGTCAAATCGATCAAAATTCACGTAGTTTAGTGTTACTTTTATATTATATTAACGACGGTAGAGGTTTTTTTTACTTTAATATATGTATGTATATATATATGTGTGTGATTGTGTGTGTGTGTGTGAACGTCAGTCAACGTCTGTCTCGACCCATCTTGACATTTTAAGGTTCCGGCCTTATCGACCCCGTCTCGCGTCTTTTTAAACCTTGGTTATGGCGCATTAGTTAATCAGAGACAATTTGGTATTTGGTTGTGGATGGATGTGTTTGGATAACAAGTTTATATAAAATTTACTAGAGTTTAACATTATATATTCTTATATAAGCTCAAGCTAATAGAGGATTATTTGAGTGATAAAATTTAAAGAGATTATATAAAATCTATAATCTATAAAAAAATAAGCTATTTGAATTATCTTATAAAATAATTTTCTAAATTATGAATTGAAAAATTACCATAGTTATTACTCTGTATTAATATAATAATTTATTATTTATTTATCATTTATATTACATTACACTCTATGTATTTATCATATATACATATGTATTTATTAGTTATTGCCTAAATTATTGGCCCATTAATCCACTAGCACTCATTTATGAACAACAAGAAGTCCAATAGAATCCAATATTCTTTATAAAGTATGACCCAAATTTGAAGGTTTGGGCTTAGATTGCCGGCTGTAGGCATGTAGCTAGATATGACAACGGTCACTCGATTTTGTAAAAAAAAATTCGGCAAAAAGAGAACATTTATAAATTATCAAAGGCAATCCTTCATCAAAACGATGAAAGATGTAGTACAAGGAAAGACGAAATACAAAACCAACCATTCGGTTTACAATGTAATACAAAAGCTATCAAACTAAGAATCAAACCGAATGGCACAAAAGTCCGAGATTTAAATACCATACATAAGATTGATGTCTGTAACATAATTTGAAAGTGGAAGCCCATAAGAAGACTTTGAGTTTGATTTGGCGAACGATGGAGGCCCAACAAGTGTAATTGCCATTGAAAACGAAATCATTACGTGTTATCCAAATTTCCCTTGTTCGCTTGGAAACAATTAACAACCATGGCTAATCATTGGTCGGGTCCCCTTTCTATTTTGGACGACTTTAATTCGGTTTGTAAAGCGGAAGAAAGATTTAGGGCGATCATCGACCCGGTTAGAATCTCAAATTCGATTATTTTACTATCTCGGTTAACTTGATTGACCAACCTTTAAACAATGATGAATTTACTTGGGAAGGGCGAGAAGGGAAGCTGTCGCGAATTGATAGAGTTTTGGTGAATGTGGCTTGGTTAGAAATATTCCCGGATTCACCCGCGGGTATTTTACGAGGCTAGCCTCATGCCTTCGATTTTTTACATGGCACTTCTTCGGCCGTCAAGTTTTGCATCAAAACATCAAAATTATTAAATTCTTCACCATTAGTAAAATTCATTGAGTTACCCTTACAGTTAACATTCAACTCAAGTTTACTGGGAACAACTGGCTCGATCTCTACATGAAGCTTTATCTCGCTAACAGTATAGAATAGAGAGGAATCTTCTTCATGAATTACGAGCTCGACATTTGTATCTGCTGTAACCAAAGTATCATTTTTGGAGTTTGAAACCGAAGCATCATTTTTGGAGGTGGGAAGAGAGTTATTGTTATTACCTTTCTTACTTGTTCCTCCTCTTTTGCGAATTACGTCACAGTAACTACGGCAATTCGAGTTGACACATTGGTTCTTGGGTTGGTTTACGATGGGTGTTTTAGGGATAAGGCAAGGGGTTTTAAATTTAATTGAATATGAGGTTTTTTTGATTGAGATTGGAATGGTGTTTAGGAGAGACAATACAAAACTCTTTTTCAAATTGGGAAGTAGAATCGATTTTCAAATTCACATCAATATCCGAACTTTTTTTTTTCCAAATTCTCTAAAGTTGGAAAAGGACTAATGGACATAAGCTTTGTTTGAATTTTGAATTTGTAATTTGAGATAGCTTTATGCACTTTTTCTAAAGACAGGTGTGTAGATCTACTCTCACTTTCTTATCCAAGCTAAAAGAAGAAGGTGAAAGAAAAACCTTTTGATCTTTCTCAAATAATTTAACATTTTCAGGGGTAAGAATTCTAGAATCGATCTCCCCGTGTTCAATATCTATTTCATTGTTAATACCGAAGTTTGGGGTTTTGGACATCAGCGTTGTTAGAATAACCAGTGATGACTTGTCGGAGGTACAATCAACATCATTTGAGTATATCTTTTTTGTTGGAGGGGGGCTCAAGACATCAATTGCTGAAGAAAAGAGAATTGTATTCGTCAATTGAATCATTGGATACCTCCTCTATGGTCACGTTTTCGTTAATATCTTGAACCCAGATTCGGCAAGATTGGGTTTCTGACAATTTCACACTGACATAACGACGGATTGGTGCGGGATCAAAGACTTCAGTAATGACAAATAGAGACTCAGCATGCTTTTGTTGTGTAGTTTTTGGGTCAACATAGATGACCTCACTGAAGGTCCCGACAACCAAGTTCAAGGTGTCGATTGACGAGTACTCGAATGGACATCCTTTTATCTCTAATCGGGTGAATCTAGAGAATTTGAGGAATCGTTGATCCATAGGTTGTACCTTTAGAAACTTCAACTTGTTCATAGTTGGTCCCATGATCAAACGATGAAAGCTTTCGACATCCTTACATTCGACAATGTAACCGAAAACACCCCAAGTTGCAATGGACTCGATTGCCATGTTTATACTTCTCAACCATTTCTGAACCTTATCGAGGACTATAGTCGATCTTCTCATCCTTTCTTGTACCTTACGATTTACGGTAAGGATAATTTTTGGCGGTTGTGTCCAACATTGTTGGAATGTTTCTCGTTCTTGAGATTATGATTATTAATTCTGCTTTTAAGTAACCCAACAAAGATCTTCATGTTGTTTAAGAACTAACCGTTCATGGCTGTGATAGCATTGACTGCTGAACTTACTTAGGTGAATTTAACAAACGCGAAGGAACGTCCTTGTTTCCAGGCAACACCCTGGATTTGAACGTAAGCTTGGAAAGTGTTTGTGATGGTATAGGAATTTGACAATTTTGACAAACCTCCTATATAAATTGTGGATTTCTTGGTGATGGTTAAACATTTTTGTAGGTGTATGTATTTTGGGGAGGAAACTTATGAGCAAGTTGAATGGGAACTGAATTTGGAAAGGAAGGCTGGAAAATTCGATAATGAGACATGATAAATTTTTGAGATGGAAAGTGGTGGCTAAATGGAGAAGATGGGTTCAAAATTTCCAGTGAAGTGCTGTTGGGCACGGATTTCCTAACAGAGAAATTGTCAATACCTTTTGATTTGATTCATGTCAGTACCTATTGAAAAGGTCAATATTAATGCAATTGTAACTCCCAATATACTCTATACTCACCTGATCCATCCGATTCATGATGTAAATAAATGAACATAAATGAATATGAATACAAATATAGATAAAACTAATGGATATGAATATGGATGAAAAGTTTCATCAATAAATATTGAAATGTCTCGTTCATATTGATTATAAACGTTTCATATTAATTGATTTCGTTGCGAGGTTATGACCTCTATATGAGACGTTTTTCAAAGACTGCATTCGGTTTTTAAAACAAACCATAACCTTTATTTTATCGATAAAGGTTTAAAACCATAACGTAGATTATCAAGTAATGATAATCTAAAAGATAACGTTTTACACACGACCATTACATAATGGTTTACAATAATATTACACATTGATTTAAATCTCCGAATGAAGTTTTTAAACAATATATTACAAGCATGCTGACTCCAATTCTTGTCCTTAAATTAGCATGTAACAGCGGAAGCTCTTAATAATCACCTGAGAATAAACATGCTTTAAACGTCAACAAAAATGTTGGTGAGTTATAGGTTTAACCTATATATCAAATTGTATTAATAGAGCACAAGATTTCATTTCCATTTTTCATAAACATCATGCATGCATATAGCAATCTGCATAAAAATCATTCATATGTTGAACACCTGGTAACCGACATTAACAAAATGCATATAGAATATCCCCAAAACAGAAATCCATATGTATTAATAACTCGAAGTACTAAAGCATACCATTTTCCAGTATGGGGGGAGTTAGTGCCCGTACATCTACCTTTAGGATTCGCATCAATTAGGGTGTCTGTTCCATAATTCTTAGGCTACCAAGCTAAAAGGGTGATATTCGGTATTTATAATCCAACATAGAATGTAATTTCAAGTACTTGTGTCTATTTTGTAAAAACATTTACAAAACTGCATGTATTCTCATCCCAAAAATATTAGATAGTAAAAATGGGACTATAACTCACTTTCACGTATTTTTACTTCGTCGGAAAATAAGACTTGGCCACGGGTCGATTCACGAACCTATAACAAATATATACATACATATCAAAGTATGATCAAAATATGTTCACAATATTTTTTATTACGTTTTGATCATTTAAATTGTTAAGTTAGCAGTCCAACGTTAGTATTCCACAATTAATTGCCCACAGTTAGTAGTACAGAAATAAATCAATATAATTTCTCTAATCAATCCACGACTCAGTGTATACAAGTCTCAGACTCAATCACAACTCAAAGTATATATTTTATTTTGAAATCAACCTCAACCCTGTATAGCTAACTCGATCATTACCGTATATAGAGTGTCTATGGATGTTCCAAATAATATATATAGATGACGTCGATATGATATGTCAAAACATTGTATACGTGTCTATGGTCTATCAATATTACATAATATATACATGTATAATATAATATAAGTTGGTTAAGTTATAGTTGGTATAAATTTGTTACAAATTTCACGTAGCTACAACAAGCAAATTTATCCAATTTTGTTTTACCCATAACTTCTTTGTTTTAAATCCGTTTTGAGTAAATCAAGTTGCCATGGTTTCATAATTAACTGAAATTTATGAAACTAAACATAAAAAGTATAATTTTATAGTTGGAAATACAAGTTACAAGTCATTTTTGTAAGAGGTAGTCATTTCAGTCGAAAGAACGACGTCTAGATGACCATTTTGAAAAACATACTTCCACTTTGAGTTTAACCATGATTTTTGGATATAGTTTCATGTTCATAAGAAAAATCATTTTCCCATAAGAACAACTTTTAAATCAAAGTTTATCATAGTTTTTAATTATCTAACCCAAAACAGCCCCCGGTTTCACTACGACAGCGTATGTCCGGTTTTACGGTGTTCTTCGTGTTTCCAGGTTTTAAATCATTAAGTTAGCATATCATATAGATATAGAACATGTGTTTAGTTGATTTTAAAAGTTAATTTAGAAGGATTAACTTTGTTTGCGAACAAGTTTAGAATTAACTAAACTATGCTCTAGTGATTACAAGTTTAAATCTTTGAATAAGATAGTTATATATATATATATATATATATATATATATATATATATATATATATATATATATATATATATATATATATATATATATATATATATATAAATCGAATGATGTTATGAACATCATTACTGCCTCAAGTATAGTAGGTAAACCTACTGAAAATAACAAGAAATGATCTAGAGCTTCAAAGGATCTTGGATGGCTTGGAAGTTCTTGAAGTAGAATCATGACACAAAAACAAGTTCAAGTAAGATTTTCTACTCGAATTAAGATAGTTATAGTTATAGAAATTGAATCAAAGTTTAAATATGAGTATTACCTTGAATTAGAATGATAACCTACTATAAGTAACAAAGTTTTCTTGATCTTAGATGATTACTTGGAATGGATTAGAAAGCTTGGAAGTATACTTGCAAACTTGAAAGTATTCTTGATTTTATGAAACTAGAACTTATAGAATTTATGAAGAACACTTAGAACTTGAAGAAAGAACTTGAGAGAGTTCAATTAGATGAAGAAAATTGAAGAATGAAGGTGTTTGTATGTGTTTTAGGTCGTGATATATGGATTAGATATAAAGGATATGTAATTTTGTTTTCTTGTAAATAAGTCATGAATGATTAATAATATTTTTGTAATCTTGCTAAATAATTCATACTAGATTACAAATAATGGTTCCCACATGTTTGATGACTCATTAAGGGCTGCTAAGAGCTGATCATTGAAGTGTATATACCAATAGTATGTACATCTAGGAGCTGTGTATTGTACGAGTACGAATACGGGTGCATACGAGTAGAATTGTTGATGAAAATGAATGAGAATATAATTGTAAGCATTTTAGTTAAGTAGAAGTACTTTTATATGTGTCATGAAGTCTTTCAAAAGTGTAACAATACATCTTAATACATTACATGTATATACATTTTAACTGAGTCGTTAAATCATCGTTAGTCGTTACATGTACATGTTGTTTCAGAACCTATAAGTTAACGATTTCGTTAAATGTAATTAATCCCATTGTTATTATATCTAATGAGATGTTAAATTATTACATTATTATGATAACATGATGTACTAATATATCTTAATATGATATATAAATATTAAGACGTTATTACAACGATAATCGTTACGTATAGATATCGTTTTGAATTTCTTAGGTTAGTAGTCTTGTTTTATGTATAAGGTTCATTGTTAATATACATAATAAGATACTTACTTATCAGTTCATCATGTTAAATATATATATATGTTCATATATATAATATCATGTCATATACAAGTTATAATGTTCGTGAATCATCGGAAAAACTGGGTGGTCAAATGTTAACACAAAATCCGTTTCAATTAATCAAGTCTTAACAAGTTTGATTGCTTAACATGTTGGAAATATTTAATCACGTAAATATCAATTTATTTTAATATATATAAACATGGAAAAGTTCGGGTCACTACAAATATATCCATTAACACCCGAAATAAATACGTAAATACATACATACACACACACATAATATATATATATATGGTCATCATCAAGAGGGAACACTTTTTTTGGGGGGAAGTAGGGAGAAGTAATCAAGTAATAAACTCAAAACTCTAATTTCTAATATCTAAACCAAAAATCCTAATAGCTAAACCCTAATTTTTAAACCCCTAATTTCTAAACCCTAATTTCCAACACCTTAAAAAAAACTCAAAAGCAAAACATTCATTGCAATGAATGTTATCATTTATTTTATTCGAGCGTTTTTCCGTCAAAATAATAACATCTATCACAAAGTGTCTTTTTTGAATATTCATATTTTCATGTGATCTTAATGCTTGAATTTTTTTTTCAAAAGAACGAAAAAAATACTTCCCCCTACTTTCCCTAAAAAAGTGCTTCCCTCTTGATTAAAACAATATATATATATATATATATATATATATATATATATATATATATATATATATATATATATATATATATATATATATATATATATATATGTGTGTGTGTGTGTGTGTGTGTGTGTGTGTGTGTGTGTGTGCGCGCGTGTGTGCGCGCGCGCGCACGCATACACATTACTATTACAAATGAATTACTGTTATACATACAATTGTTTGCAAAAACTACATAATTAATTAACTATTAACTATGATATATTATAATATAACACGTATATCTAATGAAATAAACATACAAATTACACATTAAATTTATCATAATCTATGTTTGATAGTAAATTCAACATATTGTGTTCCATTTTTGACAAAAATAACACGTTTTTTGTGGTGACATTTCAAATATGTCATGTTATTTTTATTATTGTTGTATTCCATTTTTATATTAACGCATATTAGGAATAGAAAATATTATAACATTCTTTTAATATTGAATTGATATCTATTAACCCGATTGATTCAGTGGATATGAATGTGGATGAATAAACCAAAATCAAATGGATATGGATGAACAAAAACTAAATGAATATGAATATTAATATGGCATCACCCAATCAATATCTGATCCAAATTTTATCCCTACCTGTAGCTTCAGTCTGAGCTTAAGAATACAGTAGCTGTAGTGACCAGAACTTTTTTATGTTTATATATATTTAAAGAATTTAATATTTACATGATTAAGTGTTTCCAACATGTTAAGCAATCAAACTTGTTAAGACGTGATTAATTGAAATAGGTTTCATATAGACAATTGACCACCCAAGTTGACCGGTGATTCACGAACGTTAAAACTTGTAAAAACTATATGATGACATATATATGGATATATATATATATATATATATATATATATATATATATATATATATATATATATATATATATATATATAGTTAATATGATATTATGATAAGTAAGTATCTCATTAGGTATTTTAACAATGAGTTATATACATAAAAATGGGACTATTGAATTAAGAAACTCGAAAACGATATATATAACGATTATCGTTATAACAACGTCTTACTAAATACATATGAATCATATTAAGATATTGATACACTATGTTTAATCATGAAGAATGAAAAGTAAACATGTCATTAAGTGTATTAACAATGAACTACATTTGTAAAAACAAGACTACTAACTTAAAGATTTCGAAACGAGACATATATGTAACGATTATAGTTGCAACAATATTTAAATGTATATATATATCATATTAAGATATATTAATACATCATATTATCATGATAATATAATAATTTAACATCTCATTTGATATAATAAAAAAATGGGTTAACAACATTTAACAAGATCATTAACCTAAAGGTTTCAAAACAACACTTACATGTAACGACTAACGATGACTTAACGACTCAGTTAAAATGTATATACATGTAGTGTTTTAATATGTATTCATACACTTTTGAAAGACTTCAAGACACTTATCAAAGTACTTCTACTTAACAAAAATGCTTACAATTACATCCTCATTCATTTTCATCAACAATTCTACTCGTATGCACCCGTATTCATACTCGTACAATACCTAGCTTCTAAATGTATTTACTATTGGTATATACACTCCAATTATCAGATCTTAGCAGTCCATGTGAGTCACCTAACCATGTGGGAACCATCATTTAACATTTAGTATGAAATATCTCACAAAATAACAAACTAATGGAGCCTATAGGATGCATGCATATTCACGTGAATGATGAAGTCCATAAACACTTTCATTTTACAACTTACATGCATCAAACTACTCTCTCTCAAGTGTTATTCATTTGTTATAAGTGTTCTTCATTATCTTCAACAAAATCTAGCTCAATCTAGTTCATAAATCCATACATAAACTAAGTTATAAAACAACTACTCAAGAACACACCAACAACACTTCCAAGTTTGCTAGCTTACTTCCAATCTTGCAAATCCACTTTGAGTGATCATCCAACCTCAAGAAATCTTTCTTATTTACAGTAAGATATCTTTCTAATACAAGGTAATACTCATATTCAAACTTTGATTCAATTTCTATAACTTTAACAATCTTATTTCGAGTGGAAATCTTACTTGAACTTGTTTTCGTGTCATGATTTTGCTTCAAGAACTTTCAAGCCATCCAAGGATCCTTTGAAGCTAGATCTATTTTTCTCAATTACAGTAGGTTTATCCATAAAACCTGAGGTAGTAATGATGTTCATAACATCATTCGATTCATATATATAAAACTACCTTATTCGAAGGTTTAAACTTGTAATCACTAGAACATAGTTTAGTTAATTCTAAACTTGTTCGCAAACAAAAGTTAATCCTTCTAACTTGACTTTTAAAATAAACTAAACACATGTTCTATATCTTTATGATATGCTAACTTAATGATTTAAAACCTGGAAACACGAAAAACACCGTAAAATCGGATATACGCCGTCGTAGTAACACCGCGGGCTGTTTTGGGTTAGTTAATTAAAAACTATGATAAACTTTGATTTAAAAGTTTTTCTTATGGGAAAATGATTTTTCTTATGAACATGAAATTATATCCAAAAATCATGGTTAAACTCAAAGTGGAAGTATGTTTTCCAAAATGGTCATCTAGACGTCGTTCTTTCGACTGAAATGACTACCTTTACAAAAACAACTTGTAACCTATATTTTCGACTATAAACTTATACATTTGCTGTTTAGATTCATAAATTTAAGTTCAATATGAAACCATAGCAACTTGATTCACTCAAAACGGATTTAAAACGAAGAAGTTATGGGTAAAACAAGATTGGATAATTTTTCTTGTTGTAGCTACGTGAAAATTGGTAACAAATCTATATTAATCATATCCTAGCTAACTTATATTGTATTATACATGTATTCTAATATATTATGTAATCTTGGGATACCATAGACACGTATGCAAATGTTTTGACATATCATATCGACCCATGTATATATATTATTTGGAACAACCATAGACACTCTATATGTTGGAGTTAGCTATACAGGGTTAAGGTTGATTCAAAAAATATATATACTTTGAGTTGTGATCTAGCCTGAGACGTGTATACACTGGGTCGTGGATTGATTCAAGATAATATATATCAATTTATTTCTGTACATCTAACTTTGGACAACTAGTTGTAGGTTACTAACGAGGACAGCTGACTTAATAAACTTAAAATATCAAAATGTGTTAAAAGTGTTGTAAATATATTTTGAACATACTTTGATATATATGTACATATTTGTTATATGTTCGTGAATCGACCAGTGGCCAAGTCTTACTTCCCGACGAAGTAAAAATCTGTGAAAGTGAGTTATAGTCCCACTTTTAAAATTTAATATTTTGGGATGAAAATACATGCAGATTTATAAATGTTTTACGAAATAGACACAAGTAAATGAAACTACATTATATGGGTGAATGATCGAAGCCGAATATGCCCCTTTTGCTTGGTAACCTAAGAATTAGTAAACCGGTCTACTAATTGACGCGAATCCTAAAGATAGATCTATTGGGCTTAACGAACCCCATCCAAAGTACCAGATGCTTTAGTACTTTGAATTCATTTTTATCATGTCCGAAGGATTTCCCGGAATGATAGGGGATATTCTTATATGCATCTTGTTAATGTCGGTTACCAGGTGTTCACCATATGAATGATTTTTTTTATCTCTATGTATGGGATGTATATTGAAATATGAAATCTTGTGGTCTATTATTACGATTTGATAAATATATAGGTTAAACCTATAACTCACCAACATTTTTGTTGACGTTTAAAGCATGTTTATTCTCAGGTGATTATTAAGAGCTTTCGCTGTTGCATGCTAAATTATGGACAAGATTTGGTGTCAGCATGCATGTATTATATTGTTTAAAACTGCATTCGAGATTTACTTTGTTGTAACATATTAATATTGTAAACCAATATGTATTGGTAGTGTGTAAGTGTGATATTTTTAGATTATCATTTCTGGATAATCTAGGTGGTGACTTTTTAACCTTGTCGATAAAATAAAGGTTATGGTTTGTTTTAAAAACGAATGCAGTCTTTGAAAAACGTCTCATATAGAGGTCAAAACCTCGCAACGAAATCAATTAATATGGAACGTTTATAATCAATATAAACGGGACATTTCAGTAGCCATGGCCAAGTTTCGAGTATTTGATTTTTCATGATTATATTCAGAATATGATTTAATATGATATATGATACTCCTTCCGTCCAATTTAATAGGCTTGTTTTCCTTTTTTGGATGTCCCTATTTAATAGTCATTTTTCAAAGTAAATTAGAATAATAAGGTAAAGTCCTTTTATACCATTGGTTTACGCATGTAAAACAGAAAGTAGATAAACATTAAGGGGTAAAACAGGAATGTGAATAAAAAAAGTACAAGGTGGTGATTAGATTTTCTATACTGTGTGTTTTTTCTCTGGAGACAATTAAGTTGAGATGGATGAAGTATATGATATGAAATATATGAGGTTATATGATATATGAATATATGATATTCTCTTAACGACATCCCTTAGTGGTGTCGTTAGTGTCCAGGAAATGATTGTATACAGAAGTTGAATATTAACTTTTTATTGTAAATCGTTGGAGTTTAAATTGAGTTTTTTTAATCGGATAGATTCATTTACACGATTACTTTGTATTGTAAATCTTTTCATTTTGTGTAAATTAGGGGTGAACGTGGTACCATACTGGTCCTGAACCGGTTAGTACTGCTACTTTTTCTACCCTATTGTGAGTACCGAATACTGTACCAATATAATCGGTTTGGTACCAGTACGGTTTCGGTGTCGGTACGAAAAAAATAACTAAATAAGTACTATACTAGTTTGGTACCAAAATACATTAACGAGTATATTTCCTTCAATTATGTCGTCCGATATCTATGGTAACCAAGAAGTGTCACTTTCATGACCTGTTCTCAATAATGAACTGGATTCGATTTCATGGAAATTTGAGCTCACCCATGCGTGAATATGGTTATAAACAAACCATGGTTTCAGGGAGGGGGCAGGGGGATGCTGAGCCTCCCCTATTAGGCCCACATATAATAGAAGACTAATGGCCAATTGTGAGTTATTCTTTACCGGTATGCTTTAAATTACTTATTAATTATTTGAAGCCTGTAACGACCCGACTTTTTCGACTTGCTTTTGTGCTTTATGCTTTCATGAAACTGCGTATATGTGCGTACTGAGCTAGTTTATGCTATGGGATCTTATTTAATGATTAATACTTTCATTAATACCTTACAACGTGTTATTAAGTGTGTAATCACTTAACTTGATCCCCGAATGCTTTTACGACCGTTGGTGTCACTTGACGTTTGAAACGAGCTATGTACTTGGTACACGTTTAACTTTGGTCATAATCGAAATATTATGACTACGTAATACTAATTGTTATTTTATAATAAAAATTACTTAGGTTTTTGGATGCTTAATTACGCTTACTAATTTACTAGAGCACACTAGTTAGTCTTGTTGGACTTTCTACCTTGTTGGACTTTAGCCCACCCTACTCTAGCTAATGGATTATTTAATTAGCCCAATTTTAATAAGTTTATGACCCATATAAATGTAAGACAAAAAACTCATTTATTAGAGGGAACATACTAGCATTTTTGTTAACCATAATCACAATTGTTGCATGGGATTCCAATATAAGCATCAACTTTAGACAACCATTAACCAAAAAGCAAAAGTTGTCTCCCCCTTGTCCCCCCTAAACCCACGGCCAAGCACCCCTTTTTCCCTATAAATACCACTCAAACCTCACCCATTTTACACTTGATCTCATTCACAAATTACACACACTTACTCTCTAATTCTCTCTCTAGTCTTTCTCACTCTAAAAAGTGTAAGTTGTAAATTTTCTTCTTCTTCTTCTTCTTCTTCTTCTTCTCTTCTAAATGTCGACATCATCATCATCATGCAAAGATCTAGCTTTTTAGCTTTTTGATCTTGTTATGTCTTGGAGATTCAAACTTGGGTTTGAATCCTTCAAGAACATGAAAGATTCAAGCTTTCTAGCTTTGAATCTTCATTTACTTATTAGATCTAGGTTTTCTAGCTTATGATTCTTTTATTTGTTATAAAGACCAAAACTTGTGTTTATGATCTTCATGTAACTTGAAGATCTAGCCTTCTGCTTTAAGGATCTTCAAGAACATTTAAGATCCAAGCTTTCTAGCTTAGGGTTTCGTTATTTTGTTAAAGATCTTAGCTTTTTAGCTTATGGTCTCATTACTTTCATTAGATCTTAGCTTTCTAGCTTATGGTCTCATTAATCTTGTAAAGATCCAAGCTTACTAGCTTAGGGTTTTCTTAATACTTGAGATCTAAGTTATTATTGTAGATCTCACTTACTTGGAACCTTTTTGTGATTGTTGTGATAATAAATATTAAGTCTTCATCATCTCATATGATGAAGATGCATAAACTTGTGTAAAAAGGACAAAGGTTGAAGCTTTATTGGGTTTATGCAATAAAGAGGCAACCTTGATGTCCAAAACTTGTAGAATGATAGCTTTTGCTCTTGGTTGTATGTTGATGGTTGAAACTTGGTCAAGGTGATGCTAAAACATCAAAGAGTTGTACACTTGAAGCTTACACGCATCAAGGATGAGAACCGCGATGAGCATCAAGCACCAAGAATCCCACCGGAGCACTTGTTTACTGTTTTTCGGGGTCTGATCAGACTCTTTGGGCTTTTGGAAAATTGATTTTCAGATATTTTGTTTCGAGTAGATGACTTTTCGTTTAAGACTCACCTAAATCCGATATACGGTTTAGGATTTATAGCCTTCCGAAATTCACTACGCCTTTGTAACGTCGTGCTGAAATTTCTGACCTACTCGCACTTAAACCGTCGCCACGGTCAAACGAAGATGAGTTAGGTTCTAAAAATTGTTCAATGGTTAGAAGACTCACATATGGAGCCTTGGCCACTGACTACGTGTCTTTTCGATTTGTATAAAGGTCGTAACAGGTGTCCAAAGTCAGCCTATTGTTTTGATCTCTATTCTTGTTAAACTTACTTTAGCTTTGATGAATGATGAATGATGATGATGATGACACTTAAACTTAATTAATGCACTTTTAAACTTATGGGGACAACATACTGACCTAGTGACCTTTGACTTAGGTTGACGACCTTTCGGACCGACTTACTACTTGCATACGTTTCATATCAACTTTTACTGCTTATTCACTGTGAGTTATAGCATCCCTTTACTACTTTTACTATTTTTGGGACTAAGAATACATGCGCTTTTTATGTTTTACATACTAGACACGAGTACTTAAACTTTATATATATGTGGGTTACAAAACGGCACAAAGATTCCCTTTATCTCGGTAACGTTTAATCATTGGTTTTCTAACCGTGAACGCGAATCTTAGATATGGATCCATAGGGTTTGACAACCCCACTCGGGCTAGTCGCGCTAGCAGACAATGGGTGTTTAATACTTCGAGGACTAACGCACTCGCCAAGTGCACTTTTAGGGTGTGATATACATACGTTAAGTCTAGTTACCGGGTGCCCACGGTTAAGCATATACTTTTCATACTGATTTAAACTGCTGGTCAAAGCACTGAAATCTCGTGGTCTACATTACCTTACTGATTACAAACAAACTATAGCTCACCAACATTCGTGTTGACTTTTTAAGCGTGTATTTTTCAGGTGATTAGACGTTGTTGCTTCCACTGTTAGACTTGCTGTCTTGGTGTTAGACTTGCTGTTACAAACTTGTTGTGTTAGACTTTCACTGCATTACTTAGAGATGTCTCAATCATGGAACTTTTATTGTGCATTCGCAACTTACGTTATTTTCAAACAATGGCTTGTAACGACCTTAGGGTCACATACTTATGTTTATGCTTCTATTCATAGGGAGCACATTATCTTTTGTAAAATGCTATCTTTTTATGAATGCGAAACTGGTTTTCAAACAGCATATAGTGTTTGACCTTGTAATGATCCTGTTGTTGATGAACCGTACATGATGGTTTTGTACGGGGCGTCACATTTGGTATCAGAGCATTGGTTGTAGGAAATTAGGCTGCATTAGTGAGTCTAGACCAGGCCGAGTAGGATTCACTAATAGGACTAATCTACAACTTGCTTGTTTACTTGTTTCTGTGAAACCTGCTACATGCTACTGCTTACTTTTACTGTTATATGAACCTGCTGTATGCTACTGCTTACTTTTTCTGCTATAGGAACTTGATGTATGCTTTTGCTTATTCTCGCTACTGCATGCTACTATCTGCTTTTACTTGCATGATACTTCGGTTGATACTATTATTATTGCCATGCTATATACTGCTGTAGATGACCTAGGCTACTGTAGTTATTATGCCCGATTACGTGCTCACTACAAATATACTATTCGATGTACCAACTTAGAGAATTTACCTTTCCTAGTTCAGATGTTTATCTGAACCCTTTTCCGACTCGTCTAACCCTAAGGACTAGTATGTAAACCACCTATTACTACCATTCCACCGTTCCAGAGATCGAATTATTACTTCACGCAATCTAGGAGGAGTACCCCTCGGGTTACACGCCAACTAAAGTTGATCCCCGGAGGAGGAGATATGTGAGGACTTGTTGGAGTAATCGCACCCCGAGCTCACTCTAATTAGCCACGTACAATGTATGAACATCAGAAGGTTATTCAGTTTCTGCGAGTTGACCCGTATCCTATATGCTTTCATGACCGTAAATTATCTCTTTCATTCTTCACCACTACTCGACGATCTAACGACATTGCTGGACTTAGGTCCCTAACACTCTTAGGCATTGGAGAAGTCGGGAAGGGCATCTCTTTTCACAAAGTCATAGTGTCTTCCACTGATGCACAGCCATAACCAAGGACTTGGGTGTCGCCTCAAGACATATCGTATTCCTACTTGCTACACGTACAACTCGACGCGAGTCCCAGATTTAATTTCTAGAAAGGAACCTAACGACATTACCTGAACCCGAATATTTTGAAGAAATCTCGGGACATTTAGGCATTGATGCATGACTTACGGAACCTACGCACACACACCGAGAAACTGTGAGATTAATTACGTAGATTTTGTTTTGAGATAGTATAGATAAAGCACCGTTAGATGAAATTTAGTAGAACTTGAAGTGATCACGTTACATTGACCATATGGAATGATATTGGAATGAACGCACGATTTAGTAAAATATAATGACGCCAGGCCAGCGTGGTTATATTGAAGTAAATCATGCAGAAGTTCCAATGTTACTATATAAGGAATATGAAGTGATTCAAAGAAAATTTTGGTAGGAACCACTTGAGTATATGCATTATAGTCTGTTAGGGGTAGGGAAAGAATAACCTCGTAGCCCAGATACTGTACAAGAAGAGCCTTAATTGCAGAAAACCCGAAAATTTGTTATAGATATAGACACCCTGGACACTTAAGGAAAAAGTTCTCAGATAGGAAAAACTTTGGACTTACTTACGGTAGAGCAATCGTTATCTCAGCTATGGAGACTCGCATGAATTTTGATTTTAGTTAGGGAACGTTTCGTCACCACATTTTATTACCTCGAAGTTGTTTAATACTAGAGCGATAGAAACCTTATATCTAAGAACCTTATTGTTATGATTAATAAGCCATTAACAACCATGAGAGTTAAGTATTCTATAGGGAAAGCTAATGGTCAGCTGGCAGATATAGAGGAATAATTTAAGGTAGTACCTTAAAATTAACAGGTGGGTCATTTGAAGATGACCTCATGTCAACAAAACTTGGAAGTTTTAAAGTAGTAGTTGGAAAAGATTAGTTACCTACGCACAAGCAGATGTTATTTAAGAAGATTGATAAAACTTTTCACGACAGTATAATAAGATTTGGTTGGAATAAACCTTAAAATTAACCTAATACTCATCAAGTTAGGAAGCTTGAAGTAATGGCTGGAATGGACTTTAGGATTTACCTAATACTCATCAAGTCAGGAAACTTTGATGTAATAGTTGGAACGAATTGGCTTTCAAGGATGAAAGCGAAAGTTATTTATAGTAAGAAGATTATTCGTATACCTCGCGAGGATGGTGAACTATTACGGGGAGAGAAGTAGCCCGAAACTAAACCTTATTAGTTGCATGACAACAACCCGAAATCCCACAATGGAGATGGGAAGGAATAACAATGGATTTCCTCACGAAGTTACCGAAAACGGTAGGCGGTTAGGACAATATCTGGGTTATTGTTGACCATCTCACCAAAATCTGCTCACCTTCTAGCCATGAAAGAAACTGATACAATGGACAAACTTGCACAACGATATGTAAAGAAAATTGTATTCCGTCACTTCAGCGATTCAAATTCTATATTAAGGACTACCCAAGAATCTGATTTGATACTCATTCTTACGCGACTCTGAATCCTAACTTATCCCGAGAGATTTCTTATTCGATGATAATTACACAATCATCCTTCCTACTTCGATATTAGTCATACCAGTTTGAAATTTTTTGAAATCGATGGGTGGTTAATTCTCATCCTCATACTCTCCCATTCGTATCTCACTTATAAGCAACAACTTCACACTTAAGCATTTTTGGTCAAAGGAGTTATGCGCTACTAATAGTCATCAACCCCATTTAAATTCAATAGTTTTCATTACCTCGTAACATTTTTGCTCAAATATCACCCGAAAGTTTCAAAAGTCTTTTACTCGATTCTCATCAATCGTTTTCCAACTTGTAACCTCCGAAATATGAAAATTTTGTTTGTCAAAATTTTACACACACTATTTTACTGTGCGATCCTCTCAAAGTTTTGTAAAAATAAATTTATTTATTTGCCATACGTGCAAATTTTAGAAACCGTATATGTTAAAGTAAATAATTACTTATTTTGACGAGTACACATGAAATTTTACTTTCACATTTACAAATCCATTCTTTTATTCGAAAGATATGTTACTTAGAATAGTACATGTTGTACATAACTCCAGTTTACTAAGAACTTCGTTTCTTTTCTTACATTGTCACCTTAAACGATTTCTATAAATTTTTTGTTCCTTGTTATATAAAAAAATTTCGTTGCTTATTCGTATCTAAATCATCATTAAGACTTTACAACCGTCGAAATCGAGAGATTCTTGTGTGTGTATGTGATGAAGGCACTTACTACTACGCCATGCAGAGCCTTTGGGCACCCACTAACACTTAAACCATTCAAAATTATTGCGTTACCCCAAGGATCTTATTTGCCACACCTGTTGGAACGATGCTCTTTCTTACATAACTCTAAGTCCTGACTTATTCCAGGGGAATTCCCATTTAGTAATATTAACACCATCAGTATTCCGACTTCAATATTAGTCATAATCTGCCTAGCATTTTCCAAAGTCAAGAAGCGATTAATTTCTCTTCCTCATGCTCTATCTCTCATACCCCACTTTTTAACAACGGCTTCACACGTGAACATTTTTGGTCCAAAGAATTGTGTCCTGATAATTATCAAGACTACATTTAATTCATTAGTTTTCAATACCTAGTAACATGTCACTCGATGATTCAAAGATTTTTCACTCAATCTTTTTCAACTCGTAACCTCTGAAATACGAAAAACTATGTTTATCAAAAATTTTACACGTTGCTTATTTGTGCGGTCCTCACAAGATTTATGGACAAATGAAAGTGCCAAAAAGCTTTCTGTCACTTATGCGATTTATAAAATCAAATGTGTATGTATATAATTAAGTTAATAAATTTTCCTTTACTTATTTTGGTTAGTACGTACTAAGTTATACCTTCAAATTATTTAAAAATTGCTCCTTTATCGAGTTGTTTAACTTAAGTCAAATAGCTTTGTGCAAAATGGTACGCGTTGTACATACTTCTAAATTTACTCGGAACTTCGTTCCGTTTATGTTGTCACATCAAACGTTTAAAGGTTTTTCAAAACTTCCCTGGTTGACTTTATTAAAGGTTTTCGTATTGGACTACACCATGTGTGGATCACACTTCTTCTCGCCCTCCGTTAGGGACAAAGCTTACTATTAAGATCTTTATTAAAAACTCTAGCCACTTTGGATGACAGATTTATAAAATTTGTTAGGAAGTCTTTGCGCTCATAAAATATTTCATTTAAGGTTAGACTTGGCAAAAATGCGAGACGATAAATCAGTTTTCTGGGAAACACTCAGTGGTCACCCTATCGTAGAAAAGGCACTAGGCGGGTTTCTACTCTCAATATTTCACGGCTAATCGCAACACCCTCGTAAACATCATCTCTATGAATTAGTATATTGAGATACAAGAAATCATTTTTGGAGATTCTTCTCACTTAGAGTAAACCATTCCTTAGAACCGAGAGTTCACATATCTTCTCATTCGCGCATTCCCTTAAGTATAAGGATAAATTCAGAACAAACCACTCGAAGAGTTCACTCTCGTTCGAAGATCACGCCTTTCGTGCAATTTTCTTTCGGAAATGTAATATAAGATACCTTAAGAGTCTATGAATCTTCTATCCTCTTGGAAGGGGACTGCTTAAAACATATACGACGCTGATGTGGATACTCTACATATTTCTTCCTTCGTTGGTTCCAACTATATGTTGTTCTAGTCAATGTTAACCCTAACTTCAACATGTAACTGAAAGGGTAAATTTATATTATGGAACTGTGCTTCCATTCCATTCAAGGATAAGATCACATGCATCATGGAAAACTGGGTGATATCTTTCATTGTTAGTTCAGACCGCCCTGAAGACACTATAAATAATTATGGCTGGCATTGCACGTAAGTCTGATTTGTCACTATCAGCTAAAATTTCAATTCGTTTAATCAATCAAACGTTTCTTAAATATCGGGTTCTTTATGCCTATGGTCTCCTTCTGAAATCAAGGGGGTTAGTAAAACATACGGCTAACATTATCCAGACATCAAATCGCAAGGTTGTGATCACCATGTTTTCTATTCTACCTATCAGCTTAGTATTGCGACATAAGCGCTCGATGTTTTAGATGATTTTGGTAACATTCATGATGCATTTCATGCATCCAGCCTACTGAAGATGCTTGTAAGGCTAAAGACATCATCTTTCCTTTTGTGGGTATATATTCGGATGACATATTCATGTTAGCAAGAAACGAAATCAATTTGTTGATCTCTTAGGACAAGAGACTTAATTAATGGCATATACCTATTCGTACTTTTATATGCCCAAGTACCTTTCAAGGTAAATCGCTCACTTTTGAGCCCACGAGTCTCTCGGGACTTTGATACGCTCCTTCTTATTCAAATACGATACCATTGTAGGTTACTCCTCAAAATTTTGGGACGAAATTTTCTTTAGCAGGTGGGTAATGTGACGACCCGGCTTTTTCGACTTGCTTTTGTGCTTTGTGCTTTCACAAAACTGCGTATATGTGCGTACTGAGCTAGTTTATGCTCTGGGATCTTATTTAATGATTAATTACTTTCATTAATACCTTACAATGTGCTATTAAGTGTGTAATCACTTAATTTGATCCCCGAATACTTTTACGACCGTTGGTGTCACTTGACGTTCGAAACGAGCTATGTACTTGGTACATGTTTAACTTTGGTCATAATCAGAATAATATGACTATGTAATACTATTTGTTATTTTATAATAACGATTACTTGGGTTTTTGGATGCTTAATTATGCTTAGTAATTTACTAGAGCACACTAGTTAGTCTTGTTGGACTTTCTACCTTGTTGGACTTTAGCCCACCCTACTCTAGCTAATGGACTATTTAATTTGCCCAATTTTAATAAGTTTATGACCCATATAAATGCAAGACAAAAACTCATTTATTAAAGGGAACATACTAGCATTTTTGTTAACCATAATCACAATTGTTGCATGGGATCCCAACATAAGTACCAACTTTAGACAACCATTAACCAAAAAGCAAAAGTTGTCTCCCCCTTGTCCCCCCTAAACCCACGACCAAGCACCCCTTTTCCCTATAAATACCACTCAAACCTCACCCATTTTACACATGATCTCATTCACAACTTACACACACTTACTCTCTAATTCTCTCTCTAGTCTTTCTCACTCTAAAAAGTGTAAGTTTTAAATTTTCTTCTTCTTCTTCTTCCCTTCTAAATGTCGACATCATCATCATCATGCAAGGATCTAGCTTTTTAGCTTTTTGATCTTGTTATGTCTTGTAGATTCAAACTTGGGTTTGAATCCTTCAAGAACATGAAAGATTCAAGCTTTCTAGCTTTGAATCTTCATTTACTTGTTAGATCTAGGTTTTCTAGCTTATGATTCTTTTATTTGTTATAAAGATCAAAACTTGTGTTTATGATCTTCATGTAACTTGAATATCTAGCCTTTTGCTTTAAGGATCTTCAAGAACATTAAAGATCCAAGCTTTCTAGCTTAGGGTTTCATTATTTGTTAAAGATCTTAATTTTTAGCTTATGGTCTCATTACTTTCATTAGATCTTAGCTTTCTAGCTTATGGTCTCATTAATCTTGTAAAGATCCAAGCTTACTAGCTTAGGGTTTTCTTAATACTTGAGATTAAGTCTTCATCATCTCATATGATGAATATGCATAAACTTGTGTAAAAAAGACAAAGGTTGAAGCTTTATTGGGTTTATGCAATAAAGAGGCAACCTTGATGTCCAAAACTTGTAGAATGATAGCTTTGCTCTTGGTTGTGTGTTGATGGTTGAAACTTGGTCAAGGTGATGCTAAAACATCAAAGATTTGTACACTTGAAGCTTACACGCATCAAGGATGAGAACCACGATGAGCATCAAGCACCAAGAATCCCACCGGAGCACTTGTTTACTATTTTTCGAGGTCTGATCAGACACTTTGGGCTTCTGAAAAATTGATTTTCAGATAGCTCGTTTCGAGTAGATGACTTTTCGTTTAAGACTCACCTAAATCCGATATACGGTTTAGGATTTATAGCCATCCGAAAATCACTACGCCTTTGTAACGTCGTGCTGAAATTTCTGACCTACTCGCACTTAAACCGTCACCACAGTCAAATGAAGACGAGTTACATTCTGAAAATTGGTCAGCGGTTAGAAGACTCACATACGGAGCCTTGAACACTGACTACACATCTTTTCGATTTGTATAGAGGTCGTAACAGCTGTCCAAAGTCAGCCTATTATTTCGATCTCTATTCTGGTTTGAGAAATTTAACATTTACAAACATCTAAAACTCTGTAATCTCATCTCTCTTGATTGATTATCTTTACAACATACAACGAGGATATATAAAGACCTGAGATACAAGACCTGACTACCCAATAAATGCATCAACCCAACTAACTACATTAATTGCACCGTTTCAACTAACTACATTAATTGCACCGACTACATACTAACATTAAATGTGTATACGTATGTCATATGTATTGTAACACTCCCCCTCAAGCTGGAGCATAGATATTGATCATGCGCAGCTTGTCAGAAAACTGACAGATGCAACTTCTAGGTAATGCTTTGGTGAATAAGTCAGCCAACTGTTCATTACTTTTGATATGAGGTGTGTGAATAATTCCTTCTTCTAATTTTTCTCGAGTAAAATGACAGTCAACTTCAATATGTTTGGTCCTTTCATGGAAGACGGGGTTGCTTGCAATATGAATGGCTGCTTTGTTATCACACCACAAATTCATTGGTTCGGACTGAGCAAAACCAATCTCGCTAAGCAGGTTACGAACCCAAATAAGTTCACAAGTTGTCTGGGCCATGGCTCGATACTCGGATTCCGCACTTGAACGAGATACCACATTTTGTTTCTTACTTTTCCAAGATACAATATTTCCTCCAACGAAGACACAATAACCAGTTGTTGATCGTTTAGTTGCATGATCACCATTATAATCAGCATCAGAAAATCCCTCGATAGTGTGATGACCATTATTCTGGTATAAAAGACCAGGACCATGTGTACCTTTTAGGTACTTTAAGATGTGAGCGACAGCATCCCAATGTGAGGTTCTCGGAGATGACAAGTGTGATGACCCGGAAATTTCCGATCAAATTTAAACTTTAATCTTTATATGTTCCCGACACGATGAGCAAAAATATGTAATGTTGAGTCTCGAAAGTTTTGAAAACTATATTCATATAATCAATTACCCTTTGACCATGCCTAGCGATTCACGAACAATTATATATACATATACATATGTGTGATTATTAAATTGAGATATATTATATAAAACATCGAACGGATTAGTGGATATGATTATAAGCTATGATCTCTATTTTATGAACCTGGAAATGCTATCAAGGTATTGAATAGATAATACTTTACATGAATGTATTTGTTCGATGTAAGTTTATCGACGAGATTAAAAGATAATATCAAATGATTGAATTATCAGATACACTGAATTATGATTAAGAGTATCTGTTATGAGGTCCACTTTGAATTAGGTAACCCTTATTATTAACCGTATTCGGAAAATGGTAAAGTGAGTTATAAGTGAAGACAAATGTGTCAATTAACGGGAACTAGTCAAATGTTAGTGGAGTTTTCTGTTCGACTTTCTATATAAACGTTAACTAGTTAACCTTTCTATTATATAGAGTGAAAGTGAAACTTTGGGAATATAGTTATATTATTTAGAAAGTTTAAGGAAAACAAACTAAACGTTGACGCATAAGGAAATTATTTTTTTTAAAGTATAAACGTTATAGGATATAATATTATAAACGATCTTCAAATATACTTTGAAATATAATTAAAATCTAAATATTTTATTAAAGTATTTCAAACCTATATATTATAAATATATTTTAATTTAGTCAAAAGACGTTTTGGTTTAAGTTAATGTTATTAAATATACTTCGATAACTAACGAGGGTATGAATTATAAAAGTAAATGACCAAAACACTCAAAAGATTAAGTTACACTCTGAGTGGGTTAGTTTTTAATTAATTTAAGTCTAGTTATTTCACAAAATGTTTAATTTAAAATAAAATATTTTGACAAACAACGAGACTTTAATTTATAGAAGGAAATGACCACAACACTCAATTTTATAAGTTATATTTTTATAAAGGTCATTTATTGTTGAGTAAGTCTAATTTTTGTAAAAGGTACACGTCACGTAATGTAAAAGGCTAGTTTTCTAAACGTACGAAAGTGCGCCCGAAAAACCGAAAGTGGTACATGAGTCGTGAGACCATGACCCTGTCATTTTTGTAAAAATTACATTTTTACTACACACGTAAATATAATATAATATTTAATTAATTCTAAAGATTTAATATATTATATATTAAATAATATATAAAACATATCATATGTAAACAATGGAAATGTCGGTAGCCAGAATAATGCGAATATGAACTAATAATGCGAATATGAGCTGTAATGAGGAGAGATGTCAAGAATTGTGTATAAAGTTCGACTCTTTTGGTACCGAACTCATTTTCATCTTGCAATCTTGCAATCTCTTAATCTCTTTACTCTCTATCTATATACATATTTATTATTATTATTATTATTTTTATTATTAATATTAAGATTATTAATATGAATCTTATTATTAGTAGAAGCGACATTATTAGTATTATACATAAAATACTACGACGAAGTTCTGCTCGCGTGTTTTTCAAAACGGGTTTTATGAGTAGGATAGGGCTAGGGAAATTATGGGTTATGGCTATGGAAGTGATGGGTATGGTTTATGGGTATGCTCGTAAGTCAAATCTAGTGATTATCATCTCCGTTGCATCTACGTACCTTTCCTACAATATTGAACCTCAATATTGATACGTGAGCACTCATAACTTAACTTTTATTTACTAATAGTGTATCCCTGACTAGTGCTCGAGAAAATAGAATTATGCATATTTGTATTTTTGATATTGCCTTAGATAGGTTATGTTGAATCCTGAATTAGTTACACCTACGGTTGAGATAAGGTATAAGATATGCATGTCCTTGGAAAGCTAGCGAAAAATTAAAAACTTTTCATTTAGATATCGAATGGATTCGATGAACGGTTAGAAAGTTATGAATTAAACAATTAATTTCGTAATTAAAAATGCTGATAATAATTAGTGAACTAATTTTCTGGGTAATAAAAAGTGGTTATTTGGATTCTACTCGTCGAGTAGATGAATTTTCATATAAAGCACGTCTCGTTTCGTTGAACGGTTGTCAAGTTATGGATAAAAGAAGTTTTGTAAATTTTGATGAAACGTCGTTACGGAAACTGAAATTCTCGTTGATCTCCGTTGTTTCAGATTAAAACAAAATTATCACTGAATTCTTTGCTGTAAGATGTAACAAACGACTCTGGTCGTTTGTCAATTCGAGTCTCGACGATTTTTCTAAAAATCGTCAAAGTTGACTGTTTGGTCACATTTTAAAATTCTAAAAAGAGCTGAAACTTTTTTATTAAAAATGTCAGTTTTGTATCAGTTGTCATGGTCGGCCTGATGTGTGTTTACTTTTGCCAAAAATCATGTTATATCTTTGTGGTAACGAGAATTTGAAGGCTTTGACCGTTTGTCAATCCGAGTTTCGAGGAATTTTTTTAAAAATCTCCAAAGTAGGCTACTCGGTCACTTTTGTAAATTTATTAAAGCTGAAAAATTAACTTTGAAACACCGAAACCGCGTTGACAACTACGAGTTGTCTAGGTTTAGTTTACTTCTATAAAAATTTATGCTTAATCTTTTTGGTAATGTGTAACTTTTATCTTTGGCCGTTTATCAATCGGAGTTCCGATAATTTTTCTAAAAATCGCTGAAGTGGCCGTTTAGTCATGTTTGACCGAAAAATCATTTTTGTATAAGTTATTATATTTTTGCATGCGACCTCGTTTTTACTTTAACCTTTGACTTTTGCACATTAGTCTCGAGCATTGGGATTGTGGTACACTATGACTTGGCCTAGTTTATTAGACAAATATTGACAAATACATAAATATATATAATTACTATAGGTTCGTGAATCCGAGGCCAACCCTACACTTGTTCAATGATGTTATATGTATTTTTACTACAAAATACAGTATGGTGAGTTTCATTTGCCTTTTTACCCTTTATATTTTTGGGCTGAGAATACATGCGCAACTTTTATAAATGTTTTACGAAATAGACACAAGTACGTGAAACTACATTCTATGGTTGAATTATCGAAATCGAATATGCCCCTTTTTATTAAGTCTGGTAATCTAAGAATTAGGGAACAGACACCCTAATTGACGCGAATCCTAAAGATAGATCTATTGGGCCTAACAAACCCCATCCAAAGTACCGGATGCTTTAGTACTTCGAAATTTATATCATATCCGATGGGTGTCCCGGAATGATGGGGATATTCTTATATATGCATCTTGTTATTGTCGGTTACCAGGTGTTCACCATATGAATGATTTTTATCTCTATGTATGGGATGTGTATTGAAATAAGAAATCTTGTGGTCTATTGTTACGATTTGATATATATAGGTTAAACCTATAACTCACCAACATTTTTGTTGACGTTTAAAGCATGTTTATTCTCAGGTGAATATTAAGAGCTTCCGCTGTTGCATACTAAAATAAGGACAAGATTTGGAGTCCATGTTTGTATGATATTGTGTAAAAACTGCATTCAAGAAACTGATTTCGATGTAACATATTTGTATTGTAAACCATTATGTAATGGTCATGTGTAAACAGGATATTTTAGATTATCATTATTTGATAATCTACGTAAAGCTTTTTAAACCTTTATTTATAAAATAAAGGTTATGGTTTGTTTTAAAAAGGAATGCAGTCTTTGAAAAACGTCTCATATAGAGGTCAAAACCTCGCAACGAAATCAATTAATATGGAACGTTTTTAATCAATAAGAACGGGACATTTCAGTTGGTATCAGAGCGGTGGTCTTAGCGAACCAGGTCTGCATTAGTGTGTCTAACTGATAAGTCGTTAGGATGCATTAGTGAGTCTGGACTTCGACCGTTTCTGTATGTCAAAAGTTTTGCTTATCGTTTATAGTCGGAAATCATCTTCTTATCATCCATAGGAAATTACCTGCTTATCATTATTAGTCTAGACACGTCTTGCTACATTAATTGCATGAGTAGTGTATAGACAAACTTCATATCTTAGCGTATCTGCTAAATCATATCTTATCGTATCTGTTACTTTAAACTTTACCTGACATACCCCGCAAATTCCTCCGTAATCAATGAAATCTTTTGATCTCTATATATAGATATCCTATGTAAATAGAATATCACCCGATAGCCGAAAAATCATTTTTATATCCAAAATCCTTTATCCAATCGTACGAAATGGAATTTGTCATCAGTTCAAGTCACTCGGATTCCGAAATGGAATCTCACTCAAGCTCCGAAAGCAGTGTGACCGGAATGGATCAACCAATCAGTCATCACCTATTCTGGATGAATTGGGGATGGGTTCGTAGCCTCCTCAATCATTGGAAACAAGAAGAAGGCGATCCTTTCCATCCACCAAATTGCCCTCTTGGCGATGAACCTGAAGCACTTACCGGCGAACCTGTTCGAGAAACCATTTTCTCTCTCATCTCCAAAGCATCTCGTCACGACTATATACTACACCAAATTCTAGATTATATTTATCCGCTCGTCCGAACCGATAATCACCCCGGTGTGATAGAAGAAGTCAACGAGCTTCGCGCTCGGGTAGTGGCTTTGGAGAATACGGTACGAAGGTTACAAACACCATCAGCAGCACCAGCAGCATAACAAGTACGGCCAGTAACATCAACATCGCAAGCCTCAATATCATAAGCACCAGCAGCATCACCGGCATCAACAGCAACCACCATTATTAATATCAACAGGATCATTACCACCACCAACAATCACATCCGCACCACACACCTCAATATCCCAATTTGTATATCGGATATCAACGTCACACGCACCAAAGATACTAAGGAGTACCAACAACAACAAACAATGAAGTATTAATTCATAACTTCATCGGAGAAACATTCTGTGGTGATTATGTAATCTCTAAAGTTTTAGAGATTATCTATATCAGCCTTAACCAAAAACTAGATGAGTGGACAGAGACGATAGGGAGAAGAATCGAAACCCTGACAAGAACGGTGCGCGGTTTACAAACTAGACTTGTTTTACCAACAGCAGCAACAGTACCAATAACCTCATCAACACAGTCAATGCTGTCAACATCGTTAGAATCGTCAGCACCTCCAACCTCACAAGCTTCGCCAGTTCAAGAATCACTGTGGAAACCATTACGAATTAATAACGAGGATATTGTATCAACGAGTCATGAAGTATTAACTCAGTTCCTCCGAAGAATTTATATGTATATCCTATATATACAGATATAAAAAAATTTTAACCATAAGAAATCTTTTTGTACTAAGCTATTATGTATGGAACTTAACTATCCGGTTAATTCATATTACTAATATGTTATGATGTACATTCTTCGTTAACAATTTAACCATTGTTAACCACAATCTGTGTTTCAACTCAATGAATTTTATTTCATAATAAATCAAGTGTATTATTCAATAACATGTTTGATTTTACACTTTAATCTTTGATGCGCTGAAAACTTTCTATATCACATCAATCGTACCTTGCGAAGTTCGCAAGAATTCCACAAGCATCAACATTCTTCACTAAGGAAATATCAATAAGAATAAATATTGAAGTATTGATTACATTAGTGAGATACTCCGCGAAATTTTGTAATTCCTAATGTTTTAGAGATTACTCATTTCTAATTCAAGCCAAAAAAAATCAAATGAATTTAATGTGATTTTAAACTCATTAAATCTGTATTACATCTGAAGAAAATATACTCACATATATTTTCATAAAGACTGAAATGAAAATTCTTGTTCAAAATATTAATTGTGAAATTTTTTTTAACGGGTAGGTAATACCCGGGAAATATATTAAATTACAATTAATATGTTACGTCCTTCAATTCGGATCCAACAATCATCAACTATACCAACATGCATTCTTCTATAGAAATCAAAACAACCATACTCATTTGAATCTAATTACATGCTCTGATTTTGGGAATTTCAGAATTTAACTCGAGATATAACCGAAATCATTATTCTTAGATCCTTACATTTTTCAAAACTATACTTGGAATTCAAAACTGTGATAGAACATCACTTTTAATCGTAACACTCAGATGAATATGAAAATCATTCGGGAGTCAGGACAATTCCATCATTTGGATATTGACTATGACAATCTGCATTTAAAACCCTTCGAAATTCCGGAAGACACTTCAAACATTGAACAATCGAGATGATGATCCAATCGCACATTATTCGAAGTCTTGTACCTGAAAAGCTCTCGAAACCAAAGTCGTAGTTTAACACGTACCCGCGTCGAATTCTTTATCATTTATTAGCAAAAACAACATTTCGATTCCTTTTCAAAGTAGCCAATTTTGTCACAGCTCCAGCAAAGCAACTTCGACCTTTCAGTCAGACCAGTCTTATTATAATTCCGATAAATACGTTGTCCTTTCGTCATTATTACTGGAAAACCTTTCATATTCCACCATATTACCACCAGTGTTTAATCATCTAAAACACAATTCTTCTGAATCCACCTCAGATTGATAATCTATGATTCAGATATTATTGCATTAAATGCAGAGGAAACATAAAAATGGTAGATGGTCTGAACGGCCAAAAGTTTGATGATAGAAGATAGTGAGCTGGTAAAGCTCAGAAAAAGAGAATATTTGGAACTGGAAAACGAATTGAGCAAAGTATGAAGGAAGCAGTGGACAAATCACAAGGACTAAATCTGCCTTCAAAGAATCCAAATAAATTAGTGCCTGCTGAACTCGTTAGCAAACACCTTACTTCTTATTCTAAACCTTCACAGACAGATATTCTTCATCATCATCATATCTTAAATATTATAAGATATCTTTGTATCTTCCATTATACATATTCTCCATATCTTTGGAGATATTTTCACAACTATTCTTATCAAGTATCATTTATTTCTCCGTAATATCTGCAACATAAAAGAAACTGTGTTAGTTTCTAAATTCTGAAAAATTTGAATATGAATGTTTTTGAAGTGGTGTTGGGAACTGATGCATGGGTTAATATAATATAATGACACTTGATCAACGTCATTATATTACAGTAATTCATGCTGAGTTTCTAATGGACGTGATGATTCACAGGACATACCGTCATCATGTATCATTTACATGACTATTACATTCTATTTAACCTCTAAATATATCAAGAAAATATTTCTTGATGATTCGGTCTTTTTCAGGGTATTCTGGTAATTTAACAAATCAATATTTTACCATTACCATTTCCTTCTTAGAACAATTACTATGTTCATCCTGAAATCTATACATACGAATTCTGGACCATTACGAGAGCTATTTAATCGCAAGAAGAAGAAACGAAAGGACAAAGCTCTGAAATAGAAATTCGGAGCATAAACCGCAGCAAATAGAAGAGAGCATTAACTATGGATGACGATGACTATAGAAGACAGAAGCAGGGATATCGAAATATAAGGGAGAGTGTAAAATCTAACAACAACCCGGAAATTTACAACCCGTATATATCAATGCATATAGCAATGTAAAGACATGGGAGAACTAGAAACACTATAAACCCAAGAGTATAATAAAAGTAAATGGATTCTTCCGGTGGCAGGTTAAAAAGAAGAATGACAGATATGAAAGTTAAGAGGATATCAAGGATCAGGATGGGATGGAGCATATTAACGAATACTTTAAAGTAGGAATTGAGAAAGAAAGAATAGAAGGTGTGAGTTGTAAGGAAATGGAGAGGGTGGATTTATAGGAAAATTTTCGACAGAGCAATCGAAGCAGATTATCGCGTTTAATCAAAGAAGATCTGAATCTCCTTAATTACCGAAGAATCAAATCTTAATATGAAGATTTCTTCTAAATTCCTTAAATTTCGGAAATCAATCTTGACTACGACACCGGTTAAGTCAAACCTACATTTATTCATTTTTCACTCTTTTGCGATAGCTTCATTTATACTCTTCGCATAATCAAATTGGGTTATCTATATTACTCAATGATGATAAAACTCTATGTATCAGTTTACATTCGTCATAATAACATTCTTACTGTTAGCCATGACGACCTCTATCAAATTTCGGGACGAAATTTCTTTTAACGGGTAGGTACTGTGATGACCCGGAAATTTCCGATCAAATTTAAACTTTAATCTTTATATGTTCCCGACACGATGAGCAAAAATATGTAATGTTGAGTCTCGAAAGTTTTGAAAACTATATTCATATAATCAATTACCCTTTGACCATGCCTAGCGATTCACGAACAATTATATATACATATACATATGTGTGATTATTAAATTGAGATATATTATATAAAACATCGAACGGATTAGTGGATATGATTATAAGCTATGATCTCTATTTTATGAACCTGGAAATGCTATCAAGGTATTGAATAGATAATACTTTACATGAATGTATTTGTTCGATGTAAGTTTATCGACGAGATTAAAAGATAATATCAAATGATTGAATTATCAGATACACTGAATTATGATTAAGAGTATCTGTTATGAGGTCCACTTTGAATTAGGTAACCCTTATTATTAACCGTATTCGGAAAATGGTAAAGTGAGTTATAAGTGAAGACAAATGTGTCAATTAACGGGAACTAGTCAAATGTTAGTGGAGTTTTCTGTTCGACTTTCTATATAAACGTTAACTAGTTAACCTTTCTATTATATAGAGTGAAAGTGAAACTTTGGGAATATAGTTATATTATTTAGAAAGTTTAAGGAAAACAAACTAAACGTTGACGCATAAGGAAATTATTTTTTTTAAAGTATAAACGTTATAGGATATAATATTATAAACGATCTTCAAATATACTTTGAAATATAATTAAAATCTAAATATTTTATTAAAGTATTTCAAACCTATATATTATAAATATATTTTAATTTAGTCAAAAGACGTTTTGGTTTAAGTTAATGTTATTAAATATACTTCGATAACTAACGAGGGTATGAATTATAAAAGTAAATGACCAAAACACTCAAAAGATTAAGTTACACTCTGAGTGGGTTAGTTTTTAATTAATTTAAGTCTAGTTATTTCACAAAATGTTTAATTTAAAATAAAATATTTTGACAAACAACGAGACTTTAATTTATAGAAGGAAATGACCACAACACTCAATTTTATAAGTTATATTTTTATAAAGGTCATTTATTGTTGAGTAAGTCTAATTTTTGTAAAAGGTACACGTCACGTAACGTAAAAGGCTAGTTTTCTAAACGTACGAAAGTGCGCCCGAAAAACCGAAAGTGGTACATGAGTCGTGAGACCATGACCCTGTCATTTTTGTAAAAATTACATTTTTACTACACACGTAAATATAATATAATATTTAATTAATTCTAAAGATTTAATATATTATATATTAAATAATATATAAAACATATCATATGTAAACAATGGAAATGTCGGTAGCCAGAATAATGCGAATATGAACTAATAATGCGAATATGAGCTGTAATGAGGAGAGATGTCAAGAATTGTGTATAAAGTTCGACTCTTTTGGTACCGAACTCATTTTCATCTTGCAATCTTGCAATCTCTTAATCTCTTTACTCTCTATCTATATACATATTTATTATTATTATTATTATTTTTATTATTAATATTAAGATTATTAATATGAATCTTATTATTAGTAGAAGCGACATTATTAGTATTATACATAAAATACTACGACGAAGTTCTGCTCGCGTGTTTTTCAAAACGGGTTTTATGAGTAGGATAGGGCTAGGGAAATTATGGGTTATGGCTATGGAAGTGATGGGTATGGTTTATGGGTATGCTCGTAAGTCAAATCTAGTGATTATCATCTCCGTTGCATCTACGTACCTTTCCTACAATATTGAACCTCAATATTGATACGTGAGCACTCATAACTTAACTTTTATTTACTAATAGTGTATCCCTGACTAGTGCTCGAGAAAATAGAATTATGCATATTTGTATTTTTGATATTGCCTTAGATAGGTTATGTTGAATCCTGAATTAGTTACACCTACGGTTGAGATAAGGTATAAGATATGCATGTCCTTGGAAAGCTAGCGAAAAATTAAAAACTTTTCATTTAGATATCGAATGGATTCGATGAACGGTTAGAAAGTTATGAATTAAACAATTAATTTCGTAATTAAAAATGCTGATAATAATTAGTGAACTAATTTTCTGGGTAATAAAAAGTGGTTATTTGGATTCTACTCGTCGAGTAGATGAATTTTCATATAAAGCACGTCTCGTTTCGTTGAACGGTTGTCAAGTTATGGATAAAAGAAGTTTTGTAAATTTTGATGAAACGTCGTTACGGAAACTGAAATTCTCGTTGATCTCCGTTGTTTCAGATTAAAACAAAATTATCACTGAATTCTTTGCTGTAAGATGTAACAAACGACTCTGGTCGTTTGTCAATTCGAGTCTCGACGATTTTTCTAAAAATCGTCAAAGTTGACTGTTTGGTCACATTTTAAAATTCTAAAAAGAGCTGAAACTTTTTTATTAAAAATGTCAGTTTTGTATCAGTTGTCATGGTCGGCCTGATGTGTGTTTACTTTTGCCAAAAATCATGTTATATCTTTGTGGTAACGAGAATTTGAAGGCTTTGACCGTTTGTCAATCCGAGTTTCGAGGAATTTTTTTAAAAATCTCCAAAGTAGGCTACTCGGTCACTTTTGTAAATTTATTAAAGCTGAAAAATTAACTTTGAAACACCGAAACCGCGTTGACAACTACGAGTTGTCTAGGTTTAGTTTACTTCTATAAAAATTTATGCTTAATCTTTTTGGTAATGTGTAACTTTTATCTTTGGCCGTTTATCAATCGGAGTTCCGATAATTTTTCTAAAAATCGCTGAAGTGGCCGTTTAGTCATGTTTGACCGAAAAATCATTTTTGTATAAGTTATTATATTTTTGCATGCGACCTCGTTTTTACTTTAACCTTTGACTTTTGCACATTAGTCTCGAGCATTGGGATTGTGGTACACTATGACTTGGCCTAGTTTATTAGACAAATATTGACAAATACATAAATATATATAATTACTATAGGTTCGTGAATCCGAGGCCAACCCTACACTTGTTCAATGATGTTATATGTATTTTTACTACAAAATACAGTATGGTGAGTTTCATTTGCCTTTTTACCCTTTATATTTTTGGGCTGAGAATACATGCGCAACTTTTATAAATGTTTTACGAAATAGACACAAGTACGTGAAACTACATTCTATGGTTGAATTATCGAAATCGAATATGCCCCTTTTTATTAAGTCTGGTAATCTAAGAATTAGGGAACAGACACCCTAATTGACGCGAATCCTAAAGATAGATCTATTGGGCCTAACAAACCCCATCCAAAGTACCGGATGCTTTAGTACTTCGAAATTTATATCATATCCGATGGGTGTCCCGGAATGATGGGGATATTCTTATATATGCATCTTGTTATTGTCGGTTACCAGGTGTTCACCATATGAATGATTTTTATCTCTATGTATGGGATGTGTATTGAAATATGAAATCTTGTGGTCTATTGTTACGATTTGATATATATAGGTTAAACCTATAACTCACCAACATTTTTGTTGACGTTTAAAGCATGTTTATTCTCAGGTGAATATTAAGAGCTTCCGCTGTTGCATACTAAAATAAGGACAAGATTTGGAGTCCATGTTTGTATGATATTGTGTAAAAACTGCATTCAAGAAACTGATTTCGATGTAACATATTTGTATTGTAAACCATTATGTAATGGTCATGTGTAAACAGGATATTTTAGATTATCATTATTTGATAATCTACGTAAAGCTTTTTAAACCTTTATTTATAAAATAAAGGTTATGGTTTGTTTTAAAAAGGAATGCAGTCTTTGAAAAACGTCTCATATAGAGGTCAAAACCTCGCAACGAAATCAATTAATATGGAACGTTTTTAATCAATAAGAACGGGACATTTCAACAAGAACTGACTAACAACACTCACCGGGAAAACAATATCAGGATGGGTGAGTGTAAGATAATTTAGCTTGCCGACAATCCTTCTATATTTTTCTGGGTTTATAAGAAGTTCTCCTTTGTCAGGTTTTAACTTTATACTAGGTATCATTGGTGTTTCACAAATTTTTGCGTTAATCATCCCAGAATCACTGAGCACATCAAGACAATACTTTCTCTGAGATAAGAAAATACCTCTTTTATTTCGAGAGACTTCAATACCGAGAAAATATTTCAAAGGACCAAGGTCATTCATTTGAAATTGAGTACTTAAGAATGTTTTTAACCTGTGAATTCCTTCTTTATCACTCCCAGTAATTACAATGTCATCCACATAAACAACAAGGAAGATGCATCCAGAGTTTGATGAAGCGAAGAATACGGAGTGATCATATGCACTTCTTTTTAGGCCAAAGTTTCTAACTACCTCATTGAATTTTCCGAACCAGGCACGAGGAGATTGCTTCAAACCGTAAATTGCTTTTCGTAATTTGCATACTTTACCAGACTCCCCCTGAGCAACAAACCCAGGTGGTTGCTCCATATAGACTTCTTCTTGCAAATCTCCATGTAAAAATGCATTCTTTACATCAAGTTGGTGAAGTGTCCATTGATATGTAGCAGCTAAAGAAATGAATAATCTGATAGATGTGAGTTTAGCAACAGGAGAAAAGGTCTCAGAATAATCCACCCCATATGTTTGAGCATATCCTTTAGCAACTAAACGGGCTTTCAATCGTGACAAAGAACCATCAGGGTTAACCTTTACCGTGAAGACCCACTTACAACCAATTGCCTTTTTAGAAACAGGTAAGTTAACTAATGCCCAAGTGCCATTATGATCGAGTGCATTCATTTCCTCAATCATAGCAGCACGCCATCCAGAATGAGCTAAAGCTTCACCAACAGTTTTCGGAATGAAGACAGAGTCTAAAGTGGCAACAAAAGCACGAGAAGAGACGGACAATTTATCATAAGAGACAAAGGAAGCAATAGGATAAGTACACTTACGTTTACCTTTTCGAAGAGCAATCGGTATATCGGAATCAGAATTGGAAGATTGAGTATCATGAATATCACTAGAAACATTACTCGGTGACTCACCGGGAGGATCTACCGACGATGACTGTGGCTCAGGAGCGGGCACTGATGTAGCACGGGGACGTCGACTGTATATATATTGAAAATGGTCAGTTTGTTCTGATGGTGTGGGCTCTGGTGTGGGATCTGGTGTGGGAACTGGTGTGGGATCTGGTGTGGGATCTGGTGTGGGATCTGATGTGGGAACTGGTGTGGGTATGCTATATCTCAATAATTCATCACTCTCCTCATGATTGCGAGAAATTGTTGTGGGAAAGAATGGTAATTCTTCTTGAAATGTGACGTCTCTGGAAACAACATAGCGTTGGAGGGTTGGTGAAAAGCATCTATACCCTTTCTGAAGACGAGAGTATCCTAGAAAGACACACTTAATAGATTTAGGATCTAATTTGGTTAGGTGAGGTTGGGTGTCTCGAACAAAACAAGTGCTACCAAATATCTTAGGCTCGATTGGAAACAAGGATTTTGTAGGAAATAAGATACTATATGGAATATCACCATTAAGAACTTCAGACGGCATGCGATTTATAAGAAAGCACGCAGTTGATACGGCGTCAGCCCAAAAAGGTTTTGGAACATTCATTTGAAATAATAGTGCTCGGGCCACCTCAAGAAGGTGTCTATTTTTCCGTTCCGCAACCCCATTTTGTGCTGGTGTATCAACACATGATGACTCATGCAGGATACCTTCTTGAAGCATATATGATTTAAATGACTCTGAGAAAAATTCTTTTGCGTTATCACTTCTCAGAGTTAGAACTGAAGTATGAAATTGTGTTTTTACTTCGGCAACAAAAGAACAAAAATGAGTAAACACTTCCGAACGACTTTTCATTAAATAAAGCCATGTAACATGAGAGTAGTCATCAATAAAAGTAACAAAATACTTAAAACCAGATTTTGATGTCACAGAACACGGACCCCAAACATCAGAATGTACTAATTCAAATGGAGACGCAGCCCGCTTATTGACTCTAGGACTTAAGTGGACTCGCTGATGCTTAGCGAACTGACAAGACTCACAATATAAAGAGGATAAACCGGAAAACTCGGAACATAGTTTCTTCAAATTCTGTAAAGAAGGATGACCTAACCGACAATGCATCATAAGAGGAGAGGACGACTTTGAGCATACTAGTGATCGGGGAATTTTTGTTGTAGTTTCAAGTAAGTAAAGTCCATCAGATACCCGTCCTTTACCAATAATCTGTTTCGTCGAGAGATCCTGAAAGATACAAGAGTCAGGAAACAGTAAGGCTACACAATTTAAGTCACGAGTAAGTTTGCTGACTGATAGCAGGTTAAATGAGAAATTGGGTAGACATAAAACGGATGATAAAGATATAGATGGAGTGAGGTTGATAGTGCCGGAACCAAGAACAGGGGAGGTAGTACCATTTGCAATTGTGACATAAGATGAGTGTGTATTGAAGTCAGAGTAAAGATGGTTATTACCTGTCATATGATCTGAGGCACCAGAATCAATGACCCATTTGGAGGCTGATGATAAGAGACACGTGTCATTACCTGTTTTGGCAAAAGCAACAGTTGAAGTAGTAGGTTTCACAGATTCTTTCAATCGTGTATATTCAGCATGCTCGTTGGCAGAGATAGTGACTGTGGGGGAAGATGCAGCATGTGTTGAGAGATTATTCCTCATATTTAGAGTTTGCAATTTCTTGCAATATCGTTTAGTATGTCCAAGTTCATGACAATAAAAACACTCCACACCAGAATTAGTGGGTTCTTCCGTTATTCTATCAGTATGGCCTCCTCTTGAACTTCCTCGATAACTTCCTCGATAGCCTCCACGAGACCTCCCTCCTCCTCTAAATCCACCACGACTGATAAGAGCAGTGTTGTGCTCAGAAACTTGAGGTGTTTTAACATCCTCGTGATGGAGGACACGAGCAAATGTTTCTTGAAGAGAGGGAATTGTAGACTCATTCAGAAACTGGGACTTAATAGCATCATGTTCCGGTCGTAAACCAGTTAGAAAGCTCATGACCACTATTTGCTCACGTTGTGTCTGCATAGTCTTAATATCAGCACTCAAATGCATCACAGAATTAAACTCCTCATATATCTTCTTAAATTCCATAACATAAGCCATTAGAGATCGATCGTGTTGTTCACCCCGATGAAAAGATTTGCACACATTAAATATTCTAGAGATATTGCTCTTTCCAGAATATAGAAAATCGAGATACTCCATAAGCTCTTTTACATACTCACAATGATTTACCAAAGAGGTAACCGAAGATTCAATGGAATTCATAATTTGAAGAAAGAGTCTGGCATCATTTTGTAGCCACAGATCCCGTGTATCATCTTTAGGAGGTTCGGAAGTAAGATGAGAGTCTTTTCCCATGCTCCTAAGATATACACGGATTGTCTTACTCCATTCAAAGAAGTTAGACCCATTAAGTTTATTGTCGGTCAAACGGGCTGCAACAGGAATAGTCTCGCTTAAATTACCATCTATTTTCTTTTCATCACTCATTTTTTTTTTCCTTCTTCTTTTTTTTTTCCTTTTTTTTTCTCTTTTTTTCTCTTTTTTTTCCTTTTTTTTTTAACTCTGAAATAAAATTAAATTAAAATATAACTTAAAATAAATATTAAAGAATATAGATAAATATGCTTTAAGCTTTGCAAGTGGATATAATATAAAATATAAATATCTAACTCCACTAGATATAATAGAAGATAGAGAACAGAGTACCAGATAGAGAGTCACCAGCAAAGTCTCCAAAAGAAAAAAAAACAATCGACACCTTTTTTTTTCAGCGAGCAATCAAGAGACAGCGAACAGTGATACAGTGATCGGAATCAAGAGACAGACACTCGGACTAAAAAATCGACGGTGAACAGTGATACACGCGCTCACACGCGCCGGTGAACGGTCGGGTGTGACGGAGATAGGCGGCGCGTGGCGGTTCTGTGGTGGCCGGAATTCAAATTAAATTTCAGGGTTTGCTATTCGAGGACTTCTGAATCGATTGGCGGGGGTGGTGAGATCAGAAAATGACATCAAAGTGGCCAATTTTTATTGACAGTGACGATAGATGGTGAAGGTGATGACAGTGGTGACTACAGACTCAAACGACAACAGGTACGTTCTGATACCATGAAATTTAACATTTACAAACATCTAAAACTCTGTAATCTCTTCTCTCTTGATTGATTATCTTTACAACATATAACGGGGATATATAAAGACCTGAGATACAAGACCTGACTACCCAATAAATGCATCAACCCAACTAACTACATTAATTGCACCGACTACCTACTAACATTAAATGTGTATACGTATGTCATATGTATTGTAACATTGTTAAACTTACTTTAGCTTTGATCAATGATGATAATGATGACACTTAAACATAATTTATGCACTTTTAAACTTATGGGGACAACATACTGACCTAGTGACCTTTGACTTAGGTTGACGACCTATTGGACCGACTTACTACTTGCATACGTTTCATATCAACTTTTACTGCTTATTCACTGTGAGTTATAGCATCCCTTTACTACTTTTACTATTTTTGGGACTAAGAATACATGCGCTTTTTATGTTTTACATACTAGACACGAGTACTTAAACTTTATATATGTGTGGGTTACAAAACGGCACAAAGATTCCCTTAGCTCGGTAACGTTTAATCATTGGTTTCTTAACCGTGAACGCGAATCTTAGATATGGATCCATAGGGTTTGACAACCCCACTCGGGCTAGTCGCGATAGTAGACAACGGGTGTTTAATACTTAGGGGACAAACGCACTCGCCAAGTGCACTTTTAGGGGGTGATATACATACGTTAAGTTTAGTTACCGGGTGCCCACGATTAAGCATATACTTTCAATACTGATTTAAACTACTGGTTGAAGCACTGAAATCTTGTGGTCTACATTACCTTACTGATTACAAACAAACTATAGCTCACCAACATTCATGTTGACTTTTTAAGCGTGTATTTCTCAGGTGCTTAGACGTTGTTGCTTCCGTTGTTAGACTTGTTGTCTTGGTGTTAGACTTGCTGTTACAAACTTGCTGTGTTAGACTTCCGCTGCATTACTTAGAGATGTCTCAATCATGGAACTTTTATTGTGCATTCGTAACTTACGTTATTTTCAAATAATGGCTTGTAACGACCTTTGGGTCACATACTTATGTTTATGCTTCTATTCATAGGGAGCATGTTATCTTTTGTAAAACGCTATCTTTTTATGAATGCAAAACTGGTTTTCAAACAGCATATAGTGTTTGGCCTTGTAATGATCCTGTTGTTGATGAACCGTACACGATGGTTATGTACGGGGCGTCACAAAGTCTCCCTTAGTGTGTGATTTGAATGTTTTTACACTGTGCATCACAATCTCACAATCAATAACTATTTAAAGCCCAAGTCTATAGAACAATTATCTAAAATTATTTACATACTATCATTTTGATAATAATTAGAGGCATAATATTGATCAATTGATATATATTATATGTAACAACCTCACATTGGGCCTAGTGGTAATTGTCCTAATTGTCCTTGTGTGTTATTATATGTCATTTTAATAAATATATGTTTATAATTATTTAATTATATAGTTGAGACCAGTTTGTGACAAGGGTTATAGAACAGGTTTGTTTATTTAAATTGGACCTCGTTTGGACCATTTAATGAGGTGTTTCATATTTCATATAACTGGTAAATACCCGTGTGTATTACAAAAGAGATTTCCTCCTAATGAAGGAAACCCCTTTGTGTTAAAAACCCTGGCTTCCACTCATTTCCTCTTTTGGAAATATCAAACACCGAACCTATTACTCTCAAATCCTCATAAACCCTAACCCTTGATTCTCGTTTTTGTGTTAAATTGAAGTTGGGAAATCATTCCTTGTGATTTCACGAATCCAATAAGGTAAACTAATCAGATTTTCATAGCCAAATCAGTTTGCAAAATGGGTTTTTGTTTAAGTTTTTGTAAAAGTATATTTTGTATCAAAAAGTGATTTGAATGTGTTGTTTATGTCAAATTGATGCTAGAAAATGTTTTGTATGTTTCCTAAGTGATTTGTAGTGTCAAAATAGTGCAAAAACGAGATTTGGGGCTCAAAATGACGAAAACAGCGACCTGATGCTAATGAGCAGCTCTGGTACGGTTGTAGGATGCATTCGTATGATTATGGGGTGTATCCGGGCCATTTTGGGTGCAACCGGGGATTGCAGGTGCAACTGGGTGGTTGCAGTCTGTCAGCTTTTTGGAAAACTTGTTTTGGCCGTAACTTTCCAACCGTAACTCCGTTTTTGATGAATAAACTACCGTTGGAAACGTAATGAGATTTAATTTCTAATGGTGAAGTTTTGAAATACTGAATCAAACTTTATTTTAGGTCAAAATGATGGTATAGTGTGTATGCCTTGTTCTACACGCGTGGGATAGTTGCAATTGGATAAGAAACCATGTAAACTTGTCATATATGGATATATTAGGCTATATGATGTTGCTTAGTATATTAATTGATGATATTATTGATTAGATATGTGCTAACTTAGGATATGATATTCTCAGGTAATAAGGGAACGGAGAAGGCTCAGTAATATAAGACTTCTGAGTTCTTGCTGTTTATCAGGTGAGTGGGACTGTCCTAACTTTTATATGTATGTAGTAGCGGGTTATGCTACTGATATCCTACCTTGTTTACCTGATTTGATGAGTATATGATATATTGTATTAATTGATGCATATATATGCACCTGGGTAGTGTCGGATAGTTTTCGACATCCAGCCTTGGGTTTTAGGGGCTGGGCAGAGGTCAACCTTGGGTTATGAGGTTGGGTTCAAAGTGTTACTATTTGTGTAGTATAGTATTGAATAATGCATCCCCTGCGTTCGGATTACTATGCGAGGGAGACAGTAACAGGAACTATCGGTAAACTCTAGCCCGATCAGCTAGGTGTGGAATGGCCCGTACAGCCGTCGATCCTCTGTTACTGTGCTGATGGTTTATTTGTTGTTATGCAATTGTGCTTAGCTTGATGCTAGATACCCATGACTGTTAGGATAATTCCATTCACTTAGCTTTATGCTAACCCCCTACAGTTCCTCCCTTACAGGTTAAGCTTTGCATGCTATAGTTTTGGGAGTGGTTGCTTTTGGATATGTTTGACAGGCTACACTTTGATGTCTGTATTTTGATACTATTAAGTTATGGTTTTGTAATAACGTAACACCTGGTTACTGTAATAACTATGCTTTGGGTTATTACTTAAATACGTTGTAAATATAATATATGTTTATGTTTCCGCTGTGAATAAAAAAAAAGTACGGTGTTACATTATACACTCTATTACGTAAGTTTGAGAAATTCGATCATTGTTTTGTGACCATGTATGGAAAGTTCATATGATGATATGAATAAAAATGTTTTACGATAGTTAACATATCACCATGGCATGAAAATAATTAAAAGTCTTTGACCCAAGGGTATTTGTGTTACTTGAGGATCAAAACTCACGTTGTTTCTTACAATCAGTTGCTTATGGTAAATAACATTCTATTTGATATGTGATATATGCTATGATTTAGGTTTGATTCATAAGGGAGATGGTGTTGGGCGGGTTAACCGTTTGACCCATATTTTCAACATAACAGAATTTAATTCGATATATGCAAATATAACTTCAAATTAATATTATATAACTAAATGTGGTGTAGGATTAGTATAGGACTAGTGCAAAGACCCGTGGAATCACGGGATTTTATATGAATTTTTTTAACAATAAGTTATATAATCAACATGTACCAACGTGGTAACTACAACCAAACAACAACAAAATCAATTGTCCAACAACCTCTTATGATTTAACCAACCCATTTAGTCACCCGTATACCAAACTACCAAACTGACCTATGACTATCAAACCTTTAGTACATATAGTTGATTTTTAAAGTTTCTATAACATCACAACACCAACCTTTCAAAAACACTGAAAATGACTAAAAACTTACTCATATACTCGGCTTGTCGAAGATTAGTCAAACTGGACTAATAATAATCATCTAACTTTTGTTAGCACACCCTTTTATAGCCAGTACCCTGAATAAACAAAAATTCATTACCATTAGATATACAATATCCAGACCAGAGGCCACAAATGTTAGAAACACGGACATAGTACCACATAGACTAAAACCAACACCATCTTTCATTCTCATTCAAATTCCCATTTTTCATACCCATACACCCCCTAACATTCAAAATGTAATTACATATTCTATAATAAGTTCACCTGCTACATTAATGGCAAAAAAAAAAAAAAAAAAAAAAAATTGGCGCTACAACCACCTACAACAACTCTGAACATTTGGAATGACTTGCACAAACTCTATTTTTCAAGTGGCATTCCTTGACATGTGACGGATCAAAGTTACACTGCCTCAAGAGAAAACACGAGTTTGTTACATTAAGATCAGCTAAGGTATCATGAATCACACGTTGACCAACACAAGTCAACTTGCAGCTACAAATTCTCTTCAAAACACCAACAAATTACATTAGATTTAAATGTACTGAAATCATCCTTATAAAACATGATGTCTAACTTTTCAAAGATCTATTACCTCAACATATTTGACTTCAAAAGTAAGTATTATTTCAAGATAAATTCCTTGAAACAATCTTTAGCACTATCAATTTCAATAGCTTCATTTAGTACATCAGTATGCTTTTAGAATATCAAACTGTAGCCAAATAGCAAAAAGAATGTCATAACTCTCTAGAAACAAAGATTGGGAATATCCACAAGTACTCAAGTAAAATTACATAAAGGGATTTAAGAGCCAAACATGACATATATGACACTGACATAATGTGAATTTGAAGAGAATTTACTAACCATATCCAAAGATTGACCAAAGTCTATAACTCTCTTGTTTTTGATAACGATCATGCTGTTGCGAAAGACTCAAAGTTCATACATTCCAAAGAAAAGACATTGCTCAACTGCCGAAAAAAAAGAATAATACAATAGCTACTCTAGTGAAACTTGTATATAATTCTACACTCCTTTGCAAGGGAGAAGATTAGTACATATAAATTATATTTACATATTTTTGATGGTCTGTTACCTTTAATAAAACATTAAACCTAACATATCAATGAAAATATAAACATTACATAAAATTTACCTTCAGTAGTCCATTAGTACTAATCCTTCATCAACATTGTGGGAACATCACACCTGTTAACCATAATTTTTCATACATAACATTGACTTAGAAAATGGATCAAGCTTGCAACACCTGGTAAAACAAAAGAAATTAGATACCCATTACCAAATTTATTTCCATAACTGACTGTAAAACATAATTTTCCACCATATCCAGGTTTCTCAATAATGCACACATGTAGAGACCTGTCGACAAAGCAAAAAATGTTTCTATACTTACATCACTAAACAACACTAAGATTCTAAAATGCAACTACCATCTAATGTCTCAATCATTGTGCCATGTTCAAAACTAAAATGTATAATAGAAAGTAACTGAATCACTATGCCATTTAACTTCATACACTATGCTTTATTCATAATCAAATCAAAATCAAAACTAACATGGAAAAAAATATTTTTTTCATAAGAAATACAATCAATAGTAATTATTAAAGACTATTTTGAAAAATTCAAATACAGTACTCTACATAAAAATGTTTATAATAGAAATACACATTCACACCATACTACCATTGACACATATCATTAGCTTGACCAAACATCATCTCCAACCAAATTAAAAAATTAGCTAAAGTCCCAAAAAGTCTCTATTTTATGAGAAAAATATAGTATCAACATACCAAATCTAAATATAAAACTAACAAAGTTCACAGTTAACATGTACAAAGTTTTTAAAAAGATAAAATCAAAAATCTTAATCAGAAAGTAGGTATATAAAAAATCTTACCATGTTTCTCTTTTGTCTTAGTCAATTCATCGAATACCTTAAATGCATGAGATTATCAACATTCAACCCCACCTGTTTCATACCTGCATATATTTCAAATATTTTCTTTTTAATCGTTTAAGAATAAAATATAAAATTTTTGAAGAAGCATAAACTAATTAATTAAAGAATATATTAAGTAACTAAATAAATAAAACTCAAATCTTAGAGCTAACAAAATCAAACGAAAACCCTAAAATAATTAAACTAGATTGCTAGAAATTAAAAATCCATTGATTGTTAGAAGAAAAAAAAAGAAGAAACGATAGATACTAACCCAACTCGAAACATTTAAAATACTCTGAGTTGCATTCTGATTTAACCCACCTTCGTTCTGATTGACTCTGAAGCAAAACTTATACCTAAAAAAACCCTTAGGAACAAAATACATAAATTCAATTAATGAAACAAATGCAAGGCTTACCTTGAAACTAAATCTTGAGATACCCTCAAACAGATTCAGATTCACGATTGGAGAATAAGGGCTATGTGAAGATCTTGAGATACATTCAAAGAATATATTCATTCAATTGTTTTTTTCATTTGGGAAAAGAATAGAGGGTTGAGGGAGAGGATTTATTGGCTTGAATGTATATTTTAAATTTGAAGGCAGCTTCTGGCTTTTGAGCTTTTGTACAGCTCGAGGTATAAAAGCCAAGCACGCGTACAGTATTTTTTTTAATAGAGTAACTTTTTTAAGATTTTTTACACGTTGTTTTAACTTTGCTTATATATATATATATATATATATATATATATATATATATATATATATATATATATATATATATATATATATATATATATATATATATATATAAGCAATGTTAAAAAACCTCGGTGATAGAAAGAGTTGATGCTGAGGTGGATATGGCTTCTCAGGATGACGGAGATCAGATGTGGAATTGTCTAGCGTCCACCATTAGAGAGGTTGCCAAGGAAGCCTTAGCTGTAACAGTAAGAACTTCGAGAGGACATAGGTCCGATAGAGAATCATGGTGGCTTAGTGACGAGGTTCAAAGTAATGTTGGCGTAAGCAACTTAGGTTTAGGGAGCTCATCACTTATCGGAAGGGGACCCCGGCGGATAGAACTAGGGCTGAAGAGAGATATAAAGTAGCTAAAAGGGAAGCTAAGAAGGTTGTAGCCCGTGTAAAAGAAAAGGCATACGAAGAGTTGTACATGAAACTAGACTCCAAAGAGGGAGCAAATGATATCTACAAGATAGCAAAAGCTAGGGAGCGAAAGCGTAGAGATCTAGATAACATCAAGTTTATCAAAAATGAAGCTGGTCAAACTTTAGTAAAGGAAGATGAAATTAGGAAAAGATGGGAAGGGTATTTCTCTTCTCTTTTCATTGGAGGAAGACCTGAGCATCTCGAAGATCTGCAACACTCTGATTTAGAACAACACCAGAACAACATGGATTGTGAGGGGATCAACCAAGAGGAAGTACGATCGGCACTACGAAAGATGGGGAGAAATAAAGTTGTGGGACTGGACCAGATCCGCATTGAGGCGTGGCGGTGCCTTGGCGACGATGGTATTAGGTGGCTAACGTGCCTTTTCAACGTGACGTTTCGAAGCGCTCAAATGCCTATGGAATGGAGACTGGGCGAGACTATTCCCATCTATAAGAACAAGGGGGATGCTCAAATTTGCGGTAACTATAGAGGCATAAAACTACTTAGTCATACTATGAAGCTTTGGGAGAGAGTGATCGAGACTAGACTTTAATGCGAAACAAATATTTCGGAGAACCAATTTGGTTTCATGCCAGGGCACTCCTCGATAGAGGCAATCCATATTATTAGGAACCTGATGGAGAAGTATAGAGAAAAGCAAAAGAACCTAGAGATGATTTTCCTAGACTTGGAAAAGGCCTACGATTGCGTCCCAAGAAACTTGATTTGGAAGACTCTTAATGGTAGAAGTATCTCGAGTAGATATATCAGTGTTATTATAGATATGTACGAAGGGGCGAAATCATGTGTTCAAACACCGGTGGGAAATACTGAAGTTTTCCCAATAGAAGTAGGCCTGCATCAAGGATCGGCCCTTAGCCCTTTTCTTTTCACTTTGATCCTTGACGAGCTTTCTCTAGGAATACAAGAGTGTATTCCTTGGTGCTTGATTTTTGCCGATGATATTGTGCTTGTTTTCGAATCTAAGGATGAGCTTAATAGAAGACTGGAGCAATGGAGGGTGGCCTTAGAAAGTAATGGGCTACATATTAGTAGACAAAAAACGGAATACCTTACATGTGATTTGGATAGGAACAATGATGAACTAGACGATGGAGTGAACATCTGCATTGGAGACCAAATATTGCATCCACAAACCTCATTTAGATACCTAGGTTCGGTGCTCCATAAATCGGGGAGGATAGATGAAGACGTGTCGCACTGTATTAAAGTAGGGTAGCTGAAGTGGAGAGCGGCGACTGGAGTCTTATGCGACAAGAAGATCCCCCTTAAGCTAAAAGGGAAATTCTTCAAGGTGGCAATTAGACCTGTCATGTTATATGGATCAAAGTGTTGGCCAATGACGAAGGTGCAAGAGAGAAGGATGGAGGTAGCAGAGATGAGGATGCTTAGGTGAACATGCGGTAAAACCATGTTGGATATGATTCCAAATAGTGTATTTAGGGAGAACCTGAACGTTAGAATCATCATCGACAAGCTAAGAGAGGAATGACTTCGATGGTTTGGACACGTGAAGAGGTGACCTCTTACTGCCCCTGTTAGGAGGGTAGAGGCACTTACGGTTGACTGTGTAAGGAGAAGGGGTAGACCTACTCGTAGGTGGGAGGATAGAATAAAGCTCGACTTGAAGGAGATTTTTTTGATCGAGGACATGACTTCTGATAGGAATGCGTGGAGCTAGAATTAGATTGGACGAGTAGGTTTTAGTAGGTATGTGGGTAGGTGTTTATGTGTGTATGTCTCTTCTGTTATAGTGATCTTTGTACAAATGTCTATGTATGTATGTATGTATGTACGTATGTATGTATGTATGTATGTATGTATGTATGTATGTGTATGTGTGTGTGTGTGTATGTATGTATGTATGTATGTATGTATGTATGTATGTATCTCCTTGTAGAGTGTTTTAGGTATTCTTATGTATGTTTGTCTAAGTATGTATGGTTGTAGGTGTATGTAGGTATGTAGGTCTCTAGGTATGTATGTTTATGTTTGTTTGTTTGTGTGCTTAAATGTTTGCATTATGTATGCTTAAGTTTGTATGTATGTATGTATGTATGTATGTATGTATGTATGTATGTATGCATGTATGTATGTATGTATTGTTGGGATTTAACAAGTTTCATAATACTTATAATCATTCAAGAAATAAGATTTGCGGAAGCGTATAAATTACCATTTTTGAACTTGTAAATCTTTAACCATTTAAAGTTAAATCCCAAAAAGGATCAAGTTGTGAAACATATTTACAAACTAAGAGTGGGTTTAGAGTTTATACCTCCTCAAGCTTGTTGAGGGTAGTTTACAAATGTGCAAGATGATGATGAAGATGAAGGCAAGAAAGCTTCTAACTTGAAGCCTCAAGTGTGTAATACCCCAAACTTATGCACCAACACCTAGCCTTAGTTAGGATTTGTAAACACTTGAATTATACTTGCAAAAACCAAACTTTGAACCCTCTTTTCTTCCCTAAAAGTCACGGCTGGACAGCAGCAGTTGGGAGGAGTTTGGTGCAGTTTTTTTTTGAAGTATATTGCATGTATGTTGTTCCAAGAAGTCAAGGAACATGTATATGGATATATGGAAAAGCATGACCAAAGGAATGGCATCTCTAGCATGTGTATGCACAACTCCAAGGCCACTACTAATATTAAATAAAATGGATTTATTTTATAAAATTACATTTTATAAAACTTAATTTATAAAATACATTTTATAAAACTTCCATTTTATTTATTATGTTTACATCATTTATAAAACCTATTTTATAAAATGTAACATAATTAATTAATTATTTAACCTATAAATAATTAAATCCATATCATATAAATTATTCCATGATTCATATAAATATACATCAAGTAATAATTTAAGAAAGCCATTTTCTTAAAGTTCAAGTGTCGCGTATTTAATCAACGATCCAATCGCTAAGATTAAATACATATAAGGTGTCGGTAAGCTTGTTATTGGGTATGACCCGACTTGGATCATAACACATTAGCCACATTAATTTAATATGTCTCTCAGGCATACGAAGAACCTTCAATCTCCCACTTGCACGAGAAACATAAGAAATTAATGCAAGTGATGGATACCACCTAACGACCGTCCATCACCCCCAATATGCTATGACTTTGTGCCATTCAATAACATCATCCCTTTCGAGTTCCCACCTCGAATATGAATAGGTGAATCTTTCATTATTTCCTTTCGTCCTAGATGTCATGTTAAATCCAAGAGATACAGAGTGATCACTCTCTTTTAGATTTAACTTTATCAGGCCTTAGACATCTGACTCTCAACGAATAAGAGGGACAAATTCCATCTTGACTACATACGTCCTAAATATGTACCTTGCAATATACCTGAGCTCTTCCTTGTGAGCTACCATATTTCAGAATAGCGAAGGAAAGAATCAAGGCACAATACTTGGTAAATATCCGAACCCAATATGTATCTCAGGTCAGAGGATACAATGATATACGCCTTTACTCAAGATTACAAGTGATCAACCACAAAGGCTCTATTTAGTAAGTCTTGAGAGCGGGTCTTCCAATATTTGTGTCCCACAAATATCTATGAACCTTGGTTGCAACCTTGCCTCACATTCATCCCGTGAATGTATAGCAATCCAAGTTCATAATAGTCTAAACCTCACACTTGTTCCCACGAATGTGATCGACTACGAAATTTTAGAATAATTACTTATTCATGGATAAAATATGCAAAATAGGAACATGACTCAAAATAAATTAATACCATAATTATATTAATGAGTTTGAACAATTTTGTTCCGTTACAATACTTAAACAGATCATGACCAATCACTAGAATATCGAAGCCCTAATGCACAAACATGTCCAGTATGTTTTGCTCCATGTAAGAGCTTCGTGAGAGGATCCGCTATATTAAGATCTGTGTGAACTTTGCGAATACATATCTTTCCTTTTTCAACTTCATCCCTTATGTAGTTGAATCTCCGCTCAATGTGACGGGTCTTTTGGTGAGCACGAGGTTCTTTGATTTGAGCAATCGCACCCTCGTTGTCACAAAAGATCTCAAGAGGGTCCTGAATGGAAGGGACTACTCCTAAGTCATCGATGAATTTCTTCATCCATGCAGCTTCCTGCGCTGCCAATGAGGCGGCAATGTACTCCGACTCTGTAGTGGATAATGCAACAACATCCTGTTTTGAACTCTTCCAAGAGACCGCACCTCCATTTAACGTGAATACAGAACCAGATTGTGATCGAGAATCATCTCGATCAGTTTGGAAACTCGCGTCCATGTAACCTTTTACAGCGAGTTCCTCTTCACCAGACCCATATATTAGAAACATATCCTTAGTCCTCCTAAGGTATTTCAATATACTTTTAACAGCAATCCAATGACTGTTTCCTGGGTTATTCTGGTATCTGCTTGTCAGGCTAAGAGCGCATGACACATTCGGTCTAGTGCATATCATTGCATACATGATTGACCCAATGGCAGACGCATATGGGACTTTCTTCATTCTCTCTTGTTCATCTTTCGTGGTGGGGCACTGAGATGAACTAAGGAGTGTTCCTCTTTGAATAGGTACCAAACCTTTCTTAGAGTTCTCCATCTTGAACCTTTTCAAGATCTTTTCAATGTATGCACTTTGATTCAAACCTATCAGTTTCTTGGATCTATCCCTGTAGATCCCAATCCCCAAAACGTATTGTGCTTCTCCAAGATCCTTAATGGAGAAGCATTTACTTAGCCAAGTTTTAACTCTTTGCATTGCCGGAATATCATTTCCAAATAACAATATATCATCCACATATAGTACAAGGAACATGATAGTGCTCCCACTAGCTTTCTTATATACACAAGCTTCATCACCATTTTTAATGAAGCCAAATTTCACGGCTTCCTCATTAAAATGATGATTCCACATTCTAGATGCTTGTTTCAATCCGTAGATTGACTTCTTTAACTTGCATACCTTTTTAGGATATTTTGGATCAACAAAACCTTCAGGTTAAACCATATAGACATCTTCCACAAGATATCCATTTAGGAAAGCGGTCTTGACATCCATTTGCCATATTTCATAATCATAATGAGCAGCAATGGCAAGTAATATCCTAATAGACTTTAGCATTGCCACAGGCGAAAAAGTTTCATCATAGTCAACCCCTTGAGTTTGAGTGAAACCTTTTGCTACAAGTCTAGCTTTATATGTATCCAAGTTTTCATGTATGTCGGTTTTCATTTTGAAAAGCCATTTACAATCAACTAGCCTTGAGCCAGCAGGTTGTGTAACAAGTTCCCAAACTTGGTTGTCATACATGGATTGCACCTCAGCGTTCATGGCTTCCTGCCATTTATCTTTATCAATCCTTGATAAAGCATCTTGGTAGTTTATTGGTTCATCCAAATCAACCACATAGCAACCATTCTTGAGAAACCCATATCTCTCAGGAGGATTACTAATCCTACCAGATCTGTGAACGTCTTGTGTATTTTGATCATCCATTTGATCACTCTCAACATTTTCATGTTGAGTGCTAGTGTCAACCAATTGTGTATCATCTACTTGATCTTGAACCTCTTCAAGATCTATCTTCCTTTCACTACTTCCTTCCATTAGGAACTTAGTTTCAAGGAATTCCGCCTTCCGAGCAACAAATACATTCTGCTCGGATGGATCATAGAAATAATATCCCATATTATCCTTGGGATATCCTATGAAGATACACTTCATGGATCGAGCATTCAACTTATTAGGGACGTAACGCTTAGGATAAGCTTCACATCCCCATACCTTTAAGTATGATAGAGATGGAGGTTTTCCAAACCATATCTCATGAGGTGTTCGTTCCACTTTCTTGGTTGGGGCCATATTTAAAATACGAGCCGCGGAGCATAGACAATAACCCCAAAATGATAGAGGTAACGAGCTTCTAGCCATCATAGATCGAACCATATCCATTAGGGTTCGGTTCCTCCTTTCGGAAACTCCATTCAGTTGGGGTGTTCCAGGAGGAGTGAGTTGCGAGATAATCCCACAACTTCTAAGATGATCTTGGAAAGCATCGCTTAGGTATTCACCTCCTCTATCGGTACGAAGTACCTTGATTGTCTTATTGAGTTGATTTTGTACTTCGCTTTGATACTCTTTGAATGCTTCAAAAGTTTCGTCCTTATGTATTAACAAGTAGACATATCCGAAACGACTGAAGTCATCAATGAAAGTAACGAAGTATCTTTCACCATTCCTAGTTATGGGCTTAAAGGGTCCACATACATCCGAATGTATTAATCCCAATAAGTCCTTAGCCCTTTCATAGGTCCCTTTGAAAGGTGCTTTAGTCATTTTGCCTTGTAAACAAGATTCACATACATCAAACGACTCTAGTTCATTTGATTTCAAAAGGCCATTCTTTTGAAGTGTATGCATTCGATTTTTGTTTATGTGACCAAGGCGACAATGCCATAAGTAGGAATCACTCAAATCCCTTTTGAGTTTCTTGGTGCTAGTATGGTATATTGAGCTACTAGATGATGTGTCATCATGAACCAATTCATAAATTCCATTTGAAGGCGAAGCCTTAAAATAGAATACATTATCTAAATAAACGTGGATAACATCATTAACAAAATTAAGATAAAAACCACATTGTTTTAAACGGGAAACTGAAATAATGTTTCGACATAAATCCGGTGCATACAAAACATTGTTCAAAATAAGTTCCAAACCACTTTGAAGCTTTAATAAAAAGTCTCCTTGAGCCTTCACTTGCACTTTGGCTCCATTACCCATAAAGAGACTTGATGTTCCCGTTTGCTTGCTACTTCTTTTGAACCCCTGCAAAGAATTGCAAATGTGAGTTCCACATCCAGTGTCTAATACCCATGTATTAGAAGAAGTAATACTAAGCTCTATATATACCATATATATATTACCTGAGGTTTGCCCCTCATCCCTCTTTTCCTTCAACTCCTTAAGGTAGACCGGGCAGTTTCATTTCCAGTGACCCATTTCACTGCAACCGAAGCACGGGTCTTCCTTGGGGTTTGCTTGTCAGGCAACCTTTTGCTTTTTGTTCTTGTTTTTGGTTGGGGTAACCATCCTCCCCTTTCCCTTGCCTTGATGGGCGGGTCCTTTCCTCTTAGCTGCCTTTGGCTTAGAGGTGTTATTACCTTTGGACCCACCATCATTGATCATTAGCACGGTTGAAGCCCTCTTACCCATGCTAGTTTCTGCCGTCCTAAGCATGCCATGAAGTTCGCCAATGGTCTTATCCATCCCATTCATATTGTAATTAATTACAAATTGGTCAAATCTCTTTGACAAGGAGTTTAGGATAAGATCCGTGGCTAGCTCATTAGATATGTTGAGATTAAGACGGTTTGCGCGATCAATGAGGCTTTTCATCTTAAGGACATAAGATGAAACGGATTGGGAGTCGTCCATACGACATGCATGAAGCGCTCGGACCATTTCAAAGCGCTCGACACGAGCTTGTTGAAGGAACATCTCCTTCAATTGCGTGATCATGTCGTATGCAGTATGATGCTCGAAATTCTTTTGGAGTTCGGGTATCATAGTCCCAAGCATTAGGCAAGCAACTTGCACCGAATCGGCGCAATACTTATCCCAATAAGCCATGCCTTCCGTATCATCCTCATCGGGCTGATCGGGAATGGGGTCTTCCAACACATACGCCTTATCCTCAAGTTTGAGGACAATCCTAAGATTGCGGAACTAATCCATAAAGTTCGTATGGTTGAGTTTGTCTTTCTCGAGGAGAGACCTTAACGATAGGTTGTTCAAGTTAATAGGTGCGTTTTGCATGTTGTTGTTATTGGCGGCCATCTACAAAATTTAACAAAGTTCATTTAAGTATCGATTTTAAATTTAACAATCAATACCCTTTAAATCCAATTGATATATATATATATTAAATTTTAGAATCCAACGGTAAACCAAATTTCGATTAGGTGACCTTTATCCCGTCATTTGATTTAGCTAGGTAGTCATTATATGACAATTGCAATCCTTTTGCAACTTCTAAATTATGGGATCATGCAATCCTTTTGCATGGCATATTTATCCCATCAACGCCTATTTGTTCCTCATGCTTCGGTGACCCTAAGTTCATGATTCCCAAATCAAGTCGTCCTACTTGTGTAAACAAGTAAAATTAACATACAAGTGGTTAGGTGACCTTTATCCCACAAGCATGCGAATTTTACCTTAACCATATTAGTTAGCTCATAACGGTTAGGTGACCTTTATCCCATTTATGAGTTCCCTACTGTGTTTAAGTGTCCCACAAAAGGATGGCGTTAAACTTGTTTACCTTGTCGATTAAGGGATTTTAAGTTTTCGTTAATTCTAGTTTAAGAAAACATTTATGCCATACACCAACATGCATTTAGTGTATGGTTCATTTGAAATCCATTTTCAAATCTTGTAATTTTAGCCAATTACTTGATATAAACCATTTTATATATATATGATCCTTATCATGTTCTTAATAACCGATTATTAATGTCCTTTTAGCCATTTTTAATTTAACCATTTAAATTGACGTTTTGCATGTCGTTAATAATGTTATAATTTAACCAATTAAATTGCCATTTTCTAGTTGTCGACTTGTGTGATTAAATTGTAGCATACAAACATACAATCCACATAATCATACAAAACAACCAAGCATGCAAAACAACATGTTCACAATCAAGCCTTTTGTAAGCATTTTGTTTAGCCGAAAACAAAACGCCACCGGGTAAGGGTAATTACACAAAGTAGGAGATTTCAAATCTCCCACTTAACCTTGCATCCAAATGCTTCTTCATGTGTTCTTCAAGTCTTCATCGTTCTTCATCATTTTACAAAATATATCCTAATACATTTTGTCTAAAAAATGAAATTACAACCTAATCTATTTTACATACCAAATATAAAATAAATTACATAACCAAATGAATTATTACATGCCAAATGAATAAATATTATTACAAACCAATTGAATAAATATCAATCAACCATGCATGTAACCAAACACAAGGTCAAGGCTTAGATTGTGAACTTTAACTACATAAGTGATTGGCAGTACAGAATCACAAGTGATTGGCAGTACAGAATCACAAGTGATTGGCAGTACAGAATCACAAGTGATTGGCAGTACAGAATCACAAGTGATTGGCAATACAAAATCACAAGTGATTGGCAGTACAGAATCACAAGTGATTGGCAATACAGAATGCAGAATCACAAGTGATTTTGGCCAAAATGACAAACCACCCAAAACCGAAAATTTTACATTCTACTTCATGCATGTTCATAGAATGCAAAATTATAGTGGGTTTAATAACCATCTCGAAGCATATTTCAACAACTTCGGCTCTAGATACCATTGTTGGGATTTAACAAGTTTCATAATACTTATAATCATTCAAGAAATAAGATTTGCGGAAGCGTATAAATTACCATTTTTGAACTTGTAAATCTTTAACCATTTAAAGTTAAATCCCAAAAAGGATCAAGTTGTGAAACATACTTACAAACTAAGAGTGGGTTTAGAGTTTATACCTCCTCAAGCTTGTTGAGGGTAGTTTACAAATGTGCAAGATGATGATGAAGATGAAGGCAAGAAAGCTTCTAACTTGAAGCCTCAAGTGTGTAATACCCCAAACTTATGCACCAACACCTAGCCTTAGTTAGGATTTGTAAACACTTGAATTATACTTGCAAAAACCAAACTTTGAACCCTCTTTTCTTCCCTAAAAGTCACGGCTGGACAGCAGCAGTTGGGAGGAGTTTGGTGCAGTTTTTTTTTGAAGTATATTGCATGTATGTTGTTCCAAGAAGTCAAGGAACATGTATATGGATATATGGAAAAGCATGACCAAAGGAATGGCATCTCTAGCATGTGTATGCACAACTCCAAGGCCACTACTAATATTAAATAAAATGGATTTATTTTATAAAATTACATTTTATAAAACTTAATTTATAAAATACATTTTATAAAACTTCCATTTTATTTATTATGTTTACATCATTTATAAAACCTATTTTATAAAATGTAACATAATTAATTAATTATTTAACCTATAAATAATTAAATCCATATCATATAAATTATTCCATGATTCATATAAATATACATCAAGTAATAATTTAAGAAAGCCATTTTCTTAAAGTTCAAGTGTCGCTTATTTAATCAACGATCCAATCGCTAAGATTAAATACATATAAGGTGTCGGTAAGCTTGTTATTGGGTATGACCCGACTTGAATCATAACACATTAGCCACATTAATTTAATATGTCTCTCGGGCATACGAAGAACCTTCATGTATGTATGTATGTATGTATGTATGTATGTATGTATGTATATATGTATGTATGTATGTATGTCTGTATGTATGTATGTATGTATGTATGTTTGTATGTGTGTATGTATGTATATATGTATGTATGTATGTATGTATATATGTATGTATGTATGTATGTATGTATGTATGTATGTATGTATGTATGTACATATGTATGCATGCATGCATGCATATGTAAGGTATGTTTAGGTATGTATGTATGTTTGAATGCATGTATGTATGTATGTATGCATGTATATATGTATGTATGTTTGCATAGGTAGGTATGTACGTAGGTTTGCTCCATGTATGTATGTAGATATGTATGTTTTTGTGTGTTTATGGTTGTTTGTTTGTGATCATTTATGTTTATTGCCCTTTTAGCGTATAGCTTTTCTTGACTTGTTTTGAGCTCCGCATATAACGACCCGTCCTAATCCATCTGGACGAATACATTACATTTGGTTACATCGCGAGGTACTTGACCTCTATATGATACATTTTACAAACATTGCATTCGTTTTAAAAGACAAACTTTCATTACATTGTGTAGTGACCCGAACTTTTCCATGTTTATATATATTAAATGAAATTGTTATTTACATGATTAAGTGTTTCCAACATGTTAAGCAATCAAACTTGTTAAGACTTGATTAAGTGAAATAGATTTCATATAGACAATTGACCACCCAAGTTGACCGGTGATTCACGAACGTTAAAACTTGTAAAAACTATATGATGTTATATATATGGATATATATATAGTTAACATGATATTATGATAAGTAAACATATCATTAAGTATATTAACAATGAACTACATATGTAAAAACAAGACTACTAACTTAAGGATTTCGAAACGAGGCATATATGTAACGATTATCGTTGTAACGACATTTAATTGTATATATATCATATTAAGATATATTAATACATCATAATATTATGATAATGTAATAATTTAACATCTCATTTGATATAATAAACAATGGGTTAACAACACTTAACAGGATCGTTAACCTAAAGGTTTCAAAACAACATTTACATGTAACGACTAACGATGATTTAACGACTCAGTTAAAATGTATATACATGTAGTGTTTTAATATGTATTCATACACTTTTGAAAGACTTCAAGACACTTATCAAAATACTTCTACTTAACAAAAATTCTTACAATTACATCCTCGTTCAGTTTCATCAACAATTCTACTCGTATGCACCCGTATTCATACTCGTACAATACACAGCTTTTAGATGTATATACTATTGGTATATATACTCCAATGATCAACTCTTAGTAGCCTATGTGAGTCACCTAACACATGTGGGAACCATCATTTGGCAACTAGCATGAAATATCTCATAAAATTACAAAAATATTAGTAATCATTCATGACTTATTTACAAGTAAACAAAATTACACATCCTTTATATCTAATCCATATACCAACGACCAAAAACACCTACAGACACTTTCATTCTTCAATTTTATTCATCTAATTGATCTCTCTTAAGTTCTATCTTCAAGTTCTAAGTGTTCTTCATAAATTCTATAAGTTCTAGTTTCATAAAATCAAGAATACTTCCAAGTTTGCTAGCTTACTTCCAATCTTGTAAAGTGATCATCCAACCTCAAGAAATCTTTCTTATTTACAGTAAGATATCTTTCTAATACAAGGTAATACTCATATTCAAACTTTGATTCAATTTCTATAACTATAACAATCTTATTTCGAGTCGAAATCTTACTTGAACTTGTTTTCGTGTCATGATTCTGCTTCAAGAACTTTCAAGCCATCCAAGGATCCTTTGAAGCTAGATCTATTTTTCTCATTTCCAGTAGGTTTATCCACAAAACCTGAGGTAGTAATGATGCTCATAACATCATTCGATTCATATATATATAACTACCTTATTCGAAGGTTTAAACTTGAAATCACTAGAACATAGTTTAGTTAATTCTAAACTTTTTCGCAAAAAAAAGTTAATCCTTCTAACTTGACTTTTAAAATCAACTAAACACATTTTCTATATCTATATGATATGCTAACTTAATGATTTAAAACCAGAAAACACGAAAAACACCGTAAATCCGGATTTACGCCGTCGTAGTAACACCGCGGGCTGTTTTGGGTTTGATAATTAAAAACTATAATAAACTTTGATTTAAAATTTGTTCTTCTGGGAAAATAATTTTTCTTATGAACATGAAACTATATCCAAAAATCATGGTTAAACTCAAAGTGAAAGTATGTTTTTCAAAATAGTCATCAAGACGTCGTTCTTTCGACTGAAATGACTACCTATTACAAAAACAACATGTAACTTATATTTCCGACTATAAACCTATACTTTTTCTGTTTAGATTCATAAAATATAGTTCAATGTGAAACCATAGCAATTTGATTCACTCAAAACGGATTTAAAACGAAGAAGTTATGGGTAAAACAAGATTGGATATTTTTTTGATTGTTGTAGCTACGGGAAATATTGTAACAAATCTATATTAATCATATCCTAGCTAACTTATATTGTATTATACATGTATTCTAATATATTATGTAATCTTGAGATACCATAGGCACGTATGCAAGTGTTTTGACATATCATATCGACCCATCTATATATATTATTTGGAACAACTATAGACACTCTATATGCAGTAATGTTGGAGTTAACTATACATGGTTGAGGTTGATTCCAAAATATATATATACTTTGAGTTGTGATCTAGCCTGAGACGTGTATACACTGGGTCGTGGATTGGGTCAAGATAATATATATCAATTTATTTCTGTACATCTAACTATGGACAACTAGTTGTAGGTTACTAACGAGGACAACTGATTTAATAAACTTAAAACATTAAAACGTATTAAAAATGTTGTAAATATATTTTGAACATACTTTGATATATATGTACATATTTGTTATAGGTTCGTGAATCGACCAGTGGCCAAGTCTTACTTCCCGATGAAGAAAAAATCTGTTAAAGTGAGTTATAGTCCCACTTTTAAAATCTAATATTTTGGGATGAGAATACATGCAATTTTATAAATGTTTTACGAAATAGACACAAGTAAATGAAACTACATTATATGGGTGAATGATCGAAGCCGAATATGCCCCTTTTTAGCTTGGTAGCCTAAGAATTTAGGAACAGACCCCCAAATTGACGCGAATCCTAAAGATAGATCTATCGGGCCTAACAAGCCCCATTCTGGAATTTGGAATACTTTAGTACTTCGATTTTATCATGTCTGATGGGTGTCCCAGAATGACGGGGATATTTTATATGCATCTTGTTAATGTCGGTTACCAGGTGTTCACCATATGAATGATTTTTATCTCTATGTATGGGATGTATATTGAAATATGAAATCTTGTGGTCTATTACTATGATTTGATAATATATAGGTTAAACCTATAACTCACCAACATTTTTGTTGATGTTTTAAACATGTTTATTCTCAGGTGATTATTAAGAGCTTCCGCTGTTGCATACTAAAATAAGGACAAGATTTGGAGTCCATGTTTGTATGATATTATGTAAAAACTGCATTCAAGAAACTTATTTTTGATGTAATATACTCTTATTGTAAACCATTATGTAATGGTCGTGTGTAAACGGTATATTTTAGAATATCATTATTTGATAATCTACGTAATGCTTTTTAAACCTTTATCGATAAAATAAAGGTTATGGTTGTTTTAAAAATGAATGCAGTCTTTGAAAAACATCTCATATAGAGGTCAAAACCTCGCGACGAAATCAATTAATATGGAACGTTTATAATCAATATGAACGGGACATTTCAGTTGGTATCCGAGCGTTGGTCTTAGAGAACTAGAAATTTGCATTAGTGTGTCTTATCGAGTTTGTTAGTATACATTAGTGAGTCTGGACTTCGACCGTGTTTTCTTTAAAAACGATTGCTTAACACTTTTGTTGGAAACTATATATTATTAACATGTAAATATTATGTGATATATTAATATCTTAATGTGTTTGATATTATGTGATAGATGTCTACCACTAGTACAAATCCTATCGACTCACCTAATAATAATGAAGAGTCGAATATAATTTGGAAAGATTCACAAATTCCAGAAGAGGAACCGGAAGAAGAGGAACCGAAAGAAGAGGAATCGGGAGAAGAGGAATCAGAAGAGGAGGAACCGGAAGAGGAGGAACCAGAAGAAGAAGAGGTTCTGGAGGAAGAAATATTGATACCTACGGTAAATCGATTAAATAAAAGAAAATCATCAACCAACGGACCAAAGTTAAAAATGGTCAATGGTGTTTCCGCCGAGGAAGCAAAATATTGGGAAGATTACCAATTTTTCGATGAATCGGATCCCGATGAGGATTCCGATGATGTTATAGAAATTACCTCGACCCAATTTAATATGGCAAAAGAAAATAATAAGGGAAAAGGTATAAATATAGAGAAACCTGATTCCAACCCCGATGAACTTTATATGTATCGGCAACGTCCGTATTTCCTAAATTGTAACAATAACCCGGGAACCTCTAAACCACCAGGTTTTTCTAAACCATTGTGGAAAACGACTGCTAGTATTAGAGGAGCACCATATATCCTTAGAAAATTAGGAAAACGAACCAAGTCCGAAGAAGAAGAAACCAGTGATTCAGATTAGAGGGTTGTAATCATGTTGTGTATTATATGTATTGTAGTGTGCTTGTACTTTTATGTTCTATGTAAAAATTGCTTGTATTGTTTGTTAATTATCTTTTACGAATCTAATCCTTGTCTATTTTACAGTATAAAAACAAAATGGAAGTTAAGGGTAGACAACCGAATATTTTAGAAGACCTACTAGAGGATATGATTGAGGAAATCTTGTCTAGAGTCGGTCAGAATTCATCAGCACATTTAGTTATGGCGAAATTAACTTGTCAAACATTTGAAAGACTTTCCAGAAATGCCTTAGTTTATAAAAGGCTTTCCTTTAATAGGTGGGGTATATCACATTGGGGAGACTGTAAGTTACGCCGTGTTTTCTTTTAAGTGTTAAATGTGGGGAACCTAAATGCAATTTTACGCTACGGGTTAAGAACCTATTTTGACCCAACATATCCCAACATAGGATTTCGTGAGTTAGAAAGAGCTTATAACATGCAACATAAAGAAGCATGTTATACTTACGGGTTAGTGATGTTCGCTTCTTACCAAAGTGAGAAAAAGAATATCGGGTTACAACTTTTAAATAAAACCTTCCCACAAGTGACGGATTCAATAGTTGGGGTGAGAAACCAGGTTTTTAGATTATTGCGAGGCTGTTGGACATTACGAAACCCTCATCCTTTTGATGACATTACAACATGCTACCTAGCCAATGGTCATAACAGGTTACTTTCCACAAGATCAAGGATGGGAAGTCGTCTTAGTAAAACCTGAATGCATGACTTGTTTCTGGACTTATGAATTACGTGTCTTTATTTCTTTTGCTGAACAACTTGCGTATTAACTAGAATTGCCTTTATAGCTGCTGAGTAGCAAAGATATTATGTGCTATATTTTATCCTATATGTATAATAGTGGTATTGTAAGTTTGTAAAATATTGTATAAAGGTTTGAACACGAAATATTATTGTAATAAGTTTTTCATATAGAAGCGTAGTAGTTGAGTTGTATAGTAGCTAGTAAGTAAGAACTTAACAGGCAGGTACTACCCGAATTAAAACTATAAAATGCTAATATGAAGAAAAAGCTTTTATAAATAAGTTCATATAATACTACGAGATACTATTGACTACTCTTAAATTCTATATGATTAACTCAATTCTTTTGGCTATTTTTGAAGGAAATGGCACCGGCGACTCGTCAGAATTTGAACATGAGCGAGGAAGACTTCCGTGTTTTCCTTGCAGCAAACATAGCCGTAGTACAGGCTGCGATGCAAAATAACAATAACTCTGGATCTAGCAGTAGAACTAATTCCACAAGAAATCGTGTAGGATGCTCCTACAAATAATTTACTGCCTGCAAACCTTTAGAATTTGATGGAACTGAAGGACCAATTGGATTGAAATGGTGGACCGAGAAAGTTGAATCGGTGTTTGCCATAAGTAAGTGTACTGAAGAGGATAAATTTAAGTACGCTACGCATACCTTCACAGGTACTGCGTTAACGTGGTGGAACACCTATCTTGAACAGGTAGGACAAAATGCTGCTTACGCACTACCTTGGTCGGCATTCAAGCAATTGATGAACGAGCAGTACCATCCTAGAAACGAAGTCAATAAGCTCAAGGTAGAGCTTAGAGAGTTACGAACACAAGGGTTCGACATTACCACATATGAACGACGATTCACAGAGTTGTGCCTATTATGTCCAGGAACGTTCGAATATGAAGAAGAGAAGATCGACGCGTTTATAAAAGGGTTACCAGTAAGTATTCAAGAAGATGTGAGTTCACACGAGCCCGCTTCCATACAAAAGGCAAGTCGAATGGCTCATAAACTCATAAATCAGATTGAGGGAAGAATTAAAGAGCAGGCGGCTGAAGAAGCCAACACGAAACAACTCAAGAGAAAGTAGGAAGAAACCAGTGATAAGGGTCACCAATACAACAACAACAACAATTACAACCACAACCGCAACAACAATCGCAACAATAACTGCAATCCCAACAATAACTACAACAAACGTCCCAACAACAACAATTACTATAACAACCGTTCCAATAACAATAACAATCCCAACAACAACCTCAATAACAACAACGGAAACAAAAACCAAAAATGCCAAAGGTGTGAAGAGTACCACCAGAATGGGTTCTGTACGACATTTTGCACCAAGTATAAAAGAACTGGCCATGGTGCGAAAAAGTGTGAGGTCTACGGACCAAAGTTTAACAGAACTAAAGGAACAAATAGTGGTGAAACAAGTAATGCCGCCTTTGTTTGTTATGGATGTGGACAACCGGGCCACATTAGAAGTAATTGCCCGAATAAGGGGAATACTAATGGGCAGGGCCGCGAAAGAGTTTTCAATATTAATTCGGCAGAAGCGCAGGAAGACCCGGTGTGATAACCCGTCCTAATCTATCTGGACGAAGTCATCAACATTAGGTTCCATTGCGATGATCGACTCCAAGTAATGTCCTTAAAATGAGCTAATGCACAGCGGAAGGCTTAATTCGTACCTGAGAATAAACATGCTTAAAAGTGTCAACCAAAAGGTTGGTGAGTTCTTAGGTTTATCATAACAAACATTTCAATATCTTAATAGACCACAAGATTTCATATACACAAACGTTTTAATAAACATATTCTAAGTGGTTGAGCACTTGGTAACCATACTTAACATTTAATCAACGTCGCATATTCCCTTTATTATGAAATCTCACTACACTGTACCAAGTGTAGTCACGAAACGAAGTACTGTGCAACCGTTGAATACTGGTCGTCCAGTCCGGTTGGGATTGTCGGGCCCGATAGATCTATCAACAGGATTCGCGTTTACAATACCACATATAAATAGTAGTTACCAAGCTATTAGGGAAGATATGCAGGGTGGTACAACTCAACGTAGAATATATTTTAAGTACTTGTGTCTATCTCGTAAACATTTATAAAAGCAGCGCATGTATTCTCAGCCCAAAAATATATTGCAAAAGCAATTAAAAAGGGAGCAAATGAAACTCACCATACTGTATTTTGTAGTAAAAATACATATGAAGACATTAAACAAGTGTAGGGTTGTTCTGCGGTGAACGGATACGTATATCGATGGATGTAAGTAGGATAGTGAATGACTGTTGAATCAGATTCGAAGAATGTACAGTGTAACTTATTAATGTGAAATCTAAATATTCCTTGGGTATTACCTACCCGTTAAAATATTTTCACCATTAACAGTTTGTACAAAAGAATTTTTAATTACAATCTTTATGAAAATATACTTACATATATATTTTCTTCAGATGTAACCATGGATTTAATGAGTCAATATGATATTAAACTCATTTGATTTACCGTTGGAACAAGAATATATAATCTCTAAAACATTAGAGATTACATAATTGCCATGTCGAACGAAGATAACTGATGTAGAACGATACGTAGAACGATGATTATACTCGAGGTACAGAATGAGATGATGAGGCATGGATTGTTGATGGTACTGGTGCTGTTATTGATGGTACTGTTGGTGCCGGTGATGTTGCTGAAGCTGGTAAATTTTGCAACATATTCTCCAAATTGATTACTCGAGCGCGAAGTTCGTTGACTTCTTCTATTATTCCGGGATTATTGTCGGTCGGAATGAGTGAACGAATAAGGTTTAGAATTTTAGATAGAATATAATCGTGGCGAGATATTCGGGAAATGAGGGTGAAAATGATGTTTCAGATTGGTTCGCCGGTGAATGCTTCAAGTTCTTCGCCCAGTGGACAATATGGTGGATGAAAGGGATCGCTTTTTCTTGTCTCCAATGATTAAGTAGGCTACGAACCCATCAGATGAATTGAAGATGACTAGTTGGTTGATCCATTTCATTTACACTGCTTTCAGAGCTTAGGTGAATATCCATGTCGGAATAGCTATCGGAATAGCTATCGGAATCTGAGGCACTCGAACTAGTTGAGGGATTCACCTCATACGATCAGATGAAGGATTTTTGATAAGAAATAGATTATAGGATGTAGATTAGTACCCGGCAATACATAATTTACATATGCATATATAATACTAAAATCCCATAAGTTACGGAGGAATCTATGGAAGCTGTCAGTCAAAGGTAACAATAACAGATACGCTAAGATATGAATTTATCTATGCACAATCTATGCAATAGGGGCAGTATGACGTGTTTAGACTTTAAGGATGATAAGCAATTAATTTTCGACACTAAATGATAAGCAAAACTTTTGACATGCAGACACGGTCGAAGTCCAGACCCACTAATGCATCTAAACAACTATCAGTTAGACATACTAATGCAAGACCTGGTTCGCTAAGACCATCGCTCTGATACCAACTGTGACAACCCGTCCTAATCCATCTGGATGAAGTCATCAACATTAGGTTCCATTGCGATGATCGACTCCAAGTAATGTCCTTAAAATAAGCTAATGCACAGCGGAAGGCTTAATTCGTACCTGAGAATAAACATGCTTAAAAGTATCAACCAAAAGGTTGGTGAGTTCATAGGTTTATCATAACAAACATTTCAATATCTTAATAGACCACAAGATTTCATATACACAAACATTTTAATAAACATATTCTAAGTGGTTGAGCACTTGGTAACCATACTTAACATTTAATCAACGTCGCATATTCCCTTTATTATGAAATCTCACTACATTGTACCAAGTGTAGTCAAGAAATGAAGTACTGTGCAACCGTTGAATACTGGTCGTCCAGTCCGGTTGGGGTTGTCGGGCCCGATAGATCTATCAACAGGATTCGCGTTTACAATACCACATGTAAATAGTAGTTACCAAGCTATTAGGGAAGATATGCAGGGTGGTACAACTCAACGTAGAATATATTTTAAGTACTTGTGTCTATCTCGTAAACATTTATAAAAGCAGCGCATGTATTCTCAGCCCAAAAATATATATTGCAAAAGCAATTAAAAAGGGAGCAAATGAAACTCACCATACTGTATTTTGTAGTAAAAATACATATGACGACATTAAACAAGTGTAGGGTTGGTCTCGGATTCACGAACCTATATCAGGTATATATATTAATACATGTAATTGTAATCAAGAAAATTTATATATTATATATCCTATATATTTAATTTGTATCTATAATTAAAATAGTTAATATTTATATAGTTTTATATATACATATGATTAATATTATATTAAAAACCAATAATTTGTTATATGTAATATTATGATAGTTGCAATAAATATACATTTATATAGTAAATACTTATTTGTTATAATAATATTGATACTAATAACAACCTAAATGATAATTTTATTAATAATATAAATTTTAATAAAAATGATATTAATAGTAATAATAATAATTATTATAATAACTATAATAGTAATGATCTTTCTAATAATGATAATAATAATTAATAATAATAATGATAATAATAATAATAATGGTAATAATAATAAAAATAATAATAATAATAATAATAATAATAATAATAATAATAACAATAATAATAATAATAGTAATAATAATAATAATAATAATAATAATACTTATGCTAATGATAATGATATTAATCATATTATTAATGTTAACATAATAACACCAATAATTAATAAATATAATATTATTAATAATAATAATAATAATAATAATAATAATAATAATAATAATAATAATAATAATAATAATAATAATAATAATAATAATAATAATAATAATAATAATAATAATAAATAGAAGTTCTACCTCCAAAAATAATAGGTTAAGTAAATAATGCCCCGGCCTGGACTTGAACTCACGACCTCTCACTCACACCACAACACCTCAACCAATCGGCTATTCCCTTTTTTCTGAAATTGTATCCTTCTAATTATTTATAACCCGACATGTTTTTCTGTTCTTCATCTTCTTCTTGTAATTCCCATAATCGAACCAGGATCGAATTCAGTTTAATACTTCCCAATATGTTAATTTAGGATTTATATTAGATACAGAAGTGACTAGTAAGTAATTAGATTAATTAAAACAAAAATAAAAATAAAAATCTGAATCAGTTCCTGATGAACACGAACGAACCCAACACTGATTTTTGATTTGAAGTTGGTTTTTGCTCATGATTCCTACACGAAATAGATTCTAAATCGTTGTTGAAAACTTTCTGCATCATCAATTCAGCTTAAAACTTAAAAATGAATTCGAATTTCGCCAAAATCACCTCGTTTGACTTTTAGAAAAAAAATTTGACTTTCAAAATTAGAACTTGATATGAAAATTTGGATACTGATTCTTTCCAGAAAGCTTTAATGAACGATTTCTGATAACACTGCATTTCTACATTTTTAAATTTCATTCAAAATCATGGTTTTTGCATTTTAATTTCGAAACAGAGTAAACTGTTTTTGCTTTTGTTTTAATTTCGAAAATTTAGATATGTAACTCGTGTAATTGGTATTGGTAATGGAAGAATGGATGGGTTCACTACTTTCACTGATTATTGGATTTACTTTATAGCTCAATCACGTCGACAAGAAAATATGCAGGTACAAAATAAATAATAATAAAAATAAAAGCAGGTGAAAAATTGCTATCTGAATTGGATTCGTTCCTGTGGTGATGTCATTGATTCAATCGATTTTGATAAAGGGAAACAAACCAACAAAAGTTAGATAGCGATTGAGAGTAGAATTCATATGAAGTTTTATTTGATATATATATATATATATATATATATATATATATATATATATATATATATATATATATATATATATATATATATATATATATATATATATATATATATATATATATATATATATTTATATTAGTATAGGTAATTATATGTATATAATTTTATATTTTATACATATATATATATATATGTATTTTATAATTCAGTTATATATATTTGTGTAAATATATATCTAAAATCTTATTTGTTATCCTAGTATTATTAATGATAATAATGGTATTGATATTATTATCACTTATATAAATCAAATTTTATATACATATATACAGTTTATGTTAGATATAATATTATACAAATATTATACACATATTAACGTTACTATTAATAATAATACAGAAAGTAAGTGTCATATTATTAGTATAACAGTTATATTTTATCTTGAAATTTCATATATCATAATAATTTTTATTGAATATTTATTATTTATATATTTCATAAAATTTTACAATATAATAGTTATAATTAGAAACCACATATATATAGATTTACATCGTATATATATATATATATATATTTATGTATATATATTTATACTAATAGAACTTAATTATTTTATTTGTTATTTTTACATTTTAATTCTAATGATTCATTTATATTTTATTATTTCCAATACATACATTTATATTTATATATATTTATTTATTTACAACAGTCGTTCGTGAATCGTCGGGAATAGTCTGAGGTTAAATGAATAGTTCAAACATTTAGTGATTCGATATTATAGTCTTTGCTTATCGTGTCAATATCATATTAAGATTTAAGTTTAAATTTAGTCGAAAATTTCCGGGTCGTCACAGTACCTACCCGTTAAATAAATTTTGTCTCGAAATTTGATCGAGGTGGTCATGGTTAACAGTAAGAATGTTTTCCTGACGTACGTGGGTTGATAAATAAATTTTTATCACCATTGAGTAATGAGGATAAAACAATTTGATTTCTCGAAGCGTACGAATGAAGCTATCACTTAAAGAGTGAAATGCGGAAATAACTGTTCGCCTTAACTTTTGATGTAGTCACGGTGGATTTCCGAAATTCAAGGGATTTAAAAGAAAATCTTGGATATCTATAAGATCTGATTCTTCGGGATTTATGGAAATTAAGATTTCTATAATTAAATGCGATTATCTGTCTCGATTGTTTTGTCTGGTATTTTCACTATAAATGAACTTCTTCCGTTCCATTATTTTCACCACATTTATACTTTCTTCCTTAATTCATACTTCCAAAAGATTGTGAAAATGCTTAATCCGGTTCTGATTATTGACCTCATTCTGATTATCGCAATAGTCATCCTTCTATTCCAACTCCCACCGGAGGAATCTGTTTACTTCTTCTTCGCTCTTGGGATTGTTGTATTAATAATTCTCCCGTGTCTTTATATTGTTATACGCCTTGATATACACGGTTTGTAATTTATGTGTTGTTATTGAGTTTTATATCTTCCCTTACATTTCGGAGCTCTTTGCCTTTTTATTCTCTTCTCGACCTCTAGTAAAACGAGTAACGGTCCAGAATTCGTAAGTACGAGGTTTCGAATGAACTTAATGTTCTAAACAAGAAAGAATGTAATAGCACGATTTGATTTGTCAAATTACCAGAGTCACTGAGAATAAAACTATCAAGAATATACTTTCTTGATATGTTCAGAAGTTAAGCAGAATGAAAGAGTTATGTAACATGACTCATGATGGTGGTATGATCTACTGTGAGCCATCATCACGTTTCATTAGAAACTCATCATGACTTACTGTAATATATTCACGTTGGCCAAGCGTCATTATATTATACTAACTCATGCTTCAATTCCCAACACTTCTCCACTATTCATTTATAGTTTATACTTAGATTTTACAGAAGTTTCCAATATAATGGAATACAGATAGCACGGAGAGGTATATAATTTCGGATGAGAATATTTATGAAAATATCTTCAGAAATATTGAAGATATTTATGATGATATTTTTGGAATTTCTAAGTTCGAAGGTTTATGAAGAAAAATTTTCCGCAAAATTTTAACATGACTTCAGAGCAAAATATTCTCTAAAGAATTCATCGGATCTAGAATTACCTGAATTCTTTGAATATAGGTTTTGGTCCTTGTATTTGTCCTTGGTCTCCTTCATGGTTAGCTCAATCCGTTGTTTTTTTTTTCAGTACCAAATTTTCTATCGAGCGTTCCCAGCACTTCATTCTTTTATCCTCACTTTTGGCCATTAAGACCATCTACAACATGCTGCTTCGTCAGCATTTTCAAATTTAACGGATCTGGGTCATCGGTTATCAAACCGAGGTGGTTTCAGGAGAATTGTGTTTTTAGATGATTAAACGTTGATGGTAGTATGGTGGAATATAAAAGGTTCCCCAGTAACAATAAAGAGTATGCATATATATCAAGGTTATAATAAGGTTGTTTCGGACGAAAAATTGGAGTTGACTTGCTGGAGCTGTGGCAAAATTTGCTACTTTGAAAGGGATTACCAAATTATTTTGGGTAATAATAACACTAATGGTATTAGCACAGCTACGTGTTAACGTTTACTCAGTTTTCGAGGGTTTTTCAGGTGCATAACTATATGCATCAATCTTTGCTTCCGTAGATGAAGTGTGGCTGGTTCATCCTCCCGATCAAGGTGTTTTCAAGAATCATGAAAGGTTTGAACTCAGATTGGAATTGTCAAGATACAAATGAGGTTTAAGATGAAATCAAGTGGCAAACTTGAAGAATTATTTAGTTTCATATGTTATAATCAATATTTTAATTCATTTTAATTGTCCAATGTCGGTAGTCCACAGTTGATAGTCCACAGTTAACAGTCCAATAATTCATATATATATAGCTTAATATATAATATTCGTATTAATTAATACGTGTCGTGACCCGTATACGTCTCAGACTCGATCACAACTCAAACTATATATATTATTGTAGAATCAACCTCAACCCTGTATAGCTAACTCCAGCATTACTGCATATAGAGTGTCTATGGTTATTCTAAATAATATATATATAGATGCGTCGATATGATATGTCAAAACCTTGTATACGTGTCCCGATATTTAAAGTGCGTAAAATAAATAACAGAAATTAAATGACGATAAATAAAATTGCGAGAATTAAAATTACGATAAATAAAATGCGATAAATAAAAATGTAATCAGTTAGCTAGGAACAGTTAGCTAGGAACAGTTAGCGTGGATTCTTAACAAAATTGTTCTCATAGTTAAACTGTTTGTTTCTAACAAATTTTATTTTGTCCAATGTTTTCTTCATTATGCCACTTGTTGAATTTTGATAAGTCAAAATCCAAATATGAAATTGTATGAAAATGGTTGTTCTGCGGTGAACGGATATGTATATCGATGGATGTAAGTAGGATAGTGAATGACTGTTGAATCAGATTCGAAGAATGTACAGTATAACTTATTAATGTGAAATCTAAATATTCCTCGGGTATTACCTACCCGTTAAAATATTTTCACCATTAACAGTTTGTACAAAAGAATTTTTAATTACAATCTTTATGAAAATATACTTACATATATTTTTTCTTCAGATGTAACCATGGATTTAATGAGTCAATATGATATTAAACTCATTTAGTTTACCGTTGGAACAAGAATATATAATCTCTAAAACATTAGAGATTACATAATTGCCATGTCGAACGAAGATAACTGATGTAGAACGATACGTAGAACGATGATTATACTCGAGGTACAGAATGAGATGATGAGGCATGGATTGTTGATGGTACTGGTGCTGTTATTGATGGTACTGTTGGTGCCGGTGATGTTGCTGAAGCTGGTAAATTTTGCAACATATTCTCCAAATTGATTACTCAAGCGCGAAGTTCGTTGACTTCTTCTATTATTCCGGGATTATTGTCGGTCGGAATGAGTGAACGAATAAGGTTTAGAATTTTAGATAGAATATAATCGTGGCGAGATATTCGGGAAATGAGGGTGAAAATGATGTTTCGGATTGGTTCGCCGGTGAATGCTTCAAGTTCTTCGCCCAGTGGACAATATGGTGGATGAAAGGGATCGCTTCTTCTTGTCTCCAATGATTAAGTAGGCTATGAACCCATCAGATGAATTGAAGATGACTAGTTGGTTGATCCATTTCATTTACACTGCTTTCAGAGCTTAGGTGAATATCCATGTCGGAATAGCTATTGGAATAACTATCGGAATAGCTATCGGAATCTGAGGGACTCGAACTAGTTGAGGGATTCACCTCATACGATCAGATGAAGGATTTTTGATAAGAAATAGATTATAGGATGTAGATTAGTACCCTGCAATACATAATTTACATATGCATATATAATACTAAAATCCCATAAGTTACGGAGGAATCTATGGAAGCTGTCAGTCAAAGGTAACAATAACAGATACGCTAAGATATGAATTTATCTATGCACAATCTATGCAATAGGGGCAGTAAGACATGTTTAGACTTTAAGGATGATAAGCAATTAATTTTCGACACTAAATGATAAGCAAAACTTTTGACATGCAGACACGGTCGAAGTCCAGACCCACAAATGCATCTAAACAACTATCAGTTAGACACACTAATGCAAGACCTGGTTCGCTAAGACCATCGCTCTGATACCAACTGTGACAACCCGTCCTAATCCATCTGGATGAAGTCATCAACATTAGGTTCCATTGCGATGATCGACTCCAAGTAATGTCCTTAAAATGAGCTAATGCACAGCGGAAGGCTTAATTCGTACCTGAGAATAAACATGCTTAAAAGTATCAACCAAAAGGTTGGTGAGTTCATAGGTTTATCATAACAAACATTTCAATATCTTAATAGACCACAAGATTTCATATACACAAACGTTTTAATAAACATATTCTAAGTGGTTGAGCACTTGGTAACCATACTTAACATTTAATCAACGTCGCATATTCCCTTTATTATGAAATCTCACTACACTGTACCAAGTGTAGTCAAGAAACAAAGTACTGTGCAACCGTTGAATACTGGTCGTCCAGTCCGGTTGGGGTTATCGGGCCCGATAGATCTATCAACAGGATTCGCGTTTACAATACCACATGTAAATAGTAGTTACCAAGCTATTAGGGAAGATATGCAGGGTGGTACAACTCAACGTAGAATATATTTTAAGTACTTGTGTCTATCTCGTAAACATTTATAAAAGCAGCGCTTGTATTCTCAGCCCAAAAATATATATTGCAAAAGCAATTAAAAAGGGAGCAAATGAAACTCACCATACTGTATTTTGTAGTAAAAATACATATGACGACATTAAACAAGTGTAGGGTTAGTCTCGGATTCACGAACCTATATCAGGTATATATATTAATACATGTAATTGTAATTAAGCAAATTTATATATTATATATCCTATATATTTAATTTGTATCTATAATTAAAATAGTTAATATTTATATAGTTTTATATATACATATGATTAATATTATATTAAAAACCAATAATTTGTTATATGTAATATTATGATAGTTGCAATAAATATACATTTATATAGTAAATACTTATTTGTTATAATAATATTGATACTAATAACAACCTAAATGATAATTTTATTAATAATATAAATTTTAATAAAAATGATATTAATAGTAATAATAATAATAATTATAATAACTATAATAGTAATGATCTTTCTAATAATGATAATAATAATTAATAATAATAATGATAATAATAATAACAATGGTAATAATAATAATAATAATAATAATAATAATAATAATAATAATAATAATAATAATAATAATAATAATACTTATGCTAATGATAATGATATTAATCATATTATTAATGTTAACATAATAACACCAATAATTAATAAATATAATAATAATAATAATAATAATAATAATAATAATAATAATAATAATAATAATAATAATAATAATAATAATAATAATAATAATAATAATAATAATAATAATAATAATAATAAATAGAAGTTCTACCTCCAAAAATAATAGGTTAAGTAAATAATGCCCCGGCCTGGACTTGAACTCGCGACCTCTCACTCACACCATAACACCTCAACCAATCGGCTATTCCCTTTTTTCTGAAATTGTATCCTTCTAATTATTTATAACCCGACATGTTTTTCTGTTCTTCATCTTCTTCTTGTAATTCCCATAATCGAACCAGGATCGAATTCAGTTTAATACTTCCCAATATGTTAATTTAGAATTTATATTAGATACAGAAGTGACTAGTACGTAATTAGATTAATTAAAACAAAAAGAAAAATAAAAATAAAAATCTGAATCAGTTCCTGATGAACACGAACGAACCTAACACTGATTTTTGATTTGAAGTTGGTTTTAGCTCACGATTCCTACACGAAATAGATTCTAAATCGTTGTTGAAAACTTTCTGCATCATCAATTCAGCTTAAAACTTAAAAATGAATTCGAATTTCGCCAAAATCACCTCATTTGACTTTTAGAAAAAAAATTTGACTTTCAAAATTAGAACTTGATATGAAAATTTGGATACTGATTCTTTCCAGAAAGCTTTAATGAACGATTTCTGATAACACTGCATTTTTACATTTTTAAATTTCATTCAAAATCATGGTTTTTGCATTTTAATTTCGGAACAGAGTAAACTGTTTTTTCTTTTGTTTTAATTTCGAAAATTTAGATATGTAACTCGTGTAATTGGTATTGGTAATGGAAGAATGGATGGGTTCACTACTTTCACTGATTATTGGATTTACTTTATAGCTCAATCACGTCGACAAGAAAATATGCAGGTACAAAATAAATAATAATAAAAATAAAAGCAGGTGAAAAATTGCTATCTGAATTGGATTCGTTCCTGTAGTGATGTCATTGATTCAATCGATTTTGATAAAGGGAAACAAACCAACAAAATTTAGATAGCGATTGAGAGTAGAATTCGTATGAAGTTTTATTCGATATATATATAAATCTGTATATATATATATATATATATATATATATATATATATATATATTTATTTATTTATTTATATTAGTATAGGTAATTATATGTATATAATTTTATATTTTATACATATATATATTTGTATTTTATAATTCAGTTATATATATTTGTGTAAATATATATCTAAAATCTTATTTGTTATCCTAGTATTATTAATGATAATAATGGTATTGATATTATTATCACTTATATAAATCAAATTTTATATACATATATATAGTTTATGTTAGATATAATATTATACACATATTAACGTTACTATTAATAATAATACAGAAAGTAAGTGTCATATTATTAGTATAACAGTTATATTTTATCTTGAAATTTCATATATCATAATAATTTTTATTGAATATTTATTATTTATATATTTCATAAAATTTTACAATATAATAGTTATAATTAGAAGCCACATATATATAGATTTACATCGTATATATATATATATATATTTATGTATATATATTTATACTAATAGAACTTAATTATTTTATTTGTTATTTTTACATTTTAATTCTAATGATTCATTTATATTTTATTATTTCCAATACATACATTTATATTTATATATATTTATTTATTTACAACAGTCGTTCGTGAATCGTCGGGAATAGTCTGAGGTTAAATGAATAGTTCAAACATTTAGTGATTCGATATTATAGTCTTTGCTTATCGTGTCGATATCATATTAAGATTTAAGTTTAAATTTAGTCGGAAATTCCCGGGTCGTCACACCCGGAGCTTGTTACGAGTACGTTTCTTATTGATAATAAATCTGCTTATGTTTTATTTGATTCGGGTACGGATAGAAGCTATATGAGTAGAGATTTTTGTGCTAAGTTAAGTTGCCCATTGACGCCTTTGGATAGTAAATTTTTACTCGAATTAGCAAATGGTAAATTAATTTCAGCAGATAATATATGTCGGGATAGAGAAATTAAACTGGGGGATGAAAAATTTAAAATTGATTTAATACCAGTCGAGTTAGGGAGTTTTGATGTAATAATTGGTATGAACTAGTTGAAAAAGGTGAGAGCAGAGGTCGTTTGTTACAAAAATGTGATTCGCATTATGCGTGAAAAGGGAAAACCTTTAATGGTGCACGGAGAGAAGAACAATGCGAAATTAAATCTTATTAGTAGTTTGAAGGCACAGAAACTAATAAGAAAAGGTTGTTACATCATTCTAGCACACATCAAGGAAGTTAAACCTAAAGAAAAGAACATCAGTGATGTTCCTGTCGCAAAAGAATTTCCCGATGTATTTCCGAAAGAATTACCGGGATTACCCCCACATCGATCCGTTGAATTTCAAATAGACCTTGTACCAGGAGCTGCACCAATAGCTCCTGCTCCATACAGACTCGTACCCAGCGAAATGAAAGAATTACAAAGTCAGTTACAGGAACTTTTAGAGTGTGGTTTCATTCGACCAAGCACATCACCATAAGGAGCTCCTGTTTTGTTTGTCAAGAAGAAGGATGGCACATTTAGGTTGTGTATCGACTATCGAGAGTTGAACAAACTTACCATCAAGAACCGTTACCCACTACCGAGAATCGACGACTTATTTGATCAACTACAAGGCTCGTCGGTTTATTCGAAGATTGATTTACGTTCTGGGTATCATCAAATGCGGGTGAAGGAGGATGATATTCCAAAGACTGCTTTTAGGACGTGTTACGGTCATTACGAGTTTATGGTTATGCCGTTTGGGTTAACTAACACACCAGCTGTGTTCATGGACCTCATGAACCGAGTGTGTGGACCATACCTTGACAAGTTTGTCATTGTTTTCATCGATGACATACTTATTTACTCAAAGAATGACCAAGAGCATGAAGAACATTTGAGAAAAGTGCTAGAGTTGTTAAGAAAAGAAAAACTGTACGCTAAGTTTTCAAGTGTGCATTTTGGTTGGAAGAAGTTCAATTCCTCAGTCATATAGTGAACAAAGAAGGTATTCAAGTGGATCCAGCAAAGATTGAAACCGTTGAAAAGTGGAAAACCCCGAAAACTCTGAAACACATACGCCAATTTTTAGGACTAGCTGGTTATTACAGAAGATTCATCCAAGATTTTTCCAAAATAGCAAAACCCTTGACTGCATTAACGCATAAAGGGAGGAAATTTGAATGGAAGGATGAACAAGAAAAAGCATTTCAATTGTTGAAGAAAAAGTTAACTACGGCACCTATATTGTCATTACCTGAAGGGAATGATGATTTTGTGATATATTGTGACGCCTCAAAGCAAGGTCTCGGTTGTGTATTAATGCAACGAACGAAGGTAATTGCTTATGCGTCCAGACAATTGAAGATTCACGAGCAGAATTATACGACGCATGATTTGGAATTAGGCGCGGTTGTTTTTGCATTAAAGACTTGAAGGCACTACTTATATGGGGTCAAAAGTATTATATATACCGACCACAAAAGTCTTCAACACATATTTAATCAGAAACAACTGAACATGAGGCAGCGCAGATGGATTGAATTGTTGAATGATTACGACTTTGAGATTCGTTACCACCCGGGGAAGGCAAATGTGGTAGCCGACGCCTTGAGCAGAAAGGACAGAGAACCTATTCGAGTAAAAGCTATGAATATAATGATTCACACTAACGTTACTACTCAAATAAAGGAGGCGCAACAAGGAGTTTTAAAAGAGGGAAACTTAAAGGATGAAATACCCAAAGGATCGGAGAAGCATCTTAATATTCGGAAAGACGGAACCCGGTATAGGGCTGAAAGAATTTGGGCACCAAAATTTGGAGATATGAGAGAAATGGTACTTAGAGAAGCTCATAAAACCAGATACTCAACACATCCTGGAATGGGAAAGATGTACAAGGATCTTAAGAAACATTTTTGGTGGCCAAGTATAAAAGCCGATGTTGCTAAATATGTAGGAGAATGTTTGACGTGTTCTAAGGTCAAAGCTGAGCATCAGAAACCATCAGGTCTACTTCAACAACCCGAAATCCCGGAATGGAAATGGGAAAACATTACCATGGATTTCATCACTAAATTGCCAAGGACTGCAAGTGGTTTTGATACTATTTGGGTAATAGTTGATCGTCTCACCAAATCAGCACACTTCCTGCCAATAAGAGAAGATGACAAGATGGAGAAGTTAGCACGACTGTATTTGAAGGAAGTCGTCTCCAGACATGGAATACCAATCTCTATTATCTCTGATAGGGATGACAGATTTATTTCAAGATTCTGGCAGACATTACAGCAAGCATTAGGAACTCGTCTAGACATGAGTACTGCCTATCATCCACAAACTGATGGGCAGAGCGAAAGGACGATACAAACGCTTGAAGACATGCTACGAGCATGTGTTATTGATTTTGGAAACAGTTGGGATCGACATCTACCGTTAGCAGAATTTTCCTACAACAACAGCTACCATTAAAGCATTGAGATGGCACCGTTTGAAACACTTTATGGTAGAAAGTGCAGGTCTCCGATTTGTTGGAGTGAAGTGGGGGATAGACAGATTACGGGCCCAGAGATAATACAAAAAACTGCCGAGAAGATCATCCAAATTCAACAACGGTTGAAAACCGCCCAAAGTAGACAAAAGAGCTACGCTGACATTAAAAGAAAAGATATAGAATTTGAAATTGGGGAGATGGTCATGCTTAAAGTTGCACCTTGGAAAGACATTGTTCGATTTGGTAAATGAGGGAAATTAAACCCAAGATATATTGGACCATTCAAGGTTATTGATTGCGTCGGACCAGTAGCTTACCGACTTGAATTACCACAATAACTCGCGGCTGTACATAACACTTTCCACGTTTCAAATTTGAAGAAATGTTTTGCTAAAGAAGATCTCACTATTCCGTTAGACGAAATCCAAATAAACGAAAAACTTCAATTCGTCGAAGAACCCGTCGAAATAATGGATCGTGAGGTTAAAACACTTAAGCAAAACAAGATTCCAATTGTTAAGGTTTGATGGAATGCTCGTAGAGGACCCGAGTTCGCCTGGGAACGAGAAGATCATATAAAGAAGAAGTACCCGCACTTATTTCCAGAAGATATGTCAACACCTCCAACTTCTTAAAATTTTGGGACGAAATTTATTTAACGGGTAGGTACTGTAGTGACCCAAACTTTTCCATGTTTATATATATTAAATGAAATTGTTATTTACATGATTAAGTGTTTCCAACATGTTAAGCAATCAAACTTGTTAAGACTTAATTAAGTAAAATAGATTTCATATAGACAATTGACCACCCAAGTTGACCGGTGATTCACGAACGTTAAAACTTGTAAAAACTATATGATGTTATATATATGGATATATATATAGTTAACATGGTATTATGATAAGTAAACATATCATTAAGTATATTAACAATGAAATACATATGTAAAAACAAGACTACTAACTTAAGGATTTCGAAACGAGGCATATATGTAACGATTATCGTTGTAACGACATTTAATTGTATATATATCATATTAAGATATATTAATACATCATAATATCATGATAATGTAATAATTTAACATCTCATTTGATATAATAAACAATGGGTTAACAACACTTAACAGGATCGTTAACCTAAAGGCTTCAAAACAACATTTACATGTAACGACTAACGATGATTTAACGACTCAGTTAAAATGTATATACATGTAGTGTTTTAATATGTATTCATACACTTTTGAAAGACTTCAAGACACTTATCAAAATACTTCTATTTAACAAAAATGATTATAATTACATCCTCGTTCAATTTCATCAACAATTCTACTCGTATGCACCCGTATTCGTACTCGTACAATACACAGCTTTTAGATGTATGTACTATTGGTATATACACTCCAATGATCAGCTCTTAGCAGCCCATGTGAGTTACCTAACACATGTGAGAACCATCATTTGGCAACTAGCATGAAATATCTCATAAAATTACAAAAATATTAGTAATCATTCATGACTTATTTACAAGTAAACAAAATTACACATCCTTTATATCTAATCCATATACCAATGACCAAAAACACCTACAGACACTTTCATTATTCAATTTTCTTCATCTAATTGATCTCTCTCAAGTTCTATCTTCAAGTTCTAAGTGTTCTTCATAAATTCTATAAGTTCTAGTTTCATAAAATCAAGAATACTTCCAAGTTTGTAAGCTTACTTCCAATCTTGTAAAGTGATCATCCAACCTCAAGAAATCTTTCTTATTTACAGTAAGATATCTTTCTAATACAAGGTAATACTCATATTCAAACTTTGATTCAATTTCTATAACTATAACAATCTTATTTCGAGTCGAAATCTTACTTGAATTTGTTTTCGTGTCATGATTCTGCTTCAAGAACTTTCAAGCTATCCAAGGATCCTTTGAAGCTAGATCTATTTTTTTAATTTCCAGTAGGTTTATTCACAAAACCTGAGGTAGTAATGATGTTCATAACATCATTTGATTCATATATATAAAACTACCTTATTCGAAGGTTTAACCTTGAAATCACTAGAACGTAGTTTAGTTAATTCTAAACTTGTTCGCAAACAAAAGTTAATCCTTCTAACTTTACTTTTAAAATCAACTAAATACATGTTCTATATCTATATGATATGCTAACTTAATGATTTAAAACCGGAAAACACGAAAAACACCGTAAAACCGGATATACGCCGTCGTAGTAACACCGCGGGCTGTTTTGGGTTTGATAATTAAAAACTATGATAAACTTTGATTTAAAAGTTGTTCTTCTGGGAAAATGATTTTTCTTATGAACATGAAACTATATCCAAAAATCATGGTTAAACTCAAAGTGGAAGTATGTTTTTCAAAATAGTCATCAAGACGTCGTTCTTTCGACTAAAATGACTACCTATTACAAAAATGACGTGTAACTTATATTTCCAACTATAAACCTATACTTTTTCTGTTTAGATTCATAAAATAGAGTTCAATATGAAACCATAGCAATTTGATTCACTCAAAACGGATTTAAAACGAAGAAGTTATGGGTAAAACAAGATTGGATATTTTTTTGATTGTTGTAGCTACGGGAAATATTGTAACAAATCTATATTAATCATTTCCTAGCTAACTTATATTGTATTATACATGTATTCTAATATATTATGTAATCTTGGGATACCATAGGCACGTATGCAAGTGTTTTGACATATCATATCGACCCATCTATATATATTATTTGGAACAACCATAGACACTCTATATGCAGTAATGTTGGAGTTAGCTATACAGGGTTGAGGTTGATTCCAAAAATATATATACTTTGAGTTGTGATCTAGCCTGAGACGTGTATACACTGGGTCGTGGATTGGGTCAAGATAATATATATCAATTTATTTCTGTACATCTAACTATGGACAACTAGTTGTAGGTTACTAACGAGGACAGCTGACTTAATAAACTTAAAACATTAAAACATATTAAAAATGTTGTAAATATATTTTGAACATACTTTAATATATATGTACATATTTGTTATAGGTTCGTGAATCAACCAGTGGCCAAGTCTTACTTCCCGACGAAGTAAAAATCTGTGAAAGTGAGTTATAGTCCCACTTTTAAAATCTAATATTTTGGGATGAGAATACATGAAATTTTATAAATGTTTTACGAAATAGACACAAGTAAATGAAACTACATTATATGGGTGAATGATCGAAGCCGAATATGCCCCTTTTTAGCTTGGTAGCCTAAGAATTTGGGAACAGACCACCAAATTGACGCGAATCCTAAAGATAGATCATCAGGCCTAACAAGCCCCATTCTGGAATTTGGAATGCTTTAGTACTTCGATTTTATCATGTCCGATGGGTGTTCCGGAATGATGGGGATATTCTATATGCATCTTGTTAATGTCGGTTACCAGGTGTTCACCATTTGAATGATTTTTATCTCTATGTATGGGATGTATATTGAAATATGAAATCTTGTGGTCTATTACTATGATTTGATAATATATAAGTTAAACCTATACCTCACCAACATTTTTGTTGACGTTTTAAGCATGTTTATTCTCAGGTGATTATTAAGAGCTTCCGCTGTTGCATACTAAAATAAGGACAAGATTTGGAGTCCGTGCTTGTATGATATTATGTAAAAACTGCATTCAAGAAACTTATTTTTGATGTAATATATTCTTATTGTAAACCATTATGTAATGGTCGTGTGTAAACGGTATATTTTAGATTATCATTATTTGATAATCTACGTAATGTTTTTTAAACCTTTATCTATAAAATAAAGGTTATGGTTGTTTTAAAAATGAATGCAGTCTTTGAAAAACGTCTCATATAGAGGTCAAAACCTCGCGACGAAATCAATTAATATGGAACATTTATAATCAATATGAACGGGACATTTCACATTGAAAGTTGACAGGCATGCATACCCTTTTATAATATATCCAAACTATAAATAACTAAGTAGTAATTTTGTTGAACTCAACGACTCGAATGCAACATCTTTTGAAATATGTCATGAATGACTCCAAGTAATATCTCTAAATGAGCAAATGTACAAAGGAAGATTTCTTTCAAACCTGAGAATAAACATGATTTTAAGTGTCAACTAAAAGGTTGGTGAATTCATTAGTTTATCAAAAACATTCATTTTTATCATTTTAATAGACCACAAGATTTCAGATATTCAATTGTACACGTAACCCGAGTATATAATAACACGCGTAACCCGCGAATTAAAAATCATTCATATGGTGAACGCTTGATAACCAACTTAACTTTAATGCATAGAATATCTCCAAACAGAACCTCTCGTCTGTATAATAATAATAATCTCGAAGTACTAACACATCTGTACCCCGGATGGGACTTGTCGAGGTCCATAGATCTATCTTTAGGATTCGCGTCAATTACGGGCCATACCCATTTCATAATTTTTAGGTTACCAAGCTAAAAAGGGGTGATATTCAATATTCATAATCCAGCCACTGAATGTAGTTTTTGATCACTTGTGTCTATTTCGTAAAACGTTAATAAAATCAGCGCATGTATTCTCAGTCCCAAAAATATATATAAAAAGGGAGTAATGAAACTCACAATTCTGTATTTTGTAGTAAAAATACATATGACGACATTGAATAAGTGTAGGGTTGGCCTCGGATTCACGAACCTATATCAAGTATATATATTAACACATATACTCGTAATCGAACAATTATAACTTTATATATTATGTAATTAATTTGTATATTTATTTAAAAATGATTATTATTTATATAGTTATACATACATACATACATACATAAATACATACATACATATATGTATGTTAAAAATACCTAATTTGTTGTATGTAATTTTTTTATTTAAGTAATGTTAATATGATTTATATATTTAATATTAATATATATGTAAATAATATGTTTTATGTACGAAATATTTATTTGTTTAAAAATGATAGTTTTCATATTTATGATTTACTAATAATATTAATGATAATATTGATAATAATAATAATAATGATATTGTTAATAACGATACTTTTGTTTAATAATAATAATAATAATTATACTAATAGTTACAAAAGTGATATTAATGCTAAAATAATGATATCTTGTATTATTTTCATGTTAATAATCCTAATCATAACGATAATAATAATAATAATACAACTATTAGTGATAACAATAATAATAAGAACCAATATATTTATATAATAATAATACAACTATTAGTGATAACAATAATAATAAGAACCAATATATTTATAACACTTAATAATAATACTACTAATACTTATAAAGTGATACTAATACTAATATTAATGAAACTAATAATAACTTGTGTTATTTTTCATAATAACACTAATAATAATAATAATAATAATAATAATAATAATAATAATAATAATAATAATAATAATAATGCTACTTAATGATATTATTTAATAATATCAAAAATGGTGATAATGTTAATTCTATTATTTATATTAACATGATAACAACAAATTTTAATAACAATAACAATAGTAATAACATTAACAATATTAATAATAATGATAATAATAATAATAATAATAATAATAATAATAATAATAATAATAATAATAATAATAATAATAATAATAAGTATATTACTACCTTTAAAAGAGTTTGTAAGGGCTTCCTAAAAAAAATAGCCACTGCCTAGGATCGAACCCGAGACCTCTTGTAAACCCGTTAACACACTAGACCGTTGGGCTGTTGCCCATTTTCTGAAATAAACTCGTATCTAATTTCTTTTAACCCTCGCATGCTTTCACCCTTCTTCTTCATTTATACATTGATCAGGGAACCAAGACTCATCACATCATTTGTTTATTTTATTTAGAACTTGTAAATGATTAACAATACACGTATTGTTTTATATACATTAACAAGAACAAACGAAATCAAAATAAAATTCATAACAGACACGAATAGCAAGTCTTGAACTCAAACATCAAAATCAATTTTTAGGACATTTTAGATAAAGCTTTTCACACGAATTGTGTTTCATTTTACTCCTGGAAACTTTCTCCATTATCAATTTCAACAGAACTTTAAAAACAAATGTGAATTTCACGAAGAACAATTGGATTGACTTTTGAAAACATAACTTTGACCTCAAAATTATTACTGGATATTAGAAATTGAGGGATGAAACTTCACAGATAGTTTTAGAGGAAGATTCCTAACAACTTGGCATTAATACATTTTGGAATTTGATAAGAAATCGACTTTTGATAGTTTGATTTCAATAACAGAGTTATACGACTAGTGCTTCAGTTTTTTTTTCTGTTTTAAAAACACTTAGACAAAAGTTGTATTGGGTTTTAACTGATAATGACGATGGGTAAATGACTAACTTTTTCGATATCAGTGTGTATCTTGTTTGATTTATATCCAATTGAGTAGTCGACATACATTATTCACAAGGACAGAATAATTAGAAAAAAAATAAAGAAATAAAAAGGAGATATTGATCGCTAACTGATTTTGGCTACATCTGTTTGTTTTCAAATCTTAGTACAGAATTTGGATAGAAAAAAAATTTTATAATAGCTTAAAGTGATTGCATCGATTTTGAAATAGTTATCTGTTTTCATATTTATATAATTAATAATTATAATTATATTAATAATAATAATCTAATTAAAATAAATATTGATTGTTTATATATCAGTATTTACAGCGTATATGTATGTAATCTATATATCTGTATATATATCTATCTCTATATATGTATATCTATTATATTTATATATATATTTTTATAGATTATAATTAACCTTATAATAAATATAATAATAATATCCTTAATATTTTGACTAGTAGTAATACAAGTATAAAATTAATATTATTACTAGTGATAATAATTATCATGAAATATATAAAACTAATATGATTTATAGCAATAATACTAGTTATACTAGTATTATTTATAATAACATTAATTTTTACTGATAATAATAATTATAAGATTTATAACAATAATATTATTAATATTTATGCTAATACTAATTATAATAATAATATTACTACAACTATTATGTATATATTATTACTTATGTAATTTTCAATCATGTAATATATTATATAACAACATTTATTGAATATTTATTCTTATACATTTTATATATCAATATATTAATAATTATTAATAGAAATCATATATGGATTCATAATAATATCATATATATATACTTTTACATATATTCATTTTAATTGTAACTTAGTTATTATTATTTTCAATCCCAATTGATTAAGTTGTACCTCATTATTTCAACTTATTATATATACTTTTATATTTATATATATATATATGTATATATATATATATATATATGTATATATATATATATGTATGTATATATATATATGTATGTATATATATATATATATGTGTATATATATATATATATATTTTTTTTATTTACCAACAATAGTTCGTGAATCATCGGGCACAGTCTGAGGTTAAATGAATCAATGTAAATAGTTTCAAAAAATTTTAAGACTCACATTACAAACTTTGCTTATCGTGTCGAAATCACTTAAAGATAAAGTTTAAATTTGATCAGAAATTTCCAGGTCGTCACAGTACCTACCCGTTAAAGAAATTTCGTCCCGAAATTTGAATGGAATCGTCATGGCTGACAATAAGTATGTTTTCATGACGCATACGAGTTAGAAATTAGAGTTTTATCATTGTTGAGTAATAAGGATAAAATAATTCGATTACTCGAATAGTACGAATGAAGCTATCACTAAATAGTTAAATGAGAAAGACATGTTTCATCATAAATTTTGACTAGTCATGGTTGAATTCCGGAATTCAAGGGATTTAAAGAAAATCTTCGAAATCTAAAAGATTTGATTCTTCAGTGAATAAGGAAATTAAGATCTCTATAATTAAATACGGCGATCTGCCTGGATTACTCTGTCTGATATTTTCATTATAAATTAAACTATTCCGTTCCATTATTCTCACCATTACTATACTTTCTTTCTTAGTTCATACATCTAAAAGATTGTGAAAATGCTTAATCCAGTTCTAATCCTTGATACTTTCCTAATTATTATTTCTGTCATCCTTCTTTTCAATCTTCCATCATAAAAATCTGTTTACTTTTACTATTACCTTGGGGTGATACTATTCTTAATTCTACCGTGTATTTATATTGCTATTCGTATTAATATCCACGGTTTGTAACCTCCGTGTTGTTATTGGGCTTTATATTTCCTCTTATATTTTGGATCTCTTTGCCTTTTTATTCTCTTCTCGACCTTTAGTAAGGCGAGTAACGGTCCAGAATTCGTAGGTATGAAGTTTCGAATGAACATAACTAATATTCTAAGAAAGAAATTGAAATGGCACGATCTTGATTTGTCAAATTACCAGAGTATCCTAGAAAAATGGAACTATTGAGAAGATATGTTTGGAAATTTGGTAGAATGTTAGAGTCGTGTAACATAACACATGATGACGTTATGATCTGTGAATCATCACGTTCTATTTAGAAACTCAGCATGACTTACTATAATATAATCACGTTGATCAAGTGTCATTATATTATACTAACTCATGCATCAGTTCCCAACACTACTTCAAAAACATTCATAATTTAAACTCGAAGGTTTCAGAATTTAGAAACTAAAATAGTTTCTTTTATGATGTAACACAGATAACGCGAAGAGACAAATAATATCGGACAAAAATATTTATGAAGATGTCTTCAGAAATATTGAAGATATTTATGATGATACTTTGGAATTTCTAAGATCGAAGGTTGATGAAGAAAGATTTTTCACAAGATTTAACATGACTTCGGAGCAAGATATTCGTTGAAGGTTTCATCGGATCCAGAATTACCTGGATTCTTTGAATATATGGTATGGTCCTTGTATTTGGCCTTGGTCTCCTTCATGGTTTGCTCAATCTGTTTTTCAGTACCAAATTTTCTATCGAGCGTTCCTAACACTTCCTTCTTTGTCATCAAACTTTTATCCGTTTAGACCATCTACAATTTTTCTGTTTCCTCTGCATTTAATGCTACGATATCTGAATCATCGGTTTTCAATCAGAGGTGGTTTCAGAATTTATTGTGTTTTTAGATGATTAAACGCTGATGGTAATATGGTGGAATATAAAAGGTTCCCCGGTGACAATGACATATAGGGCAACGTATATATCAAGGTTATAATAAAGCTAATCCGAATGAAAAGTTGAAGTTGTCGTGCTGGAGCTGTGACAAAATTTGCTACTTTGGAAAAGGATTGCAAATATATTTTCGATAATAACAACGCCAAAAGAGCTAACACAGATACGTGTTAAACGTTTACTCAGGTTTCGAATGTTTTCAGATGCATAACTATATGCATCAATCTTTTCTTCCGTAGATGAAGTGTTGTTGGTTTATCCTCTCGATTGAGGTGTTTTCAAGAATCATGAAAGGTTTGAACGCAGATTGTAATCGTCAAGATACAAATAAAGTTTAAGATGAAATCAAGTGGCAAACTTGAAGAGATGTTTAGTTTCATATGTTATAATCAATATTTTAATTCACTTTAATTGTCCAATGTTGGTAGTCCACAGTTGGTAGTCTACAGTTAGTAATTCAACAATTCATATATAGTTTAATATATAATATTCAAATTAATTAATACGTATTCGTGACCCATTGTATACATGTCTCAGACTCGATCACAACTCGAAGTATATATATTATTGTAGAATCAACCTCAACCTTGTATAGCTAACTCGATCATTACCGCATATAGAGTGTCTATGGTTATTCCAAATAATATATATAGATGCATCCATATGATATGTCAAAACCTTGTATACGTGTCCCGATATTTAAAGTGCGTAAAATAAATAACAAAAATTAAATGACGATAAATAAAATTGCGAGAATATAAATTGAGATAAATAAATTGCGATAAATAAAATGTAATCAGTTAGCTAGGAACAGTTAGCTAGGATTTCGTTAGCGTGGATTCTTAACAAAATTTCTCATAGTTAATTTGTTTGTTTCTAACAAATTTTATTTTGTCCAACGTTTTCTTCATTATGCCCCTTGTTGGATTCTGATAGGTCAAAATCCAAATATGAAATTGAATGAAAATGGTTATTCTGCGGTGAACAGATTCGTATATCTGTGGATGTAAGTAGGATAGTAAATGACTGTTGAATTAGATTGGAAGAATGTACAGTGTAACTTATTAATGTGAAATCTAAATATTCCTCGGGTATTACCTACCCGTTAAAATATTTTCACCATTATCACTTTGTACAAAAGAATTTTTAATTACAATCTTTATGAAAACATATGTACATATATATTTTCTTCAGATGTAATCATGGATTTATGAGTTAATATGATATTAATCTCATCTGATTTTAGGTTGGAACTAGAATGAATAATCTCTAAAACTTTAGAGATTACATAATCGCCATGTCGAACGAGGATAAATGATGTAGAACAATTCGTAGAACGATGATTAAGTTTGAGGTATGGATTGTAATGTTGGGACGTGTGATGTTGAAACTTGGGTTGTTGGTGGTACTATTGGTGCAGGTGATATTGCTGAAGCTGGTAAATTTTGCACCATATTCTCCAAATTGATTACTCGAGCGCGAAGCTCGTTGACTTCTTCCATTATTCCGGGATGATTGTCGGTCAGAACGAGTGGATGAATAAGGTTCAGAATTGTGGATAGAATATATTCGTGATGAGCTACCCTGGAAATGAGAGTGAAAATGGTGTTTCGAATGGGTTCGCCGGTAAGTGCTTCAGGTTCTTCGCCAAGAGGGGAATTTGGTTGATGGAAAGGATCCCCTTTTTCTCGTTTCCATTGATTAAGTCAACTATGAACTCAGCCCTAATTCATCCAGAATTGATGATGGCAGATTGGTTGATTCATTCTGGTTACACTGCTTTCGGAGCTCGAGTGGAAATCCATATCGGAATAGCTGTCGAAATCTGAGGAACTTGAACTAGTTGTGAGTTCCATTTCGTACGATTGAATAAAGGATTTTTCGATATAAAATGATTTTCGGCTATCGAATGGTATTCTAATTATATAGAATATCTATATATATAGAACAAAAGATTTCGTAGATTACGGAGGAATTTACGGAATATGTCAGGCAAAGTTTACAGTAATAGATACGCTAAGATATGAATTAGCATATACGCTAAGATACGAATTTTGTCTATACACTATTCATGTAATCAATGCAGTAAGATGTGCCTAGACTAAGAATGATAAGCAGGTAATTTCCTAAGGATGATAAACAGGTAATTTTTGACAAGAAATGATAAGCAAAACTTTTGACATGCAGACACGGTCGAAGTCCAGACTCACTAATGCATCTAAACAACTATCAGTTAGACACACTAATGCAAGACCTGGTTCGCTAAGACCACCGCTCTGATACCACCTATAACGACCCGTCCTAATCCATCTGGACGAATACATTACATTTGGTTACATCGCGAGGTACTTGATCTCTATATGATACATTTTACAAACATTGCATTCTTTTTAAAAGACAAACTTTCATTACATTGAAAGTTGACAGGCATGCATACCCTTTTATAATATATCCAAACTATAAATAACTAAGTAGTAATCTTGTTGAACTCAACGACTCGAATGCAACGTCTTTTGAAATATGTCATGAATGACTCCAAGTAATATCTCTAAATGAGCAAATGCACAGCGGAAGATTTCTATCAAACCTGAGAATAAACATGCTTTCAAGTGTCAACTAAAAGGTTGGTGAGTTCATTAGTTTATCAAAAATATTCATTTCCATCATTTTAATAGACCACAAGATTTCAGATATTCAATTGTACACGTAACCCGAGTACATAATAACACGCGTAACCCGTGAATTAAAAATCATTCATATGGTGAACGCTTGATAACCGACTTAACTTTAATGCATAGAATATCCCCAAACAGAACCTCTCGTCTGTATAATAATAATAATCTCGAAGTACTAAAGCATCCGTACCCCGGATGGGACTTGTCGAGGTCCATAGATCTATCTTTAGGATTCACGTCAATTAGGGGCCATACCCGTTTCCTAATTATTAGGTTACCAAGCTAAAAAGGGGTGATATTCAATATTCATAATCCAGCCATAAAATGTAGTTTTTGATCACTTGTGTCTATTTCGTAAAACGTTAATAAAATCAGCGCATCTATTCTCAGTCCCAAAAATATATATAAAAAGGGAGTAATGAAACTCACAATTCTGTATTTTGTAGTAAAAATACATATGACGACATTGAACAAGTGTAGGGTTGGCCTCGGATTCACTAACCTATATCAAGTATATATATTAACACATATACTCGTAATCGAACAATTATAACTTTATATATTATGTAATTAATTTGTATATATATTTAAAAATGATTATTATTTATATAGTTATATATATATATATATATATATATATATACGTTAAAAATACCTAATTTTTTGTATGTAATTTTTTTATATAAGTAATGTTAATATGATTTATATATTTAATATTAATATATATGTAAATAATATATTTTATGTACGAAATATTTATTTGTTTAAAAATGATAGTTTTGATATTTATGATTTACTAATAATATTAATGATAATATTGATAATAATAATAATGATATTGTTAATAACGATACTTTTATTTAATAATAATAATTATTATACTAATAGTTACAAAAGTGATATTAATGCTAAAATAATGATATCTTGTATTATTTTCATGTTAATAATCCTAATCATAACGATAATAATAATAATACAACTATTAGTGATAACAATAATAATAAGAACCAATATATTTATAACACTTAATAATAATAATACTAATACTTATAAAGTGATACTAATACTAATATTAATGAAACTAATAATAACTTGTGTTATTTTTCATAATAATAATAATAATAATAATAATAATAATAATAATAATAATAATAATAATAATAATATAATAATAATAATAATAATAATACTAATGCTACTTAATGATATTATTTAATAATATCAAAAATGGTGATAATGTTAATTCTATTATTTATATTAACATGATAACAACAAATTTTAATAACAGTAACAATAGTAATAACATTAAAAATATTAATAATAATAATAATAATAATAATAATAATAATAATAATAATAATAATAATAATAATAATAATAATAATAATAATAATAATAATAATAATAATAATAATAATAATAATAATAATAATAATAAGTATATTACTACCTTTAAAAGAGTTTGTAAGGGCTTCCTAAAAAAATAGCCACTGCTTAGGATCGAACCCGAGACCTCTTGTAAACCCGCTAACACAGTAGACCGTTGGGCTGTTGCCCATTTTCTGAAATAAACCCATATCTAATTTCTTTTAACCCTCGCATGCTTTCAACCTTCTTCTTCATTTATACATCGACCAGGGAACCAAGACTCATCACATCATTTGTTTATTTTATTTAGAACTTGTAAATGATTAACAATACACGTATTGTTTTATATACATTAACAGGAACAAACGAAATCAAAATAAAATTCATAACAGACACGAATAGTAAGTCTTGAACTCAAACATCAAAATCAATTTTAGGACGTTTTAGATAAAGCTTTTCACACGAATTGTGTTTCATTTTACTCCTGGAAACTTTCTCCATTATCAATTTCAACAGAACTTTAAAAACAAATACGAATTTCGCGAAGAACAATTGGGTTGACTTTTGAAAACATAACTTTGACCTCAAAATTATTACTGGATATTAGAAATTGAGGGATGAAACTTCACAGATAGTTTTAGAGGAAGATTCCTAACAATTTGGCATTAATACATTTTGGAATTTGATAAGAAATCGACTTTTGATAGTTTGAGTTCAATAACAGAGTTGTACGACTAGTGCTTCAGTTTTTTTATTCTGTTTTAAAAACACTCAGACAAAAGTTGTATTGGGTTTTAACTGATAATGACGATGGGTAAATGACTGACTTTTTCGATATCAATGTGTATCTTGTTTGATTTATATCCAATTGAGTAGTCGACATATATTATTCACAAGGACAGAATAATTAGAAAAAAAATAAAGAAATAAAAAGGAGATATTGATCGCTAACTAATTTTGGCTACATCTGTTTATTTTCAAATCTTAGTACAGAATTTGGATAGAAAACAAAATTTATAATAGCTTAAAGTGATTGCATCGATCTTGAAATAGTTGTCTGTTTTCATATTTATATAATTAATATTTATAATTATATTAATAATAATAATCTAATTAAAATAAATAATGATTGTTTATATATCAGTATTTACAGCGTATATGTATGTAATCTATATATCTGTATATATATCAATCTCTATATATGTTTATCTATTATATTTATATATATATTTTATAGATTATAATTAACCGTTTAATAAATATAATAATAATATCCTTAATATTTTGACTAGTAGTAATACAAGTATAAAATTAATATTATTACTAGTGATAATAATTATCATGAAATATATAACACTAATATGATTTATAGCAATAATACTAGTTATACTAGTATTATTTATAATAAAATTAATTTTTACTGATAATAATAATTATAAGATTTATAACAATAATATTATTAATATTTATGCTAATACTAATTATAATAATATAAATATGATAATAATACTAATAATAATAATAGTATAACAATTGGTATGTGTCAAATTTTATTTATATGATCATATTATTACTATTGTTATGTATTTTTAATAAATATAGTGAAAGTAATAATATTACTACAACTATTATGTATATATTATTACTTATGTAATTTTCAATCATCTAATATATTATATAACAACTTTTATTGAATATTTATTGTTTATACATTTTATATATCAATATATTAATAATTATTAATAGAAATCATATATGGATTCATAATAATATCATATATATACTTCTACATATATTCATTTTAATTGTAACTTAGTTATTATTATTTTCAATCCCAATTGATTAACTTGTACCTCATTATTTCAACTTATTATATATACTTTTATATTTACACACACACACACACACACACATACACACACACACACACACACACACACATATATATATATATATATATATATATATATATATATATATATATATATATATATATATATATATATACACATTTTTATTTACCAACAATAGTTCGTGAATCATCGGGCACAGTCTGAGGTTAAATGAATCAATGTAAATAGTTTCAAAAAAATTTAAGACTCACATTACAAACTTTGCTTATCGTGTCGAAATCACTTAAAGATAAAGTTTAAATTTGATCAGAAATTTCCGGGTCGTCACACCGCACGGCACTCTGAGCTTTTTTTTTACGGCTCTATTAAGTGAATGAACAACACGCGTCGATTTATAGGCGACGTGACTGCCACTTAGAGCTTAAATTGAACATCAGGCATGATTTAAAACCCATGAAAATTTGACTCTACCATTTTCATGGCGTTCCTTTTTTTTCATTTATGTTGTATATATATATATATATATATATATATATATATATATATATATATATATATATATATATTATTTTTTTAGGCCGGAGGTCCCCATGGAAGCAATCTCTCTATCCGTCGAACATAGAGAGGGAAGACTTTCTCTAGCCTCGGAGTGTTTCACTCGGGAGGAGAAATGACTTCTCTTTATTCTAGGGTAGAGGAAAGATTGTCTACGTCTAACCTCCCCCATACCCTACACATGTGGGATTGGGTTTTGTTGTTGTTGTTGTGTATATATATATATATATATATATATATATATATATATATATATATATATATATATATATATATATAAAGTTAATTTAAAAGTTAATAAAATGGATGATGTAAGCATGGTGGTTTAGAAAAGTGACATGTGTCCATCATATTTTATTAAGCTAGGGTAAAAATTAAGAAGTGATGTTATGTTTGTGGCATTTTATAAGCATGTAATAGAAGAGGAAGTTACGAAAACAATAACTTATGCTTTTTTTGGCAAAAATAACGAAGGCTTTTATAAAAAACGAAAAATGTTTTCGAAGCGAAAACGAAATCAACGAGAGATACAAGAAAGAAACTTCGATGAGACTCGTACCTAGAAAGCTGCTAAACAAAATAACTATCCTTACCGAGCCTCATCTAACCTATACCGAACCAATTACTTATGCTTGAGGCAAAGTATTCAATTAAATATACGGCCCAACAAAAATACGTAATTCAATATAACTTATATACTTGTAATGCGGTACCAGATACTAAACAGAAAAATACGGTGCCGTACTAAAGTACCGCATTTACAAATTTTGAATATTTAAGTATCAAATACCGTATCAATTGTAACGGCACGGTACCATTTCGGTACGCTACCCTTACGATACGAATACGGTATCGAAAATTCGGATACTCATACTCATCCTTAGACTGTAAATTATTATGAGGCTTTTACCTCGGGCCTTTGGAGTATGTAAACATAGTCTATGACTACTGTTACTTTGGAAATTAATAAAAGTAGCCTTTAAAGAAAGAAAAAAGCTACAAATATGTCATATGCTTTTATTTTTGTTCCATTGTAGGCTATATACTTCAAATAATACCATTGTAGTGTATAAACTTTCAAATGTATATTTATTTCAACAAAACGTTACCTGCTACCGGTTGTACCGATTAAAATAATTACGTGGCTTTTTTTAAAGATGACATGGAATTATTGTGCATAACATGTGAGGGTATTTTCGCCATTTACATTATATTCTCAAGTATCCCTTATCTCTTTCGGTTGGACCCTACTTTCTTCATCCACTTTCTCATCTAACCATTGTAGCAAACATTAATGTTATCATAATTAAAAATACGCATAATGAATAAAACATGAACTGACACAATTAACTGAAGTAAACAAGACAAAGTTTTTAACTTTCGTTTGATGTTTGATGTTTGTAAATCAGATCTTAAGATTTTTCACATGATTCGGTACTTATGAATGGATTAGCCGTCACTGGTGGCGCCATTTCCGTTAACGGCCATCTAGTAGAAACTACCGAGAAATCTCACGGTGATAGGGTAATCATGGTGATAGTGTTTCTGTGAGTAATGGTGAACAAAGCTACCACTGCTGGACTTTCGGTTGCCGCCACCATCACCAGGTAGGGAAAAGCTTCATGATTTTTGATTTTTGACAAACTCCGGGCGAGGGTTCATGATTGTATGGATCTCATAGGAAATCGCGATGGTGGTGAGGGTTCACGATTGTTACAGATTTACAAATTTTGTTATCGATCTTGAAATTTCAGGGAAAATTTGTTAGACCATGTTGTTTTTACAAAAGTGTTTAATCAGTTTTAACTTTTAAGTGAACATGGTGATGATGGAGAAATTCGAAGGTGGAGAAACCTCTGTTGATTTTTAATTTAGGTTTGATTTAATTCAAATTCAAATTTGAATTTGGGTTTTGATTTAGATTTTGTTTGATTTTGAGAAATTGAATTTGATTAGGGGTTTTTTAGGGCTCTTTGTATATGAAGAAGAAGACACTAATAGTATGTGAAATGACAACTCTGCGCCAAGTAGGATGCCACGTTATCACGTGTTTTTGTTTCAGGTTAAAAACGTTTAGTAGTTTACATGAATACAATTTTTGTAATTTACATGCTACAATGATGCTATTTGAGTTATATAGTCTACAATAGGACAAAATTGAAAGTATATGATTTATTTGTAGTTTTAATCCTAAAAAAACTTTATATTGGCGGATATCAATAATGTAAGGGCCCCCGATTACTCATCGATTACTCTTTTCAAGAGCAGTACGTTCCGATTTTTTAAAATCCGTTTAATTAATCGGTCAACGTCGATTGATGAGTGAAAATCGAATTTGATAATCAAAGTCGGTTAAAGTCAAAATTGGGCAATTTTTTAACATGAATTTAAATTAGAACTTTGGAGTGTTTGAACAAAATGAATAATTTTAGACAATTATGTTAAGGTTTATATTTATGATTTTCTTATATATTTACACATATAATCATAAAGACAAAGAAGGCCGTAGCAATTGCAAAAGACAAAGCTTATGAAGATTTATATAGGAAACTAGACTCTAAAGAGGGAGCCAATGACATATATAAAATAGCTAAAGCTAGGGAGCGAAGAGGTAGGGACTTAGTTAACGTCAAATATATCAAGAATGAAGCAGGTCAAAATATAGTGAGAGAAGACCTTATTAGGAAAAGATGGGAAGAGTATTTTGCATCCCTTTTCGGCAGGGCAAGAACGGAGCGGAATGGGGAACTCCACGAGGTTCGTGAATATCAAAACAACTGTTTCTGCACAAGGATTAACCAGGAGGAAGTTAGATCGGCCCTACAAAAGATGGGGAGAAACAAAGCAGTAGGACCAGACCAAATTCCGATTGAGGCGTGGAAGTGCCTAGGAGGCGATGGGGTTAGATGGTTGAGAAACCTTTTCAACACGACGTTTAGAAGCGCAAAGATGCCTATGGAATGGAGACTCAGTGAGGTTATTCCCAATTACAAGAACAAGGGAGACTCGCAAATATGTAGTAATTACAGAGGCATAAAGTTACTTAGTCATACTATGAAGCTTTGGGAGAGAGTGATTGAGAGGAGGCTCCGACGCGTGACAAAGGTTTCAGAGAACCAATTCGGTTTCATGCCAGGACGCTCGTCGATGGAGGCGATTCACATCGTTAGAAGCCTTATGGAGAAGTATAGGGAAAAATAAAAGAATCTACACATGTCGTTCTTAGACTTGGAAAAGGCTTATGACTGTGTCCCGCGCGAGCTGATTTGGGAGACTCTTAATGTTAGGGGTGTCCCAAGTAGATATATAAGTACTATTAGAGATATGTACGAGGGGGCGAAGACTCGTGTACGTACGACGGTAGGAAACACGGAGTTTTTCCCGGTAGAGGTAGGTTTACATCAGGGATCGGCCCTTAGCCCATATCTTTTCGCTTTGATCTTAGACGAACTAACCCAAAGGATACAAGATAACATCCCATGGTGCTTGATATTTGTCGACGATATTGTATTAGTTTCGGATTTCCAGGATGAGCTTAACAGAAGGCTAGAGCAATGGAGGATCGCCCTAGAATCAAATGGCCTACGGATTAGTAGACTTAAATCGGAGTATCTTAGATGCGATTTTAGGACGAACGAAGAGGAACAAGAGGATATAGTGGATGTCCGAATTGAGGATTAGATTTTACCGCCACAAGAGTCCTTTAGATATTTAGGCTTGATACTTCACAAAGCAGGAACGATAGATGAGGACGTGACACATCGTATACGAGTAGGATGGTTGAAGTGGAGGGCAGCGAAAGGGGCGTTGTGTGACAAGAAGGTACCCCATAAATTGAAAGGAAAATTCTTTAAGGTGGCAATCAGACCAGCCATGTTGTACGACTCAGAGTGTTGGCCAATGACGAAAGCCCAAGAGAGGAGGATGGAGGTGGCAGAAATGAGGATGCTTAGGTGGACGTATGGTAAGACCATGCTAGATATGATACCAAATGGAGTTTTTAGGGAGAAATTGAAAGTTGGGAACATAATCAACAAGATGAGGGAAGGACGACTTAGATGGTTTGGGCATGTTATGAGGCGCCCACTTTTAGCCCCGGTTAGGAGAGTCGAGACCCTCGTTGTTGGGGGCGTAAGGAGAAGGGGTAGACCCAGACGTAGGTTGGAGGATAGATTGAAGCTTGACATGAAAGAGCTTCTACTGACGGAGGACATGACTTCTGATAGGTGCCTGTGGAGGAGTAGAATTAGTATTATCGAGTAATTTTTATTTATTTATTTATTTATTTATTTTTTTCAAAGTGTAGTATATATTTATTTTACTACCACTTATATAATTATATCTATCTATATCTATATTTTATATAGCTTCACTATATATATATATATATATATATATATATATATATATATATATATATATATATATATATATATATATATATATATATATATATATATATGGGTAGGATCAAGAGGGAAGTAACCAATCGGGGGGAAGCGGGGGGAAGCAAATTTTTTTTTTCCGTTTTTTGTAAAAACTTTGTTCACGAACATTATAGATGAGATGAAAATATGAACAATTAGTAGAGACACTTTGTGATAAATGTTTTTATTTTGGCGGGAAAACGCTCGAAGAAGTAATATATAACAATTATCGTGTTTTTCGAGCGTATTTTGAGGTTTTAGCTATTGGGGTTCAGATATTAGGGTTTAGATATTAGGGTTTATAGGGTTTAGATATTAGGGTTTAGAAATTTAGGGTTTAGGGTTTAGATTTAGGGTTTAGATTTAGGATTTAGATTGAGTTTTTAACACGAACGGTTTAGAGTTTAGGGTTTAGGGTTTGGTGTTTTGGGTTTATGGAATAAACCCAAAACACCAAACCCTAAACCCTAAACCCTAAACCCTAAACTCTAAATCGGGCTAAATTTTACTTCACAAAACATGAAAAAAAACGTTCATATTCTTCACGAACAATATTATCTTGAATGTTATTTTTGTCGATCGTTTTCCCGCCTAAATAATAACATTCATCATGAAGTGTCTCTTCTAAATGTTCATATTTTCGTGTGATCTTGATGCCGGAAAAAAAAAATTTTCAAAAAAAACGAAAAAAAAAAAAATTTTGCTTCCCCCCGATTGGTTACTTCTCCATTGATCCTGTCCATATATATATATATATATATATATATATATATATATATATATATATATATATATATATATATATATATATATATATATATATATATATATTATCTGTTTTTGCCTTTATATATTTTCCCGTCATTTTTACGGGTTTTTCAATGGTCGGTATATGCAGAGGCGAAGCCAGGAATACAGAATAGGGGATGCTTATGAACAGTGGCGGAAGCAGTAATTTTTTTTTCATCGGGGGCAAAAAAAAACCTAGCAATTTTTTTGGGCAAAATATGGAGGTTTTGGGGAAAAAAATGGAGGTTTTTAGGCAAATTATGAAATTTTTGGGGTAAATTTGGAGATTTTTGAGCAAAATTTAATGATTTTGAGCAAAATATGTAGGTTTTGGGGCAAAATTTGATGATTCACGGATAGGGGATGAATTAAGAGATGCTTATGTTTATTTGTTGGGGGATATTTTCAACTAATATACAATTTTTAACACAATATATTTCGCTTATTTGAAGAGTTGGGGGATGCAAAGCATCCCTAAACATCCCCCTGTCTCCGTATTTGTTTGTATCTGTATATGTATGTATGTATCTAAGTGCATGTATCTAAGTTTATATATGTATGCCTGTATCTGTATCTGAGTATATATACCTATGAATGTCTTTATATGTATACATGTGTAGGTATAGTTATTTATACATGTTTATGTGTGTCTGGGTGTATTTATAGATATTTATATATTATATACATATATATTGTGGGTGGGTGGGTGTGTGGGTGTGGGGGGGGGGATTGTGGCGGTGTTTTTTGATTGTTTGCATGTCTACTTGATTTTACATATTTCTGCGCATTATATTATCCATGCTATTTGTCATATTGTTGTGCATTACTGCTATATGTGTTTTCTTTTATGGATACTTTGTATGGTTGCTTTTTCTGCTCATAACTCTTACAGGTATGTATGCCAGCACTATTTCGTTTTGAGGAGCATTTTATGGCCGGAGGTCCTTAGGAAGCAATCTCTTGGCTCTCGAGTAGAGGGAGGGACGATCTTATCTAGTCACAGGTTCTATACCCGCGAGTGAAGTAGTGACTTCCTTCTAATCTAGGGTTCGAGGAATGATTGTCTACACTCCACTTCCCCCATACCCTACATTCGTAGGGTTGTTGTTGTTGTTGTTGTTGTTGTTGTTGTTGTTGTATTTACACATATAATCTATGAAATTTAATATTTAAATGTATGAAATGCAATTACATTAATACCCGATTAATTCCCAAATATCACTCTTACTCATTTCAAAATTTCGATCAATTAATCAATTTTGTAACATTGTATTTGTATTTACTTATCAAAATTCGAGAAATAAATAAATCTGGCAACTGCAATATGAGTTTTTAACCTGTCTTCTCCATTTTTATTAATTATTAATTCGCTCTTTTTCCACTGTATCGTAAAAAAAACCCTAGTTTTTGTTGAATAAACTACGGAGTAATAAATACCCAAAAATCACCAATCAAATCGATTAACAACAATTGATAATGGCTGAAAAACCTCAACCGGTTCAAGTATTATACTGTGGTGTTTGCGGGTTACCTGCCGAGTACTGTGAATTCGGACCCGATTTTGAAAAGTGCAAACCATGGTTGGTCCAATTTGCACCCCACGTTTATCCTCATCTTCTTCAAGGTAAAGTCTTCATTTTTATTGAACTCGAAACCCGTTTATGTTTTTCTTAATGATATGATATGCTTTTAAATTTTAATGAGATGATGATTTAGATGCAAATGGGAAGGACGTAGAAACAGTTTCGATTCAACTTCAATCGTCATCAATTTCGGATGGCAATTCTGCTTCTGGTAATATTGATTTTGTTTGTTTTTGTATCGTTTGATATTAATAATTCAGTTTTCAGTACTCAATATTGAATTAAGTTCTGAAATGATGAGTAATTGGAATGGAATTATATACAGTCCATATAGAATTTAGGGTGTGAAAGATAAACCTAACAGGTGTGACATTTTCATTGTCTGTTTATGTATGTATGTATGTATGTATGTATGTATGTATGTATGTATGTATGTATGTATGTATGTATGTATGTATGTATGTATTGTATATATCATGTGCTTTGTGTATATGAATGTATTGTATGTGTTTGTTTGCTTAGTGTTGCAATGCAAGGTTGCAAAATTCGTTATTCGGGGTGTTATCGGTCTGGATTTTGGAAGAAGTAATTGGTAATTCGGGATTAATCGGGGATTAATTGGATTGTATTTTTTATACATTTAAATAATAAATTTCAATAATATATGTGTAAATACAGAAAACCATAAACATAAGCATAAACGTTAACATAATCGTCTAAAATCGTCCATTTTGTTCAATAACTCTAAAATTTTTGTTTAAATTCATGTCAAGATATTGACCAATTTTGACTTTGACCGACTTTGATCAATAAATCCGATTTCTACCCATTAACCGAACTTGTTAGATTAATTAAACGGATTTTGGAAAATTGGAATGGACTGGTCCTAAAAGGAGTAATTGATGATTAATCAGGAATAATCGGGATTTTTTACAGCAGTGTTGCAATGTATATTACCCGAGAGAAATAAGTTCTACTCCGTACTTCTTTGTAACTTTGTTGTTATGGTGTAGGCATATACGTCATCCGACATCAAGTTAATGATCGTTTTTAGTTTCTATATGATCGGTGTCGAAGGGCCGGTCAAAAATGAACCTAATTACTCTACTTTAGATAGGGCAAGCAGGATTCGTTCCACGGGAAATAGTGGTTAAGAGCAAGCAATTTTCGGGATTTGGTTGTTTGTTTAACTAATGAGTAACTAAGATTAACCAACTAAATTGAAACTTAAGTACTTAAGCTAAGAGTACAATTAAAAGATTAAAATGTAAACAATGAGATTAAAAATCTTTATTCCTTCACAATCCCAATCTAGCATGCATTCATTCAAACAAGTCTTATGTTCATCAAGTATTGATCAAATCTCATAGACAAGATTTCTTAGGTCTATCAATTTTAACTATTTTGAGATTGAACTATGCAACCTAGACACTATGTCTTTATCCTTAATCTAATTAATACTAAGTTGGATCAAGAACACAATGTTAAATCACTATAACTCAACTTGCAATAATCAAAATCATAAGACTTGCATTAATCAATAGATAATCGGTTCATACCATTACAAACCAAAGGACATAAGTTTCATAATATTACAAACCACATAAAACTTGAATGAAAAATACATGCATTAATTGTTTATGGAAGAAATAAAGATAAAGAAAAAAGCCACTCATGTTGAAGATGATGAACATGATGATACTTGAAATTGCATGAAGAACACCTCCTTGATCTTGACTTCAATCCTTGAATGATTATGTTTTGTGATGTGTTCTTGTGTGATTAGGGCTCTAAAAACTGATGGAATGATGATAAATTCGTAGCTTAGGGTTTCCTATTTATAGAGATAATGTAAAGTACTTCCCAAGTAAAAATCCCACCAAATTCGGCCTCAAAATCTACTTAAAAATCAACCCAGCCGAAAATTGCACCTCGTGGCCGCAAAAAGGAGCCGCTAAAAGGCGCCCAAATTGACCCTGAAGAAGTTTCTGCACCAGCCCAGGCGCAAATTGCGCCTCCCAGCTGCAAATTGCGGCTGGGCTTCCTTTTCTTGCCTTTTTCTCGTTTAAACCCCATTTTTCGCGTCTTCGTCTCGAATTGTTACGAGTTATAAAAACCTCATGAAATAGCATTTTAAACCTCAAATATACATGTAAACTTCAACCCTTAACGTCTATATTGATCGGCATTTATGACCCGATCACTATACATCCGATAAGGCTAGAATAGTACTCTTTTTAGCCTGACTAGGAACTGCTCCAATGGTATACACATGCAAGAAATTTATATCCAATGACTATATGTGGCTATGTGCAAGTGAATTATAAGTATACGAAATGAGTGAAACTTGTTTGCTCTCAAAGTATTTCAAAACTCATTCTTGTCAAAAAATTTATAATACACTAGTAGTTTATAACCCGCGACATCGTGGATTAACTTCAATAATTAATAATTAATTTGCACACTTGTGATATATTCTACAATTGCCAACACCATGTATGAACTATTGAACGGAAACGAAAACTCATAGGGTTTATTGGGTTGTTAATTTATTATCCAAAGATAGAAAATTATACTTCTGGTGTCTAGATAGTGTGCACTTGTTTCGTTGTGCTTATATTTGTGGCATTTAGTGAGTTGTAACATTTTTTTTTTGGACAAGATCAGTGTTGACGGAGGAGAATGTACAATTGAAGACCATATAACTAGTGCAATATAAATATGTTACAATACACATGATAATTCTCAATTGCAATGTTGATGTTATAACTATTAAACCTTTAATTCCTTTAGTCTGAGTCATACTCCATAAATGTTATAAACCACATGTTCTTTGCAATCATTAGCATGTTAAATTAAAAATGTTTATTGAAGGCTTCTGCTTGATTAGCCTTTTAATAATCCCTAGTTGCAGGCACTTCAGCTCCAAAGCAGGACCCAGTAAAGAGACTTCCAGGGGGAAAGGTTAAAAAGAAGGTAATAATTGGACAAGTTCCTTATACAACCTTCATATACTTACCTAAGCTTGTTTAACATATTTACAGCACACATCTTATACCTGGTGTGTGTGTGTGTTCTTTTTGCCGCATAGCGCATCATTCTTAAGCTACTTTGTCAAGTTGGCATGTTCGATATTCCTTAAATAATAATAAATGTTTTCAATAAGATGGCGTGTTCTTGATAATGCTATGCTCTTCTGTTGGTTTTGTAATCATCTGTTTGAAAATAAATTATTGGGATAATGGACTATAGAGATAAAAGATTTTTTACTTGTGATTTTTTTCCCGAAGGACCAGAAAGCATGTTATGTTGACCACCCATACCGGTGCGCTTGCAACAAAGATACTTTATAATGCTAACTAACGCTCAATACACGAGTTTTATAATTCCGATGTCTAGAAATTGTCCGATCTGTGTTCGTGAAGTATATGTCATGTTTATTGTATTATACCATATGAAGTTTTTTTGTTTAATACATGAAATAAGCTTGATGAATTTGTTTTGCAGGAGAAACAAGAAGTTATAATCGAGAAGGTAACCCGCAACAAGCGAAAGTCCATCACCACTTTGAAAGGCCTTGATCTTTTTGGTAAGCATTATGCTGCATCATGTTTATATCATGGTTGAAGGTTGATCATATCATTTTTACTTTTCATGTTTATAAATTTCCATGATATCTGTTATTTTTGACCCAAAATACTCACTAAGTTTCCCTTACACATAAACTAGCTAACTTTAGGTTTTATGGCCGTTACTTGTTAGCTTTATGTTGAATGAGTTGCTAGCAACTGTTAGGAATTTGGTAGGCCCTAACAAGACAGGTGATTCATCAAACCACCAAACCCACAAACGACAAACGACTAATAAAGCTAGAACGATAAATAAAAACGATAAACGACACAGGGTATTTAACGTGGTTATATCCCAACTCCAAAACGCGGAGAAGGGTTTACTCCACGGGCGCAAACCAGAGATTTTCTTATATTATTGTGCACACATTACAATGAGGCTAGGGGTTACAATTTATAGGAAAAGTTAAACTTGTCCACCAAGTTAAACTTGTCCTTCAAGCAAAAGACATTCCATAAATATCTATTACTTGCTTCATACTCCATTCCTACTAGAAGATTTAATTAAGGCAACAAGATCTCTACGACTTGTTCACCAAGTCAAGCTCCCTACAACTTGTTCACCAAGTCAAGCTCCCTATGACTTGTTCACCAAGTCAAGCTCCCTACGACTTGTTCACCAAGTCAAGCTCCCTTCGACTTGTTCCTTAGATCAAATTCTTCACACCTTCAACAATCTCCCACTTGAAGACTTTGAGCAAACTCTTCACTACTCAACAATTTCCCACTTGAAGATTTTGAACAAACCCCGAACATCAATCTCCATTCCAACCAAGAACGTCAAACCACCATTATACCGCCAAACTCCATTTGGGACACGCACACTCATCACATACGTCGAATGAGTAGACTTTCGATATAAGGTCTTCAACACTACTTGTCGGAACTAGAAACCAATAACCGCCTCAACTGTCAATGTTGTTCAAACACCCAGAGCAACTCCCGATCTCCTCTCAGCCACGACTTTTGATACCGCCGGAATCAAACATCCGGGTCACGCCGCTCTTCCACACCAGAGGGAAGGAAGTCTTTCGACATCAAAATCGCTAAGCTTCAACCCGATCTCCACTTACTAACTTGGGCCATCTCGGTTTCTTGCACCACCATCTTCTTACACAAGAAGATCAATTGAAGTATGCGACACTTCAATTACAGGATTCTTCCATGAGACAACATCGCCTCAACCATCGCTCTAGACACGTCCAATCCAGAAGCCCGTGTCGACGATCATTCGTACAGAATTTCCGTCTATCTATGATTTTCCTTCTCAGCAATCAGAAAACCCCAACAGACGCCTTTGTAGACTATTCATCAAGGCTCCAATGAGAACGCTATCATAACCTTAAAATCTACACCTTTGAACTTTTCCCGCTTTCACGCTAGTACACTGACCCATCGTTATAACTATGAATTTCACAAACCCATTTTTTCATCCCAAGCACGCTCCCACTGTACGAGTAAGAAATAAAATCGTGGCTATCCGAGAAGAATCTGGTTTGTTCCACCAGTCAGTTTCAAATCTATTTGCCATTTGAGGGTATGTTTGCAGCATCTAAGTACCCTAGTGTTATACGCACTAATCATGTGAATACCAGAGACCCACGTTGCATAATTGTCTCCATAACTCCCACTAGTCGTCAAACTCCCACTAGCTCAGTACTTCCGTCGGTTACCAAACTCCCATCGAATTCCCGACACCCTCTACAAAGCTCAAGTTCCAGGACTTACAAGATTATCCACTTCTACCATCACCTAAAGATTCCTAATTGGTCACCCCGAAGAAAACCGCTCGCTTTGTTAACCATCAACCAAACCCGAGCCACAGTCGAACACGTCCTTTCCGACAACTTCAAACCAATTTATTTAGTGAGAGAAGCTCTAACCCTGCCTACATATTCCATATACTAAAGAATATTCGACTAAATACATTAGTGGACCTGTTCAATAATCTGATGTTGGACTTTGGTTTGCACCATAACAAACCTCCCCTAAAACCCAAGTTCAACTCGGCATCCCTCCAATAATAGTCAAGATCCAATCTTCTTTAGTACCTGCCGCAACCTCGGAACACAACTTGAATGGGACCACATCAAGTCTACTTACGGTACATGGCTCCAAGATCAACTCATCCACTGAGGGTGCACAACCGCGTTGCCAACCAAGGGGTTAAGCCAACCATTGACATGCTGCAAATGTCACGTCGCACTATCCACACATCCAGACTACAACCTGCGAGTATCCAACCTTCACAATAACTCTCACTGTTGATTTTCAAACGAATGTCCCACTGTTTGCTACCTTACCGTCCAAATCTGAGAGAAACCAACTTCTTAAGCACACACACTTGTTTCTTCCCAATATTCGATGTATGACTAAGGTTTGCACACAAAACAAACCTCCCCTCAAACCCAAATCCATATGAGCCTCCCTTCCAACGATAGTTCGATAGTTCGGACCCAATCTTTACCTCCGTCAAACGGAACTCCCAACTGTCTATGTGCGGACCAGTGATATTTCGATACAAGACTCCAGGATCAACTCAACGTTACCAGGAGAACGCACACACGCTGAGAGGTGCGCCCACGACGCCGTCCATCACATCCAGAATATATTTGGCTCCCGTAACAAACCTACATATCCGAAAAAAAATCACAGCCTTTATCGCCCGAAGATTCGCAAAACAAATCGTCTCGCCACTCGCAACATCAAAATCGGAACTCTCTCCATAAAACTGCCGCAACTTTAAAAAAATCGTATCTCAAGATCCAACGGTCCGATCATCACCAAAATTTTACCACTCTTAGATCAGTAACTCTGGAACTTATATTCCAAGTTTCAAGTCGATCCAACGGTCGACAAACCCTCTACGAATTTTCTATTACAGCAGCTCCAAACCCGAACGACTGCAACTTCGAGAAAACATAACTCAAGATCTAACGGTCCGATCACTTCCAAATTTTGACCACGACTAGATCTACGAGTCTAACATCTACAGTAGAATTTTCAAGGCGATCCGACGGTTAACGAACCCGTAGTAATTTTTCTCTTCTAACAGCTTCGAAACAAAATAGGTTAACCTGAACGGCATCAGCTTCGAAAAATTATATCTTGAGATCTAACGGTTCGATCTTCCTCAAATTTGTACCGCTACTAGATCTATGACCAGCACCTTCGATAAAAATTTCAAGCCGATCCAACGGCTAACGAAGCTGCGCAGTAGAATCCGAATTTTGATAAGTTCATCATTCCCTCGAACGGGACCGCAAGGAATGATAACTTAGATCCGATACCCGGATCTTCCCGAAAATCTCTGCTTTGTCTTCAGCAACAAATCTTCGATATCTCGACACAAGTTGCAAGACACACAACCCTGTCGTTTAATCTAACCTTGATGAACACCCGAATCATCAAACATATCGAATATCTTGCTCTCAAATCGCCATCGTGCCCGTCTTCGAACCTTGAAGCTCTGATATCACTTGTTAGGAATTTGGTAGGCCCTAACAAGACAGGTGATTCATCAAACCACCAAACCCACAAACGACAAACGATTAATAAAGCTAGAACGATAAATAAAAACGATAAACGACACAGGGTATTTAACGTGGTTATATCCCAACTCCAAAACGCGGAGAAGGGTTTACTCCACGGGCGCAAACCAGAGATTTTCTTATATTATTGTGCACACATTACAATGAGGCTAGGAGTTACAATTTATAGGAAGAGTTAAACTTGTCCACCAAGTTAAACTTGTCCTTCAAGCAAAAGACATTCCATAAATATCTATTACTTGCTTCATACTCCATTCCTACTAGAAGATTTAATTAAGGCAACAAGCTCCCTACGACTTGTTCACCAAGTCAAGCTCCCTACGACTTGTTCACCAAGTCAAGCTACCTACGACTTGTTCACCAAGTCAAGCTCTCTTCGACTTGTTCCTTTGATCAAATTCTTCACACCTTCAACAGCAACAGTTGTATGTTATTGATATGGCAATTTATTCTTCACACCTTCAACAGCAACAGTTGTATGTTATTGATATGGCAATTTTGAATCATTAACTTATAAATGGATCAACATGGGTTATGTTTGTATCTATAACAGGTCAAATGGTTTAGTCAAAGTGATGGTAAGTGATCTGAACTGTATGTAAATGCATTGTACCTTTTAATCAAAGTATCAGAGAAAGGTTAGATCATATAGAGCCCATTATTTTTACATTAATCTTTGAAAAGTTGGTTAAAAATATGTGTATGCAGGTAAGCACAACCTGATCCACTCGTTTAACATTTACATAAAAATGACCTATTACTCAACCCGGCCATTTTTCCATGTATAACTTGTACGCCGGGTATTGAGAATCCCGTCTCAACCCTTACGCAATATCAACCCATTTTACTCTCTGGTTGTTTTCACTCCTTCAGCTAGAGCTGTCACATTTTATATTCACCGAGTTGTTTATTTATTTATTTATTATATTGTAGGTGTTAAACTGAGTGATGCTTCAAAGAAGCTTGGAAAGAAGTTTGCTACGGGAGCTTCTGTTGTTAAGGTACAATTTCATTCACTGTCTGCACACTTGACAAGTCTTGATATTGTACAAATTAATATTCATCTTAATGAACAATTAAAAACTTGCGAATAGGGGCCAACCGAGAAAGATCAAATTGATGTACAAGGCGACATAGCGTATGACATCGTGGAGTTTATCACACATACATGGCCTGAGGTAAGCAAGCAGATTGTTGCTGCATTTCTGTACTTCTGGAAGTGAATGTGTCATCATGTTTGTCACCATTTTGTATGATCTGGCTAATATTCTGTATTTTTGAAATTGCAGGTTCCTGAGACAGCAATTTTCTTTATTGAAGATGGGAAAAAGGTTCCAGCGGTTTAAGTTTTGAAGATTTGTATTATGTGGCATTTTCATTGGACGACTGTTGGATATCTAAAACACCGACTGTGTTCACGATAGATAGAGCTGTTTTCTTTTTCTCATAATCCAACTGCTATACCCCTTTGAGCGATTTCCTCAACTTGAAATCATCCTATGATATATGAAAAACTCCGTATGATTTTCAATTGAGTTGTGGTTTGCGACAATCTTTAGTGACCTGTTCCATTTGTAATTCTTGGAGTTGTTTTGATATGTGTGTTTTAATTCTGATTATCGCGACTAGATTACGGTAATCATCAGTTCGAACTTATATCCAAACAGTTTATAGGAAGTCACGTGGCATTGTACGATCTGTTGTGCGCAGGGACAGGGTACAACGTTCACTGCATCGTATCTAATGTGGTCAATATGGTTACTGCATTGTGAATTAATAGCCAACTTCTAAGATTGTATTATGTTGTTTTTGAGAGCAAGAAGGGAAGTGGCTGACCTACTTTTAGTATGGTCAAGTCTTGTGTGCTAACAACCTGAAAGGAACAGTATATATATGATATGATATGATGGTGCTTGTGAACATGTAACATGTAGTTTAAGGGGACAAAAAGATATAAATGGATTAATGGTGGGAAATATGACGTGTCTATCATATCGGATTATATGGTTGGTTGGTTGGTTGGTTGGTTGGTGTATGATTGACTTTGAAGTTTGCCCACAAAGATTACTAGAATCTAGTATCAAGATCTTTGCAGACCTTTTGCCGCCTTGCCGTGTTCGATTGAAAGATTCCTCGTATTTGGATTTTTATTTTAAAGGGGGGTGTGTGTGTGTGTGGGGTGCAATTGATCTTCTGATATCCTGGTATTCATTTCATACTTGGTAGATATGACTAGATTCATGTCTTGTTCACATTAATACAAGTTTGTAAAATTTGTGGTTAGATGTCTTCCTTTATTTTGATTGGGATTATAAGTTAAAACCACTTAAAGTTTATCATTCTAAGCAACTTGAATTTATATTTTGTTACAAACATGATGTCAAATAGGGGTGTTCATTGTTTGGTTTTCGATTTTGAATTTTTATTGAGTCACGTGATGCATATGGTTGGATGTATGAATATAGGTAATAATATGGAGTAATCTAATAATAATTGTAAACTGATGTTTACTCTGTTCCTGAATAAAATAGCTTAAACTAGTAAATGACAAATTTACCCTTTATATATAAAATGTTATTTAACTAATTAATGACCCGTGAATTCACGGGTTTGTTAAAAAAAAGATAGAAAAATCGAAGTAGAAAGTGAAATCATAAGTTCAATTCATTTAAAATGGCAATTTGAACGTATATCTAATAAGAACATCTATAACTAAATCATAAGTTCAACCATCAAACCATGTTTAACATCTTTGATACAATATCCGTAGATATAATTCATATTTAATGAAAATAAAACAATGGAATGACCAAGTTTAAAACACAAACATTATATATTTTCCCTGCTTATATAAGTTCATTATTGTATAGGACCATTATTCTAAAATAAATTTTATCAGCAATACTCATAATCCATCATTATTATTGTATTCTATTTTTTAGTTACAAAAAGTGACCCACCCAAAGTGGTGAAATAGAGAGATGTGACACTTTACAATTGTACAAAGCTATTGCCAAACTATATCAAATATTTGCAAACTAAATAGGTCAAACTAACTTTTTAAGACTACAATTTAATGACATTTGAACAACTAAACAAAACCATAATGTTAAATTACTTATCATTTGAACATAATATGAAGTAATGTTGCTTAATTCAAAAGTACTCATTTTGAACATATAAATTACTCATTGTAGGGTTCTACATAACTAATATAATCCATAATACCATGAAACTTGAATAACATAAATAACATTTTACTCACGTTTTCTATGCCATTCAAGTCTTCTAATGTGATGTTTTTCTCACATTATCTATGTTCAATTCAAGAGAACCAATCAAGATTTAAAAATTCAAAAAATATCAGTCAATCAAATCAAAATATTTTAGAGGCTATTTGACACCATTATAAATTAACCCTTTCCGTGTGTGATAATAGTTACTAAACCATTGAATAATAATAATTATTAATTATTAATAATAATAACAAATGACTCTAGATTTTTTTTTTAAAAATTAAAATACAATTATTATAAGAAAGTTGTACAATATGCTTCAAAATTTGTACATTTGTTCATGGGGTGTTTTGTGGAGAGGTGATCCTCACACATCATATTTAATTCATGTACACTTTTATCTCATAAATTCACAGTTATGCCCCTAGATTAATCTAGAGAGTTGAAGTTATATTATGATTATAAGTATAATTAAGGGTATAATAGGTAATTAGGTGTATATTGATCAAATAGTGGTGTGTGAGGATCACCTTCCTTGTGTAAAAGATTGTACAATTTGTTTTAAATATTGTACATATGGTCATGAGAATTTTTATCATAAGATTTTACATAATGCTTCAAATATTGTACATATTGTCATGGGGTGTTTTATCATAATGGTTGTACATTATGCTTCAAATATTGTACATATGATCATGAGGATATTTTACTATAAAGTTGTACATAATGCTTCTTAGAAATTTTTAAATATTGTACATATGGTCATGGGAGTTTTTAACATTTTTAATTTTTATTAAATATAAAATACTTAAATGACATATCATGGATGTCTTAGAAATTTTCTTTTTTCATTTTGAATTTTTTTAAGCTTGAAAAAAGCTTTTTAATGACATCATCAAGTTTGCATTTTAATATATAACTAGTTTTCGAACTCTCGCTTCGCGCCGGGGGTTCGGTTTTCAATGTATTTTATTGCGTTCAGTTTGTAAAATTATTTCGTGGCTAACAATGATGTCGTTGAAGCGCAACTCAAGTCGAACTAAATAGTATAACCCGTGAAAGATTTAAATGTTATTTTAAATTAACAATATATGTGCATTTCCGCGTTTCGTTATGAAATTATCGACTTTTAAAAATTTAACGCTAAATCAATGTGTATGAAAAGTACCCCAAATATTTAGTGTTTTTTAAATAGCGTTCGTTTTACGTATAGTTAGTGACATTGTGTCCCTAAAATTATTTCGAGTTTAACGATGGTGTCGGAAAAATACTCGTTGCGAGCGAAAAGATATAACCCGTTGAATATTTGGGTGGAGTTTATTGAAGTTTTTTTTTTTATGAAAATGGTTATTTGACAATTACTCCCCTGTTTAGGGGGATCGATTTGAATTTGTAAAAAAAGTGTGGGGGACTTTGTTGGTGTAATGAAATTTAGTTTTAAAAAAAAAGTGAAAGGACGAAAATGCCCCTAGTTACTATTCATATTTTTTTTTGTCTATTAGATAATATGGTAATTACTAAATAAAATCAAATTAAATGATCAAATGAATCATCAATATTAATATTAACATACACAATAATCAACCTATAAAGACACCACTTCCATTTGAATCAAAATTAACATACACAATAATCAACCTATAAAAACAACACTTCCATTTGAATCAAAACAAGCGTATTGTAATAACATCTTGGCTGACTATCACTCTCATTAACTAAACATCAAAATACTTACCATTATCAACATCAATTACTTCCTCTCTTTAATCATCATCATCAAATAGTATTTTCAAACTCATCTGTTTTCATATGTGATTGAAAACAGATGAGTGTACCGGAATTACAGACGTTATAGATGAAGAATGATTTTTTTTAATAGTCGTTTTTTGAAACCAATTTACATATCTCGTTTTTTCAAAAATAAATTTAAAATCTAATATAAATGGCATTCCCAAAGCCGGTTTCACACTTGTTACATAAAACCGGTATTGCCAATGCCGGTTTAGTGACTTTTTAGAATCCAGTCAGTAAAAATTGCAATATTCCAAAAGGTCATGAATCTAGAGGCAAAACCGACCTTGTCACGGCTTCTTATCCAAAAAACCTAAATTTTCTATTTTTCCTTATAAACTATAAAGACTTGAAAACAACTAACAAAAACACACAACATTTTCTTAACATTACAATCACGACATGTATATCAATAATAAACATGATATGTAGAGCAATAATAAACACAACATGTAGAGCAATAAAAAACATCACATGCAGAACAATAATAAACACAAATATGCAGATAAATAATAAACATGACATGTAGATCAATAATAAACACGACAAAAAATAAATAAAAATGATTCTAAACTATTACAATCAATATAATAAAAAAGAAACTATTAAATTAGTGATGGTGTAGACGACTTCATGTTCCATAACGTGGAGGTTTTCTGGCCCTCCTGCCCCTCTGAGGAACCACTGGCTGCTCATTAGATGCTAAATTCATGGGTTCATTATTGTCATTATCATCATCATCATCATCATCATCATCATCATAATGAATATTACTCAAACGAGTATTACCAAATTGAGTACTATCGTTGTTAAAATTGATATATTCGGTGTGCGGGAGAATTCTCCTTATGTTGGACGGAAGGATTAGTCATATGGTGGATTAGGGGTCTGATTGTAGTAGTTATAAGGTGAAAACTGAAATTGTTGTGAAGCAGTGTACATATAATTCGGGTTTTGAGGACAGTTTTGATGAAAATGATGAATATAACCCATCATGTGTTGTGGAATTTCAAAAAAAGGCTGCAAGTTTGGTTGACTTCCTGTTTGCATTTGGTATTGCAAGAAACCCTTCTTGCTAGAAATAATAAACAATTATTAAATGAAAATCATTATGTTTACATACATATGCTAAACATAAATGTATGTACTTAATATAAAATAATGTTAACTTACAAATAAAGTCTGAGTTTCCGCATATAACAACCCTCATTTTTTCACTCTGTAATGACTATACTGCTCTAGGATTTCATTGTTGATTCGTACATTATATTAGAGTTGTTATCCGGACATAATAAATGAAGTACTTAATACTCGTAACCTAAACCCTAACCCTAATACTCGTAATAAGTGAACTATAATTTATTAAATGATTGTATTTATTACTCTAACTCTAACCCTAATATTATTATTATTATTATTATTATTATTATTATTATTATTATTATTATTATTATTATTATTATTATTATTATTATTATTATTATTATTATTATTATTATTATTATTATTATTATATACTAAATATCATGGGGTTTTTGGTCATTTCAGTTATAACGCGATGTCGTTTTGAGTTCGCATTCACACTATAAAGAGCCCCCCAACTTTCGCACAATTTACACATCGCCCCCTCAACTTTACACTTTTTCAGGGATAAAAAATGTAAATATATAATTTTATTAAAATAAAAAAAACTTATTCCACCCAAATTTATAATATCATGGGATTTTTGGTCGTTTCAGTTATAACGCGATGTCGTTTTAAGTTCGCGTTCACACTATAAAGAGCCCTCCAACTTTCGCACAATTTACACATCGCCCCTTAACTTTACACTTTTTCAGGGGTAAAAAATGTAAATATATAATTTTATTAAAATAAAAAAACTTATTCCACCCAAATTTATAACGGGCCCCATCTTCTTACTCGGTGCGAGTTAAATTTTTCCAAGGCCACCGTTCAACTCGAAAAAATCTCACGAACCCAACGGGACTAACTATATGCGAAACGGACATCGTTAAAAAAACACTAAATAACGGGCCCTATATTCACGCTCAGTGCGAGTTAAATTTTTCCAAGACCACCTTTCAACTCGAATTAATTTTACGAACACAACGTGACTAACTATATGCGAAACGGATATCGTTAAAAAAATTAAATATTTCGGGCTAAATTACATACATATACATACACGTCCAACAAACAACCCAACCTATTAGATATATTAGGTACCAAACAAGGTATATTCAAATTCGACTGCGCACCGAATACAACCGCAGCAACGCGCGGTCAAATTTTTTCTAGTTATTATTAAACGTATACATTATGTATTAATTTGTACGTGGCACATATAAAATGTAAATGTATATATAATTATGTGTTTATATGTAAACTAAGTAGGTTATGGGTAATTAATATAAAATTTGTAAAATAAATATAAAAAATATGTGTATGTATATAAGCCTATATATATATATATATATATATATATATATATATATATATATATATATATATATATATATATATATATATATATATATATATATATATATATATATATATATATAATAAATTATGTCAATTATATAAAAGAAAATAAAATACAAAACAATTATAGATTGTTCTAAATAAATAAATAAAAAAAGAAAAAGCCTAGTCGGCCGAATAAAAAAAAGAAATTTAAATTGATTTTGTTTAAAAAGGAATGTGTATTTATCTTGGAGCCCAAGTAATTAAAAACTATAAATAGAGCTTTAACTCCTCATAATTTTTACATCAAACTTTTGGGAGCTTTCAAACCCTAAAAAAAATTGTGAGTTTTTTTTTTCTTTTTCTTTCTTTTTCTTTTTCATTTTTTTTTCTTTTTCTTGTTTTTTTTCGGCCGAAACCCCCAACAAAGAAAAAAAAATACTTTTGCACTTTATAAATTTTTTCTAAATTCATGGTAATTAACTACATGATGAATAAGTTTTATAAAAATTTATTTTACAGAAATTTAATTCGTTTTTGTATTATTTTTATTTTTGTTTGTGTTTATTCTCGGCCGAATACATATATATATATATATATATATATATATATATATATATATATATATATATATATATATATATATATATATATATATATACACACACACACATATACATATATATATTAATTATGTATTAAATTAAATAAATTATAAATTATGCATGTTAATTATTAATAAGTAATATGAGATCTAGAAAAAATAATTTTTATGATTTTTAATACGTTTTTATATTTTTAATAATTAAAACGGTTTATATATATATATATATATATATACAATATACGTATATACTTATAAAAAAATAGGAAAAACGCTATTTAAGTTATATAAATATTTTTCCAGTAAAGTATGATATTTAACTTAATTATTTAGGTCAGTGAATATTTTATAAAAATTAAATTCGAATTTTGTATTATTTAATTATATAAACAAGGTGAAATTCGTAATAAAAACATATACAGTAAATAAAAATATATAAATAATTTTTCTGGGTTCATAAACTTTATCTAGGTCTGAGAAAATTATAAAAATTAATTTATGGGTCGAATTAATAATTATTACATAATTAAACACTATTATTATGTAAATAGGAGGTAAATAAGGAAATAATTGTAAAAATAAAGAAATATTTTTATAAATATTTTTCTACAGGTTATTTAACTGTAATAAACTTACAAAAAAATTTAATAATAATTATTTATGTTTATTTAGTATTTTATGTGGAATTAAACTTATTTTGTGATTAAATTAAGGATAAAAACAAATATAAATACAAAATTGTAATAAAAATATTTCTTAAATTTTTCTACTGATTTTTATAATTAACTAAGACTATAAAAATTATGTATTTGATTATTAGGTATTTAATTAATTATTTAGGTATTTATGGATAATATTGGGTTAATAAACTATTATATTATTAAGTATCTTGTAAATTAAATAACAACTAATATAATACATTTATGTTATATATATTGTATGAGATAATGATTAGTATATTATAGATATTAATTAATACATGTCATAAGTTAGTAATTATAGCTTGAATAATAATACATATATAATTATAAAACTATGAATAGTTATATAAAAACAAATAGTAACTATATATATATATATATATATATATATATATATATATATATATATATATATATATAATTAACTTAGCTATATAATAAAAGGCTATATACCTATAATATGTGAAGGTTTTAATCAAGATAACGTGCACTATATACGAACCTCACCGCTTCATATGGCCTAGGGTGGTACTTGTTGCCTTATGGGAACCGCCTATGGATTTCGAAGGCCAAGACATAGATTTTGGTCAAGAGTCCTGGGCGTCCGGTAACAACTGACCATCAAAGTGACTTGTATGATAGCAACGAGATTTGGGTAAAGGTGTACAACATCTTGTTATAGATTATAACCCGAACTTTCTATAATTAGGAAGTTACTATAAGTGGAAACTTTCCGAAAATGGAAATTCTTTTAGAAAACCATCATCATTAGTGTAATTATTATACTTAAGTCTTTTAGGCAATATCTGATCGTACATTCTATCTCTAGGTTGATATCTCGATCACGTTCTTTCGTTCAATTCATTTCTCTTGTGGAATAACTCTTATGTGCTACTAAGGTGAACTCATAGCTCCGCTTTTATATATTTTAATGTATTTTATAAATCTTGGAGTGAGACAAATGCTTACTTTTAAATGATTTACACTTTAGACACAAGTGCTTAAACTTTTGATATGCAACTTCATGAGATTATTGTTAACTTGTATTCTTACATGCAAAATCCTCGCCATAATATCGTTAATTGCTGGAATTGAAATGTTGTAAGCTTAATTATTATGAGTAGGCCTATTGAGAGCGACGTCTCTACCCATTGACCGATCGTCAAGGGAGTACATAATAAATGATTACCGACACATATACAGTGTCAGGGGTTAATGTTTAGCTCGGTATTATAACTCATGGCATATTGAATATTTTGATGTTTTGAAATAAATCTTGTGGTCTAAACTTATTAATTATTAAACCTATGATGTTCACTCAACCATTGTATTGGCATTTTAAGCATGTTTGTCTCAGGTGATGAATAGCTTATGTGCTGCCCTATGTTACTTGCTTGTTGTTGCATTGGAGTCCACATTATCTATATTTTAAATATTTGTTAAACATTTATTACATTTGAATTTACCATGTAAAACAATTCGTTTTCTGATGCAATTAAATTACTGATTTTATTAAACGTCTCATTTAGAGTCGTTCTCGTTTATATAACTGTGTGATGATATTGGAAAATTCATATTTACCCTCGGCCCTATTTGGGGGGTATGATAGATTGGTATCAGAGCGCAGTTTGTTATAGAGAACCAGGATTGCATTTATGTGTGCCTTGTGTGTTAGTTAGGGTGCCTTAGCAATCTATAGGACTATAACCTTTCATGACTTAAGATTTTAGTGCCTTTCCTTACTATTTCCTTTCGTGCTTTTACGTTTACCTTAGAAACATTATGATTTCTTTCTTTCCTTTCTTTTAGGATGTCGAGCCACAACCCGATCATTATTTCTGACTCCGAGGAATCTGATATGGAGAGGTCCGTCCACACTCCAGCTTATGGACCCGTTTCTCCACCAATATCTCCAATTTACCGACCAGCTACTCCACCCGCATCTCCGGTCTACACACCTGCCACTCCAACACACTCATCAGTGAAGGAAGAACCTCATAATGATTATGATGGGGATGATGAGAGTGATGATGAAGAGATTGAAGAACACATTGAAGGTGAGGATGATTCCGAGGGGGAACCCGAGGAAGAGTCCGAACTCGAAGAAGAGGAAGAGGTTCAAGAACCAGCTAATGAGGAGGCTAATCTGGCTTATGATGGTCTTGGAGTTATCTGCAGTTTAGAAGATGATTCCGAGGAGGAAGTTGAACCTCCTGTTACTAAGACTCCCTCACCTAAGAGGAAGAAGCCGGAGACTCCCGCTACTGATGATGCTAGTTCATCCAAGAAGATGAATTCTTCTGAGTTTGTCTACTCCGAGTATGATCATGCTCTAGTTCGATGCAATATCATGAATTTACAAAGTCGCACTGAAACTATGAGAGATACATTTCGCGATCGTTTGGCTATGATGGAGAAGCGCATCAACTATACAAACAGCTATGTGAAGAGAGTCTATGACAAGTTCTCTGTGATGTTTGCTAGGCAAGAAAGAGAGCTCGTCCGCCAGCATTATGCACTGGTGGAATTAGAGAAGTTTGTAATGTACTTCAAGGGGTAAATTAAGGATCATTTCAAGCCTCCGTCGCCTAAGAAAGATTAGATCTTAGGATTCTTGATATCGCCTAAAAAGTTATGTTTTCACCCCGGTATTAAAGAATTGAAGAACAAGAGAATCAGAGAATTGAAGAACAAGTAATTACGAAGACGGTGCAAAAAGAATCAAGAGAATCAGAGCTAAAACGAAGATTCTAGAGCGAAAACGGTGAAAGACAAGAAATCAAGTTACGATCCAGGGAATCAGCAAGCCAAACAGCTTGCCAAATGGCCTACCAAACGGCCTGCCAGTGTGTCAAATGGCCTGCCAAATGGCCAGATCAAACGGCCTCGTTAAACGGCTTGCCTCAGCAAATGGGAATTTTGTGCTTATTTAAAGGGTCTTTGTCATTCATTCCAACACACACTTTAATTCACTTCTTTCTCTCTCTTGTATAATATTAGTCATACTCTCAAGGCCTTCGACTTCGTGCGGGAAACCTAATACCCGGAGAAGAACACTGAAGATTGTATTAGGAGCGGTCCGGAGTCTTGAAGATGTCACTTTTGTATTCGGAACTCGTTTAATCTACTGGTACTTCTATCCCTTATCTTTATATAATGTCTTCTATCATTATATTCTGTTATATTGTTGCCATGATTAGCGAGTAGTTATCTTTAGTGTATGCTATGATGTAAGCAGTTATAATGCCAAAATAATGTTATGGTTTGTGTATGCTGTTGAAATGCTTTCCGATTATGTTTTAAACTCAATCGCTTTTCCAACTAATAGAATGTAGTTATTGGCTCTGTTATTGGGAAGTCGCTAACCCCGATTCAGAGTACACTACTTGTGTTACCCCTTGGTAAGAGAAGTCTATCGGATACAACGTAAGATCGACTGAGGCACACCGGTTGTAGTAATTCTATAGAGCTTTGGATTCCGACTGAGGACTCTTTCGTAGTGAAACATCTGACTAGACCCTTAGTATATTGTCGGTCCCAGACTATGCTAGTGTAGTCACCAAGCATATAAACTTCGTACGTGCACGCTGAAGCACATCGGTTGTTGTAAGCTATACCTCTGCTAAGTAAGGCCATGGAACCCGGTCAGTGTTGATTAGTACACTGCACCATAACGCGGTCTCAAGCATTCCAACCCGCTTGAGGGATTCTTAGTTAATTAAGGAACTGTTTGTTTAGACACATAAAGAATTGGACCGTTAGGATAACCGAACGTGTTCATGGAAATCAGCTTGACTTGGCCATGGTGTTCTTTATGGTTGAACTCTTTTTAAAGCGCCTAACTATTTTTTAAAACCAATCATTAACGAAAGCATTGAAACACATCACGTCTCTCGGATATGGTAAACCATGTATTCTATTATGCTTAAGAAAGTTTAGACCATTGTGGAATGTTAATACGTCACCCAACTGAGTCGCTCAATTGGATGAGCCGTCTGAACGTGTATGCCTGTAGTCAGACTGCACGGGCGTCGGGGGTAAGGGACGTTGCTGTCTATTCAGAATCTTCAAGCCTAACGCAGTACCCAGTGACATGTCTTATGACAGGGGCGTTTAGGACCAGTGGAATGAATACAAGGCCTCTGCCTATTCATGAGCCAGCATTCCATAATCTCGGCAGAATAACTGATGAAGTCATAGTATGCGCTCACTTTAACCTTATATGAATTACGAATTTTATCGCATTTACTTTATCTGTCTTATAAATTAGAAAATCCTAAAATTAAGTAACCACTACTCCTTCCTAACTATCTTAGGCTTAAATATAGGTTCGATTCTACTGATATCTCAAAAATATGACTCTAGGTCATACTTCCCTTACTCATACTAAGGAGTAGTACGATTTAGGCCCCGCTAAATATAAATTTAAAATAGTACCCACCCCCTTGGTGGTTCTGGAATGCTGCGGCCTGACGTGTGACGACCCGGAAATTTTCGACCAAATTTAAACTTGATCTTTATATGATCTTTATATGAATTCGACACGATAAGCAAAATCTGTAATGTTGAGTCTCAAAAACCTTGGAACTATGTTCATATATGCAATTGACCTTTTTGACTATTTTCGACGATTCACGAATAATTAATTGTAAATAGTTATGTGTGTATATATTTATATATAAATAATAAGTGGAAATATAATTTGAAATATTATATGTTGTTATTAAAAATAATTATGTGAAATAAAAATAAAAATATGATATTATGATAACTATTATTTAAAATATACCTATATATATATAAATAAAGTATATTATATATATATATATATATATATATATATATATATATATATATATATATATATATATATATATATATATATATATATTGTGATCTATTTAGTAAACGACTATAACGCTCAATTTCCATTCAATGAATATTAAGCAAGTTAAATTCAAACTTATATGATTTTAAAATAAACGGTTAGTCGAAAATGAGTTTTACAAACTATACTCTTATTAAAAATGTATTTAGAAACAGTTTGTTGAATTTTAAAACTTTTCATATTTTACTTGGGGTTGGGAGTGAATAATTAATGTAATTTTTATTTAATAGTTAAGGATCGAAGTTTATACCATAATGACCAACATAAATAAATATAGTTAATTTAAAAATATGGGATTTTTCTGAACACTTTTAGTCCGCCACTGAGTAACCATGGAGTACAACATAATAGTCCACGAAAAACTGTCTGTAGAAGATTGAAAATCTATCGATGGCTTCATTATTCGCTTTACTATTTGGCACGATCAATAATTATATTGTAACAACCCGGTTTTTTCTGTTAATATATAGAAGATTAATATTTACATAATTAATGTTTCCAACATGTTAAGCAATCAAACTCGTTAAGACTTGATTATTTGAAATGAATTTTATACAAACATTTGGCCACCCCGTCTGTCTGACGATTCACGAACGTCATAATTCGTAATAATTATTTAATGACGTATATATGAATATAAATATATACTCATTATTGTTAAATGATATTTAAGTATCTCATTACATATATTAACAATTGATTATATACATAAAATGAGATTACTAACTTAAAGACTTCAAGACTATATACATATATATAACGATTAATGTTGTAATAACTTCTAAATTAAAATGTATGTATATGTATTAAAACACTTTTGAAGGACTTAAACATATATACTAACATACTTATACTCAACAAATATAGTTATACTCATAATCTCATTCAATTCTATCAAGAATTCTATTCGTATTCATTCGGTATTTACACCCGTATCATACCCAGCTTCCATATTTAAATACTATGAGTATATACCAATATGAAATACTAATTATAGCCTCCTTAGCAGCCCTATGAGTCACAAGACAAGGATAAACATGATGAAGACTTGTGGGAACCAACATTTAACATCTAGTTTGCATTATTATGCTATATTCCAAATTTTGATAAAGTCTCTTAACCATATACATGAACCACGACTTTTAACACTCTTTTTACTCATTCATATCAGTTATTTAACTTACCTTCACTCTCATAATACTCACACACAAGAACTCCAAGTATTCTCTCCATTTCTTACTCTTTAAACACTCTTTAAACACACATACTTCAAGTACTAGAAAATCTTCATTCACTTTGATCATAAACTAGCTTCAAGAACACTTTGTTAACTCATCTACTCCTCTTTATCAAGGTAAGAATCATATATAAGCTTTGGTTTAATTCATATACTTATAACTATCTTAATTCAAGATAGAAATCTTATTCGAACTTTTGTTCATTCTATGATTCTACTCCAAGGATTACAAGCCATCAAGGATATCTTTGATCACAAGATTATCATCTTATTTTATCAGCAACTTTGTTCATTTATTTTGAGGTAGTCACCTTATTCATAATCTTTTTCGATTCATATCCATATAGCTATCTTATTATGAGTTTATAACTTACAACAACAAGAACATAGTTTAGATTAATTCTAAACTTGTTCACAAACAAACTTAATCCTTCTAACTTGACTTTTAAAATACTTCAACACATGTATTATGACAGTATGTCAAGCTAACATAAGGATATAAAACTTGTAAACACGAAGAACACCTTAAAACTGAACATACGCCGTCATAGATCATCGGGGGCTGTTTTGGGTTTAATTTTAAAAACCTATCTTAAACTTTGAATTAAAGATTTCCTTTGGTGAAAAATCTTATTTTATATGGATATGAAATATATCCAAAATCCATGGTTAAACTCTAATTGAAAGTATGTTTTTCAAAAGAGTCATCAAGATGTCGTTCTTACGACGGATATGACTATCTTCTTGTATTTGACACCTAAGCTGTATTTTTGACTATAAACATATACTTTTTCTATTTAGATTAATAAATAACGGTTCGATACAAAACTATAGCAAGTTGAATCACTCAAAACGGATTTGTAACGAAGAAATTATGGGTAAAACAAAATTGGATATTTTTGTTTGTTTTTAGCTACGGTTTTGATTAATAAAAATGGATGCTAACCTTATCCTAGCTAACTTACCTTGTATCCTACATGTATTTATACATGTCTTGTTCCCGAACTTATGGAAATACAATTTATAATAGTCGTGATTAAGTTCTACGACAATATATTATAGTCTTAATAAAGATCGTAAGGCACCATATATATATATATATATATATATATATATATATATATATATATATATATATATGACTTGATCACCGTGGATTCGTATACAAAGTTTTGGCATATCATTTTGACTTCTTCTATATATATTATTGGAACGAACTGTAAGACACCATTGGCAGTAATCTCGAGTTAGCTGTGGATCGAAATGGATTCCAACATAATATATATACTTTGAGTTGTGATCGAGCCTGAGACATGTATACAATGGGTCGCGGATTGCTTCAGACAATATACATATTATGTGTCTTATTATATTAAGACAATATATTATAGTGTTAGTAAATTCTAACACAATATATTTATACTGTTGGACTATCGGACTATTGGACTACGAACATTGGACTACTAACAATGGACAATTAAAATTATCACAAGTATCATAAGTATGGAATATTAATTATACATATATCTTGACATAAGAATATTATTATTAGGTTCGTGAATTTGTCAAAGGCCAAGTCTTATTACCATATATTCGGAAATCATCACAAGTGAGTTATAGTCCCATTTTTACTATCTAAATTATTTTGGGATGAGAATACATGCAAATTTATAAATGTTTTACAAAATAAGCACAAGTTCATGAAACTACATTCTACGATTATTTTGTTATGCCGGATATCTGTACTTATTATTATTATTATGCTTGGTAACCTAAGAATTAGTGAAAAACACTAATTGACGCGAATCCTAAAGGTAGATCTACGGGCACCAACCACCCCCATTTTCGAATAGTGGAAATGTTTTAGTACTTCGAAGGGTTCTTGTCATACATTTGAATAGTGGAATGTATGATGCCAGATATGTTAAGCACTCTATGTTAAGGTCGGTTACCAGGGGACTCATCGTATGAATGATTTTTGCAGTTGTAATGATCCTACGCATTTAATTAAATGAAATCTTGTGGCTTATTAAATGTTATGATTATTATATAGAAACTAAACCTATGACTCACCAATAATTTTGTTGACTTTTTAAGCTTGTTTATTCTCAGGTGATTATTAGAAAGCTTCCGTTGTTGCATGTTTACTCAACGTCAAGATTTGGAGTCATCATGCTTTTCTAAATAAATAAACTTGCATTCGGGAATTGTATTTGTAATATATTGTTGACAAGTATGTAATGGTGTGTGTAAAATACATGTATTTTGAGGAGATTGTCTTTGATCGACAATCAAAACTTATGCTTTTAAACCTTTATTCAATAATAAAGGTTATGGTTATTTTAAAATGAATGCAAGCTTTGAAAACATCTCATATAGAGGTCAAAACCTCGCAAAGAAATCAACTAATATGAAACGTTTATAATTAATATGAATGGGGCATTTCAGTTGGTATCCGAACGTTGGTGTTAGAGAATCAGAAAATTTTTCATTAGTGTGTCTAACTGATTTTTGATGCATTAGTGAGTCTGGACTTCGACCTTAATTGTTTTAAAAATGATTGCTTAATATAATTGTTGGAAACATAAGATTATTAACATATAAATATTATAAGATATATCATTCTCTTAACGTGCCTGCTATTATGTGATAGATGACTTCATCCGATCATATAAATATCTCTAGTGATTCAGATTTCATTTACTTATCAAGTGATTCGGATGTTGAGTCAAAGCATACGACTTATGAACCAACGGAAAAGTTAACTTTTGGTACTACCATTAAAGAGAAAAATTGTTGGGAAAATTGGGAAGATTCACAATTGCCAGAAGAGGTTCCGGAAGAGGATCCGGAAGAAGATCCAGAGGAGGAACCCGAAGAAGAGGATCCTAAAGAAGTTGTGGAAATTACCAAACCACAACGTGATTTGGGAAAATCATTGGCTGTTATACCCAATCCCAAACCCGATGAACCTATTATGACCCAAAATGTTTGTGACCATCCACATGAACCATCTAAGAAAGCAGTTTACAAAATGACCGCTCGTATAACGACTGGTGGTTTTGTTCCTAAGCAATTAGCCGAAAGAACCAATTGGGAGGAATTGGAAAAAGAACTATCCAAACGAAGATCTAAACGTTTGACTGAGAAAGAAACAACGTCAACATCTAAGAAACCTCGTCATTCTTAAACTATCGACGACTACCCTATATTCCATGCATTGTATAATATGTATTATATTGTGTGTTTAAGTTTGTAAGAAAATCCGCAATGTAATTTTCCTTATGATTATATAATAATAAGAATAAGCATGGAAGGTTTATTATTGTTATTACAACTTATTATTACGTAGTAACGTAATAACTTACCATAGTTTTTCATATTAGAATTTTAGTAGTTAATTTGTATGTTAGCTGCTAAGTATGAACATTATTATAGTTATAAAATGCTAATATGAAGAAAAGGCTTTTATAATAATAAGTTCATATTAAGCTACAAAATACTTTTTGGCTACTTCTAAAATTCTATATGATTAACTCAGTCGGCTATTTTTGAAGGAAATGGCTCATCCAGCTACTAGACAACAATAATTGAACACAGAAGAACTTCAAGCTTTCGCTGCAAATATGACTGCAGTGGTGAATGCAATGAACAACAATAACCAACCGGGTTCCAGCAGTGGAGGAAACAATGGCAACCGGGTAGGATGTTCCTACAAAGCTTTTATGGCCTACAAACCCAATGAGTTTGAAGGAACCGAAGGACCCGTTGGACTAAAGCGGTGGACAGAGAAGGTTGAAGCCGTGTTTGCAATCAGTAACTGCGCAGAAGAGGATAAAGTTAAGTATGCCACACATACTTTCAGGGGTACTTCTTTGACATGGTGGAATACCTACATGGATTACGTATGACAGAATACCACCTACGTACTTCCATGGTCCGCCTTCAAGCACATGATGAAGGAAGAGTACCGTCCCAGAACTGAAATCAACAAGCTCAAGGAAGAGCTTAAAGCACTGACAACCCAAGGGTTAGACGTCATTACCTACGAGCGACGTTTCAACGAACTGGTTTTAATGTGTCCTGGAGTATTTGAGGATGAAGAGGCAAAAATTGAAGCGTTTATAAAAGGGTTGCCGGAACGAATCCAAGAGCATGTAGGTGCTAACGACCCTGCAACAATGCAGAAAGCGAGTCGTATAGCCCACAAATTGATAGGCCAAATTACAGGAAGGATAAAGAAAGAGGTGGCCGAGGAGGCCATAATGAAACAGGGAAAGAGAAAGTGGGAGGAAAGCAGTGATCAGGGTCACCAGTCCAACAACAACAATCAAAACAATAACTACAACAACAATCGCAACCACCCCAACAACAACAATAATCGCAACAACAACCGCAACAATAACTGCAACAACCATTCCAATAACAATTACAACAACAACAACCGCAACCAAAACTACAACAACAACAACCCCAATCCTAACAATAACAACAACAACCGTCTCAACAACAATAACCCTAAAAACAACAACAACAACAACAACAAAAAGCAAAGAACTATATGCCCAAGGTGTGATACGTTTCATCTGGAGTGGTTTTGTAGAGAGTTATGTACCAGGTGCAACAGGAATGGCCATATTGCGATAAAGTGTGAAGTCTACGAACTAAATAGAAACAAAGGAGCAAATAATGTCGGAACAAATAATAACGGCGTTGTTTGCTATGGATGTGGAAAACCGGGCCATACCATAAACCAGTGCCAGAATGGAAATAGGAAAGGCCGTGGGAGAGCCTTCAACATTAATGGGGAGAAAGCACAGGAAGACCCGGAGCTTGTTACGGGTACGTTTCTTATCAACAATACACCTGCTTATGTTTTATTTGATTCGGGTGCCGATAGAAGTTATATGAGTAGAGAATTTTGTGCCAAATTAAATTGACCGTTAACGCCTTTGGATAAAAAGTGTATAGTTGAAGTAGCAAATGGTAAACTAATTAAGGTTGATTAAATTTACCGAAATCGAAAAATTAGTTTAGTTAGCGAAACGTTTGAAATTGATTTAATACCGGTGGAATTGGGAAGCTTCGACGTAATTATTGGAATGGACTGGATGTCCAGGGTGAAAGCCGAAGTTGTTTGTCATGAGAAGACGATTCGTATTCCGAGGGAAGACGGGTTACCCTTAATGGTGTACGGAGAAAAGGGTAATGCCAAATTAAATCTTATCAGTAGTTTGAAGGCTCGCAAACTAATAATAAAAGGTTGTTATGCCGTACTAGCACACGTCGAGAAGGTTGAAAAAGAAGAAAAGAAAATCGATGACGTTTCCGTTGCAAGAGAATTTCCTGAGGTGTTTCCGAACGAATTACCGGGACTACCTCCACACCGATCCGTTGAATTCCAAATAGATCTTGTACCGGGAGCCATACCAATAGCTCGTGCTCCATATAGACTTGCGTCCACCGAAATGAAAGAATTACAAAGTTAGCTACAAGAATTATTAGAACGTGGTTTCATCCGACCGAGTACGTCACCATGGGGAGCTCCAATTTTGTTCGTTAAAAAGAAAGATGGGTCTTTTCACATGTGTATCGATTACCGTGAGCTGAACAAAGTCACCATTAAAAACCGATACCCTTTACCCCTAATCGATGACCTATTCGATCAACTCCAAGGTTCGAGCGTATACTCCAAAATCGACCTAATTTCGGGTTATCATCAACTAAGGGTTAAAGAAGCCGATATACCGAAAACAACCTTCAGAACTAGTTATGGACACTACGAATTCATGGTTATGCCATTCGGTTTAACCAATGCACCCGCAGTTTTCATGGACCTCATGCACCGAGTATGTAGTCCATATTTAGATAAGTTTGTTATTATCTTTATTGATGACATCCTTATCTATTCGAAGAATAACCAAGAACACGAACAACACTTGAGACTTGTGTTAGAGTTGTTAAGAAAAGAACAACTTTATGCTAAGTTCTCTAAATGTGATTTTTGGTTAAATGAAGTACAATTTCTTGGCCACGTAGTCAGTAGTAATGGAATCAAAGTTGATCCCTCCAAGATTGAAGCCATCAAAAATTGGGAGACCCCAAAAACTCCAACGCAAATATGTCAATTTTTGGGTTTAACCGGTTACTATAGGAGGTTTATTCAAGATTTCTTCCGAGTAGCCAAACCTTTAACCGCATTGACACATAAGGGGAAGAAGTATGAATGGACTTCCGAACAAGAGAGTGCCTTCCAATTGTTGAAAAAGAAGTTGACTACGGTACCTATTTTATCATTACCTGACGGAATGGAAGATTTTGTTATCTACTGCGACGCATCAAGAATGGGTTTTGGGTGTGTTCTTATGCAACGGAAGAAGGTGATTGCATATGCTTCTCGACAACTCAAAATTCATGAACAAAACTACACCACACACGATCTGGAATTGGGCGCCGTTGTTTTCGCATTAAAGATGTGGAGACATTATCTATATGGGGTCAAGTTCATCATATACACTGACCACAAAAGTCTCCAACATATTTTAAATCAAAAGCATCTAAATATGAGGCAGCGTAGGTGGGTTGAGCTGCTAAATGATTATGATTGTGAAATCCGTTACCACCCGGGGAAAGCAAATGTGGTAGCCAATGCCTTGAGTCGAAAGGAAAGAGAACCTATTCGAGTAAAAGCTATGAACATGATTATTCATACTAATCTTACTACTCGAATAAAAGAGGCACAACATGAGGTTTAAAAGGAAGGAATTTTTAGAAGGGAAATACCCAAAGGATTAGAAAAACAGCTTAATATTTGGGAAGACGGAACCAGGTATTTAGCTGAAAGAATTTGGGTGCCAAGGAATGGGGATTTGAGGAAAGTGGTACTAGATGAAGCATATAAAACCAGATATTCAATACATCCCGGAGCGGGGAAAATGTATCAAGACCTCAAGAGAAACTTTTGGTGGCCAGGAATGAAGGCCGATATAGCCATATATGTAGGAGCATGTTTGACTTGTTCTAAAGTCAAAGCTGAGCATCAGAAACCATTGGGTCTACTCCAACAACTTGAAATTCTAGAATAGAAATGGGAAAACATTACTATGGATTTCATTGCTAAGTTACCGAGAAGCGCAGGTGGTTATGATATGATTTGGGTAATAGTCGATCGTCTTACTAAGTCAGCACACTTTCTGCCAATAAAAGAAGAGGATGGTATAGAGAAATTAGCACGATTATATCTGAAAGAAGTTGTTTCTAGACATGCGATACCAATCTCTATTATCTCTGATCGTGATAGCAGATTTACTTCTAAATTCTGGCAGGCATTACACGAAGCGTTGGGAACTCGTCTAGATTTAAATACTGCCTATCATCCACAAACTGATGGGCAGAGTGAAAGGAAGATTCAGATACTCAAAGACATGCTACGAGCATGTGTTATTGATTTTGAAAGCAGTTGGGATCAACATCTACCGTTAGCTAAGTTTTCCTACAACAACAGCTATCATTCTAGTATTGAGGCGGCACCATTCGAGGCACTTTATGGGTGGAAGTGCAGGTCTCCGATTTATTGGAGTGATGTGGGGGAAAACAAATTATAGGTCCTGAAATTATCCAGGAAACTACCGACAAGGTCATTCAGATTCAGCAACGATTGAAAACAGCCCGGAGTCGGCAAAAGAGCTACGCAGATGTTAGAAGGAAACCTTTAGAGTTTGAGGAGGGTGATATGGTTATGCTTAAGGTATCACCTTGGAAAGGTGTTATTCGTTTTAGAAAGCGTGGGAAATTGAGCCCAAGATACATTGGGCCATTCAAGATCAAAAAACGCATTGGGCCGGTGGCCTATCGACTTGAACTACCTCCACAATTAGAAAAGATTCACAACACCTTTCATGTTTCGAACCTGAAGAAATGCCTAGCTACTGAAGATCTCATTATCCCTTTAGACGAAATTAAGATTGACGAGAAACTAAATTTTGTCGAAGAACCGGTCGAAATTATGGATCGTGAGGTCAAACGACTCAAACAAAGTAAGATACCAATCATTAAGGTTCGGTGGAATGCTAGTAGAGGACCTGAATTCGCTTGGGAACGAGAAGACCAAATGAAGCTGAAGTACCCACATTTGTTTTCCGATATCGCACGTTAACTAGGTACTATTCTAAATTTCGGGACGAAATTTAATTTAACGGGTGTGTAATGTAACGACCCGGATTTTTCCGTTAATATATAGAAGATTAATATTTACATAATTAATGTTTCCAACATGTTAAGCAATCAAACTCATTAAGACTTGGTTATTTGAAATGAATTTTATACAAACATTTGGCCACCCCGTCTGTCTGACGATTCACGAACGTCATAATTCGTAATAATTATTTAATGACGTATATATGAATATAAATATATACTCATGATTGTTAAATGATATTTAAGTATCTCATTACATATATTAACAATTGGTTATATACATAAAATGAGATTACTAACTTAAAGACTTCAAGACTATATACATATATATAACGATTAACGTTGTAATAACTTCTAAATTAAAATGTATGTATGTGTATTGTATTAATATGTATTAATACACTTTTGAAGGACTTAAACATATATACTAATATACTTATACTCAACAAAGATAGCTATACTCATAATCTCATTCAATTCCATCAAGAATTCTATTCGTATTCATTCGGTATTTACACCCGTATCATACCCAGCTTCCATACTTAAATACTATGAGTATATACCAATATGAAATACCAATTATAGCCTCCTTAGCAGTCCTATGAGTCACAAGACAAGGATGAACATGATGGAGACTTGTGGGAACCAACATTTAACTTCTAGCTTGTATTATTATGCTATATTCCAAATTTTGATAAAGTCTCTTAACCATATACATGAACCATGACTTTTAACACTCTTTTTACTCATTTATATCAGCTATTTAACTTTCCTTCACTCTCATAATACTCACACACAAGAACTCCAAGTATATTCTCTCCATTTCTTACTCTTTAAACACTCTTTAAACACACATACTTCAAGTACTAGGACATCTTCATTTACTTTGATCATAAACTAGCTTCAAGAACACTTTGTTAACTCATCTACTCCTCTTTATCAAGGTAAGAATTATATATAAGCTTTGGTTTAATTCATATACTCATAACTATCTTAATTCAAGATAGAAATCTTATTCGAACTTTTGTTCATTCTATGATTCTACTCCAAGGATTACAAGCCATCAAGGATATCTTTGATCACAAGATTATCATCTTATTTTATCATCAACTTTGTTCATTTAATTTGAGGTAGTCACCTTATTCATAATCTTTTTCAATTCATATCCATATAGCTATCTTATTATGAGTTTATAACTTACAACAACAAGAACATAGTTTAGATTAATTCTAAACTTGTTCACAAACAAACTTAATCCTTCTAACTTGACTTTAAAAATACTTCAACACATGTATTATGACAGTATGTCAAGCTAACTTAAGGATATAAAACTTGTAAACACGAAGAACACCTTAAACTGAACATACGCCGTCATAGATTATCGGGGGCTGTTTTGGGTTTGATTTTAAAAACCTATCTTAAACTTTGAATTAAAAGATTTTCTTTGGTGAAAAATCTTATTTTATATGGATATGAAATATATCCAAAATCCATGGTTAAACTCTAATTGTAAGTATGTTTTTCAAAAGAGTCATCAAGATGTCGTTCTTACGACGGATATGACTATCTTCTTGTATTTGACACCTAACCTGTAGTTTCAACTATAAACATATAATTTTTCTGTTTAGATTAATAAATAACGGTTCGATACAAAACTATGGCAAGTCGAATCACTCAAAACGGATTTGTAACGAAGAAATTTAAAACAAAATTGGATATTTTTGTTTGTTTTTAGCTACTGTTTTGATTAATAAAAATGGATGCTAACCTTATCCTAGCTAACTTACCTTGTATCCTACATGTATTTATACATGTCTTGTTCCCAAACTTATGGAAATACAATTTATAATAGTCGTGATTAAGTTCTACGACAATATATTATAGTCTTAATAAAGATCGTAAGGCACCATATATATATATGACTTGATCACCGTGGATTCGTATACAAAGTTTTGACATATCATTTTGACTTCTTCTATATATATTATTGGAACGAACTATAAGACACCATTGGCAGTAATCTCGAGTTAGCTGTGGGTCGAAGTGAATTCCAACATAATATATATACTTTGAGTTGTGATCGAGCCTGAGACATGTATACAATGGGTCACGGATTGCTTTAGACAATATACATATTATGTGTCTTATTATATTAAGACAATATGTTATAGTGTTATTAAATTCTAACACAATATACGCATTTATATTTATGCATATATTTATACTGTTGGACTATCAGACTATTGGACTACGAACATTGGACTACTAACAATGGACAATTAAAATTATCACAAGTATCATAAGTATGGAATATTAATTATACATATATCTTGACACAAGAATATTATTATTAGGTTCGTGAATTTGTCAAAGGTCAAGTCTTATTACCATCTATTCAGAAATCATCACAAGTGAGTTATAGTCCCATTTTTACTATCTAAATTATTTTGGGATGAGAATACATGCAAATTTATAAATGTTTTACAAAATAAGCACAAGTTCATGAAACTACATTCTACGATTGTTTTGTAACACCGGATATCTGTACTTATTATTATTATTATTATGCTTGGTAACCTAAGAATTAGTGAAAAACACTAATTGACGCGAATCCTAAAGGTAGATCTACGGGCACCAACCACCCCCATTTTCGAATAGTGGAAATGCTTTAGTACTTCGAAGGGTTCTTGTCATACATTTGAATAGTGGAATGTATGATGCCAGATATCTTAAGCGCTCTATATTAAGGTCGGTTACCAGGAGACTCATCGTATGAATGATTTTTGCAGTTGTAATGATCCTGCGCATTTAATTAAATGAAATCTTGTGGCTTATTAGATGTTATGATTATTATATAGAAACTAAACCTATGACTCACCAACAATTTTGTTGACTTTTTAAGCATGTTTATTCTTAGGTGATTATTAGATAGCTTCCGCTGTTGCATGTTTACTCAACGTCAAGATTTGGAGTCATCATGCTTTTCTAAATAAATAAACTTGCGTTCGGGAATTGTATTTGTAATATATTGTTGACAAGTATGTAATGGTGTGTGTAAAATACATGTATTTTGAGGAGATTGTCTTTGATCGACAATCAAAACTTATGCTTTTAAACCTTTATTCAATAATAAAGGTTATGGTTATTTTAAAATGAATGCAAGCTTTCAAAACGTCTCATATAGAGGTCAAAACCTCGCAAAGAAATCAATTAATATGAAACGGGGCATTTCATATATTCTGTGTTTTTCCTCTACTATCAATTTTATATACATATTTCTTTTTGAACCATAACCATCATGTTCCATTAATATTTAACACCGAGCAATTGGGATCAAATCCAAAATTTACACAATTCATAATTCTAAAATTTAATAATCATCAAAAGTCACATAAATCTAAAACTTCCACCTTTCAAAAACAAATCACAACAGACGATTTAAACAACAAATCTAAGAGTTAGTAAACTTGGCAACATCCTTGTTCCTTCATACAAGCATGTTTAGCCAATTCTCCAGGAAACACAAGTCTCACTACCACCAAGAACAACCAACAACCACCACTACCTTCGGTCATCATCACAACCATCCTCCACCGAGACTATCACCATCATATATCATATTTTCCCTTTTTCTGACCGAGAACATCTCATGAACACTCACCACCACCTACGGTTAACCATCACCGTGAACACCACCTTGAAAAGCACCTTCATTGCCACACCACCGGTCATCCTTCATCGACCCACTTCAACCATTAAACTTGAAACCACCACCAACCTTCGCAAACCACCACCTTCTTTCATTTTTTTTCTGCATTCGTCTCTTCTTTTTCTTTTAATCAATAACTAACCACCACCATTTCTTTCTTCCTTTCACTATTTCATTTCCGTTTTGGGCCGAGAACAAACCACCATCGACACTCTAAAATCACCATTGCTGAATACCTCACCAAAACATCATCAAACCCACTTTTATCAAACAGCCGAAATGGTTCAAACCCATTGTAACCCTGCTGTACTTTTTCTGTTTTGAACCTAAGAAACCACCCCAATTATGCTACTGTTTGCTGCTATTTAACTGTTTTGGTTGATCGAGTTCCAAGCCAAAACCACAACCACCATTCACAATCACTATTCTGTTTTGATGCTACGAACGATAAAGATGATGAACAGTGGACGATAATGAAGTGAAGATGATTAAACTATAATAGCGATGGTAAGATGATGAATCAAGAAATTTTGTTTGCGAGATAATGGTGATACAGTGATCACGAACTGCGGTTTCTTTTACTGTTGTTTACGAGATGATGATGATTACATGGTGATGACGATATGTATGATGTTGATGATATGATTCGATATACATGAGAATGATTAAGATGGAGGATGATGCAGTGAACAAAGACGATAATGATGATGAAACGATGGTGAATTAAACCGAAACCCTCTTATTTTATTTGTTTTTTGTTGTTTGTCGACCTCTGCTATTTATTATTATTATTATTATTATTATTATTATTATTAACTAATATAAGTATTAACTATCATTTATTATTATTATTATTATGTTTATAGTTTCCAAGTATGATTATTATTATTACGATTATCATTATTATTATTATTATTATAAGTATTATTATTAGCATTATCATTTAGGTTATTATTGGTAGTATCATTATGAGTAAAACCATTATTATTATTATTATAACTATCATTGTTGCAAAAATTATCATTATTAGCATTATTATGAAAAGTAACATTTTAATAAAATTACCATTTTTTACTATTTTTATTATCATTATTAGTAAAATTATTATTATAGTTATTATTATCAGTATTATTATTATTATTATTATAATTATTACTAACAGTATCATTATTTTTAAATTTATCTTTTTATATTAAAATTAGTATTATTTTTATCATTATTATTATCAGTATTACTAATATATTAAATAAATATTTTCTATATAAAAATATATTTATGACATAAAACATAACAATATTATTATCTTTGTAATAAATATTATTATTTATTTAAAGTATATAAAAATAAATATATCAAATTAAGTTATTGATGAAACATATAATATATTAAAATAACAATTAAATCACTAATAATACATAAATTTGTTCGATTACCATTATATGTGGTAATATATATAAATGATATAGGTTCTTGAATCTAAGACCAACCCTGCATTGTTCAATTTCTTCATATGTATTTTTACTACAAAATACAATATTGTGAGTTCATTTGATTCCCTTTTACTCTTTACATTTTTGGGACTGAGAATACATGCGCTGCTTTATAACTGATTTACAACTGTTTTATCCAATGCTTTTACAATATATATTTTTGGAATACATGAGATGCTTTTATAAATGTTTGACGAGATAGACACAAGCAAAACATTCCTCGAATGAATTATTATGCAGACAGAAGTTCTGTGGATTATTATTGAAATAGTTGGACGTTATAATTGCCACTAATTGTTGTGAATATTTTCCCCTGATTATTATTGTTTGGTAACCTAAGAATTAGAAACGAGTATGGCCCTAATTCACGCGAATCCTAAAGGTAGCTACCGGGTTTAACACCCCCACCCAGAATGTTCACTAGACGGAAGAGCTAGTGGGCGTGGTGTTTAGTACTTCAAAGTTTATATATTTTACAGACGAGATGTTCTGTTTTGGGGATATTATTGATGCGCATTATATGTTAAGGTCGGTTACCATGTTGAGCAATGAAATCAAATTGAATGTTATGTTTCGAGAGAATGATTTTTATACACAGGTTAGGCAACCTATGGGGGAGAAAAGGATACAAACCTACTCTGCTAAGCATTATGAAAAAAGGTTTTGTACATGAGATAGTATTTAAATCTTGTAGTCTATCAAAATGATGAATTTTATTGCTTATGATAAACCAATGAACTCACCAACCTTTTGGTTGACACTTGAAAGCATGTTTATTCTCAGATATGAAAGAAATCTTCCGCTGTGCATTTGTTCATTTAGAGATATTACTTGAAGTCATTCATGACATATTTCAAATGACGTTGCATTCGAGTCGTTGAGTTCATCAAGATTATTATTAAGTCAATTATAGTTGGATATATTATGAAAAGGTATGCATGCCGTCAACTTTCGATGTAAAGAAAGTTTGTCTTTTAAAAATGAATGCAATGTTTGTAAAATGTATCATTTAGAGGTCAAATACCTCGCAATGAAATCAACTATTGTGAATCGTTTATAATCGGTATGAACGGGTCCTTTCAGATGGTATTAGAGCGGTGGTCTTAGCGAACCAGGTCTTGCATTAGTGTGTCTAACTGATAGTTGTTTAGATGCATTAGTGAGTCTGGACTTCGACCGTGTCTGCATGTCAAAAGTTTTGCTTATCATTTCGTGTCGAAAATTACCTACTTATCATCCTTAGGAAATTACCTGCTTATAATTCTTAGTCTAGACACATCTTACTGCATTGATTGCATGAATAGTGTATAGACAAAATTCATATCTTAGCGTATCTGTTACTGTAAACTTTGCCTGACAGCTTTCGAAAGTTCCTCCGTAATCTATGGAATCTTTTTGAACTATATATAGATATCCTATGTAATTAGAATATCATCCGAATCCAAAAATCATTTCATATCGACAATCCTTTAGCTGATCGTGTCAGATGGATCATGTACCAAATTCGAATTCATATAATTCTAAAGACAATTATGAAGACTCTGAAGGTAATGTGACCGAAGTGCCCCAACTGGTTGACTGCACTTCTTTCTGGAGGAGATGGGGATGGGTTCAATACATACTCACTCGCTGGAGAAATGAAGAGGGAGAACCCTATCGCGAACCAAATTTACCTCCCGACATCGGAGAACTTGACGCGCTCACCGGTCAACCAATCCGCAATACCATTTTTACACTCTTTGCCAGAATATTCCGCCTTGAAGAACGCATTTGAAATGTCCCGTTCTTATTGATTAAAAACGTTCCATATTAATTGATTTCGTTGCGAGGTTTTGACCTCTATATGAGACGTTTTTCAAAGACTGCATTCATTTTAAAACAAACCATAACCTTTATTTCATCAATAAAGGTTTAAAAAGCTTTAAGTAGATTATCAAATAATGATAATCTAAAATATCCTGTTTACACACGACCATTACATAATGGTTTACAATACAAATATGTTACATCAAAATAAGTTTCTTGAATGCAGTTTTTACACAATATCATACAAGCATGGACTCCAAATCTCGTCCTTATTTAAGTATGCGACAGCGGAAGCTCTTAATAATCACCTGAGAATAAACATGCTTAAAACGTCAACAAAAATGTTGGTGAGTTATAGGTTTAACCTATATATATCAAATCATAATAATAGACCACAAGATTTCATATTTCAATACACATCCCATACATAGAGATAAAAATCATTCATATGGTGAACACCTGGTAACCGACATTAACAAGATGCATATATAAGAATATCCCCATCATTCCGGGACACCCTTCGGATATGATATAAAATTTCGAAGTACTAAAGCATCCGGTACTTTGGATGGGGTTTGTTAGGCCCAATAGATCTATCTTTAGGATTCGCGTCAATTAGGGTGTCTGTTCCCTAATTCTCAGATTACCAGACTTAATAAAAAGGGGCATATTCGATTTCGATAATTCAACCATAGAATGTAGTTTCACGTACTTGTGTCTATTTTGTAAATCATTTATAAAACCTGCATGTATTCTCATCCCAAAAATATTAGATTTTAAAAGTGGGACTATAACTCACTTTCACAGATTTTTACTTCGTCGGGAAGTAAGACTTGGCCACTGGTTGATTCACGAACCTATAACAATATATACATATATATCAAAGTATGTTCAAAATATATTTACAACACTTTTAATATATTTTGATGTTTTAAGTTTATTAAGTCAGCTGTCCTCGTTAGTAACCTACAACTAGTTGTCCACAGTTAGATGTACAGAAATAAATCGATAAATATTATCTTGAATCAATCCACGACCCAGTGTATACGTATCTCAGTATTGATCACAACTCAAACTATATATATTTTGGAATCAACCTCAACCCTGTATAGCTAACTCCAACATTCACATATAGAGTGTCTATGGTTGTTCCGAAATATATATAGATGTGTCGACATGATAGGTCGAAACATTGTATACGTGTCTATGGTATCTCAAGATTACATAATATACAATACAAGTTGATTAAGTTATGGTTGGAATAGATTTGTTACCAATTTTCACGTAGCTAAAATGAGAAAAATTATCCAATCTTGTTTTACCCATAACTTCTTCATTTTAAATCCGTTTTGAGTGAATCAAATTGCTATGGTTTCATATTAAACTCTATTTTATGAATCTAAACAGAAAAAGTATAGGTTTATAGTCGGAAAAATAAGTTACAAGTCGTTTTTGTGAAGGTAGTCATTTCAGTCGAAAGAACGACGTCTAGATGACCATTTTAGAAAACATACTTCCACTTTGAGTTTAACCATAATTTTTGGATATAGTTTCATGTTCATAATAAAAATCATTTTCTCAGAATAACAACTTTTAAATCAAAGTTTATCATAGTTTTTAATTAACTAACCCAAAACAGCCCGCGGTGTTACTACGACGGCGTAAATCCGGTTTTACGGTGTTTTTCGTGTTTCCAGGTTTTAAATCATTAAGTTAGCATATCATATAGATATAGAACATGTGTTTATTTGATTTTAAAAGTCAAGTTAGAAGGATTAACTTTTGTTTGCGAACAAGTTTAGAATTAACTAAACTATGTTCTAGTGATTACAAGTTTAAACCTTCGAATAAGATAGCTTTATATGTATGAATCGAATGATGTTATGAACATCATTACTACCTTAAGTTCCTTGGATGAACCTACTGGAAAAGAGAAAAAAATGGATCTAGCTTCAATGGATCCTTGGATGGCTCAAAGTTCTTGAAGCAAAATCATGACACGAAAACAAGTTCAAGTAAGATCATCACTTGAAATAAGATTGTTATAGTTATAGAAATTGAACCAAAGTTTGAATATGATTATTACCTTGTATTAGAATGATAACCTACTGTAAGAAACAAAGATTTCTTGAGGTTGGATGATCACCTTACAAGATTGGAAGTGAGCTAGCAATCTTGAAAGTATTCTTGATTTTATGAAACTAGAACTTTTGAAATTTATGAAGAACACTTAGAACTTGAAGATAGAACTTGAGAGAGATCAATTAGATGAAGAAAATTGAAGAATGAAAGTGTTTGTAGGTGTTTTTGGTCGTTGGTGTATGGATTAGATATAAAGGATATGTAATTTTGTTTTCATGTAAATAAGTCATGAATGATTACTCATATTTTTGTAATTTTATGAGATATTTCATGCTAGTTGCCAAATGATGGTTCCCACATGTGTTAGGTGACTCACATGGGCTGCTAAGAGCTGATCATTGGAGTGTATATACCAATAGTACATACATCTAAAAGCTGTGTTTTGTACGAGTACGAATACGGGTGCATACGAGTAGAATTGTTGATGAAACTGAACGAGGATGTAATTGTAAGCATTTTTGTTAAGTAGAAGTATTTTGATAAGTGTCTTGAAGTCTTTCAAAAGTGTATGAATACATATTAAAACACTACATGTATATACATTTTAACTGAGTCGTTAAGTCATCGTTAGTCGTTACATGTAAATGTTGTTTTGAAACCTTTAGGTTAACGATCTTGTTAAATGTTGTTAACCCAATGTTTATAATATCAAAAGAGATTTTAAATTATTATATTATCATGATATTATGATGTACGAATATCTCTTAATATGATATATATATATTAAATGTCGTTACAACGATAATCGTTACATATATGTCTCGTTTCAAAATCATTAAGTTAGTAGTCTTGTTTTTACATATGTAGTTCATTGTTAATATACTTAATGATATGTTTACATATCATAATATCATGTTAACTATATATATAACCATATATATGTCATCATATAGTTTTTACAAGTTTTAACGTTCGTGAATCACCGGTCAACTTGGGTGGTCAATTGTCTATATGAAACCTATTTCAATTAATCAAGTCTTAACAAGTTTGATTGCTTAACATGTTGGAAACATTTAATCATGTAAATATCAATCTCAATTAATATATATAAACATGGAAAAGTTCGGGTCACTACAGTACCTACCCGTTAAATAAATTTCGTCCCGAAATTTTAAGCTGTTGAAGGTGTTGAAGAATCTTCTGGAAATAGATGCGGGTATTTCTTCTTCATCTGATCTTCACGCTCCCAGGTGAACTCGGGTCCTCTACGAGCATTCCATCGAACCTTAACAATTGGTATCTTGTTTTGCTTAAGTCTTTTAACCTTACGATCCATTATTTCGACGGGTTCTTCGATGAATTGAAGTTTTTCGTTGATTTGGATTTCATCTAACGGAATAGTGAGATCTTCTTTAGCAAAACATTTCTTCAAATTCGAGACGTGGAAAGTGTTATGTACAGCCGCGAGTTGTTGAGGTAACTCAAGTCGGTAAGCTACTGGTCCGACACGATCAATAATCTTGAATGGTCCAATATACCTTGGATTTAATTTCCCTCGTTTACCAAATCGAACAACGCCTTTCCAAGGTGCAACTTTAAGCATGACCATCTCTCCAATTTCAAATTCTATATCTTTTCTTTTAATGTCAGCGTAGCTCTTTTGTCGACTTTGGGCGGTTTTCAACCGTTGTTGAATTTGGATGATCTTCTCGGTAGTTTCTTGTATAATCTCCGGACCCGTAATCTGTCTATCCCCCACTTCACTCCAACAAATCGGAGACATGCATTTTCTACCATAAAGTGCTTCAAACGGCGCCATCTCAATGCTTGAATGGTAGCTGTTGTTGTAGGAAAATTCTGCTAACGGTAGATGTCGATCCCAACTGTTTCCGAAATCAATAACACATGCTCGTAGCATGTCTTCAAGCGTTTGTATCGTCCTTTCGCTCTGCCCATCAGTTTGTGGATGATAGGCAGTACTCATGTCTAGACAAGTTCCTAATGCTTGCTGTAATGTCTGCCAGAATCTTGAAATAAATCTGCCATCCCTATCAGAGATAATAGAGATTGGTATTCCATGTCTGGAGATGACTTCCTTCAAATACAGTCGTGCTAACTTCTCCATCTTGTCATCTTCTCTTATTGGCAGGAAGTGTGCTGATTTGGTGAGACGATCAACTATTACCCAAATAGTATCAAAACCACTTGCAGTCCTTGGCAATTTAGTGATGAAATCCATGGTAATGTTTTCCCATTTCCATTCTGGGATTTCGGGTTGTTGAAGTAGACCTGATGGTTTCTGATGCTCAGCTTTGACTTTAGAACACGTCAAACATTCTCCTACGTATTTAGCAACATCGGCTTTCATACCCGGCCACCAAAAATGTTTCTTGAGATCCTTGTACATCTTCCCCGTTCCAGGATGTATTGAGTATCTGGTTTTATGAGCTTCTCTAAGTACCATTTCTCTCATATCTCCAAATTTTGGTACCCAAATCCTTTCAGCCCTATACCGGGTTCCGTCTTCCCGAATATTAAGATGCTTCTCCGATCCTTTGGGTATTTCATCCTTTAAATTTCCCTCTTTTAAAACTCCTTGTTGCGCCTCCTTTATTTGAGTAGTAAGGTTATTATGAATCATTATATTCATAGATTTTACTCGAATGGGTTCTCTGTCCTTCCTGCTCAAGGCATCGGCTACCACATTTGCCTTCCCCGGGTGGTAACGAATCTCAAAGTCGTAATCATTCAATAATTCAATCCACCTACGCTGCCTCATATTCAGTTGTTTCTGATTAAATATGTGTTGAAGACTTTTGTGGTCGGTATATATAATACTTTTGACCCCATATAAGTAGTGCCTCCAAGTCTTTAATGCAAAAACAACCGCGCCTAATTCCAAATCATGCGTCGTATAATTTTGTTCGTGAATCTTCAATTGTCTAGACGCATAAGCAATCACCTTCGTTCGTTGCATTAATACACAACCGAGACCTTGCTTTGATGCGTCACAATAAATCACAAAATCATCATTCCCTTCAGGCAATGACAATATAGGTGCCGTAGTTAGCTTTTTCTTCAATAACTGAAACGCTTTCTCTTGTTCATCATTCCATTCAAATTTCTTCCCTTTATGCGTTAATGCAGTCAAGGGTTTTGCTATTCTGGTAAAGTCTTGGATGAACCTTCGGTAGTAACCAGCTAGTCCTAAAAACTGGCGTATGTGTTTCGGAGTTTTCGGGGTTTCCCACTTTTCAACAGTTTCTATCTTTGCCGGATCCACCTTAATACCTTCTTTGTTCACTATGTGACCGAGGAATTGAACTTCTTCCAACCAAAATGCACACTTTGAAAACTTAGCGTACAATTCTTCCTTCCTCAATACTTCTAACACCTTTCTCAAATGTTCACCGTGTTCTTGGTCATTCTTTGAGTAAATAAGTATGTCATCAATGAAAACAATGACAAACTTGTCAAGGTATGGTCCACACACTCGGTTCATAAGGTCCATGAACACAGCTGGTGCATTAGTTAAACCAAACGGCATGACCATAAACTCGTAATGACCGTAACGTGTTCTGAAAGCAGTCTTTGGAATATCATCTTCTTTCACCCGCATTTGATGATACCCGGAACGTAAGTCAATCTTTGAATAAACAGACGAGCCTTGTAGTTGATCAAATAAGTCATCGATTCTCGGTAGTGGGTAGCGGTTCTTGATGGTAAGTTTGTTCAACTCTCGGTAGTCGATACACAACCTGAATGTACCATCTTTCTTCTTGACAAACAAAACAGGAGCTCCCCACGGTGATGTGCTTGGTCGAATGAAACCACGCTCTAAAAGTTCTTGTAATTGGCTTTGTAGTTCTTTCATCTCGCTGGGTGCGAGTCTGTAAGGAGCACGAGCTATTGGTGCAGCTCCTGGTACAAGATCTATTTGAAATTCAACGGATCGATGTGGGGGTAATCCCGGTAATTCTTTCGGAAATACATCAGGAAATTCTTTTGCGACGGGAACATCATTGATGCTCTTTTCTTCAGTTTGTACTTTCTCGACGTGTGCTAGAACAGCATAGCAACCTTTTCTTATTAGTTTTTGTGCCTTCAAATTACTAATAAGATGTAGCTTCGTGTTGCCCTTTTCTCCGTACACCATTAAGGGTTTTCCTTTTTCTCGTATAATGCGAATTGCATTTTTGTAACAAACGATCTCCGCTTTCACTTCTTTCAACCAGTCCATACCGATTATCACATCAAAACTCCCTAACTCTACTGGTATCAAATCAATCTTAAATGTTTCGCTAACCAGTTTAATTTCTCGATTCCGACATATATTATCTGCTGAAATTAATTTACCATTTGCTAATTCGAGTAAAAATTTACTATCCAAAGGCGTCAATGGACAACTTAATTTAGCACAAAAATCTCTACTCATATAGCTTCTATCCGCACCCGAATCAAATAAAACGTAAGCAGATTTATTGTCAATAAGAAACGTACCCGTAACAAGCTCCGGGTCTTCCTGTGCCTCTGCCGCATTAATATTGAAAACTCTTCCACGGCCTTGTCCATTCGTGTTCTCCTGGTTCGGGCAATTTCTAATAATGTGGCCTGGTTTTCCACATTTATAACAAACTACATTGGCATAACTTGCTCCGACACTACTTGCTCCGCCATTACTCGTTCCGACACCATTTGTTCCTTTCGTTCTATTAACCCCTGGTCCGTAGACCTCACACTTCGCCGCGCTATGACCATTTCTTTTACACTTGTTGCAAAATTTGGTGCAGAACCCCGAGTGATTCTTTTCACACCTTTGGCATAGCTGCTTCTGATTGTTGTTGTTGTTGCGGTTATTATTGTTGTTGGGATGATTGTTGTAGTTGCTGCTGTTGTTGTTGTTGTTGGGCCGTTTGTTGTAGTTGCGATTGATGTTGCGATTGTTGGGATAATTGTTGCGATTATTGTTGTAATTGTTGTTGTTGTTGTATTGGTGATTCTTATCACCGTTTTCCTCCCACTTTCTTTTGACTTGCTTCACATTGGCCTCTTCAGCAGTCTGTTCTTTAATTCTTTCTTCAATTTGGTTCACGAGTTTGTGAGCCATTCTACATGCCTGTTGTATGGAGGCGGGCTCGTGTGAACTTATATCTTCTTGGATTCTTTCTGGTAATCCTTTCACAAACGCGTCAATCTTCTCTTCCTCATCTTCGAATGCTCCCGGACACAATAGGCACAATTCTGTGAATCGTCTTTCGTATGTGGTAATATCAAATCCTTGGGTTCGTAACCCTCTAAGTTCTGTCTTGAGCTTATTGACCTCAGTTCTGGGACGGTACTTCTCGTTCATCAAGTGCTTGAATGCTGACCAAGGTAGTGCGTACGCATCATCTTGTCCCACTTGCTCTAGATAGGTATTCCACCATGTTAACGCAGAACCTGTGAAGGTATGCGTAGCGTACTTCACTTTGTCCTCTTCAGTACACTTACTTATGGCAAACACCGATTCGACCTTCTCGGTCCACCGTTTCAATCCGATCGGTCCTTCGGTTCCATCAAATTCCAAAGGTTTGCAGGCAGTGAATTCTTTGTAGGTGCATCCTACACGATTTCCTGTACTGCTAGATCCAAGGTTATTGTTGGTATGTAGCGCAGCCTGTACTGCGGCTATGTTTGAAGCTAGAAAAGTACGGAATTCCTCTTCATTCATATTCACGGTGTGTCGAGTAGTCGGTGCCATTTCCTTCAAAATAGTCAAATGGAACAAGTTAATCATACAGAATGTTAAGAGTAGTTAATAGTATTTCGTAGCATAATATGAACTCATTTATAAAAGCTTTTTCTTCATATTAGCGTTTTATAAGTTTAAATTCGGGTAGTACCTACCCGTTAAGTTCATACTTAGTAGCTAATATACAATTCAACTACTACAATTCTATATGAAAAACTGATTGTAATAATATTTCACGTTCAAGCTTTTATACAATATTTTACAAACTTACAATACCGCTTATTTTACATAAAGCATGAAATATAGCACACAATAACTTTGATACAAGATAGTTGTGAAGATAATTCTAGCTAGTACACAAGTCGTTCAGCAAAGGCAATAAAGACACGTAATTCATACGTCCAGAAACAAGTCATGCATTCTGGTTTTACTAGGACTACTTCCCATCCTTGGTCTTGTGCAACATAACCGTTATGGCCGTTGATAAGACAGCGTGTTGTAACATCATCAAAGGGACGAGGGTTACGTAATGTCCAACAGTCCCGTAATAATCTAAAAACCTCATTTCTTACCCCAATTACCGACTCCGTCACTTGTGGAAACGTTTTGTTTAATAGTTGTAGCCCGATGTTCTTGTTCTCACTTTGGTGAGAAGCGAACATTACTAATCCGTAAGCATAACATGCTTCTTTATGTTGCATGTTAGCCGCTTTTTCTAAATCACGAAGTCCAATATTCGGATATATTGAGTCAAAATAATTTCTTAACCCGTTGCGTAAAATAGCATTTGGGTTCCCCGCAATATATGCGTCAAAGTAAACACATCGTAACTTATGGGTTTCCCAATGTGATATCCCCCATCTTTCAAACGAAAGTCTCTTATAAACCAAGACATTCTTGGAACGTTCTTCGAATGTCTTACAAACTGATCTCGCCTTAAATAGTTGTGCCGAAGAATTCTGGCAGACTCTAGACAAGATTTCATCAATCATGTCTCCGGGTAGGTCTCTTAAAATATTGGGTTGTCTATCCATTTTGTATTTTTAAACTGTAAAATAGACAAGAGTTAGATTCATAAAAAAAAAATACTTATTAATACAAGCAATTTTTACATATATCATAAAGCATAAGCACACTATATTACATATATTACACCACACGAATACAACTATCTTATTCCGACTCGCTCGTTTCTTCTTGTTGGGTTTTGGTTCGTTTTGCCAAGTTTCTAGGGATATATGATGTTCCCCTAATACGAGCCGTCGTTGTCCACATTGGTTTAGAAAAACCTGGTGGTTTAGAGGTTCCCGGGTCATTGTTACAACTTAAGGACTTCGGGGGTTGACGATACATATAAAGTTCATCGGAGTTGGAATTAGATTTCTCTATTTTTATGCCCTTTCCCTTATTATTTTCTTTTGCCTTTTTAAATTCAGTTGGGGTTATTTCTATAACATCATCGGAATTCTCGTCGGAATCCGATTCATCGGAGAATTGGTAATCCTCCCAATATTTTGCTTCCTTGGCGGAAACACCATTGACCATAATTAACCTTGGTCGGTTGGTTGAGGATTCTCTTTTACTTAACCGTTTTATTATTTCCCCCACCGGTTCTATTTCTTCTTCCGGTTCCGATTCTTCTTCCGGTTCCGATTCTTCTTCCGGTTCCGACTCTTCTTCCGGTTCCTCTTCGGGAACTTGTGAATCAGTCCACGAATCATTCCAATTTACATTTGACTCTTCATTATTATTAGGTGAGTCAATGGGACTTGTTCTAGAGGTAGACATCTATCACATAATATCAAACACGTTAAGAGATTAATATATCACATAATATTCATATGTTAAAAATATATAGTTTCCAACAAAAATGTTAAGCAATCATTTTTAAAGAAAACACGGTCGAAGTCCAGACTCACTAATGCATCCTAACAAACTCGATAAGACACACTAATGCAATTTTCTGGTTCTCTAAGACCAACGCTCGGATACCAACTGAAATGTCCCGTTCTTATTGATTAAAAACGTTCCATATTAATTGATTTCGTTGCGAGGTTTTGACCTCTATATGAGACGTTTTTCAAAGACTGCATTCATTTTAAAACAAACCATAACCTTTATTTCATCAATAAAGGTTTAAAAAGCTTTAAGTAGATTATCAAATAATGATAATCTAAAATATCCTGTTTACACACGACCATTAGATAATGGTTTACAATACAAATATGTTACATCAAAATAAGTTTCTTGAATGCAGTTTTTACACAATATCATACAAGCATGGACTCCAAATCTCGTCCTTATTTAAGTATGCGACAGCGGAAGCTCTTAATAATCACCTGAGAATAAATATGCTTAAAACGTCAACAAAAATGTTGGTGAGTTATAGGTTTAACCTATATATATCAAATCATAATAATAGACCACAAGATTTCATATTTCAATACACATCCCATACATAGAGATAAAAATCATTCATATGGTGAACACCTGGTAACCGACATTAACAAGATGCATATATAAGAATATCCCCATCATTCCGGGACACCCTTCGGATATGATATAAAATTTCGAAGTACTAAAGCATCCGGTACTTTGGATGGGGTTTGTTAGGCCCAATAGATCTATCTTTAGGATTCGCGTCAATTAGGGTGTCTGTTCCCTAATTCTCAGATTACCAGACTTAATAAAAAGGGGCATATTCGATTTCGATAATTCAACCATAGAATGTAGTTTCACGTACTTGTGTCTATTTTGTAAATCATTTATAAAACCTGCATGTATTCTCATCCCAAAAATATTAGATTTTAAAAGTGGGACTATAACTCACTTTCACAGATTTTTACTTCGTCGGGAAGTAAGACTTGGCCACTGGTTGATTCACGAACCTATAACAATATATACATATATATCAAAGTATGTTCAAAATATATTTACAACACTTTTAATATATTTTGATGTTTTAAGTTTATTAAGTCAGCTGTCCTCGTTAGTAACCTACAACTAGTTGTCCACAGTTAGATGTACAGAAATAAATCGATAAATATTATCTTGAATCAATCCACGACCCAGTGTATACGTATCTCAGTATTGATCACAACTCAAACTATATATATTTTGGAATCAACCTCAACCCTGTATAGCTAACTCCAACATTCACATATAGAGTGTCTATGGTTGTTCCGAAATATATATAGATGTGTCGACATGATAGGTCGAAACATTGTATACGTGTCTATGGTATCTCAAGATTACATAATATACAATACAAGTTGATTAAGTTATGGTTGGAATAGATTTGTTACCAATTTTCACGTAGCTAAAATGAGAAAAATTATCCAATCTTGTTTTACCCATAACTTCTTCATTTTAAATCCGTTTTGAGTGAATCAAATTGCTATGGTTTCATATTAAACTCTATTTTATGAATCTAAACAGAAAAAGTATAGGTTTATAGTCGGAAAAATAAGTTACAAGTCGTTTTTGTGAAGGTAGTCATTTCAGTCGAAAGAACGACGTCTAGATGACCATTTTAGAAAACATACTTCCACTTTGAGTTTAACCATAATTTTTGGATATAGTTTCATGTTCATAATAAAAATCATTTTCTCAGAATAACAACTTTTAAATCAAAGTTTATCATAGTTTTTAATTAACTAACCCAAAACAGCCCGCGGTGTTACTACGACGGCGTAAATCCGGTTTTACGGTGTTTTTCGTGTTTCCAGGTTTTAAATCATTAAGTTAGCATATCATATAGATATAGAACATGTGTTTATTTGATTTTAAAAGTCAAGTTAGAAGGATTAACTTTTGTTTGCGAACAAGTTTAGAATTAACTAAACTATGTTCTAGTGATTACAAGTTTAAACCTTCGAATAAGATAGCTTTATATGTATGAATCGAATGATGTTATGAACATC